>NC_090449.1:263969281-264575374 GCF_031143425.1 Pleurodeles waltl
ACACAGTAATAGAAATCACACACTATAAGTGTGGGGAATTCTGGATTAGTATTCTGCAGTGCCAGAACCCAAGCTTTCAATTCAGCCAGCTGAGCGGTACAGTCACCCAAATTTTCTGTAATTTTTTTCTGCACCTGAAGTACACCATCTTTCATGACACCTTTTACTGCAGCACATGCAGCTTAGTACTTATGCCTAGTACCAACCGTGGGCTGGGCTGGACCATCAGTATAGATTATGTAATCATACTGATCTAGAGACACATTTTCTCTAGTCTCTGGGTATTCTTGTTCATACTGGAGATCTTCCTGTGCTCTCAAAGTAGGGTAAAAAACAATCTACATCAGTAGCTCTTCAGGAAATGGCTCACTGGATCCAACTTGGATGTAAGGCTTATGTGTTAGGAACACTGGCCTTGATGACAGCCTCTAAGGCCAGAACAAGAGACACCACAATTATGCGTTTCCCCTGAGCTAATGAATGTTCCTTTTGTACAGCTGTTTGAACTACAGTCAAAAGGTTTTCTGTTGATGCAAAGCGCATTTCTGCAATGGAATATAAATGTGATTTTTAAGCAATCTACAGTATACTGTTTCACCTTCATTGAATAAAACAGATGTGGAACTACTGGCCCTCACAATTGTGCGATTACTAAATTAGTAGTGTTAACACGCGTATGTAAGTGTAGACTCAAGCATGTCTGTTTGTAATATTCTAATAATAGTAGAATGATCAGTAGTCCCATGTTTATGAGAAAAATCTGGACAAATTAAACCATACAACTGTTTACAAGTTGCCCATAATTTAGTATGTATGTTCTACCAAAATTTAGAAAGCCCAAAAGTCATTGAAGCTTTTGCAGGGCATTGGGTAGTTGCAAAACAGCACATTTCTCTAAGAAAAGTGGTGCTAGGGTTTTACCTTTATTTGATCATTCATATCGCAAAAACTAGACACTGAGAAAGGCAATTTTAGATTTGGGAAAATTGAATTTATAGCCATGGTCAGCGAATCACAGCATTATACGATTCACTCTAGCCAAATATGTGTTTGAATCATCATCTGTGAGTGAGGTAAATGTCATCAACATAAGACAACGCTTCTGAGTCAATTTCTTATAAAATTTACATCACCTGGGCAGCAAACAGACCTGTACTTTTCTTATACAATGTGGGAGCCTACAGAACCTTTGTTGGGTCCCTAGCTCTGGGAACACGGTGAAATTGTGGCTTTCAGGAGCTATATTTTGACTGCAGAGCCATTGGAAATGTCCAATGTAGTTTTGTATTTTTAGAAAACAATGCTATTTATTAAGGCTTTGCTGTGTTTATTTTGTACAGCAAAAGTCCGTGTGTGACTGCTTAAATGTCTAACACTACACAATGGAGATCAGGTTCAATCATAGGAAATAATGGTATATTCATCGGGGACACAAGGCTCAATCAGACCTTGATATTCCAATTGTGATAGAATCTCCTTAACAAGGCATTTAGCTTCATGTTTAATAGGTTATTTAAGTTGCACTTACACGCTTGACCTTATAAGTATAACACAATGAGGTGAGTCCTTATACCAAAATGCCTGATTGAGATATAATGTTCTGCCTGTGTAAGAGCTCATTCTGCAGCACATGCTTCTTTAACTAGCTCTGGAAAAGAGCAGAAAAGGAAGGCAGTATTACATCTTCCCCTTGTGGGACTTTTCTAACAAACTCAGGAGGCCAATCAGTCTTGGTCAAGAAAATGTTGTATTCATAGGTTAAATTCAGGCAGAATATTACTTTAATAGTACTCGGTAGGTCAGACTCAATTTGTATGTCCAAATCACAAGGTTTATCAGGAAGCTGTAGATGCTGATCCAGAGATTCAACCAGTACAAAGTCATTGGGCGGTTTAATCACCAGAAACTCTTGAAGACTCTGACGAAGTATAGAGACCTCTGCTGTGCTGTCGAGAAGAGTTCTTGCCCATGTCTTGTTCAGAACAAGAGTTCTGAAGATTTGTGGCATATTTAACAGAAATTCCTGCCACTTTCTTCTTTTTAAAATTGCCTTTTTGTTGTAGAAGTTTTGTTTCCTTTTTTCTGATGATATTAGGGTAGAGTTGTGAGTCTCTTTTCAGTTCCACATACTCATCCTGTCTGCAGTCACCTTGTCCCCCTCTCTCTGATCACTTGTCTATAGAGTCCTGAAAGGAATGAAAAGAACATATATCAGAATACTGATAACCATCAGGGTATTTAATGGTATCACAGTTACGTAAATTGTAAAATATTTCAGAAGACTCCTGCTGTGGAGATTCAGTCTGTGTTTCAGTTTTAGATCTATCTTGTTTATCCAAGTGCTCCTTAGAAGATTCAGGTGTCTTGGTAGTTTCAGTAACAGATTTGCCTTTACGTTTTTGCTAATTAGGCCTGGTTCCCAATATATCACTGCATATATATGAATAGATCTCAGAAATTATTTTAGGTAGCTGGCGTTCCTGATTCACAGCTGGAACCAACGCAAGCCGTTGGTGTTTTGCCAAAGAAACTGCCTCCCTTTAATAGTACTTAAAAGTATGGAGGACACTGTGACAAAGTTGCCAATAAGTTTCATCATCAAATCCAAGGCAAGGGTTGCTCCATGTTCAGCCTGAATCTGTTTAAGGACTTCAGTAAAACTGCAATTGAAGGAGTTCCATGAGTAATAGTGTAGATGGTAGCAAATACAAATCCCCATGTATTACACTCCTCAAAAGTGGGGACCCTACCAAGAGGAAGGCACATAGTGAGAATTCAAAATGTATCTTAGGGTCCCATCCCATATTTTACCCATCATAGCATTAATAGTAACTGGACTAATTGCAGGCATAGCTAACTGTATCTGCCTAGCTTGAAGACCCCTTGCTGGAGCAGTAGTTAATGTACACATAATAAACTGCATCAGACAACAATACAGCCTAACCAAATAGTTTAATAGAACAAGTGTTTCACACTAGTTTAAATTATTTGTATGTGGTTAAGACGTATAACCTGCTAAGACTGGCCAAATTGCCCCTTCATTAATGATAGGAATCAGTCTTACATGCTGAAGTGTATGTGGGAGGGTGTCTTGGAACCAATTATGATGTTCCTGGTAAGTTAAAGGTATTTCTAAATATTCATAAAGTTCATATGCAGCCAGAACTGCAGGCTCAATGTATGTGTGAAATGTTTGTGAATGGGCATTGGCTGCAGAAAAAGTAACCCAGTAATAAAACACTTCAGATATATAAGCTTTGTGTGTGCCAATCATGAGGGTAACTTCTCCATCGCCATTGGCAAACCCATATCTAGTTAAATAATTAGTGACAGCTTGTCTACAATTAAGAGCAATAATCACTGGTTGTGCTGTACTTAATGAATGGAGTTCAAAAGAAGGAAGCACTATAGTGGCGGTAATCTTTTTAAAAGAACAAGTTTGATCAACCTAAAGACATAAATAGGTGCTTCCTATTAAAGCTGACAAGGATAGATCCTTATTACCATGGACTTCTCTGTATAAAGGCAATAGAGCAGCCTTGGGCCCATTCAAGAAAACTACTCAGGAGACCCATTAAATAGGTACTAAACCCAGAATGTTGGTGGTGCCATGTTATACGGTTTCTAAAAATGTTGTAGGTCTGTGTATTAGGTCAAGAAAACTTCACAATATACAGAGTGAGGGCCTGATTTAGATATTGATGAAGGGAATACTCTGTCACAAACGTGTCAAATTTCCCGTCCGCCATATGTCAGCACCATAGACAGCCGCTCCCTGCGCCTTTGCCAAATACATTTTAATAGCTGGAGATAAGGCTTTGGATACAGAACTTAAATAAAACGCAGGATAGAGGCTGCTCTATTCTGGAGGAGCCCCACACTCTTGCCAATCTGATCCTCCGAATGCAAATTGCTTGAAAGCCTCACACCTAGATAATCTATTGAGCTAACCCGATTTAATGGGATCCCATCTAAATTAATGGTGCATCTCCCATGGAAACCTGGGCCAAACACCATCAATTTAGTTTTATTAACATTCAGCTCCAAGCCATAGTCCATACAAAAAGATTTAAATTGGTTGACAAGAATTTGAAGACCCATCGAGGTCTTAAAAATAAGGAGTGAGTCGTCGGCAAAAAGTAAGATAGGAATCTTCTGAGCATTCAATGTTGGAGCATCATTTTGGCAAGAAAACAATATGGGTACCACCTCATTAATAAGTAAGGTAAATAAAAGTGGGGCCAAAACACAACCCTGACGTATTCCCCTCTGAATAGGGATTTTTCCTGTCAACTCTCCTTGATCACCCCATCTCACTTGCGCATAGGTGTTTTCATGTAGTCGCTGTAGGAGATCAACTATATTAAGTGGAATTCCCAACCTAAGTAGTACTTCCCATAATTTCTCTCTCTGGACCAGATCAAAAGCTGATCGTAGGGCCACAAAGACAACAAATAAGGGTTGCTTGGCAAGGACTACATACTCCCAATATAGAAGCACCAGTCTAAATACCTGATCTATCGTACTAATTTTAGGGCGAAAGCCCGACTGCAATGGGGAAAGAAGCTGCTGATCTTGTACCCAAGTTAATAGTCTCTCCAGAAGCTGTTTGGCAAAACATTTCTGTAAGTTATCAATGAGGCTAAGAGGTCTATAATTAACAGGGAGGCTTGCATAGCCTTTTTTATAAATTGGAATTATTTCAGCACCTTTCCAAGACCTCGGAATTGCACCGCCTACAGCAATTTCATTAGAAAGCAGGTCTATATACCAGGACCAGATAGTTGGTTTGGATTTATATGAAACTCACGGTATCTTGTCTGGGCCTGGTGCCTTACCTGATTTTTTTTAATTAATCGTAGCTAGTGTTTCTTCTAAGGAAAAAAAAATACAATCTAATGGGGTATGAGTATCCAGGCAAGGTAAGTCAGAACAATCGCTGAAAGACGTGATAATAAGGGGGCTAAATCACCAGAACTACTATTTGATGGATTAGGGGGAGCAGTATAAAGTTGGGTGAAGTGATTCACCAAAATCTCAGGTTGTATATGATTCCTAATGCTGCTCTTATTCCCTCTTTGTCTTTTGGATTGCAGCTCCCAAAATAACAAATTCTTATTAGATCTAGCTGCAGCAAGCAAATCCTGCCAAATAGAGTCCTCCCATAACTTTTTTGCTTGCATTGTGGTCTTTTTATATATGCATCTAGTTGATTGAATCTCCCCCAGGGAACCATTCATGATTGCGGTTTTTAACGCAGATTTAGCCTTTGCACAATCCTCATTAAACCATACATTAATAGTCCTCGTGTGAGCAACTAAGGGTTTAGAGGAGGTGTTTTTATAGAAGAAACTCTGCAGTTTTTTTAGCAGTAGTTTATGAATGCTAAGAATAGGAATATTACTAACATCATATTC
Source organism: Pleurodeles waltl (assembly GCF_031143425.1). NCBI lineage: Eukaryota > Metazoa > Chordata > Amphibia > Caudata > Salamandridae > Pleurodeles > Pleurodeles waltl. The sequence goes on from NC_090449.1 coordinate 263,974,699, forward strand.
TTCGTAAACTGCTGACTCATCAATGAAAGATTTATAAATCCCAGTTATTATTATTTGGCAGGTAATATGGCATCGGCATTTAAGCTAACTTAAATCAGCACATTATTATTTCTTGTCTGTTCAATTTGTCTATTTATGATTAACTACTAAAAGTTGTGTTCAAGTATGTATGCTATTTAATCATAGACTGTTGCACATTGCAATTAAAAAAAGAGAATGTGTTTTTGTTTGTTAATGGAATATTTTTTATTGCGCTGTACTCAGAGAAATGTATTCTCTGCAAACAATGTGTTTCAGATTCCAGTCTCCTGAATCATCAAGCATTTGTGAGCTCCAACCAAACCTCAAAACCAGCAGAACCAATGGAATGAACGGAATAACTTTTATTGTACATAGAATATCAACTATAATCATTAAAAACAATTAAGAATAATATAACAAGAATCAAATAGCTATTTAGTATTCGTATGTCGCTGAGGGCTAAATCGGCAAAACATTTTAATCAGTCTCAACATTATCTATCAAGCTATGTGTTAAATCCTAAAAAGTAATAAGCTTTGATACAAAAATTTCAGATTGTAGGGAAAAAAGCAGGTTCTAATAGTCTCTATAATCGGTCTGACATTGGCGTCTTTAAAGGAATCTTGTAAATATTTCTTGTACAAATGCATTAAATTTGGGCAAAGCCAGATTAAACGTTCCAACGTTTCTGCCTTATAGCCGCACTCCCGACAGCCGGGTTGTGTGGCACCTGTAGTTTTCCATGAGCCTTCGAATCGTAATAATGAAATATACAAATACCTACGTGAGTTCCAGATATGTAAGTATCAAACATTCACTCTGAATGTTTGTAATTTAATACCGTGCACAAATGGCTGATGCAACTGTGCTTTATCGGGTTGTTACTTATTCATTTTTTCCATGAAGAAATCAAGAGATTCAGAGATTGAAGGTTGTATTCTTTTGTAAAATTAGTATTAGTGTTAAAATGTACATTCAAATTACCAACGCATTTATGTTTTAGCTCTGCATAAATTAAACTTTTAGTGGTTCCAACAGCACCAATCACATTTGCACAAAAATAATAACTGCACAAATGTGCCACATCAAAAAACAAGATTAATTTGTACTCCAATCTTATTTTTACAGTGTAGTGTTACTGATGATAATTTTAACACAGTTCCAATGCTTTGAACGTAGAATTATAGACCAGTTAATGTGTTGGGTTTCAGCGCTGGAAATGCACATAAGAGTAATGGTATTCATTTGCAAATAAGAGCTGCCCTCTTTCTCCCCTCCTATTTATCTTTGCTATGGACTCCTTACTTTGCCTTTTACAGGAAAGGCACCTCGAGAGGGGCTTTGGCTTCCCCAAAGTACACTATTAGCATCTTTATACATCCATGGTGTGTTACTGTTTGTCCGTGACCCTCCCATTAATCTTCCTCCAATTGTGAGTGAGGTGATACACTTCAGAACCTTTTCTGGGCTGTCCATTAATTGGATTAAATCAGAGGTCTTTTCTCTTACTGACGCTACAATACCTGGTTCCCTGGAGTTCCTTCTCGTATGGTGTATGGACTGCACCAAATATCTAGGCATATACCTCCACAGAGATAAAACAGAGGTCCTAGACATAACTATGGCCCTGCTACAGAAAAACTCACGACCCGAGTAGAATGATGGATTAAATTGCCCCTCACGATGGCTGTGCGTATAGCTATCATTAAAATGGTACTTCTTCCTCGCTTTCTTTATCTGTTTTTAAATATCCCCATTGCCGTAAACATTTTTTGCCACCTTGAGAGGATTACTTATGTGGCTGATTTGGGCCGGGCGCTCTCCACGCATTAGGTGGTAAACACTCACACTTCTGTATGACCGTGGGGGATTCGGGTTCCCTACTTACAGTTATACTATTTAGTGGCTTAATCACATTTTTCTCACTACTGGTATCACCCTGACGCTAGACTCCCATGCCTTAAACCTGAACGGGCTCAGGTGCCACCTCCCCCTTTCCTCTTTACTCCCACGTGGACTTCCCTGAAACCCCACACAAATATAAACTCTATACACCACTTGCTGGACCTGGTCCAAACTCTGATACTACCCTTGTGTCCAAACCTTATACTCCTCACGTCTACCCCTCATTAATAACCCCTGGCTTCCCCTCACTCAGGAACATTTGGTGCAACGGTCACTCACAGCACACAGTTTATGAGTTGTTGGTGACATATTTGCCAACGGCATACTTCGGTCTGGATTTTCGATGATGGCGAGGGATATTTCCACCCCATAGAAGGATTTGTATTTTATCGCTTACATTGGTACGCTCCTGGATATCTTACTGACGTACTCAGAGGAACCTGATAACAGTGCAACCGCATTGTCCCTTCACATGACTTATTTATAGGTCTAATTTAGACCTGTCCTTTGCAAGGCCCATGTCATTTACTCTTCTCTGTTTTTTTATTTATTTTTTATTCTGGACTGTTTCCTCCTTCAGAGGTTATACCATTGTACTTTCTTTCTGTTCCCCCTCCCCCTTGCTGTTGTCCTCATCATTTTTAACATTTATGTACTCACCAAGTGCAGAATGTTGGATGTCTGTGGTACTTTTGCGGCTCCCGTGTTCTCTATGTGAATGAAAACTGATAATGTGTTAAAAATAAATTTGTAAATAAGAGCAGTGACTGAAGGAACTATTGCTCTTCCACCATACACCTGAGCAAATCTGTTGATTGATTTGGTTATGATGGCTGATCTTTCTTTTTTTCTGAGAACATTTCCTTTATCCTGTTAATTTGTCATCGATCGTCATGCCTAGAGAGTCTTCCCTGGTCTATGTGTTTGTCTCCCCAGTTACATCTAGTTTGTTTAACACTTTTGAAACATATCATAATTTTAGTTTTTAGAGACATTTAACTACAAGCCCATTGTCATAATTGAAGGTACCTAATTTCGAAAGTTGATATTGAAGACATTCCAGGGTCAGTGAAAAGATGATGAGGTCAACAGCATGAGATAAATATGAGATGGAACAATTATTTAGTTTGGTAACCCAAACTTGTGGCAAATCGAGATACCAAGGTAAATCTGAAATAAATAGAACAGCATGGGAGCTAAAAGATATACCCTGGTTTAACTCCTGAGTAAGTATACATCTGTGATGAAAGTCTGTTGGCTGTAGAAAGCTTTATCTGAAGCCATATATTACTATATAATGCCACACTAAGATTTAGCAATGAAAGGTCAATACCCCATCTGGAGAGAGAGCTTACCCCAGAGGAGATTGCAGTCAACCATATCAAAGGCTGTGATATAATCAATGTATCATTCAATGGTTTCTTTTTGTTGATTGTGGGTTTTTAATTGTTTTTATTTCAGCTGTTTGGTATAGCACAAATTTGACCCAACAGTATTGGAAGTCTTCACATGAGCACCAAATATATTATTATAAAGAGTAGTGGCACACGTGCAATAAATCCGCTCTAATTAGATTAGAAAAAAGCTAACATGAATCAAAATATTGAACACACTGTATCTATCTGGAAAAACACCAAAAAGTATCAATACGAATTTATTATTCTCGTTTCAGATTCTAGAATACACAAAATCATAACCCTGAATACAATCATGAATGGAAATAACATTGTTCAAATTCACAATCACATGATTCATCTAATTAAATAACTTCCTAATCCAAGAAAAATTCCTATTTCCAAATCCGTTGTCTTATTATTCTCGTTTCAGATTCTAGAATACACAAAATCATAAACCCTGAATACAATCATGAATGGAAATAACAATGTTCAAATTCACAATCACATGATTCATCTAATTAAATAACTTCCTAATCCAAGAAAAATTCCTATTTCCAAATCCGTTGTCAACACGTGTTTCATCCGGGGGAGTGCCCCTAGGATTTCCTCAGGACTTCCTCATTACATAAGGATCCATCCAATAATTCCTAAAATAATATTGCCAAATGACGCAAATTAGTAAACGGTTTTCTTATTTTCCATATTCTTAATACAGGCTTCAAAATATCACAAAAGATACCACAAAAAATTACCACAAGAAACAATCATGTGAAATGGTGAGAACCATGCAAATATCCAACAAAGATAGGTGACATTGAAAAATCCATCTCGAGTGAACACAGCAATTCATAGATGTTTCATCCTAACCCACTATAGACCATATAGTGATACAAAAAGCAAGTGCAGCCCCACTATAATTCTAATTCAGAACCCGTTAAGTGCCATCAAAATATATATATGTTACAAATACATACCATTAATATGAGACAATCTCACAATCATTACACATATCAGTATAAATATAAATGAGTGTCATGCTTTTGATTTGTTCCAAAAACCCAATTCTATTTAATTATGATCCCCACAGAGTACGGTGTGCCCCCCAGTTTATTAGATTTTACCTTATTCGCTCGATTATGCTACAGTTTCTTTAAACAAGCCAGAGTGCTTCTTGGTCATCTAAGTAGATATCTAATAATACATGAATCCAACAATAATAAATAATTTCAGTAATTCAGCATTTTACAATGTGTAAACAAAATTCATACGATCCCCAAATGAACGTACCCGTTCGCTTGTAAACTTGAATTAGATACTAAAAATTCTCTCCACTTATTATCAATGGATGTGCCTATTACAAGAAATAGCACTAATTAGAAATACGGACGATGCATTCAAATTTATTCATACAGATCGAAATTAAGAATCTTGATTTACCTGGTACGATGTCCGAATATCAGCGAGTACGCTACCAATTAATCAAACCGAGTTGCTGAAGTGCGTCCTATTTCAACACCTCGGACGCCACGGAGAAATACAAAATAGAAAACGGACTACCGCGAACCTAATCTGCCATACTATGAACACAAATGATGCACTTGCACCTTGCGATCTCCCTACTTAATTGACAACAAAGGATACTAGACATCGAAAACGGACTATATTAGCTGCAAATAAATCCAAGGAGGAAAGCAACCACATTGTTCTAGTAATTGTAACACCTCTAGAGCTAGTTTCCTTCTATATGGGCTCCATTCTATATCAGCTCCAAATCCAAATACTAATAAATATCTATCTATTCTTAAATACAATGACACTTATTAGATAATTACTAGAGATAGTTACTTTGTAAAATAATAATAAGAAAATAAAGTAAAATTAAAAATAATAAACTTAATTAATCATATTAATATAACCTTAATTTTACTTATAATTAAATCGGTATAAATTCATTCATAGAGACTTCAATTTATTATTACTCACCAAGAAAATACTCAATCTCATGATCTGTATTTAATCCCTGTTCTACCGCTCCTAACTTCATAATCCACAATGATTCCCTTCTTCTTAGGGCCAACTCTCTATTGCCCCCCGTGGGTTATTTTCACAATGTTCAAAGCCAAAAAACTTAAAGTCTTTGTGTGCTCCTTGTGCTTTGCATGTCATCATATGCAAAGCTATCGGGTAACGCTCATCTAATTGTTTTATTGCCCTCCAATGTTCCGAAATTCTCGTCTTAAGTGAGCGTATCGTACTGCCCACATAAATCTTCTCACATTTGCAAACAAGCATGTACACTACAAATTTTGTATTGCAATCTATATGTGATTTAATATGGATTTTGCCTCCTCTTGTATCAAAAAACTCTTTCTTAGATTGCCATGCCCATTTGCACATTGCACATGAACCGCATTTAAAAAAAACACGGTTATGTACACTAAGCCAATTTACCTTAATTTCCTCTGGTGGATAACTTGGGCTTAAAATACTATGGAGGGTATTACCTCTTCTGAACGATACCTCCGGTCTCGTACCTATATATTTCTTAAGTGCCTCATCTTGAATCAATATTAGCCAGTGTTTCTTCATTATTTTCAATAATTTATAAGAAACCTCCGTATAATTTAAAACTATCCTCAATCTCTGAGCGCTCTTCCTCTTATCCTCCTCATTCTTTTGAGTTCTTGGTGATAGTGTCTGCGAATGGGAAATCTTAAGAGCTTTATTTCGAGATTTGCTAATATTATTGTCTGAATAACCTCTCACTTTGAATCTATGCTCCATATCAGCAAGAGTATCATAAAAATCACAGTCCCTACTGCAGATCCTTCTCGCTCTGATCATCTCACCCAACGGTATAGCCTCTATTTGGTGTAATGGGTGTGAACTTGACGCATGCAGTACAGTATTGCAAGAGGTACTTTTCCGAAACAATCTACTTTCTATTCTGTTATTCTCCACAAATAATTCTACATCCAAAAATTCTATTTTAAACTCACTATACTTATATGTAAATTTTATATTCACATCATTTCCATTGAGAAAGTCACAAAAATTCTCCAACTCTACTGCATCCCCTGTCCATATCATAAGACAATCATCAATATATCGCCCCCAATAGAGGATATATGAGTGCCAATTAGCCGCTTTAGAGCCCCAAACCCAATTTTCCTCGAACCATCCCATAAACAGGTTAGCATACGATGGTGAAAATTTCGAGCCCATCGCTACACCCTGCTTTTGTCTGAACCAACTTTGTTTGACCAAAAAGTAATTATTATTAAGTATAAGATCAATCATGTCCAACAACATGTGTGTATGTTCTAATAGGCTCGCCGATCTTTTGTTTAGGGTGTGTTCTATTGCTTTCAATCCCCAATCATGTTGAATACTAGTGTAGAGGGCTGTCACATCTAACGTTACCAAAAACATCCCTGGTTCCCATTGGATATCTGACAATAAACTCAGTACATGTTTCGTGTCGTTGATGTGTGAAGGTAAATTATTTACAAATGGTTGTAAAAAGATATCGACAAATTCTGACAGCCTCTCAGTAGGTCCTCCTATGCCCGAAACTATCGGTCTCCCCGGTGGGAATTTAGATTTCTTATGGATTTTCGGTAGTGTATAAAGACACGGGTATTTGGGACGAAATACTTGTAAATACAAAAATTCTTCTTCATTCAATAAATCTTTATCTCTCCAATTTCTTAACATTCTATTTATTTTCCCTGTCAAAGCTGATATTGGATTATACGAAAGCTTCTCATAACAAGCAGTGTCACTTAATTGTGTATCAATTTCCAGTTCATAATCTGTGCGATTCATTACCACTATGTTACCGCCCTTATCCGCTTTTTTGATGGTTAAATCCATGTCTGATCTCAAAGTCTTTAATGCCTTATATTCCTCTTGTCTCAAATTTGGTCTTCTCCATTGTATCTTCTTAGTTTCTTCTTTGTCCAAATCATTCCAAACTAATCTAAAAAATGTTTCTATATTGCTGTCCACAGTTGATTTAGGTACCCAGGTTGATCTTCGTTTCAAACCACTAGCAATATGTTTGTCCGGAGAGATACTCAAATCTTGTAAAATTGAAGACGTGGTTATTGGATCTCCCTCATAGTCCGTGATCGTCATTAATGTTACAGTGTCATAAATATCCTGAATCGATAATTTACTCAGTGTTCCTATTTCAAAAGAAGACGTTTCTGTACCAATCACACGCGATTCAAAATATCTCTTAAGTTTCAATTTCCTTATAAATTTAAATAAATCAATTTTAGATTGAGAAACATTACCTTTAACCGATGGACAAAAACCTAGTCCTTTATTCAAAAGTGATAACATTTCCAAGGAAAGTTGCTTATCAGACAAATTGACCACATTATTCTCGAATTCAACATTAATACCTATGTCTTTTTGTCCCGTGACCTTGTTTTCATGCCCACATAGGTGTCGCCTTTCGCTACCTCTTTTTCCTCTACGTGTCCTCCTATCCAATTTCTTTTCTGATTTATCTCCCAATTGCCTTGCTTTATTCTTTTCAATTCTTGTAAAAAACCCACTGCTTGTGAATCAGAACCCATATGTACATCTCTAGTCTCAGTATCACTACTGTCTGTCACTAGACTACTTCTGGAGGTGGATGCTGATTCTATCAAATTATTAGGTTCCACTGTAGAAGCTACACTCTTTACCAAGTGATCATATTTACGTGAAAACGTAAACACTCTACCATTAAGATAATCCAATTTATCCCTCTTCAATTTCCTAGCTTTTCTTTGTTTGATATCTTCTTGAAATCTCATTATCACATCATTTAGAATAACATAATTTTTATCTGTCGCCTCCTTTAAGTTTAACTCACTAATTTCTTTTTCCAACTGCTCTATATCTGCTTGTAATTTAACTACTTTTCTATCATCATTTTCTATTAAAATATCCATCAACTTCATTGAATTTGATCTAAGTTCTTCTTCCCATCTTACCAGCAAATCCGCATCCAAATCTTCATATGTAGGAAAAATGTGTGACCTCAATCCCCTAGGGATTCTATCCAATTTTCTGTATTGTCTTAATGTGGTTGCATCCCACCACCTAGACATTTCATTTTTCTTCATCCTTTCCAACCTGATAAATTTTTCTTTTAAACCTTCCTTACTCCTACGGTTCCCACCACTAGTTGCTTGCTTAACTGTACAGCCACTATCTAAACTCTTGAAGAGTTCCTCTGCTATCTTCATTCTATCTTCCATTATGCCAAATGTAAGTAAATTCGTATCAATATAGAAGTACGGTGCAGCCCACTCACATCCGACTAATATGATCCAAAAGAAGAGGGTGAAATAGTGAGTGATTGGCGCTCCTACTTCTAATAATTAGAACTTAAAATAATTAAATTACCACGGTGCACAAACAACTCAGGTAACCACCCTCCAAACGTTACCACCACGATATCTCAGAAGGATATCTTAACAATATTATAAAGAGTAGTGGCACACGTGCAATAAATCCGCTCTAAGTAGATTAGAAAAAAGCTAACATGAATCAAAATATTGAACACACTGTATAACTTTTTGCCTCCTTCCTCCTATTTTTTTCTGACCTGTTGTTGTTGGCTTTTGACCTCTGGGCACTTTACCACTGCTAACCAGTGCTAAAGTGCATATGCTCTCTGGGTAAATTGTACTACTGATTGGTTTATCCATGATTGACTATTTAATTTATTTGTAAGTCCCTGGTAGAGTGCACTACATGTGCCTAGGGCAGGTAGATTAAATGCTACTAGTGGGCCTGCAGCACTGGTTGTGCCACCCACCTCAGTAGCCCCTTAACCCTGTCTCAGGCCTGCCATTGCAAGGCCTGTGTGTGCAGTTTCACTGCCACTTCGACTTGGCATTTAAAAGTACTTGCCAAGCCTAGAACTCCCCTTTTACTACATATAAGTCATCCCTAATGTGTGCCCTAGGTAACCCCTAGAGCAGGGTGCTGTGTAGGTAAAAGGCAGGACATGTACCTGTGTAGTTATATGTCCTGGTAGTGTGAAACTCCTAAATTTGTTTTTACACTACTGTGAGGCCTGCTCCTTTCATAGGCTAACATTGGGGCTGCCCTCATACACTGTTGAAGTGGCAGCTGCTGATCTGAAAGGAGCAGAAAGGTCATATTTAGTATGGCCAGAATGGTAATACAAAATCCTGCTGACTGGTGAAGTCGGATTTAATATTACTATTCTAGAAATACCACTTTTAGAAAGTGAGCATTTCTTTGCACTAAAATCTTGTTGTGCCCTTCAATCCACGTCTGGCTAGGTTTAGTTGACAGCTCCTTGTGCATTCACTCAGACACACCCCAAACACAGGGTACTCAGCCTCACTTGCATACATCTGCATTTTGAATGGGTCTTCCTGGGCTGGGAGGGTGGAGGGCCTGCCCTCACACAAAGGACTGCCACACCCCCTACTGGGACTCTGGCAGACAGGATTGAGCTGAAAGGGAACTTGGTGCATTTCTTAGAGACCCTTTGAAGTCACCCCCACTTCAAAAGCACAACTTAGTATAAAACAGGGCCTCTGCCCTACCTCATCAGACACTTGCTGGAGAAGAAACCTGAACCAGAAACTACATCCTGCCAAGAAGAACTGCCTGGCTGCTCAAAGGACTCACCTGTCTGCTTTTCTACAAAGGACTGCTGCCTTGCTGTTGGCCTGCTGCCTTGCTGAACTCTTGCCTGGCTGTAAAAGTGCTCTCCAAGGGCTTGGATAGAGCTTGCCTCCTGTTCCCTGAAGTCTCAGGACCAAAAAGACTTCACTCTTCCTCTTGGACGCTCCGTGCGCCGAACTTTTCGACGCACAGCTTGTTCCGCGGCAAGAAAAACGCCGCACACCAACGCTGATCAACGCGACGCCTTCGGGACGACCGAAACTTTGACGCACGGCCTCGCAAGGACAACGCCGCCCGACTTCCCGGGAGAAATCGACGCGACGCCTGCCGTGAGATCAAAACTTTGACGCACGGCCTCGCAAGGACAACGCCGCCCGACTCCGCAGGAGAAATCGACGCGACGCCTGCCGTGAGATCAAAACTTTGACGCACGGCCTCGCAAGGACAACGCTGCCCGACTCCGCAGGAGAAATCGACACAACGCCTGCCGTGAGATCGAAACTTCGACGCGCAGCCCCAAAGAACGACGCGCAGCCGGAAAACAAGCAGGAAAATCCACGCACAGACCCGGGACATCTGGTAATCCCCGCGACCCACAGAAAGAGACTGTCCGCGCGCCGGAAAACGACGCCCGACTTCCCCGCGTGGAAAATAACGACGCAAGTCCGTGTGTGCTGGAGAGAAATCGACGCACACACCCTTTTTCCACGCACCTCTTCTTTTGTGGCCCTCTGAGGAGATTTTCCACCAGAAACCAGGTACTTTGTGTTTGAAAGAGACTCTGTTTACTTTCTAAAGACTTAAGACACTTTTATATCACTTTTCAGTGATATCTTTACAAATTCATATTGCAACTTTGATCGTTTTGACCTGAAGATACCCAGATAAATATTATATATTTTTCTAAATACTGTGTGGTGTATTTTTGTGGTGTTATGCTATGGTGTTGTATGATTTATTGCACAAATGCTTTACACATTGCCTTCTAAGTTAAGCCTGACTACTCGTGCCAAGCTACCGGAGGGTGAGCACAGGCTGATTTTGGATTGTGTGTGACTTACCCTGACTAGAGTGAGGGTTCTTGCTTGGACAGAGGGCAACCTAACTGCCAACCAAAAACCCCATTTCTAACATTGGTGATCAGCGGTGAGGATAGGACTTGTGTTTGTGCAGTGACATACAGTAGCTAAGTATTTCACTACCTACCCACAGTTGAAGGTCAACTTGATTTTTCATCTTTTTTGGCTCTTGGTTCTCTGATGTCCTCCTGGATATACTATTGATATTTTGGACTTTGGATTTTGTTTTTTGCTGATAAGATCTTATCAAAATGGGATTGTGTACCTACTCATTCTTTGTTCGTACTGACCACCTCACTAAGGCTGACCTAAGGAAGCTTTGCAGACAATGGGGCCTTCCTGTAGCAAGGAGATCTACTAAAGCGGAGATGCTCCATCACTACATAGTCTGGGGGGAGGAAAGATGGGCAGAGAGAGAGGCAGTAAGAAACCAAATGACTAAGTACCCCTCAGATGAGGAGGAGGACTACGCACATGAGGAGGAAGACTACTCAGATGAGGAGGAAGACTACTCAGAGTTGGACAGTGACCCAGAAATAGATGAATGGCTCCGAAGTCAAAGGCGACAGGAGCAACAATTAGAGGAGTATCTTGCAGAGGTTGAGGCAAAAAGACTCTTAGCCCTGGAAGAAGAAAAGATTGCAGCTCAAGAGCTGAGCTGTAAAGAGCTGAAACTGGAGGCCGGAAGGGCTGAGTCCAGTTCAGATGGTGGCAGCAAAAATCTTGCATCTAGTACTGCTGAAGAAGGGCACAAGCCCAGAGATGTGGTGCCCAACTTGAAGAAGGGAGTTGACACACCCCAGGCAGTTCAAGGGTATGAGGTAGTTCCCGTTATGCACAGGGTCCCTGAGAAGGATTGGGGAACTGGCACAGGGAGTCATATTCCTACTGGGGGGAGGGACACTTTACTGACTCTAGCAGAGAGTGACAGAGAAAAGGGTTCCCCCCTGGTGGACGTCCTGGATATAGAGTGTAGAGACATCCCAGAAGAGTTTGGGTTGAGTGTCAGGGACAGACAGATACTGTCTCACCAGTCTCAGGAGGGTGAAGTAGAGTGTTTTTCCAAGGTTGAGTTACTGGGTGGTTGGGTGAAGGGTACTGTGGTTAATACATGTGAAGGGCAGAGTGATGTAATTGCTGGAGAGCATATGTCTGGTCCTTATTTTCCAGAGCTACGCCAACACCAGGTGGAGTGTGATTTCTCTGACCCCAGGGAACTTACAATGGAGGCAGACTCCCTGGGTGAGTACCAGAGAGTCTGAAGAGGCATTTGGGGGTGCTCCTGAAGGGAGTGGTCTAGGTGGTTCCCAACCGAGTGTGGTGGGAAAGGATTGTAGTATCCCAGGTAGGTCCCAGGTCCTAGAGGGTTCCATGAGGGAACACCAGGAGGGAAGCCTAGCCTGTACCGTAGGGCCACCTTTTGAGGGAAGCCCTGCAGTGTCAGAAGAACTTGGGGGGGTGACTGTATCCAGCATCCCAACAGTTCTGGTGTCTGGCAGTACCCCTCCTAGTGAGGGGGTGCAGAAGTCCAGACATAGGGTTGAGAGGGGGTTTCAGACCCCAGTGGAGGACCTTGAGAGTCAGGGGACAGCTCTGAGAGCAGAGCCCCCCAGGAATGACCCAGGTGAAACCGTTTCTGGTTTGGGGGAAACCCAGACTCTGCCGGATGGGCAGAGGTCGGGAGACCTGCGCCAACCAGACTCTTGTGTGGCCCTTGGGGACGGTGTGTCCCTTGTGGGGGGTGAGAGTGCCCCCCACGAAGTCCTGGCATGCCAGGCAAAGATTCAACCTCAGGGTGGTGACTCTGGGTTGGATACCCAGGTTCAGAGGTTAAACTCTGACCTGGTGGGGGGTAGATGTGCCCCCCAGAAAGTCCTGGCGTGCCAGGCAATTGCCCAACCTCAGGCTGGTGACCCTGGGTTGGGGAACCAGGCTCAGAGGTTAAACTCTGACCTGGTGGGAGGTAGGTGTGCCTCCCTGGAAGTCCTGGCCTGCCAGGCAATGGTTCAACCTCAGGGTGGTGACTCTGGGTTGGCTAACCAGGTTCAGGGGATAAGCTCTGACCTGTTGGGGGGTAGGCGTGCCCCCCAGAAAGTCCTGGTGTACCAGGCAGTGGTCCAACCTCAGAGTGCTGACTCTGGGTTGGATAACCGGGTTCAGAGGTTAAACTCTGACCTGGTGGGGGGTAGGTGTGCCCCCCAGAAAGTCCTGGCGTGCCAGGCAATTGTTCAACCTCAGAGTGCTGACTCTGGGTTGGATAACCGGGTTCAGAGGTTAAACTCTGACCTGGTGGGGGATAGGTGTGCCCCCCAGAAAGTCCTGGCGTGCCAGGCAATTGTTCAACCTCAGGGTGGTGACTCTGGGTTGGATACCCAGGTTCAGAGGTTAAACTCTGACCTGGTGGGAGGTAGGTGTGCCTCCCAAGAAGCCCTGCTGTGCCAGGCAATTGTCCAACCTCAGGGTGTTGACTCTGGGTTGGATGACCAGGTTCAGAGGTTAAACTCTGACCTGGTGGGGGGTAGGTGTGCCCCCCAGAAAGTCCTGGCGTGCCAGGCAATTGCCCAACCTCAGGGTGGTGACCCTGGGTTGGGGAACCAGGCTCAGAGGTTAAACTCTGACCTGGTGGGAGGTAGGTGTGCCTCCCAGAAAGTCCTGGTGCGCCAGGCAATTATTCAACTTCAGGGTGGTGACTCTGAGTTGAATGGCCCAGTTCGGAGGTTAAACTCTGACCTGGTGGAGGGTCAGTGTGCCCTCCAGGAAGTCCTGGCGTGCCAGGCAATTGTTCAACTTCAGGGTGGTGACTCTGAGTTGAATGGCCAAGTTCAGAGGTTAAACTCTGACCTGGTGGAGGGTCAGTGTGCCCTCCAGGAAGTCCTGGCGTGCCAGGCAATTGTTCAACTTCAGGGTGGTGACTCTGAGTTGAATGGTCAGGTGCAGAGGTTAAACTCTGACCTGGTGGAGGGTCAGTGTGCCCTCCAGGAAGTCCTGGCGTGCCAGGCAATTGTTCAACTTCAGGGTGGTGACTCTGAGTTGAATGGTCAGGTGCAGAGGTTAAACTCTGACCTGGTGGGGGGTAGGTGTGCCCCCCAGGAAGTCCTGGTTTGCCAGGCAGTGATCCAGTCTGAGGGTACAGACCCTGGGCTGGAAGACCAGGTTCAGGGTGTCCCCCCGGACCTGGAGGGAGGGGCTACTGATATCAGTGCCCCTACCATGTTGTCTTCTGAGGAGGCCATTCCTAGTTGGAGGGTGCTGGACCCCAGAAGGGAGGGCAGGGGGAGGGAAGCCTCACCCCGGGCCCTAGTCCAACCTGAAGGTACAGGCCCCAGGTTGGAGGGCCAGTTGCAGGTTAACAGCCCTGCACTGGTGGAGGAATGGTACAGGGTGACTTCTGTAAGCACCCTGACCATGTTGGACTCTGGGGGTACCGCTCCAGGAGGGAGGGTACAAAGCCCCAGAGGGGAGGACCAGGTTCAGGCTGTCCTCCCTGACCTGGTGGAAGGGAGAGTGGTTAAAGGGTGCCCAGCACCTGGGGCTACCGCCCCCCACTCTCCACAGCCACAGTGGTTGGAGAGCTTTGAGAGGCCTGGGGCCTGGCTCTCATCCCTGGCAGCTGTCAGTAATCACTGTGGCTTGCTGTCCGGGTGGACAGAGTTATCCCTGGGGAGGGGACAAGTGTCACACCCCAGGAGTAGAGTGGGCAACACCACTGTGTTGGTCATGGTGGTACTATCCTGCTCCTGGGATACATCTGTGAGCAAAGTAAGGTTAGGTGCTGCACAGATGGGATCCACAGGTAAGGAGAAAGGTTCCCCATGGGTTGGCTTAGTGGGCCCTGAGAGTATGGACAGAGTGATCCAATTGGAGTCAGGAAGGCGAAGAACTGGAGCATGCCCCTGCTGTTGTGGGCCTGGGTCCTTGTTCTGTCGCCTCAAACAGGGAAGTACATCAGGATAGTGATTGTTCTCCCCTGGCTTTAGGCTGGTAGGGGGTCATGTTGGACCTGGCTTTTTGACAGGGACATCCCCAAACTTTTTGCCTCCTTCCTCCTATTTTTTCTGACCTGTTGTTGTTGGCTTTTGACCTCTGGGCTCTTTACCACTGCTAACCAGTGCTAAAGTGCATATGCTCTCTGGGTAAATTGTACTACTGATTGGTTTATCCATGATTGACTATTTAATTTATTTGTAAGTCCCTGGTAGAGTGCACTACATGTGCCTAGGGCAGGTAGATTAAATGATACTAGTGGGCCTGCAGCACTGGTTGTGCCACCCACCTCAGTAGCCCCTTAACCCTGTCTCAGGCCTGCCATTGCAAGGCCTGTGTGTGCAGTTTCACTGCCACTTCGACTTGGCATTTAAAAGTACTTGCCAAGCCTAGAACTCCCCTTTTACTACATATAAGTCATCCCTAATGTGTGCCCTAGGTAACCCCTAGAGCAGGGTGCTGTGTAGGTAAAAGGCAGGACATGTACCTGTAAAGTTATATGTCCTGGTAGTGTGAAACTCCTAAATTCGTTTTTACACTACTGTGAGGCCTGCTCCTTTCATAGGCTAACATTGGGGCTGCCCTCATACACTGTTGAAGTGGCAGCTGCTGATCTGAAAGGAGCAGGAAGGTCATATTTAGTATGGCCAGAATGGTAATACAAAATCCTGCTGACTGGTGAAGTCGGATTTAATATTACTATTCTAGAAATACCACTTTTAGAAAGTGAGCATTTCTTTGCACTAAAATCTTGTTGTGCCCTTCAATCCACGTCTGGCTAGGTTTAGTTGACAGCTCCTTGTGCAGTCACTCAGACACACCCCAAACACAGGGTACTCAGCCTCACTTGCATACATCTGCATTTTGAATGGGTCTTCCTGGGCTGGGAGGGTGGAGGGCCTGCCCTCACACAAAGGACTGCCACACCCCCTGCTGGGACTCTGGCAGACAGGATTGAGCTGAAAGGGAACTTGGTGCATTTCTTAGAGACCCTTTGAAGTCACCCCCACTTCAAAGGCACAACTTAGTATAAAACAGGGCCTCTGCCCTACCTCATCAGACACTTGCTGGAGAAGAAACCTGAACCAGAAACTACATCCTGCCAAGAAGAACTGCCTGGCTGCTCAAAGGACTCACCTGTCTGATTTTCTACAAAGGACTGCTGCCTTGCTGTTGGCCTGCTGCCTTGCTGAACTCTTGCCTGGCTGTAAAAGTGCTCTCCAAGGGCTTGGATAGAGCTTGCCTCCTGTTCCCTGAAGTCTCAGGACCAAAAAGACTTCACTCTTCCTCTTGGACGCTCCGTGCGCCGAACTTTTCGACGCACAGCTTGTTCCGCGGCAAGAAAAACGCCGCACACCGACGCTGATCAACGCGACGCCTTCGGGACGACCGAAACTTTGACGCACGGCCTCGCAAGGACAACGCCACCCGACTTCCCGGGAGAAATCGACGCGACGCCTGCCGTGAGATCAAAACTTTGACGCACGGCCTCGCAAGGACAACGCCGCCCGACTCCGCAGGAGAAATCGATGCAACGCCTGCCGTGAGATCAAAACTTTGACGCACGGCCTCGCAAGGACAACGCCGCCCGACTCCGCAGGAGAAATCGACGCGACGCCTGCCGTGAGATCGAAACTTCGACGCGCAGCCCCACAGAACGACGCGCAGCCGGAAAACAAGCAGGAAAATCCACGCACAGACCCGGGACATCTGGTAATCCCCGCGACCCACAGAAAGAGACTGTCCGCGCGCCGGAAAACGACGCCCGACTTCCCCGCGTGGAAAATAACGACGCAAGTCCGTGTGTGCTGGAGAGAAATCAACGCACACACCCTTTTTCCACGCACCTCTTCCTTTGTGGCCCTCTGAGGAGATTTTCCACCAGAAACCAGGTACTTTGTGTTTGAAAGAGACTCTGTTTACTTTCTAAAGACTTAAGACACTTTTATATCACTTTTCAGTGATATCTTTACAAATTCATATTGCAACTTTGATCGTTTTGACCTGAAGATACCCAGATAAATATTATATATTTTTCTAAATACTGTGTGTTGTATTTTTGTGGTGTTATGCTATGGTGTTGTATGATTTATTGCACAAATGCTTTACACATTGCCTTCTAAGTTAAGCCTGACTGCTTGTGCCAAGCTACCGGAGGGTGAGCACAGGCTGATTTTAGATTGTGTGTGACTTACCCTGACTAGAGTGAGGGTTCTTGCTTGGACAGAGGGCAACCTAACTGCCAACCAAAAGCCCCATTTCTAACACTGTATCTATCTGGAAAAACACCAAAAAGTATCAATACGAATTTATTATTCTCGTTTCAGATTCTAGAATACACAAAATCATAACCCTGAATACAATCATGAATGGAAATAACATTGTTCAAATTCACAATCACATGATTCATCTAATTAAATAACTTCCTAATCCAAGAAAAATTCCTATTTCCAAATCCGTTGTCTTATTATTCTCGTTTCAGATTCTAGAATACACAAAATCATAAACCCTGAATACAATCATGAATGGAAATAACAATGTTCAAATTCACAATCACATGATTCATCTAATTAAATAATTTCCTAATCCAAGAAAAATTCCTATTTCCAAATCCGTTGTCAACACGTGTTTCATCCGGGGGAGTGCCCCTAGGATTTCCTCAGGAATTCCTCATTACATAAGGATCCATCCAATAATTCCTAAAATAATATTGCCAAATGACGCAAATTAGTAAACGGTTTTCTTATTTTCCATATTCTTAATACAGGCTTCAAAATATCACAAAAGATACCACAAAAAATTACCACAAAAAATTACCACAAGAAACAATCATGTGAAATGGTGAGAACCATGCAAATATCCAACAAAGATAGGTGACATTGAAAAATCCATCTCGAGTGAACACATCAATTCATAGATGTTTCATCCTAACCCACTATAGACCATATAGTGATACAAAAAGCAAGTGCAGCCCCACTATAATTCTAATTCAGAACCCGTTAAGTGCCATCAAAATATATATATGTTACAAATACATACCATTAATATGAGACAAACTCACAATCATTACACATATCAGTATAAATATAAATGAGTGTCATGCTTTTGATTTGTTCCAAAAACCCAATTCTATTTAATTATGATCCCCACAGAGTACGGTGTGCCCCCCCAGTTTATTAGATTTTACCTTATTCGCTCGATTATGCTACAGTTTCTTTAAACAAGCCAGAGTGCTTCTTGGTCATCTAAGTAGATATCTAATAATACATGAATCCAACAATAATCAATAATTTCAGTAATTCAGCATTTTACAATGTGTAAACAAAATTCATACGATCCCCAAATGAACGTACCCGTTCGCTTGTAAACTTGAATTAGATACTAAAAATTCTCTCCACTTATTATCAATGGATGTGCCTATTACAAGAAATAGCACCAATTAGAAATACGGACGATGCATTCAAATTTATTCATCCAGATCGAAATTAAGAATCTTGATTTACCTGGTACGATGTCCGAATATCAGCGAGTACGCTACCAATTAATCAAACCGAGTTGCTGAAGTGCGTCCTATTTCAACACCTCGGACGCCACGGAGAAATACAAAATAGAAAACGGACTACCGCGAACCTAATCTGCCATACTATGAACACAAATGATGCACTTGCACCTTGCGATCTCCCTACTTAATTGACAACAAAGGATACTAGACATCGAAAACGGACTATATTAGCTGCAATTACTTTACAAAGTAACTATCTCTAGTAATTATCTAATAAGTGTCATTGTATTTAAGAATAGATAGATATTTATTAGTATTTGGATATGGAGCTGATATAGAATGGAGCCCATATAGAAGGAAACTAGCTCTAGAGGTGTTACAATTACTAGACCAATGTGGTTGCTTTCCTCCTTGGATTTATTTGCAGCTAATATAGTCAGTTTTCGATGTCTAGTATCCTTTGTTGTCAATTAAGTAGGGAGATCGCAAGGTGCAAGTGCATCATTTGTGTTCATAGTATGGCAGATTAGGTTCGCGGTAGTCCGTTTTCTATTTTGTATTTCTCCGTGGCGTCCGAGGTGTTGAAATAGGACGCACTTCAGCAACTCGGTTTGATTAATTGGTAGCGTACTCGCTGATATTCGGACATCGTACCAGGTAAATCAAGATTCTTAATTTCGATCTGTATGAATAAATTTGAATGCATCGTCCGTATTTCTAATTGGTGCTATTTCTTGTAATAGGCACATCCATTGATAATAAGTGGAGATAATTTTTAGTATCTAATTCAAGTTTACAAGCGAACGGGTACGTTCATTTGGGGATCGTATGAATTTTGTTTACACATTGTAAAATGCTGAATTACTGAAATTATTTATTATTGTTGGATTCATGTATTATTAGATATCTACTTAGATGACCAAGAAGCACTCTGGCTTGTTTAAAGAAACTGTAGCATAATCGAGCGAATAAGGTAAAATCTAATAAACTGGGGGGCACACTGTACTCTGTGGGGATCATAATTAAATAGAATTGGGTTTTTGGAACAAATCAAAAGCATGACACTCATTTATATTTATACTGATATGTGTAATGATTGTGAGTTTGTCTCATATTAATGGTATGTATTTGTAACATATATATATTTTGATGGCACTTAACGGGTTCTGAATTAGAATTAAAGTGGGGCTGCACTTGCTTTTTGTATCACTATATGGTCTATAGTGGGTTAGGATGAAACATCTATGAATTGATGTGTTCACTCGAGATGGATTTTTCAATGTCACCTATCTTTGTTGGATATTTGCATGGTTCTCACCATTTCACATGATTGTTTCTTGTGGTAATTTTTTGTGGTAATTTTTTGTGGTATCTTTTGTGATATTTTGAAGCCTGTATTAAGAATATGGAAAATAAGAAAACCGTTTACTAATTTGCGTCATTTGGCAATATTATTTTAGGAATTATTGGATGGATCCTTATGTAATGAGGAAGTCCTGAGGAAATCCTAGGGGCACTCCCCCGGATGAAACACATGTTGACAACGGATTTGGAAATAGGAACTTTTCTTGGATTAGGAAGTTATTTAATTAGATGAATCATGTGATTGTGAATTTGAACATTGTTATTTCCATTCATGATTGTATTCAGGGTTTATGATTTTGTGTATTCTAGAATCTGAAACGAGAATAATAAAACAACGGATTTGGAAATAGGAATTTTTCTTGGATTAGGAAGTTATTTAATTAGATGAATCATGTGATTGTGAATTTGAACAATGTTATTTCCATTCATGATTGTATTCAGGGTTATGATTTTGTGTATTCTAGAATCTGAAACGAGAATAATAAATTCGTATTGATACTTTTTGGTGTTTTTCCAGATAGATACAGTGTGTTCAATATTTTGATTCATGTTAGCTTTTTTCTAATCTACTTAGAGCGGATTTATTGCACGTGTGCCACTACTCTTTATAATATTGTTAAGATATCCTTCTGAGATATCGTGGTGGTAACGTTTGGAGGGTGGTTACCTGAGTTGTTTGTGCACCGTGGTAATTTAATTATTTTAAGTTCTAATTATTAGAAGTAGGAGCGCCAATCACTCACTATTTCACCCTCTTCTTTTGGATCATATTAGTCGGATGTGAGTGGGCTGCACCGTACTTCTATATTGATACGAATTTACTTACATTTGGCATAATGGAAGATAGAATGAAGATAGCAGAGGAACTCTTCAAGAGTTTAGATAGTGGCTGTACAGTTAAGCAAGCAACTAGTGGTGGGAACCGTAGGAGTAAGGAAGGTTTAAAAGAAAAATTTATCAGGTTGGAAAGGATGAAGAAAAATGAAATGTCTAGGTGGTGGGATGCAACCACATTAAGACAATACAGAAAATTGGATAGAATCCCTAGGGGATTGAGGTCACACATTTTTCCTACATATGAAGATTTGGATGCGGATTTGCTGGTAAGATGGGAAGAAGAACTTAGATCAAATTCAATGAAGTTGATGGATATTTTAATAGAAAATGATGATAGAAAAGTAGTTAAATTACAAGCAGATATAGAGCAGTTGGAAAAAGAAATTAGTGAGTTAAACTTAAAGGAGGCGACAGATAAAAATTATGTTATTCTAAATGATGTGATAATGAGATTTCAAGAAGATATCAAACAAAGAAAACCTAGGAAATTGAAGAGGGATGAATTGGATTATCTTAATGGTAGAGTGTTTACGTTTTCACGTAAATATGATCACTTGGTAAAGAGTGTAGCTTCTACAGTGGAACCTAATAATTTGATAGAATCAGCATCCACCTCCAGAAGTAGTCTAGTGACAGACAGTAGTGATACTGAGACTAGAGATGTACATATGGGTTCTGATTCACAAGCAGTGGGTTTTTTACAAGAATTGAAAAGAATAAAGCAAGGCAATTGGGAGATAAATCAGAAAAGAAATTGGATAGGAGGACACGTAGAGGAAAAAGAGGTAGCGAAAGGCGACACCTATGTGGGCATGAAAACAAGGTCACGGGACAAAAAGACATAGGTATTAATGTTGAATTAGAGAATAATGTGGTCAATTTGTCTGATAAGCAACTTTCCTTGGAAATGTTATCACTTTTGAATAAAGGACTAGGTTTTTGTCCATCGGTTAAAGGTAATGTTTCTCAATCTAAAATTGATTTATTTAAATTTATAAGGAAATTGAAACTAAAGAGATATTTTGAATCGCGTGCGATTGGTACAGAAACGTCTTCTTTTGAAATAGGAACACTGAGTAAATTATTGATTCAGGATATTTATGACACTGTAACATTAATGACGATCACGGACTATGAGGGAGATCCAATAACCACGTCTTCAATTTTACAAGATTTGAGTATCTCTCCGGACAAACATATTGCTAGTGGTTTGAAACGAAGATCAACCTGGGTACCTAAATCAACTGTGGACAGCAATATAGAAACATTTTTTAGATTAGTTTGGAATGATTTGGACAAAGAAGAAACTAAGAAGATACAATGGAGAAGACCAAATTTGAGACAAGAGGAATATAAGGCATTAAAGACTTTGAGATCAGACATGGATTTAACCATCAAAAAAGCGGATAAGGGCGGTAACATAGTGGTAATGAATCGCACAGATTATGAACTGGAAATTGATACACAATTAAGTGACACTGCTTGTTATGAGAAGCTTTCGTATAATCCAATATCAGCTTTGACAGGGAAAATAAATAGAATGTTAAGGGATTGGAGAGATAAAGATTTATTGAATGAAGAAGAATTTTTGTATTTACAAGTATTTCGTCCCAAATACCCGTGTCTTTATACACTACCGAAAATCCATAAGAAATCTAAATTCCCACCGGGGAGACCGATAGTTTCGGGCATAGGAGGACCTACTGAGAGGCTGTCAGAATTTGTCGATATCTTTTTACAACCATTTGTAAATAATTTACCTTCACACATCAACAACACGAAACATGTACTGAGTTTATTGTTAGATATCCAATGGGAACCAGGGATGTTTTTGGTAACGTTAGATGTGACAGCCCTCTACACTAGTATTCAACATGATTGGGGATTGAAAGCAATAGAACACACCCTAAACAAAAGATCGGCGAGCCTATTAGAACATACACACATGTTGTTGGACATGATTGATCTTATACTTAATAATAATTACTTTTTGGTCAAACAAAGTTGGTTCAGACAAAAGCAGGGTGTAGCGATGGGCTCGAAATTTTCACCATCGTATGCTAACCTGTTTATGGGATGGTTCGAGGAAAATTGGGTTTGGGGCTCTAAAGCGGCTAATTGGCACTCATATATCCTCTATTGGGGGCGATATATTGATGATTGTCTTATGATATGGACAGGGGATGCAGTAGAGTTGGAGAATTTTTGTGACTTTCTCAATGGAAATGATGTGAATATAAAATTTACATGTAAGTATAGTGAGTTTAAAATAGAATTTTTGGATGTAGAATTATTTGTGGAGAATAACAGAATAGAAAGTAGATTGTTTCGGAAAAGTACCTCTTGCAATACTATACTGCATGCGTCAAGTTCACACCCATTACACCAAATAGAGGCTATACCGTTGGGTGAGATGATCAGAGCGAGAAGGATCTGCAGTAGGGACTGTGATTTTTATGATACTCTTGCTGATATGGAGCATAGATTCAAAGTGAGAGGTTATTCAGACAATAATATTAGCAAATCTCGAAATAAAGCTCTTAAGATTTCCCGTTCGCAGACACTATCACCAAGAACTCAAAAGAATGAGGAGGATAAGAGGAAGAGCGCTCAGAGATTGAGGATAGTTTTAAATTATACGGAGGTTTCTTATAAATTATTGAAAATAATGAAGAAACACTGGCCAATATTGATTCAAGATGAGGCACTTAAGAAATATATAGGTACGAGACCGGAGGTATCGTTCAGAAGAGGTAATACCCTCCATAGTATTTTAAGCCCAAGTTATCCACCAGAGGAAATTAAGGTAAATTGGCTTAGTGTACATAACCGTGGTTTTTTTAAATGCGGTTCATGTGCAATGTGCAAATGGGCATGGCAATCTAAGAAAGAGTTTTTTGATAGAAGAGGAGGCAAAATCCATATTAAATCACATATAGATTGCAATACAAAATTTGTAGTGTACATGCTTGTTTGCAAATGTGAGAAGATTTATGTGGGCAGTACGATACGCCCACTTAAAACGAGAATTTCGGAACATTGGAGGGCAATAAAACAATTAGATGAGCGTTACCCGATAGCTTTGCATATGATGACATGCAAAGCACAAGGAGCACACAAAGACTTTAAGTTTTTTGGCTTTGAACATTGTGAAAATAACCCACGGGGGGCAATAGAGAGTTGGCCCTAAGAAGAAGGGAATCATTGTGGATTATGAAGTTAGGAGCGGTAGAACAGGGATTAAATACAGATCATGAGATTGAGTATTTTCTTGGTGAGTAATAATAAATTGAAGTCTCTATGAATGAATTTATACCGATTTAATTATAAGTAAAATTAAGGTTATATTAATATGATTAATTAAGTTTATTATTTTTAATTTTACTTTATTTTCTTATTATTATTTTACAAAGTAACTATCTCTAGTAATTATCTAATAAGTGTCATTGTATTTAAGAATAGATAGATATTTATTAGTATTTGGATATGGAGCTGATATAGAATGGAGCCCATATAGAAGGAAACTAGCTCTAGAGGTGTTACAATTACTAGACCAATGTGGTTGCTTTCCTCCTTGGATTTATTTGCAGCTAATATCGTCCGTTTTCGATGTCTAGTATCCTTTGTTGTCAATTAAGTAGGGAGATCGCAAGGTGCAAGTGCATCATTTGTGTTCATAGTATGGCAGATTAGGTTCGCGGTAGTCCGTTTTCTATTTTGTATTTCTCCGTGGCGTCCGAGGTGTTGAAATAGGACGCACTTCAGCAACTCGGTTTGATTAATTGGTAGCGTACTCGCTGATATTCGGACATCGTACCAGGTAAATCAAGATTCTTAATTTCGATCTGTATGAATAAATTTGAATGCATCGTCCGTATTTCTAATTGGTGCTATTTCTTGTAATAGACACATCCATTGATAATAAGTGGAGAGAATTTTTAGTATCTAATTCAAGTTTACACGGTACGTTCATTTGGGGATCGTATGAATTTTGTTTACACATTGTAAAATGCTGAATTACTGAAATTATTTATTATTGTTGGATTCATGTATTATTAGATATCTACTTAGATGACCAAGAAGCACTCTGGCTTGTTTAAAGAAACTGTAGCATAATCGAGCGAATAAGGTAAAATCTAATAAACTGGGGGGCACACCGTACTCTGTGGGGATCATAATTAAATAGAATTGGGTTTTTGGAACAAATCAAAAGCATGACACTCATTTATATTTATACTGATATGTGTAATGATTGTGAGTTTGTCTCATATTAATGGTATGTATTTGTAACATATATATATTTTGATGACACTTAACGGGTTCTGAATTAGAATTATAGTGGGGCTGCACTTGCTTTTTGTATCACTATATGGTCTATAGTGGGTTAGGATGAAACATCTATGAATTGATGTGTTCACTCGAGATGGATTTTTCAATGTCACCTATCTTTGTTGGATATTTGCATGGTTCTCACCATTTCACATGATTGTTTCTTGTGGTAATTTTTTGTGGTAATTTTTTGTGGTATCTTTTGTGATATTTTGAAGCCTGTATTAAGAATATGGAAAATAAGAAAACCGTTTACTAATTTGCGTCATTTGGCAATATTATTTTAGGAATTATTGGATGGATCCTTATGTAATGAGGAAGTCCTGAGGAAATCCTAGGGGCACTCCCCCGGATGAAACACGTGTTGACAACGGATTTGGAAATAGGAATTTTTCTTGGATTAGGAAGTTATTTAATTAGATGAATCATGTGATTGTGAATTTGAACATTGTTATTTCCATTCATGATTGTATTCAGGGTTTATGATTTTGTGTATTCTAGAATCTGAAACGAGAATAATAAGACAACGGATTTGGAAATAGGAATTTTTCTTGGATTAGGAAGTTATTTAATTAGATGAATCATGTGATTGTGAATTTGAACAATGTTATTTCCATTCATGATTGTATTCAGGGTTATGATTTTGTGTATTCTAGAATCTGAAACGAGAATAATAAATTCGTATTGATACTTTTTGGTGTTTTTCCAGATAGATACAGTGTGTTCAATATTTTGATTCATGTTAGCTTTTTTCTAATCTACTTAGAGCGGATTTATTGCATGTGTGCCACTACTCTTTATAATATTGTTAAGATATCCTTCTGAGATATCGTGGTGGTAACGTTTGGAGGGTGGTTACCTGAGTTGTTTGTGCACCGTGGTAATTTAATTATTTTAAGTTCTAATTATTAGAAGCAGGAGCGCCAATCACTCACTATTTCACCCTCTTCTTTTGGATCACCAAATATATTACACAGGAAAACATTCATTTTTTGTATTCTAGGTTAAGGAGGATTAAGGTGGTCATTATGACATTGGTGGTGACTGTTAAAGAGGCAGTAAGACCGCCAACAGGCTGGCGGTAATTACTGCCAAATTAAGACCATGGTGGTGATAACTCCCATAGACAGCCAATGTACCACACCAAGCGCAAGAGCGTTAACACCACACATCACGGTGGGAGCCACCAACAGCCAGGCGGAAGACAATGTACCACCCACCATATCATGACACTCTAATCCGCCATGATTTCCGGGGTGGTACCAACACCATCAAATGCCTGGCAGAAACACTGCACAGAAGACAAAAGACTCACCATCAGAGACACAGAGAATAACAACACTGCCATGGAATCGGAACTGCAAGTCTTCCCAATGCTCCTCTACGCCATGCTCCACATGGAACACCAACGCCGATGAAGACGACGACAGTGAGTACAGCTGCCTAACACACAAGGGAGGGAGGGAGGAAAAGGAGAGTGACACACACACGCACAACACACACCAGATACACACACACCATACACACAACCAGTTACAGAGGAAAAACAATGGCACACAACACACGTCAGAATAATGTAAGGGCTACAGTAAGGTAGTACTGAGAATGTATTGAATGAGAACAGCCACCAAATGAACCAATTGGATAACAAAGAAATATGTATAATTGTCCACAAAGGGCCAATAGCCACTCCAAAGTACAAAGGGCCCACATGGACACAGGGCACAGTCCAAGGCCCAGTTGTTTCCTGACAACATCCACACAGAACTATGCAGGGGCATCATTTTGCAAGTGGGCGGGCACTTCAAGAGGAAAGGCGGCTGGGGGGACCTCAGCTGAAGTCGGGAACTTGCCCACTGGTTTTGGAGGGGGCTCCATGCCCATTATCCTTTGTTGGGGAGTGCAAGGTCACAGTCTCTGAGGTGGGGAACTTGCCCACTGCTTCTGGAGGGGGTTCCATGCCCATTACTCATTGCTGGGGAGTGCAAGGTCACAGTCTCTCAGTTGGGGTACCTGCCCACTGTTTCTGGAGGGGGCCCCATGCCCATTATCCTTTGCTGTGGAGCGCAAGGTCACAGTCTCTGAGGTGGGGAACTTGCCACTGCTTCTGGAGGGGGGCCCATGCCCATTATCCTTTGCTGAGGAGTGCAAGGTCACAGTCTCTGAGGTGGGGAACTTGCTCACTGGTTCTGGAGGGGGCCCCATGCCCATTATCCTTTGCTGGGGAGTGCGAGGTCACAGTCTCTCAGGTGGGGAACTTGCTAACTGGTTCTGGAGGGGGCTCCATGCCCATTACTCATTGCTGGGGAGTGCAAGGTCACAGTATCTCAGGTGGGGTAATTGCCCACTGGTTTGAGAGGGACCCATGCCCATTACCCTTTGCTGGGCAGTGCAAGGTCACAGTCTCTGAGGTGGGGAACTTGCCCATTGGTTCTGGAAGGGACTCCTTGTACAGCAGTCCCTGGAGGGTGGCCTACATGCCCTCTGCTGGAGGTGAGGGCTTCATTGTCTCAGCTGGAGGTGAGGGCTCCGTGATCACTGGTGGTGGTGGTGGTGGTGTTGGTACCATGCCAGCCTCTGCTGGAGGTAAGAGCTGCAGTGTTTCATCTGGAGAAGGTGCCTCCTGGGTAGCCTCTGCAGGAGGTGAGGGCTCCTGTATCTCAGCTGGGGAAGGTGCCTCCTGGGCAGCCTCTGCTGGAGGTGAGGGTTGCTGTGTCCCAGCAGCGGATGAGGGCCCCATGCCCACTGGTGGTGGTGGTGTTGGTACCCTGCCAGCCTCTGCAGGAGGTGAGGGCTGCTGTGTTTCAGCAAGGGAAGGGGCCTCCTGGGCAGCCTCTGTTGGTGTCTGAATGCCTGCGTTTGTGTCCTTTTGGGGGGGACAGACAGGGTGGGAGAGGACATAGGGGATGCATGGATGGATGTTGTGGAGCTGTTTGCTAGTGGGGTGTGTGTGCTGCTTGGTGTGGTGATGCTGGTGGTGGAAATTGAAGCAGTGCATGCAGGTGTGAGTGTGGACGTGACTGTGAGGGAGATGGAGGAGGAGGAGGGGGAGAAAGTAGAGGCAGTGGATGTGGTTGTGTGTGTAACTGTCTGGTGTTTGTGTGAGTGCTTGTGGACTGAAGTGTGTTGCCTGTGTTTGACTGTGCCACTCTTGTGATGTCTTTTGTGCATGCTTGTCTGTATGTGTGCATGGGATAGGTTGGGGTTGAGGAAACTGGGCCTGGGAAGTGGTAGTTGGAGGGGGGACGGTAGGAACAGGGACAATGGCTGCCATCAGAGAGGAGGCCAGATCCTGAATCCATCTCTGTTGGGCCGCCAATCCACTGTGGATGCCCTCCAGGAATGCATTGCATTGCTGCATCTGAGATGCCAGCCCCTGGATGGCATTCACAGTGGTTGACTGCCCTATAGAGATGGATGTCAGAAGGTCGATAGTCTCCTCACTCAGGGCAGCAGGGCTCACTAGGGCAGGGCCTGAGGTGCCTGGGGCAAAGGAGATGCCCACCCTCCTGGGTGAGCGGGCACGAGCATCTCGCTGAGGGGCTACTGGGAGGGTGGTGTTGGTACGGGGGTGGCAGCTGTACCTGCAGCTGGGGTGGTCACAGAGGTGTCCGCCACCACCACGTAGCTTCCATTGGAGGAGGTATCTGAGTCAGTTTTGTCATCTACTGTCTCCACCGTGGTGCTCCCCCCGCCCGCCGTCCCACTGGTTCCCTCGGCGTCGGTGGACTCTGCCTCCTGGGTTGTGTGGGATGCAGCTCCCTCTGTCACCGGTGCCCCTGCTCCTCTGCCAGATGATGCTAATGCACACATGAACAGGATGACAGAAGGAGAAAGGGGGGGAGAGAAAGGGAGCACTCGGTCAATTGCAGCACCAACACCACAGTTGGCATACACACTACCGTCACACACATGGATCAGGATTGAGCACTATGCATTGCAGTGGCATTCAATTGGCTAGATGCCACAGCAAGATGAGGGCCAACCACCACCAACTGCACCCCTCCTGGGACCCACTAACCTCTGTCTGACATGGAATGCAACCTAGCTAGACTAACTGGATTTGCTATACACCCATTACTCTTGTGCTGGATCATGCTGCAATGTCTGGCCAGGCATTAAAAGGCAACCTCTAACTCACACCCACCACCCGGATCCCATGCCACCTACCAATTATTGTTGTAATGCCCACTGTACTCACCCTCTTGTGGCTGCTGTGATGCCCTCAAGCGCCCATCCAGATCTGGGTAGGCCACCGCCAGTATGCGGGCCATCAGGGGAGTCAGGTTCCGACAGGTACCCCTTCCTCGTTGGCCAGATGGGCCTCCACGGTCTTCTGTACCCAGCATCTCAGGTCCTCCCACCTTTTCGGACAGTGGGTGCTCCGCCTGCTGTAGACCCCAGGGTCCGCATGTCCTTGGCGAAGGGACGCCATAATCCCTTCTTTTGATGGACGCTGACCTGCAGAGGCGATACAGACAAGAGGACGCCATTACACATACATTCCAGCTTGTCACACATATGGCCCAACAATCCTGTTTCCATCTCCATTGGCACACACATCGCCTGGCGCCCACCATGTACACTACCACCAGACATTCCCCCAGATGACACGATGCTTGCACACACATCATGCCCAAGGTGTACTCACCTGTTGGTCTGGAGGCCCGTACAGCAGTTCATACTGGGGTAGGACCCCATCCACCAGTCACTCCAACTACTCCGAAGTGAAGGCAGGGGCCCTTTCCCTGGTCACAAGGTCCATGGTAGGTTCCAAACACAGGTCACAGCAGCACACACAGTGTAGGCGTTGTCCTGTGGAAAGTCAGGAAACAAGTGAGGATTTAGATAGCAAATGGCGGTCACGTCCATGGCGGTGTACACCGTCACCGCCGGCGCTGATCCCCATTGGTCACTGTACTCCATAGAGCACCATATTAGCCAATGAGGAATTGCATAGTGGTGCAGGACCACCTACCGCCACGACGCCCAACGTTACCTCACTTCTACCTGTCCCAAGATACAGGAAAGGCGGTCACCATTTCATGGTGGAGGACAACAATCAGATTATCCATAATTGCGAATTGCACATACATTGCCATTCCCACTGTTCCATCACATTGATGCTGCATGTACACTGAGGTGGTGATTCCATTGTTCAAATCGTGACAGCCTACTCACTCTTGTGTCCCTTAGATACCTACCACTGCAGATGAATAGGAGGAGGAGACAACCCCCATGTACAGACCCCTTGTGGGCTTGGCTACACAGGAGGACAGGCACATTATATTCACCTATAGACTGGACAGGGCCACAATCAAGGAGCTGTGTGCCCAATTGAAGCCTGACCTGATATCAGTTATCCATCTTCCCAATGGGATCCCCCCTCTTGTGCAAGTTCTCTCAGTGTTCCATTTCCTGGAAACTGGTTCTTTCCAAGTGACAGTGGGCTTTGCAGCAGGAATGTCACAGACAATGTTCTCAATCGTGCTGACAAGGATATTGTTTGCCTTGGTGAAACACATGTGCAGCTACATTGTTTTGCCCTAGGTGGAAGATGTGGCCACTGTGAAGGCAGGATTTTATGCAATGGGGCATATCCCTAATATTATTGGGGCGATTGACTGTACACATATTGCGTTTGTCCCCCTGCCAGAATGAACAGGTGTTCAGGAATCGGAAGAGTTTCCACTCAATGAATGTGCAAATGATGTGCCTGGAGGACCAGTACATCTCCCATGTCCCTGCCAAGTATCCTGTGTCTGTGCATGACACCTTTGTCCTGAGGAATAGCAGCATCCCAAATGTGATGGCCCAACTACAGAGGCCCAGGGTGTGACTAATAGCTGAGCCAGAGTCCCCACCCACTGTATGTCAGTGTATGCCTTGAGGTGATCCCCATATCATTGTGTTAGGCTAAATTATGTCCCTCAATATTTGCAGGTGACTCTGGCTACCCAAACCTATTATGGCTCCTGACCCCTGTGAAGAATGCCAGGACAGGGGCTGAGATCCGTTATAATGAGGCACATGGGTGAACGAGAAGAATAATCTAAAGGACCTTTGGCCTCCTGAAGGCTAGGTTCAGGTGCCTCCATCTGACGGGTGGATCCCTGTGCTACTCACCCTGACGGGAAGGTCTGCTAGATAGTAGTGGCATGCTGCATGTTGCACAACCTGGCCCTCAGACGACATGTGCCTTTTCTGCAGGAGAAGGAGACTGGAGATGCCCCTGTGGCAGCAGTGGACCCTGAGGACAGTGAGGATGAGGATGTGGACAATAGAACATCAGTTATACGTCAATACTTCCAATGACACACAGGTGAGACAGTGGAACTGATCATTGCTCTGACTATTGATTTCATCTGTGTGACTGTAGCATGATGGCATTCACTTCCTTTGCATCCCTACTTACTGTCACCTATGGCTTGTCATTTTACAGATGTTGGTGATATAACAACAGTGTCCTGATGTGATTACTACAGACAGTTACAGGTCATTAATTGTATGCTATCACAGTGTTCAGATCATTTGCACTAGATGTGACTGTTCCCCTAAATGCACATTCTAAACACTTAAAATACTATCAGTCAAGTTGTGTTCAAGGATGTTTATTGTAGTGCTATAAAATTGAGGGGAAAAGTGCAATGGAATGGGGTGATGGTAGAGGAAAGTCCAGGGTACTGTTCCAGTCTGTTTGTAGCATAGGTCCGGTGACCAAGGGGCCAAAGGAAGGGGAGTAAAGGCAGTTCAAAGTGGAGAAGGTGACAGGGTGGGGCACAAGGGGGGCAATCAGGAGAGTCTCATTTCCTGGCAGTGGCCTTGGTCTTAGCAAGTGTCTCTGGCTCCTGTCTGGGATGCAGGGAACGTTTACGGGGTGGTTCACCTTCTACAGGGGGAGGGGTGCTGGTGGCCTGTGGGTCCTGGGCAGGGCCTCCTGTCCAATAGCTGCAGCGGAAGTGGAGGACTGGTCAAGAGACTGGCTAGTGGTGGGGGCCCGCTGCTGTGCTGTTGGTTCTCTCATGATGTTGGCCATGTCTGCCAGCACCCCTGCTATGGAGATCATGGTGGTGCTGAGGGCCTGCAAGTCCTCCCTAATCTCCTGATGGTGTTCCTCCTGCAACCGCTTGTTCTCCTGCATGTTGTCGAGGATCTGGCCCATCATGTCGTGGGATTGTTGGTAGGACCCCAGGTTCTTGGTGAGTGCCTCCTAGAGAGTCGGTTCTCTGAGCCTGTCCTCCCCCTGGCGCACAGCATTCCTCCCAGTGTCCCTGTTCCCCTTTTCTCCTGTCCCCTGAATGATGTGCCCACTGCCACTGACCCCAGGTCCCTGATTGTCTTGGGTGTGAGGTATGGACTGGGGTCCCTGTACAGGTGGGCACACTGCTGATTGACGTGTCCTGGGGACAGAGGTGTGGGGATGCTGGGTGGGTGCTGTGGTGTTGGATACTGAAGGGGGAGGCTTTGTGGCCGACCATGAGTGGACTGGGGTGACCGACTGTCCAGTGGTCCCTGATGGGCCAGGTTGTTGATCCAGATCCTGAAGTCTAGAGTCACCGTCATCACTGGGATCATCTTCTGTTGGGGGACTGGATAGTGGTGATACCTCCTCTCCGCTGACATTGGCTGGGGCACCTGCGGGGATCTAAGTGATGTATTATGCTTCATGCCTGTGACATATTGTACATCCCTAGCTTCCCCTCTATCGTTGCTGTTGCCCTGCCACCTTTGTTTGTGTATGTTGATGTATTGTTGGATTGTTAGTTCCACTATGCTGTGCATGCTTTTGCGATGGGTGTCCATACAGGGCTGGTAGGGCTGTCCATGCATTGGTATTGCATGCAGGGCTTGGTATTGGGGTTAATCATATGTGTATGTGCAGTGTGTGGGATGGAGTGGAATGATGGGAGTGAGGGTGAGGGCATGAGATGGCATGCAGGTATGGGGGTTGATAAGTAGTAAATGTTGACTCACCAGTGTCCAGTTCTCTGGCAACTCCAGTGAGTCCTTCAAGATGCAGTAATGGCAAGACTTGCTCCTCCCATGCTGTGAGCTGTGGGGGAGGAGGTTGGGGTCCACCGCCAGTCCTCATTATGGTGAGCTGGTGCCTTGCTGCAATTGAACATACCTTCCCCCGTAGGTCGTTCTACCTCTTCCTGATGTTGTACATTGTTCTTGGACGCTGTCCCATGGCGTTCACTATATCCACGATTCTCCGCCATAGCTCCATCTTCCTGGCATTGGATATTTGCTGTACCTGTGCTCCAAACAGCTGTGGCTCTACCCTGACTATTTCCTCCACCATGCACCGCAACTCCTCATCTGTGAAACGGGGGTGCCTTTGTGGGGACATGGGTGTTGTGTGGTGTGTGTAAGTGTGTGGGTGTTGGGTACTGTGGTTGGGTGTGCGAAGTGGGGTGCGTGAAGGATGTATGGGTGTATGTGGAGTGAGTGTCTAGTTGTCGCACTGGTCTTGGTGTCAGTCTGGTGGCAATAATTTGTATTCGTAAAGGTTTGTGGGTGATGTGGGTGGGTGTTTTATAGTGCTGTGGGTGGCTGGGTGTGGTGTGTGTATGAGTGTCAGATGTGTGTTTTTGGTATTGGCCAATGTTGTGTGGTTTAGTATTTGGGTGTCCATTTGGAGCGCACCAGTGTGTACCACCAATGGCTTACCACCATTAAGGGGGTCATTCCGACCCCGGCGGGCGGCGCCCGCCGGGCAGAAACCGCCCAAACACCGCACCGCGGTCAAATGACCGCGGCGGTGATCACAACTTTCCCGCTGGGCCGGCGGGCGATCTCAAGCAGATCGCCCGCCAGCCCAGCGGGAAAGCCCCAGCAAAGATGAAGCCGGCTCCGAATGGAGCTGGCAGATTTGCTGGGGTGCGACGGGTGCAGTGAAAATCGCGAAAATCTTAATAGGGCCCTGTTAGGGGGCCCCTGCAGTGCCCATGCCAGTGGCATGGGCACTGCAGGGGCCCCCAGGGGCCCCACGACACCCGTTCCCGCCAGCCAGGAACAGGCTGGCGGGAAGGGGGTCGGAATCCCCATGGCGGCGCTGCATGCAGCGCCGCCATGGAGGATTCCCTG
This sequence comes from Pleurodeles waltl, assembly GCF_031143425.1. Classification (NCBI taxonomy): domain Eukaryota; kingdom Metazoa; phylum Chordata; class Amphibia; order Caudata; family Salamandridae; genus Pleurodeles; species Pleurodeles waltl. The sequence goes on from NC_090449.1 coordinate 264,008,874, forward strand.
GGGCAGGGGAAAACCGGCGGGAAACCGCCGGTTCCCCTTTTCTGACCGCGGCTTTACCGCCGCGGTCAGAATTGCCCCGGAAGCACCGCCAGCCTGTTGGCGGTGCTTCCTCTGCCCTCTGCTCTGGCGGTTACAAACCGCCAGGGTCAGAATGAGGGCCTAAATGTCTGCCGTGGTGATTAGTGGGTCATGATGTAGTGACACTGACCTTTGGGCAGGCAGATTTGTGTATGTGGCAGTATTCTGTCAGATTGGTGTGTGTGTGTCATAATATGGCGAACAGATATTCGCCACCACGGTGATATGTTGGAGGGCAACACCGTGGCGGTAAGCGGGATTGACCACCAATGTCATAATGAGGGCATATGTGATTAGTCCAGAATCACAAACCGGTGAACCAAAGCTGAGGCTTGAACTTTTACCAAGTTCTAGAGTCGGCAGCTCTGCCCATTACTCCACATCCTCGCCCCATTGCATTTTTAGCTAATATTGTAAGTGTCACAATATTGCCTAAAGAAGAACAGCCTTTCATAATGCCAGTTTGATTGAGTGGTAAAAGGCCAAACAGATTGGCAAATCGATTACCTTCCACTTCTAAGAACAGTACAAGAAAATATTTTTAGGGCTGTATTTAGGCCCCTTTTGTAGATAGGATTTACAAGTTATCCTTTTCATGTCATCAATATCAGACAAGCAGACAAATCTTTAGAAAAGAGATTATGTAGTAGAATGCTCCAGGTCATCCAATCAGGTTTGTATCCTACAACTGGTGTCACTTTAGGGCTCGCCGCACAAGAAGATCTGCAATTTTTTATTAGATTGATGACCAATCCAACAAATAGAGAACCAACCAATAGAGGGACAACCCCAAAAACATCTGACGAACCTATGACTAGCATTGGCCATCAAAGGCACCACCTCTAACTGGAACGTTTGACTTTTGTCTTATACTTGAGCAAGGGTGTCTCCTCAGCATTTCTAGTATAGAAAAGTCGTATTGTATACAACCTTTAGCCTGGCCCTAATAATCTAATTTTCTTCCTCAGCTTAATCTAAGTTCAAGGGTTAAATCATTGACTCACCCAAGCTTCAAAGTCAACTTGTGTGTGTCCTCAGGCATGCTGGCCTTGTTTGGTCAAGGGGAATGTTGCACTCAGGTAGCCACCCCTCTAGGTTGGGCAAGGGAGCTCCAGTTTCCAAGAGATTGTTTATGCCATGTTGGGAGTGGGCAGAATAACGCATTTTGGGCTAGCCAGATGCCACATTTCGCAGGAAGTCATCACTAGGCAGGAGGTCACAAGTAACCCACTTGCTAGTAGTACCATATCCACGAGGGCAAGAAATGGCATAAAAGCAGCACCCTTGGCACCCAGACCCCACATCATGTCTTAACTGGAGTGAGGACTGTCCTGTTGTTCCCTGTACCCATCAAAGAGAGGCTGCGCCAAAAACTGGACTGCATCTGCTGAACCTTGGGCTAGCAAAGAAAGGACTGTGCCTGTGGTGCCCAATTCAGTGAAAAGGCATTCCCAAGTCCCTGATAGAAAGAGTGACTCCAAGAGTCAGTTAGCTGAATCCTAGGTACAGTTGCAGAGCCAGAAAAAACAGACAGACTGAAAAAGCCTGCACAGGTGACAGCCAGTGCTAAGAAACCTTGTCCCTCATTTATACCTTTTGGTGCAAAACTGCACTAACCCAGTTTTGCACCAAAATGTTTAGCACCGGCTTGCACCATTTCTGAGCACGAGCCATGCCCCATAATATGGAATGGTGCAAGCCGATGCAAAGGGTAGGCTAGCATTTTTTAAAATGACGTTAGCCGGATGGGGCTGGCGGTATGGCAGAAGAGGGGTTTGAACCAAAAAAGTATGCTAAGCAGGTTAGAGTAAAAAAAAAAAAAAAGACTCTAACCAACCTAGCGTCATTTTCTGATGCAAAACCATCCATTCCACATGACTACTGTCTTAGAAAAGATAGGAGTCATGCCCAACACCCCAATGGCCAGCACAGGGGACCAGGGCACCCTGGGCATGGCGATTGCACCCAGTGCCATGTACGGTGGCCCATTTCAGGGCCCCCAATGGCACTTAAAAAAAATACTTACCTATACTTTCCTGGGATGGGGTCCCCCATCCTCCGCTGTCCCTCTGGTGTGGGGGGGGGTGTCCCTGGGGCCTGGGGAGGGCACCTGTGGGCTTATTCCATGGTGTTGCACCATGGAAAAAGGACCACAGGTCCCCTAATGCCTGCTGTTACCCAGGCATTAAATAATGGTGCAAAGAAAGCTTTGCACCATTATTTGACCCCTCCTCCCCCGTGTGTGATTTTAGCACGGGGGGATAAATATGGCACTAAGGCTATAGAGTCATTTTTGGCACGGCAACCCCTACTTTGCATCTCATTGACGCAAAGTAGGTTTCCATGTCCAAAAAATTATCTTGCCTCCATAAATTTGGCACAAGACGGATCTAGCACCAAAGTATAATTATGGGGTTAGTTGACGCAGATGGGGCGCAAAACAAGTATAAATATGCCCCCTAATCACCACTGACTTCGGAAGTGCAGCCTCGGAGACCGAGTCCCGCCCTCAAAAAGTTGACCTGAGTCTGCTGGATCTGAGAGTGTTGTTGGAGTGCATTTGGGTAGCCCAACACAGAAGTTACTGCAAGTTAAAGAGAACCACTGGTTTTGCTGTAACTGGAGACTTGCCAGTAGTATGCCTAGAAACCTGAGACCGGTGCAGCTTTCCAACCTTACTATTACTAATGTTTGAGTACTCCAAAAAGTAGCAACTTTACTCCCGTTAAAGCAGTACTTATGTAAGTGCAGATTAACTTTGGTTTGCAAATCATTCATTGTGCATCATTAACTTCCAAAACCCAAAAAAGAACAAGTTAAGATCTCTACCCCTAGCGAAAAGGGGTGATAAAAAAAAACAATACCAAAACGGAGATAGCCAATTCAGGGACCCTGGACCCAACTACCAAGCTAAGAATATCTTCATTTGATGGAGTGCCACACCCTAACCCCCCCACACCCCAAAGCTGCACCGCTGGGAGTGAGTCCTGTAGTTGAAAACATTCAAGAAAGGAACTGGACATATAGAGTAGCCATGCTGGCCCCTGTGTTTACATTGTAGGATTCAGTGTTTTAGGGAGAAGTTGTGTTGAGGAAATATCTAGAATTACATCAGTAGCAATGATGATCTATGCATGATGTACACATGAGGATGGAATGAAGAAATGCACACTGCAAGCTTGTGATGTACGACGTGCTTGAAGTGTTAACTAAAGCTTTTCTTTAGGTTGCATTAATCTATGAGCAAGGTCTCCGGAAATACATGGATCAAGAACCAGCTTGGCTAAATTATGTTGCATAAGGCTAAATATACAGTCTGTACATTTAAACCTTGTGACTTGTGCAGATAGTACAAACCAGTCATTTTTGAATGGAGAGAACAATATCAATAAACATTCCTAAAGCAAAGAGGTCTGGCTTTCAATTTTAGTAACAAACCATATCTAATGGCTTTGACAATGCTTGTTTAAACAATGCAAGACCTATTGGCCTTGATAATGCTTGTTTGTGTCTGTGATTGCACGTAGGTATTACAGGTTTTTTGAGTGGTGGCCCTTTGGCTATTGATACTTCTCAGCCAACCTTTCTAGCTCTATATGAGTTGCAGAGAAATCAGGAGGTAATTTGGCCATGTTACCCTAATCTATATAGTTGCTCGGCTACACATTGCAATGTTCAGTCGTGTGCTTCCTTTACTTCATATAGTAAATTGTCATAGTTTCTTGAATTACATGTTTTTACTGGCATGCCTTACTTCATGTGTTACAGTTCACTGCAGTGCAATATATTACTAACAAAATCATAAGTAATGTTGAATATTTGTGTTATGTTGCCTTGTTGCAAAAAGACTTGAAATTCCTGGGACCACATTTATCAACATTTGGCTCAACACAGTAAGTAAACTAGCTGCACTGAGCTGTGTCAAACTGAGAGAGTAGGAATGTGCCATAATTTCTAACATATGGCGCATTCATGCTATCTCTCTGCACTGGCACGCCAGTGTTGTAACGAAACTTGAGGGAGCCCCCCTGCACGGTACATTTAGGGGCCCCCTCTCTGGACTCACTCAGGAGATGCCAGGCCATTGTACTGTACTGAGGAAGCCCCCTTGAGCTCAGGGCCCAACCACACTATGGGGGCTACAGGGGCCTTTGTTATGCCACTGTGGTGCACTTGTGGCTGTCATGTACTAATGCTGGCATCATTGCACCATGGAGCAAGGGTGCCTGCTTTACAAGCAGGATTGTTGTTGTGCAGGAAGATTTACCTTCCTGCACAAAAACAATCCTCAGATGCGTTGTTCTTTTTCTATGTGTGCTGCAAAATGCAGCACACATACAGGAAATAGCAAGGAGAAATAAATATATTTCTCCTCGTTGTGCCTCACCTGGGAAGGCGTAGCTTATTGACGTATTCCCAGGTTTACTAGTCTTAGTAAATCTGTGACTGCATCAAAAACCATGGGAGGCTCTTTCAGAACGTTCCACCAATGGAATGCCTTCCCAATGCAGAGTAACGCAAAGCAGCAACTTGCGTTACTCTAGATATACTATGCCATACAAGGTGGCTCCGCATGACATGGTAAATGAGACATAAGGGCTTACATCGCAATGCATGATACAATGGTGATGCAAACCCCTAATAAATCTAGGCCTTGGTCTGTGCTCAATGGCACAAGATTATGCATTTTTGTCACCCCTGCATTAATCTGGCTACATACCCTGAAAAAGTATTTACCATTTATATCATCTCAATTTCACATTGTATGGAATAACGCTTTACATGCGTGGGACCTACACTGTATCTTTTTTGAGCTTTACCTATATTGCTCCTTGACAAAATTGTAATGCTTTTTGCAACTTGTATTGAAATTGCTGTACGAAAAAGGTTAATAGCTCCGATTGCCTGTACTAAAAATGTCTTGTCAAAAAAAACAGTTGGACATTTATGTGGCCCTCTTTGAAGTTGCTCATTATCAAATATATATTATTTTGTAGTCTACACTTGAAGTGTCTCTTTCTCGAGCTATTATTGTTTTGCCATTTATTACTTATATTTCTGTATGATGGAAAACTTCCGATTTTGTTCCACAGTGTTCCACTTATCAAATTTCTCACTCAAGCTTATTAATGTCAGATCTGGCAAAATCACTCATTTTCACTCACCATGACTAAAGCAACGTGGAAACTATTTTTCTTCAAAATGTGAAAGTGAAAATGGCTTGTTTTGCTATTACACCATTTCCGATGTCTACTAAAAACCAGAGGCCAGATTTACTCACATTTTGTTTAACAGCCATGATGCAAAATGCGAGTAAATATTAACAAAGCCACACAAGGCGCAATTTGTGCCACTTTGCCTGGCTTCGGAAAGAAATGTAATGTAACACAGAGGCTTGTGCTCCATTGCTTTTATATTTTGGTCCTAAAAGGCTTTCTATGTGCAGAGCATGGGCATTCTCCTGCATCCACCCATGGATTTCATGCAATCCCTGATTTACAAAGGTTTGTAAACCTGGAACTATGTGAAATAGTTATGCCTTCTAGAGGATGGCATAACAAGGAGAAAACTATTTTTTCTCCTCATTATTTCCTCTTTCTAGGTGTGATACACTTTGTAGCACACCTAGAAAGAGGTAAACACTTTGAGAGTTTGTGTTTTTGTCAGAAGATATCTCTTTGTGCACAAAAACAACTATTCTTGTAATGCCGGCACCCTTGCGCCATAGTGCAAAGGTGCCTGTGTTGGTGGTAGGCTACCTGAAGTGTGCCAGCATTATGAGAGAGCGGAAGTGTGCTATACCTTAGTGGACATGGTGCATTTCTGCTCTCTGCCTTTCATGGAACGGAGAGAAGCACGTTTCCTTGGATCACTGGGTTGCGTGACAAGTCAGTAAATATGACCCTAGGGTTTTATGGAGCCCAAAATGGGCGAACTAGAAAAATTATGTAATTTTACCATTCGGGTCATTTTGTGGGCCATTAACAAAGGTTTCCAATTTACAGCATCTTTTTCAAGCATCTTTTTCTTTTGTAGAGTAGTGCATTTTGTGTCCATTTTGCTCTGTCTGATCAGTGTGTGCCACATGTGGTTCATATTATGCCATTGTGATGCGATTTCCACTGAGACTTTGAGGATACTCAATCCCAGATATGTGTTCAGCCCTATTCAGTCTCAAATAAAACAGTACAGTTCAAACATTGTTTATTGACATGTCTTCCTCCTCAAAAAGGCAAGCAAGTGGAACGTTTTTGGGCATGTCCATTGGCAAGTAGGACCCTTCATCCATCACTAGGCCACTAGCAGCTGTGTGCACACTTCTCGACTGAACACTAGCTGTGAGCAACTTGACTCGGCACAACTATATGTGCTAGTAAAGATCAAGAGTCCCTTTTATGTTATGTTAGATATTTATATACCATGTGATTACCTGTAAAGTGTCCTGGTGCTGGAAATAGATAATGATAAAAGCCTGTGCCAGCTAAGGCACTATAGGCTATTCAAAAGGGCAGAAATCACCTAAGGACCTGAAGAGTAAGAAGTTACAGGTCTGTGTAGCAGTGAAGGAAAATGTGCTACCACCAGACTGTACACGTCGGTACCTGGAAACAACTAGGAGACAGGCCGTCGAAGGATGCTAGTGATAACATGCATTGCAAAAAGATGGGATCAAAGCAATGGTAACTCTAGAGACCATGCCCAGTGATTTAAGAATGATCTGTTTGGCAAAGGAAAGCCAATGGAGGGATTCAAATCAGTAAAAGTAGAAGAACAGATGGGAAGCTTAAAAACAAAGTGATCAGCTGTATTTTAGATATGCTGAATGCTAGGGAGCCCAAGAAGAGGGTGTTGCATTAATCAAGAGGGCTGAGTGTGGTAGCTTGGACCACTAGTCAGCGCATTTGGAGAGGATGATGAAAACAATTGTTTTGCAAGAGCTTCAGTAAGAGAAAACAAGCTAGGTCCAAGGTGTTGTTGGACTCTAAGAAAATATAAATCTGTCTGTTACAGTCTTTTTGTAGGAGTTTGAGTTGAATAGTAACAAGGAGATAAGAAAAAAATATTCTAGATGGAGGAATCAGCAGAAGGCTTTTTTAGCAACTGGGTAACCAGTGCATGTTTTCCAGCAGCAGTAAAAGAGGCAGAAAGAATAGATTTGTTAAAGATAGTCTGCAGAGTCTGCGAACATGGGGACAGGGGCAGTGCACATACTGGGCCAGATTCACAAAGGTAGACTTACACTGTTGTGTACGTTCACTACTTTAGGCATTCACAAACTATGTGTGGAGATTTACAACTCTGCACTCCATTATATGTACGCAGAATTCTATGCTACATGAGAATAGGGAGTGCAGAGTCGTAAAAGTCCACACACAGTTCCTGAATACCTAAAAGTAGTAAACTCACACAAAAATGCAAGTTTACCTTTGTGAATCAGGCCCATTGTTTTGAGGACAAGGACCCATAAGGGAGCCGTAGGAGATAGAAGTCATTAGCTCTTTGATGTCAGAGAGTAATAAAAGACCAAACTCACTGAGAAAACAACAATTGGCTGTGTCTGATCAAGAAAAGGGTCATTGGCCGGTAAGCAGTCTTGTCAAGGAGTAAACCATACTAAAGACCATTCTAGAGGGCACAATGTGTGGAGAACAAGACCCATAAGGGAGAAATAGGAGATGGAGGTCATTAGCTCTTGGATGTCAGAGTGATAAAAGACCAAACTCATGAAGAAGACAACAGTTGTCTGTGTCTTATCAAGAAAGGGACCAAAGGCTGATCAGCAGTTCAGTCAAGGCTTAAACAATACTAAAGACAATTCTAGTGGTGTTACAGGCATTAAGGACTTTGGCTGCATAGTAATTAGGTTTGGTAGTATTAAAGCAAATTTAAATTTATTGACAGAACACTTTACTAAAATGATGTGCAAAGCATTTATTTAAAACTGAAATGTTAAATGCAACATTTGTAGTAGGTAACCATACTCACATATTATGGCTTAACATGGGAAAGAAATGTTTTACTAGACTTGACAATAGCTGATTCTGTCAAATTGAATAGAACAAATATGCTAATATTAAAAGGCCTATTTTCGCATTGAACAGTTGCTTTGCAAGATGACTTTCTTTTCTTTGCTGCAGATGTTGCTGTGTCAAAAGATATTATTTGTTAGCTACTGAATAGGTTCCCACCTCAAAAGATGCAGATGACAGGAAGGATGATCCATGGGAAGACGTTTGAAGAAAATAAAAATGGTGTACTGCAACGTTCGAGGCCTCATCTGATAGACGATTGTATTCTGGTGAGAAGATGGGTAGCATACCTGGTCCTAGGAGCAGACTAAAATCCTATTGGCCAACATGAAGAAGAAAGAGCAGAACTGTTTTAACTTAGAATATGTGTGTTTATAATAGTGCCTGTTCCCAGGCTAGGTTCTTGGTTCCAGACCCTGACCTGACTAGGGAGAGATACCCACTTCCTTCTATAGGAGAGTCTCAGATCCAGGTTTCCTTTCCTTGAGAGAAGAGATTCTTCATTGAGTTTCTTAGATATCTCTTCATGAGAAGTCTTAGCTATTTTCCTGGCCTGCTGTTACTTTAGCTAAGCATGCTTTCCAGCTTATTATGCTAAGCTTCATGCTTATGCTTGGATTTCTCCCATCAGAACTCTTTATGGGTATCTGAACTGACACCTTTTCCTTTTCAAATAACTTTGATTTAATTTAGAATAGGAAGTTTATTATTATTGACTAATACATTGATTTACATTATTGTCAAATATTAATTGAGGGATTATATTAACTTATAATGATGATGCTTGGAGACTAATACTTTAATAAAAGATGAATAAGTAAAAGAATGAGAATAAACCCATTAACTCACACTAAACCCTCTTTATTGATTGACTGAACAAGTTTTAATAATTGATAACACTCTTGTATTGACTACGGCTCCTTACTTCACTGTCAGCATCATAGATCCATACGACCTATACTCAAGGTTTGATTAATGATTGAGGTGTAGAGAAAATCCTGTGCACCGGCAGTGGCAGTGAGAGGATGGTTTATGCTACGAAAAGCAGTAATAATTAGCTCCATTTTAGAGTTGCCCATTTCCTTCCACTCACAGCCTGAACTTGAAGACTGATGAGGTTGCCGTGTTGAAGGCAGTTGCAGTGATGGAGGTGTAACAATAGGGTCATGCATCAATATTGTCTTTGTTGAGATTTTATTGTTGGGTTGAGGTTGCATTTCGTGTGTGGAGAATAGTGATGTTTGAGCTGTAAATGTTCAGCAGTTGCAGTTGTTATCAGATCCAAGGTAGTCTAATATCCTGGGAGAGACAAGTTGAATTTATGGTGTTCATTGTCGGCTAAGGTCTGTGGTGGGATTTGTGAGGTGCCATCATTCATTTGAGTGATCTCCTGCTGGTAGATATTTCACATCAGATGTATGTGTATGCCTGTATGTGAAAGGTGTAATCGGAGAAATGTTAAGACTTGGTTTCTGGTTGGTTTCTTGTGTGAGTCAACTACTTTAAATTCCTTAAAGGAGCAGACAAAAGTTATTTGTTTATTGTGCTTGCTTAGAGTTGTAGAATTTTGTCTATGAAAACATTGTAACTGAGGGTGAACTACACAAGGAGTGAGGAGTTGTGTCAGAGTGTTTCGCATTGAGATTGGTCTATTAGTGTGAAAAGCTGCACTGAGATTGGTCATAAAGATTTAAACTGTGATAGCCGTTGTAAGAAAGGACTGACATACATTGAACTGCGAGCTGAAGCAAAATGTTGAAATTTGAATTTGATCATTGCACATTTATCATTGAATCGTTTGAAAACATGAAATGTTTTAAGGCTTTTATAGGTTTTATGAGGGGTGATGTAAGAGTCCCAGTTCAGAAGGGTGAAGAGGTGCCATAGAGGTACACCTGCTCCTCATAGGGTGACAAATGTAGGGCTCCACACATGTTTGTAGCTTCATCAATGGTGCAACATCACTGAAAACAAGGGTCCATTTAAATTTCCACAGTGTGGTACACTTGATTTAAAATTCATCGAACACTCGAGGGAGAAATTATGTGAGATGAAGCCACTTCCTAGATAGACATAATATGAAGCATTACATGCTTAGGAAAAAACAGCACATGCTAAGGAGAAGGAAATATATCAGACTAGGACAAAAAGACTTGTGTGGAATTACACAAATGCTCAATGAGACAAAGGACAGCCAACACGAAGAAAATGTATAGTCAAAGCTGCTTGAATGTACCCAGTTATAACTGCAGAGAAGACTAGAAAGGAAATGATGATGAGGAAGCTGCAAAGAAGATAGACACTGATAGTGAGTCATGAGATGATATTTTGGATGGTTATCGGACCGCTATACATGGTCCCTAAAACGAGCATTGATATGGACGTCCAGTGCTACAGTGGCTTCTTTCTGCCCCCGTTGACCCAAATACAACTTTGAGAGACCACTACTTCAAATTGCAATTTCACCTGCTGAAGCAGTTCCTACAGTTATAACTCCCGGTGTTACTGCTTCAATTGTGACTGTTCCTGCTCTAATGTCACAAGATGCATAAACACGGACATTGGTAGTGCCTATTGTGGCTGCACCAATAAATATTGTCCTGAATGCAGTAGCTCATGGTGCAGTAGGGGAAATAGCTGTTACAGGGTTCATCCTGATATTGCAGAATTCACGGGTTGTTGCCTTGATACCACTGCAAAATATTCAATCATTGAGAAAAGGGAGGAGAATTGTCTTTATGACACCAGCTGCACAAGGAGAGACAGAACCTTTTGAGAATGGGATTTTTCCCCGTAGGAGAACCATCGTACAATAAAAGGACCCTCAGAAAATAAAAGGACAAAGAATGCAGAAGACCATCAGCCAGTCAAGAAAGGAAGAGACCCTTAAATGTCATAAATTTAGAAGAAATTATTACAATACGTGTTGATGTTTTGGTATTTCACATTTGGATCATTATCAGGAACATTAATTGATATATTTGAATATAGAAATCACAAGGCGTGCAGCTACTACACAAATTAATTAACTGGATTGGTAGGAAAATATGAAGTACATTTTTCAAAGAGTGTTCCATTTCAGAAATGTTTCAGGGCACAGTTAGATGATGAAGCGGTTGTGACAATGTAATCTTTAAGAATGAGATTGCCCATTGCAAATTGGTAAAATGCATCCTCAAATTGAGTGTTTTTCACAGCCAGCACCCCCAGATGAAACATATGTTTTTAGCCTGAGGGAGATACCAGGTGGAGGATAGTCTCATGTACCATGGAGTAGAGGTGAACTCACAACATTTACTAACCATTTGCCAAAATTGAGAGAGAATCCTGCACAGTGGCATACACAAGTTGATAGATTTGTAAAGATTTTAAGGGTCTTGTGGAAAGATTTGCTCCTTCACCTGTGGTGATGGCAAAGTATGATGAGATGATTACCTTTCTGAAAGGAAAAGTTCCAGCGAGAGAAATTGATTAGTTGAAAATAAACATAACTACTCCGGAAGCTAAAGAATCAGTGCATGCTTACTATGAACAATTGTTACAAGAGTTTAAACAATGAAGTGGACAGGAAAACCTTAAGAAACCTGATATAATGAGTTTTGTGTCATTTTGTTCTTGGGTTGTGACCACAGATTAGTATACACATGCAACAGAATGTGATTTGCTGGCAGAGGATGAGATCCTGAGGTAAAGCAAATACTGTAGTGATGAACAAGAGATGAAGCAGAAAAGACTTAAGGAGAACTTAAAGAGTAGAAGGCTTAAGGAGACATTTATGCAAACACAAAGCTAGCTCAAAAGGGTTTTCAGAATCAATCATTTGGAGAAAGCACTAGTGGAATGGAAGGTGTTGCGTTTCAAGCTGGAGGTCAAGTTGCTCAAGGAGGAGTTGGTGCTTCACAAGATAGGGGTAGAAGTATATTGATAGATTCAAATTCTGGGATAGACAATGCAATGTTGAAGAAATTGACTCCTTGTCATTACTGTAAGAAGCTTGGGCATTGGAAGAAGGAGTGTAGAGAGAATCCAAATAGAGTAAGCTGTAATGGGCAAATACAGGAAGTAAATTAGATGCAACTACAGAATGTTACAGTTCAGGAATCTGCCCAATTAATGCAAATGACAATACAGTAGCAATCTCCTTTGATCAAGGTCCTAAAAAGCTCTAATGTTCTCACAAAGTATGAGAAATCCCAGGTTCAATATGAATCAAGAGTCAGGAGCAAATCTAAACCCATTTCAAAACCAGAACCCATTTCAATATTTTCCCATGTTGGAGAACAAGAGTTTTGACTCTGATGATTCCCTATGACAGTGTGTGAGGGGGGAGGAAGATTGCATACTTGGTGCAGTCTTAGAGGTAAATCAAAGTGGATCATTTGTAGAAAGCAAAGCTAATGACCGAAAGTGCCAGTCAAAATAGGATTATTTGAGGAAGATCATTATTTTGCAGTATGCAATTTGTTAGTGTAGAAACCGTCAGTGTAGATAGTATAGAAAGTGAGGAAGGGGACCCTGAGAAAATGCCTCTAAAAAAGCCTTGCCTCCACCCACACAAAAATGTACGTGCTTAGACAGCAGTATGTGTCCAATGGTTCATGTTAATGAATAACTGGCGGCTGAGCTTACAGAGAACAAATGCAACCTTTGACACATACTGGCGGTAGCCAGTAGTCAATAAAACAAACAAACCAAGAAGTCTCTCTAGTACAACAAATAATCCAGTATTGACAGTTTCTCCAGAGAATGACCAAGTGAGGGGAGTAAGACAAGGAAGGGATGAACACAACTAATGAGCTTTGAGGTCATTTTAGTAGGGAAAGATAAGACATAGGGATGATCACAAGCCTTCTGCTTATGCTGAGGTTTTAGAAATAGGACACATACTTACATAGAATACATAGTCAGATGATTGCACCAATGAACGTAGGGGGTGGGAGGATTGACTTTAGTTTTGTAACATTGCTCAAATATGCTATATATCTACATTGTCAGTCACATGATTAGTCTGATTCAGCAAAAACATGATATATAAAGGACTATGTGCTGCAGGCAAATTGAGAGTTAGGTGGCAACCTACCTGGGTTCATCACTCTCCCAGCCACTTTAGAATAAACCTTTATACTTTATCACTCAACTATTGTGTGTTATCCTACTTCAATTAAGATTCAAATCCTGTGAATATGCTAGGAAGAGATCTTTTGTTCAAGTTAAATTGCACTCTAAACTGCACACCGGATGGTGCTGTGTGCCAAATGCATTATGAAGATGTTGAATTTAAAATGGTCTGACAAGGAACAGCTGTAGGATTATATCATAGGAGAACAGCAGAGGATCTACCTCCTGATTTGAGAGATACAATAAACCCACAAGTATGGGATTTTTCAGGAAAAGACATAAAACAAATCAAATGTGTAGAACCAGTCGGAATTACAGTAAAACTGAATGTGATTTTCCGGAGAATGACACCTTATAATTTGACACCAGAAACAGTGGCTAGAATAACACCAGTGATTGAAAACATGCTAAAGCAAGGGATTTCACTTCCTGTTTCATGGCAGGGACCGCAGTTAGCGGTCTAGTTGTTCTGCCTTTGCTCATAAGGGGGGATAAAAGAGGGCAGCAACACGGCCGCGCCGATTGAGGTGAGCGCGTGTCCGTGTTTTAAATTCCACTAATTTTATATGGTATCTGTTGCTCTTTAATGACTGTAATTACTGTGGAACTGAATTTGTGCACACTTACTTTTTTAAAATACAGAGAGGCCGATTTTTAAGATATTCTATCCTAAATGTGCTAACGTTTTTAGTAGGCAGTCTTTTTACCTTGTGGACACTCCCCGGAGGGTTGTTGGGATATACTTTTCCGTCAGAGGTCCTTTTTTAGTTTTTGGACCCGTTTTTCTGCAGGAAGTTTGGGCCTGTTAGAGCCCACTTCCTGTTTCACTGCAGGGACCGCAGTTAGCGGTCTAGTTGTTCTGCCTTTGCTCATAAGGGGGGATAAATGAGGGCAGCAACACGGCCGCGCCGATTGAGGTGAGCGAGTGTCTGTGTTTTAAATTCCACTAATTTTATATAGTATCTGTTGCTCTTTAATGACCGTAATTACTGTGGAACTGAATTTGTGCACACTTACTTTTTTAAAATACCGAGAGGCCGGTTTTTAAGATATTCTATCCTAAATGTGCTAACGTTTTTAGTAGGCAGTCTTTTTACCTTGTGGACGCTCCCCGGAGGGTTGTTGGGATATACTTTTCCGTCAGCGGTCCTTTTTTAGTTTTTGGACCCGTTTTTCTGCAGGAAGTTTGGGCCTGTTAGAGCCCACTTCCTGTTTCACTGCAGGGACCGCAGTTAGCGGTCTAGTTGTTCTGCCTTTGCTCATAAGGGGGGATAAATGAGGGCAGCAACACGGCCGCGCAGCGGACGCGCCGCTGGCGCGCCACTGGCGCGCCAAAGGCAAGCCCGTCTACGCCCGTCCGCGCCAGAACGGGCCAGAGGGCCAGGGACCTTACACCTTGCTCCAGAAGGAACAGGTATACCATCTCTGAACTTAAAAACCTCGCTGGCCCCCAGTGCACGCACACACTTATCCCTGGCATTTCCTATGCTTGGAGGTGTCCGCAGTGCAACTGGACGGCGCCTACAACACTTATGGTGGGAAAACAGAGAATCCGGATAGCCCGAGAGAAAGGGGGTAATAATTTAGAATATGCTTCTGGTGGAGACATAAGGGACTTTAGAGTTGTAGGCTCATTTGCCCTCATTAATGCCAGATTCCTCCCCAAACATAAATTTGAAATCAGTGAACTCATTTCCACCTTTAACATAGACTGTCTCTTCTTAACAGAAACTTGGGCAAGGCCAGCCTCGGATCCTGACTTCATTGAGGCAGCTCCCATCGGCTTCTCCTTTTACAGGATAGACAGGAACACGGGCAGAGGAGGTGGCCTGGCTATCATCTGCAGGTCTGATCTCAACTGCACTTGGAATAGCGCAAGTTACTCGTCAGAGGTCTGTGAAACCATGTCTTTCAAGCTTCTTTATGGCAACTCCTTGGTCTCTGAGGGCCTGCTAATTTATCGCCCCCCTGGCCCCCTCACTAAGTTCCTCTCTACATGGACCTTCCAATTGGAACCCCTTATCATGGCCCCTAAAGCAATTATTTTAGGAGATTTTAATATTCATTTTGATGATACGAGCGACCCGTTGGTTATTGAATTTCTCAACCTTATGGGGGCTTTGGATTGGGTCCTAAAGGATGGGTTGGCCACTCACAGAGCTGGCCATACCCTAGATGGGATTTTCACCCGTCCCGAGGAGGAACTAAATCTCTCAACGACCCCGTTAGAGTGTACTGACCACTCGCTCCTGACGTTCAAATTTTCAGTTAGGCAGCCACCTCCGACACCTATTCCCCCGAAAAAACTACTAAGACCCTGGAAAAATATTAAGGCAGAACCCTTGGAAATGGCACTAATACAGAGCTGGAACGATCCGAAGGCATTTACTCTGCCCTCGCTTGCCAGGTTCAATCAGGGCATTGCGCTGGCAATGGACTCATTAGTGCCGGCGAGGGTTTCTGCTCCACGCACTAGGAAAAAACTCAGTCAACCGTGGTTCTCTCGGGACCTCAAAATTTTACAGAGGATTTACCGACAGAAGGAGCGCTGTTGGAAATTGAACCCTAGGGAAAATGAGAGAGCGGATTTAAAATAGCCCTAAACACTCACAAAGAAGCCTGTTTGGCAGCCAAATCGGATTATTTCACACTTAAAATTAGGGAGGCAGCTAACTCCTCTAGAGAGCTATTTAGGACCATTAATGCTCTCACTACTTCCTTAGGCACTCCTAAAGTAGAGAACTCCCAAGAGTTCTGTAATAAAACCGCTAATTTTTTAAAATGTAAAATTCTTAACATTTACTCTAGTTTCATCTCGGATAAGGAACAAGTGAATTCTCCTCCCTAGACAGCTATGCCTCTGCTCCCTGAGGTGGCACCTAATGGGGCTTTAGATAAGCCTCATCTACTTTTTAGGTTAAAAATGCCATCTCAAGAGACCATTTGCAAGCTGCTTTTGGAGTGCAAATCAGGCTCTCCTTTGGATCCCTGTCCCCCCGCCATCCTTCATTTAGTACCGGAGCTGGTGGCATCCATGCTGGCCCCCATTTTTCAGGAGGTCCTTACGACTGGTTTATATCCTAAGGCATGGAAAGAAACCATTATTATTCCCTTAAAAAAGAAGGAAACGGGTAAACCTGATGATTTGACTAACTTACGCCCAATAGCCCTGCTCCCCTACGCGGCCAAAATTCTGGAAAAATTTATCAATAAAGAACTAGTTGATTTCCTGTTAGTCTCAGGAGGCCTAGACAGCTCACAACATGGCTTTCGGAAATCCCATAGCACTGAATCAGCTCTCATTGCATCTTCTGATACTATACGCAGGCTGGTTGATGAAGGGCAGGGGGTCTTCTTGGTTTTATTAGATCTATCAGCAGCATTCGACACTATTGCCCCACACATCCTGCTAGAATGTTTACATCAGGCAGGCATTAGAGATCAAGCTCTCAAGCTGATTGAATCCTTTCTATCAGATAGATGGGCCTCGGTCAGCAGTGGTAATTTCAGATCCCCTGCCTACCTCCTGTCGTGCGGGGTCCCTCAGGGCTCCTCTCTCAGCCCAACACTATTTAACGTGTACCTGGCACCGCTGGCAGAACTAATCCGCTCCTTCAGCTTTATCCCAACTTCCTATGGAGATGATACTCAGATTATCATCCCGATAAACAAAGACATGGAGGAAGTGGCAACTCACTGTAATGCTTGCATGACAGCGGTGAACAGCTGGATGAAGGCCAATTGGCTAAAATTTAATTGTGAAAAAACTGAGATCTTGTGCTTTGGGATCAAGAGGGAACACTGTCCTCCATTTGGTGGCCCAAAGAGTGCGGCACTCTTCCTGTGCCAGGGTCCACCTCCAGGAACCTAGGTCTACTGTTCGACGATCAACTATCCTTTAAACCTCAGGTTAATCAGACAATCAAAACCTGCATGTGGACTTTGAAGAAACTAAAAGAAGTCTTTCCTTTTATTCCACAGCCTTGTAGAATTACTGCCACTTTAGCTTTGGTCATTTCCAGACTGGACTACGGGAATGCGCTCCTGCTCAACCTGGATAAAGTATCACTGAATAAGCTGCAGTTGATGCAGAACACGGCTGCTAGGCTTCTACTGAAACTGCCCCGTGCTGCCTCAGCTAAGAAGTGCCTTAAAAATCTACATTGGCTTTCGGTGGCCCAACGGATTTCTTTCAAGTCCCTCTGCATTACTCATAAGGCCGTCCATGGGATTGGACCTAAGGCACTAACCACTAAGCTGCAATGGTACAGACCCAAAAGGTTGTTGCCCTCTGTCACCGCCTATCAAATTCAAACTCCTCGTACCAAAAAAAGCGAAGTGGGGCGACAGAGCATTTACTATCGTAGCCGCCAAAATCTGGAACTCACTTCCACTGGAATTAAGGCAGGAACATAATTATCTGACATTTAGGAGACTAGTTAAGACCTGGCTCTTCCCGCGATAAGATCTGGAATCTCCCCTCTAGTGGACATAGCCTTACCCAGTTCGCGCTTCGATGCCCTCGGGCCGGAACGCGCTTTATAAATACTTAATACACATACATAATACATACAATCAATTCCTATTTGTGTTTAAAGATAGAGTTCTGGCATAGTGCCGTGTTCCACAAGGGTATACAGAGAGCCCTTCAATCTTTAATCAGATCTGAAAAACAATCTTGAGATTCTGTAGATGACTTGCAATTCAGTGCTTGTTTGCCTCACCAAAGCAATTAGCTGACAATGGCCATAAGGAATCTTCAAGTAAATTGCAATATTGTCAAAAACAAGTCCACATCATTGACAAGGGAATGAGAAAGATGTCATAAGAAAGAGTGGAGACTATCTTAAAGATGAATCAACCAAAAACTCGGGGAGAAGTCAGGGTGTTTCTAAGAATGGGTGGTTACTGTAGACAGTGGATATCAAACTTTTCCATAGTGGCCAAGCCTTTACTGAGGCTGACACACAAAGATGTGTCAGATCTGCTTCCATGGGACATTAATAGCTTAACAGCTTTCCTAGAGGTGAGAGAAAGTCTCTGTGATGCACCTTCACTAGGAATGCCTGATTATAGTAAAATGATCACATTGATTTGAAGTGAGAGGTAGGGCTGTGCTCTCTCAGGTGCATTGAGTTTCCCGAACACCTGTGGCATATTTTTTTGACTACTCTTGACACCATTGCTGCAGAATTGGCCAGCTGTCTTAAAGCAGTTGCAGCAGTTAATGTCAGTATTGAGAGATGTGAGTACATAGTGATGGGACATCCTCTTACAGTGATGGATCCCCATTCCGTGGAAATAGTGTTCACTTGAATGAAAACATGGTATTTGATAAACATAAGGCTCACAAAGTATGAACAACATGAGTACATAGTGATAGGGCATCCTCTTACAGTGATGGATCCTCATTCCGTGGAAATATTGTTCACTTGAATGAAAACATGGTATTTGACAAACATAAGGCTCACAAAGTATGAACAATAACTACTTGCTGTGGAAAACATTGTTCTGAAACATTGTTGCATCCCAAATCTTGCAACGTTACTGCCATTGCCCGATAATGAAATTGATGGGATTGCCATTGGGTATGACTGTTTAGATGTTACCGATTTATGCACTATGCCAATACCAGACATAAAAGATTAACCTCTTGCGGCGTGGCTTCGGGCGTTAAGATGGCGGTCACACTCTGAGAGTACTCTGGACCCCTCCGTCATTCGCCAAAAGAAGCCGGTGTTATCCTGCCCAGGGGCGCCCATCCGAGGCATCCACCAGGCTCCTTGACCCCTTCGGACAAGCCGCGAGCTCAGGGGAGCGGTGCAGCGAAACAAGGAGTCCTGCGGAGACACCCATCTCCTCAGCCAAGATGGCGGTGTTGAACGGCTCTCCTGGCTCGCGGTGGGCTGCGGTGATTGCCCCTCGGAGACCCGCGCAGCTGGCGGGAGATAGTGCCGACCCTGCCTGCGGTCTGCCTCGGCCCAAGCGGAAGAGCTTTCAAGCGGCCTCTGGGGAGCGGCAGGGGCGGCTAAGAAAGGGGCTGCCTCCCCCCTGCCTCCGGAGGGTGGATAAGCAGCCCGGACGATGGACAACCGGCTTTGGGCCCGTGATCAGGCCCTGTGGGCTAGGCCGCCTCTGCCCGGCTACGTTCTCTGCACGGCCCAGGCGTGCACGGACGCTGGGAGGGGGCCCAGCAGAAGAGACGCGGCTCTAGATGTGGCCGCGAAACCGTCATGGAGGAGCCAAACACTTACTGTGGCGACGGCCTGAGAGTCGTGCTGAGGGCCTCGGCCTACAAACAAGCCTTGGCCATGGTGGCTGGAGCCGGTGCCCCTGAGGCTGGCTTAATCCAATGCTCTGCCCGGCCACATTCTTGGAGCGGGCCAGGCGTAAGTGGATACTGGGAGGCGGCCTGGCGATGGAGACGCGGCCCCAGAGGCGGCCGGGATACAACCCCGGAGGTGCCAAATGCTGAGTGAGGTGGCGGCCTGAACACCGCGCGGCAAGCCCTGGCCTATAAACAAGCCCAGGCCCTAGCGAGTGGGGCTGGTGCTCCTGGGGCTGGTTTTACTTGAAGCCTGAACTCGGCCGGGGGGCCGCTGCAGGAGTCTACATCGGCAGAGCTGGCAAGTCTAAACCAGCGGGGCTGACGGGGCTGGCGCCCGATGGGTCCCCTGGTGCCGAGCTTGGAGAGCGAGGGACTCAATCGTTACGAAGGCTGACCTGGGATGCCTGGGTGCTGGACGGATGAGGCTGTGCGGTTGCTGCTTTGCTCCTGGTGGGGCCAAAAGGCTGTTGGTGCCCATCGGCGGTGGCCAGCTGTGGAACCTTCTGAAGTGCGTGCCTCCTTTGGTTCGTCTGAACTGGACCAGGGGATCCCCCCCCCCCCTCCGATGGACACAAGGGTGAGTCTTGGGGACGCGGGCGACAGCAAGGGTACAGAAGAACGGTCCGGAGCCCATGAGGCGAGGGGGGAAGGCGCCACATCCTGAAATAAACATGGGGAAGGACAAAGCAAACAGGCAGCCTCCACCCTCCCAGCAAAAGATCAACCTGTTCACTACACCGGCTGCCTCTCGGGCGGCGGAGACGCGACCCCCGGGGGCTCTGCACCAGATGGAGTAAACGCCATCCTTCAAGCGAGCCAATCCTCGCAACTTGCAGTGGAGACTAAAATAGGGGAGGTAAGAGAAGATATGGGCCTTATCAGACAAGACCTCAGAAATGCGGTGGGCCGAATCACGGAGGTGGAGGGCCGAGTCTCACAGGCTGAAGATGAGTTGGCCGACCTCAGAACCAAGGTGGCCCAGTTGCAGACCCGAACAGGTGAACTCAACAGACGCGCCGAAGACGCTGAGAATCGCTCCAGGCATAACAACCTATGCATTATAGGATTTCCAGGGGGAGCGGAGGAGAATAAGGCCTCCGAATTTTTGGAGCATTGGATTAAGTCCTGGATGCCAGCCCAGGCCCTCTCACCTCTGTTCGCAGTTGAGCGCGCCCAGGGGCTCTGGCGCCGCGGCCCCCACCGGGGTGTCCTAAGAGACCAATGATAACGCGTTTTCTAAACTTTAAAGATCGGGACAACATCCTTAGAGAGGCCAAAAACATGGTCGACCTCCACTGGGAGAACAACAAAATCCTAATATTCCCAGACTACACTCGAGAAGTTCAGACCCAGCGCCGAACTTGTAAAACAAAAACTTAGGGCCATGCAACTTTCTTACATGCTCCTCTTCCCGGCGCGCCTAAAGGTCTTGATGGCTGGAAAGTCCTACTTTTGTTAATCCCCGGAGGAGGCGTGGGGCTGGCTGACTGAGGAGGGTGTTGGGCTGCGGAGGGGCCCCGCCCGGCCGGCCCGAGGCTCTCCTGGGAATGGCCTACCCGCCCGAGCAGGACAATGGAAGGGCCGGAGACGCACCCGTTCACAGCGTGGGGGTCTGAGGGGCCCTGGGAACCCTAAAGGAGAAAGCGAGGGTCGAGGCTTGTGGGGTCCCGGGGGGGGCTTGGGGAACCCGGGACCCAGTGCAGACAACAGACAGCGACTGCCTGAGCCAGTCCCCGATGGTTGGTTGACACAAGATACCTAACCTCATTTATGGCCGACGGAACTTGAGAGACCCACGTGAAACCAGCGGGTGCGGTTCGGGGTGTGGCCCTAGGGACAGTCGGGTGCCCCAGCTTACACATACTATTTTTCTTCTCTTGTCTTTCACACCTCGACTTCTGTTCATCGATTGCATAAGATCCAATTTGAATGGAGGGGTCCACCACTCCACTCCGACAGTTTAGCTGGCTGTTTTGTTTTCACTTTTGTTGGGTAGTTGGGCAACAGATGCTTCCCTGGTAGAAGTATGGGGAGGGGGTGGTTGGGGGGTGAAAACTTCTTCAGTGAGTTAGTTGGGATGGTATTTGTAAGTTTCCTTTCCCGTTTGGGGTTTTTGTTTCATCGTTCAGGAAGGTCACCCTGGTACCCATTGACGGGTGCACAACATTCCTACACACCTGCTCCCCCCACGCATGGCCCACACTGACACAGGTCCTATCATGGAACGTGAATGGCCTCTTGGATAAGATCAAGAGATCTGCAGTGTGCAGTACTCTCCACAGATACGCCCCCCCAGTGGTCCTATTGCAAGAACACATCTTCTTGGAACTAAATGTCCCATGCTTGCGAGGGGAGGGTACGATAAAGTTTACCACTCAGGTTTCTCCAGGGGCTCCAGGGGTGTGGCCATTCTTCTCCATCGATCACTGCCCATGGTAATCACAGCCTCACAGTCTGATGCTGTTACGGTGTCCGGGTCGCTCCATGGGCTCCCGATCAGCCTCGTATGTGTGTATGCCCCCCGACCAGTTCAACGCTTTTCTACATTCGCTCCGTCAGGTCCTGGCCAAACTCCCTAATGGAACTACACTTATAGGGGGAGACTTTAACATCGTCCTAGACCCTAGACTAGATGTATCTGGAAATGTTACTACCACCAGATCTGGTCGTGCCTCGACCCTGAAGGGCTGGGCGGAGAGTCTTGGCTTGTGTGAGGTTTGGAGATCCTGGCATCCTAGGACGCAGCAGTTTACTCACACCTCAGCAACTCATGGAACACACGCTCGTATTGACCTAGTGTTCATGCCGGCGCTGGACATTGTCAGTGTCACGGGGGCAGATATCCTGCCCCACGGGGTCTCTGATCACGCACCAGTTCAAATCCGTATAGGTGGTACTGATCCTTCTCGGCGCCTGATGCGGCCTGAACGCTTGGTACTTGCAAGATGGCGACTACACTCTAGCGGTCAGGGATCACCTTACACAATACTTTGAACAAAACGTGGGTTCGGTTCGGTCACCGGACACCATTTGGGCCGCATGTAAGCCACTCTCAGAGGGCATGCCAAACACCTCCTTTGAGTTCGTGAGCATGCCCGCAACCTCAGAGTGTCGGAGTTGGAAGCTCGTGCACTGCGGTTGGACCTCTCGCACTCTGCGTCGGTTTCTTGCCTGAGGCAGCTAATCGGGGTGCAAGAGGAGATTAAACACTTGGTGCTGGAGTCCGCAAAACACATTTGGAGGGCACCGGCCGCCTGTGTGTATGGATGGGGAGATAAAAACGGGAAGCTCTTACATTGGCTGGCCATAAGGCCCCTAGCTGACAGGGTTATCCCCGAAATAGTAGACGACTCGGGATCCCTTTCGAAGTCGCCCACCGAAATCGCACAAAGTTTTGTGTCTTACTACGCACAACTTTACGCGGAGTGCCCCAGGCCACAGGCGGAGAAGGAATCCCCACTCTTAAACAAGATCACCCTGCCTAGAGTTTCCCAGGCGGTAAGAGAAAACTTAGACGAGGCCATCAGCCTGGCAGAAATCACTGAGGCGGTAGCTAACCTATCCTCCCGTAAGACTCCGGGCCCGAAAGGGTTCCCTGCAGAGCTCTATGGTAAATGTGGAGACATTCTGGGTCCCCACCTGCTAGATATGTGCGATGAGGCAGAAAGATGCGGATGTTTCCCTGCAGGGGTTGATCAAGCCACAATTGTGGTGATCCCTAAGACTCAACCCCCATCGCAGAGCTGCTCAGCATTTAGGGCCAGATGTAGGAAGCGTTTTGCATGGCGCAGACTGCGAAAATCACAGTTTGCGCCATGGAAAACGTGCATCGCCATGCACATTCCCATTTTGCGAGTCGGTATCGACTCGCAAAATGGGAATGCGACATGCAAATAGGAAGGGGTGTTCCCTTCCTATTTGCGACTCGCACCGCAATGCAGAATTGCTTTGTGACCGCGGTCGCAAAGCAATTCGCAGTTACCACCAGTGTCACACTGGTGGTAATCCATTTGTAAAAGGGAAGGGGTCCCCATGGGACCCCTTCCCCTTTGTGAATGTCGCCATTAATGTTTTTTCAGAGTAGGCAGTGGTCCAATGGACCACTGCCTACTCTGAAAAACCAAAACCAAATGGTTTCGTTATTTTTTTGTATTGCAACTTGTTTTCCTTTAAGGAAAACGGGCTGCAATACAAAAAAAAAACTGCTTTATTTAAAAAGCAGTCACAGACATGGAGGTCTGCTGTCTCCAGCAGGCCACCATCCCTGTGAGTGCAGGGAATCTCAATGGGGTCGCAAAATGCGATCCACCTCATTAATATTAATGAGGTGGGTCTTTGCAACCCCATTGATATTCGCAGACGGTGTCTGAGACAACGTTCTGCATCCGATTTTGCGAATCGGAAATTGCGAGTCGCACCAACTCGTACTTTCCGATTCGCAAAATTGATTTTACTACATCTGGCCCACAGACCCATCTCCCTCCTGAACACCGAAAGCAAGGTGATGTCCTCCATTCTTGCAGCCAGGCTGAAAAAAGTGCTCCCATCATTGGTGCACCCTGACCAGTGCAGCTTCATGACCTCCCGAAGCACTAGCCACTGTATTAGATGCCTACATTTAGCCCTAGCACACCGTGGTGCATTGACTCGGTCCCCCCTGGCCAGGCTCCTACTTGATTTCGAAAAAGCCTTCGATACAGTGGACTGGTCTTACCTCAACCGCGTGTTGCAGAGCTATGGACTCGGGCCCCAATTCTGTGGCCTTGTAAGACTGCTCTATTCTAATCCAACCGCCAGGGTACAGGTAAATGGTGTGGTCTCTGATCCTTTCCCGATCTGCCAAGGCACCCGTCAGGGATGCCCACTGTCTCCACTGCTCTTTGCATTAGTAATTGAACCATTGGCGAAGTTGCTGCGCGAAGACCCTTTGATCAAAGGATGGGCTTGGCCTGGGGGACCGGAGGACTGTTTGGCACTCCACGCAGATGATGTCCTCCTCTATATCGCTGATCCTGCCACAAGCGGCCCGCGTATCCTACAGATCCTTCACCTCTTCTCAGAGGCCTCAGGCCTTACGCTAAACCCCCATAAATCCTTACTGGTCCCTCTGCACCCCTCCAGAGACTGTATTGAATGGCAACACAACATTCCCATCCGTAGGAACAGTTTTAAATACCTGGGAGTGTTCATTGCACTTATGGGGGAGCTAGCTTGGGAACTTAATGTCACGCCACTCACTAGGAAAATCAAGGATGATCTACAACAATGGCGGTCCCTACCCCTCAACGTATTAGGGAGAATAGCCCTCTACAAAATGATGATCCTTCCCAGGCTCCTTTACCTTTTACAACATTTTCCATACCAGATCCCTAAGACGTGGTTCAAAGAAATAGACTCGACAGGGCGCCAGTTTCTCTGGAACAGCACCTGACCTAGACTGGCCCTCTCCACCTGCCGACGAGACATCTATGACGGGGGGTTGGGAATGTCCAACGTCCACCTTTACTACATCGCAATGCACCTGCTCGTAATTAATGACTGGGTGGGGGGTGGCTGGACTGACCCCACATACCGACTGGAGCTTCATACACTGAGCTACCAGGGAGTTTTTGACGCCTTGTACGGCGGCCCGATCCCTAAGACTTTTCCGGAAGTGACAAGAGCGATCTAAATGGGGTGGCGTGAGGCCCAGAGGGTGTTGGGTTGGTGTGGAAGCCTCACCCAGCAGACCCCGCTCTGGCATGGAAGACTACTCGCGGACGTCGCAAGACTCGAGGGGTTCCAGAAGTGGGACAACATAGGAATCTCTACACTGGGGGATGTCTGGGAGGGAACACACCTGAGGTCCTTTGGGGAGCTCCAGGAACTTTTCTCACTACACAAGACACAATTCCATAAATACCTGCAGCTTTGCCACACTTTGCCCGTGCACATACGAGAGGGAGACCAGGTCCCCGAATGCAGTCCTATGTAGGCAAAAGTGTTGATGGGAAATGTAGGCAAAGGCGGAGTCTCCCAGATATACCGTTCCCTACTAGTTAACATGACTAGACCCCTGGTGGGGCTCTTTTGGAAATGGGAGGACTGGGTGGATCCAATGGAAGAGGAGGACTGGGCGGAGGCATTGATGGCCCCTCGGGTATTAACAATGGCCACGCGATTCCGTTTACTTCAGACCCTATATCTAAACATGGCATACCTCACTCCCACCAGATTGTACAAAGCAGGCCTTCGAGCCACAGCTAACTGTCCTAGATGCTCCTGTTCAGACGCGGACTCTTTCCACATGGTCTGGGCTTGCCCGGTGATAACGACCTACTGGAAGGCAGTCATAGGGGAGGTCTCAGAGGCTTTGCGGGAAGATATCGAAGTGGCCCCACTACCTCTTCTGTTGGGGGTCATGGGCGAGCTGGGTCTAAGGAGAGCAGACAAGATTTTCCTGGGTGTGGGTTGTTTGGTGGCTAAGCGAGACATAATATCAGAGTGGAAGGCCGGAGTGGCACCGGCTTTGAATAAATGGAGACGTGGTCTGGGCTGGTGCGCACAGCGTGAGAGGCTGGTATATGAAGCCAGGTGATGCCCAAACAATTATATCAAAGTGTGGGGGAAATGGGACGATATGGCATGCTCTTAGCGGGGAAGCGGTGAGTCTGGGAAGGAGACACCCTCATGATGTTGAAATACTAACTATTGACTTTCATTCATTCATTTTTTTATAAGACTTGCTCTATGGTGACCAGAAGTGGTCTAGGAACTGACCGTCCGCAAACACCAGTTGGTGTTCTGTTTTATGTGTTTGTATCTTTATTTTCTTGTTTTTCTAAAATCAATAAATTTCTTTATAAAAAAAAAAAAAAGATGAACCTCTCAATGAATCTGATTATGTAATCTTTTGGATGGCTCATGTCTGAGAGACAATCAGGGACCTCTGAGAGCAGCTGCTGCAGTCTGCACAATTCAAAACGTGGGAGAAGTTTCATGGCTTTGAGGTGTTACCTCTGCACATGTGGCAGAATTGATCAACCAAATGAGAGCATGTTGCCTTTCAGCACAAATGATAGTGACTATATTTACAGATAGTCAGTTTGAGTTTGGTGTGGTCCATGACTTTGGACAGTTATGGTCATAGAGAGAATTTTTGACATGATCGAGCTCCCTATTTGGAAAAGGGGAAATTATTAGATGCACTGCAGTCTCCCCTAGAAACTGGCGTGATTCAGTGTGCAGCTCACAGAACTGGCAACGATTATGTCACTGTTGGAAATCGATATGCAGATGAAGTTGCTTGATATTGTGAGCATGTGGTATACACATTAAATGGAGAAAATACAAATGAATCTGATGAAGACACTGCCATTTCTATGTTGTTAGTGGATGATACTTGGGAACAACTTGAAAGGTTGCAGGAATAGGTTTCAAAAGCAGAACAGCAAAGTTGAATACAAGTGGGATGTGTTAAAGATGCAAATAATATTTGGGTTTCAGCTTTTGGGGACCAGTATTGCCAGACAGTTTGTTGTTTCCCATGACA
The DNA here is from genome assembly GCF_031143425.1 of Pleurodeles waltl. Classification (NCBI taxonomy): domain Eukaryota; kingdom Metazoa; phylum Chordata; class Amphibia; order Caudata; family Salamandridae; genus Pleurodeles; species Pleurodeles waltl. The sequence continues at coordinate 264,035,959 of NC_090449.1, forward strand.
CAACATTTCCATGGTCCTGCACACATTGGAAAGGATGCAATGGTTAGGCCGTCCAGACAGAATGGTTTAATCCCCTTTTTTGAGTTCTAGCAGAAGAGTTATCCATTGATGTATAACATGTCAGCAAATTAAAGTAGGGAAGAGAACATCAGTAAACATGAGTCATGCAGAAAGATCAATTGGACCTTTTCATGGAATGCAGTAGGATCTTAACTAAATTACTGTTTATAACAGGCTACGGTATGTCACAGTTATATTGTGCATTTTCTCTCAATGAGTGGAAGCTTACTCTGCAAAGTGAAATGAGTGTCTCACTGTAGCTAAATTACTGTTGTGTGAACTCATACCTAGGTGTGGATACCCAGTTTCTTTGGAGTCAGACCAAGGTACTAATTTTAATAATTACGTCCTTAGAATGTTGTGTGTGGCTTTTCAAGGGGAATAGAGATTGCACTGTAGTTATTGACCCAAGGCTTTGGAGACAGTGGAGCAGTTAAATGGTACGCTAAAGTCTTGATTGGCCAAAGTTTATGTGTCCACCTTATTCAAATGGCCCAGTGCATTACCATTGGTGCCGATGAGTCTTCTAAATACTCCTGACAGGAGAACAAGATTATCGCCTCATGAAATCCTTATGGGCCCTACAATGAGACTGCCTACTGTACCTGCAAATGTGCCTGTGGACATCACAAATGACTTGATACTCGATTACTGCAAAGAATTTGCTGACGTGGTGCATTCTGTTTCTCGTCAGGTTGGAGGTGCCACTGCCAATCCACATCAGGAGTAGTGACATGAACGTAGTCCCAGTGACTGGGTTTTGGTGAAGAAGCATGTGTGAAAACCCAGTATGGAGACAAGGAGGAAAGGCCGTTACCAGATTATCTTAATCACAAATACTGCTATCAAATGTGCTGAGATACATATCTGGGTACATGCATTGCATACTCAGAAAGTAAGGCATCCATATGAAGAGATCGTCTAATCTGAGCCAATTCAGAGAGCACCTGTGACAGCCCCTCAAGAAGGATAATAGAGGGCTGAAGAACAGCAAGATCTCACACCAGTGTAAGCTCCTGAAATATCAGAAAGTGGTGTGGGAACACCAGTTGACTATGAAGAATCAAAAGCTCTTAATAGGAAGTACTGCCAGAGCACTTAATGATCCAGAGGAAGGAACAAGTGTGAGAAGAGAAGGAGCTGTATGGAGAATTGAATAGCCATGTCGTAGGAGGCAAATAAGATCCGGTAACCCAATTGAACGTTTATCACAAATCATCATCCAAGAAACAGAATCCAGTGTTATAAGTGTAACAGAACAAGATCAGCAGACATTAACGAGATCCAAGAGAGCAAGAGTACCTTGTCAGAGGCATTCAGCACCTTAAAGCACTTACTAGGCAGGAAACGTGTCCAGTGGCTCAAATCAAAGTCCAGATGAATTGAGCTCTGAGTTGCTTGGACCACCATGATTTACCAGACAGACAGCATTGATTAATTAAGAAGTATTTGAAACAAATATTACAATCAAGAATGTGATGGACATTGCTATTTGAACTTGAGACTGAAAGCAAATTTTGACAAAGCATACTGAACTGAGCATAAATATCAAAAAGTAAAAGAGACTGAAGTAAACAAAATGAAGAATAAAAATAAAAAGACTTAATAACGACAAAATAGAATCAAGAAGATTCCCTAGGGCCAAGGTTGCTGTGAAAGAGTAGGGGTAACACATTTAGAAAAAGATGGAGTAGGGCTAGGGATGACTCACACAGATTATTGTATAGGAGCTGAATTAAATAATTGCAAGCAGGCAAGCAAAGAACTTTATTTCGGCATCCAATGCCATAAAGGTCTTCTACAAACAATATAAATAAATAGATGAACATAAAAATGAAATCAAATTGTAAAAAGCTTAAAAGAATAAAATCTTTACATCATAAATAGCAAAGTTTAAACAACACATAAAAGAGCGACTGTGCAGAGCGGATATAATTTCATAGGCGTCACCCATAGAATTTACACTAAAGTCACATTGAATACACAAAAACGATGGTGCAAAACATTGAGAGAATTGTTATCTTAAATGGCCTTCCATAGCTACCTCCTAATACGCCACATTCTCCCTAGAAACTAAGCAACTGCAATAGCAATGGTTGGACTGGGATCCAATTTTAGAATCCTCATAACTGTTGCATAATCATGAGTCTCCAGCTGTCTACAAATTGCGGACAGCCATTTTGCCCAAGGTAGTATGTAGGTTGGACAAGCAAAAAATATATGTGCTATTGATTCAGTACTAAGTTTGCAGATAGGGCACAGTAGGATGGAAGTAAGTCTATTGTGCCAGTTGCTCGCTAAATAATTTAGTGGAAGGGAGTCAAACCTGAACTGCATGTAGAGCTTGCAATCGCTCAGCACAGTAATGCAGTCCAGGTAGGGCTCCAGGAACCAGGAACATTTGAAATTCAAAAACTCACTTGTGAGCCGCCCTATGGTGGAAGGAGTTGTCTCAGTCAATGCTAACTTCTCCCAATAACACAACTTCACCTTATCTTTGGAACGTATTAGACCTGGAATAGAACAATTCCATGCCTTTCCTAGCTCAATAGCGATCAGTAGTTTCTTCACTCTGTCTACCCAAGGAATCTTATTAGAGCTATCTAGGAGCAGACTTCTCTGAACGCATTGGCATAGGATGACAATTCTGATGTTACCATAATTCTCCTCCAAAACAACAATGGTCTTATCTTGGCTTTATCAATTAATGATTTGCGAGAAATATCCAAATACAAGGGGAAAGTGGAGTGCTTGTAGGTAGAGACACAAGCTTTCTCAAAAACATATGTTTAATATTAATAAGCTCACTTGAATTCTCAAAACCCCATAATTCTGTCCCATAGAGGTCCTCGCTTAAAGCTTTCAAATCATAAATCTGAAGTGCAGCAGCTATGGGTTTGCTAGAAGATAGATGAGGCTTCCTAAATAGAACTCCAACCAATTGTCTTAACTTTAGGGTCATCAAGTTCACATGCATTTTCCATGACATTCTATCTGACAACTTGGTGCCTAGATATTTAAAGAAATTAATTTGTTCAAATTTGGTCCTACCCAGAGAATTGATCCCCCTATAGGGTTTGTAAGGGTTGTTCGCCATGAACTTTGTTTTTGCTGTGCTGATCTCAAGCTCTCCCGTTACACAGAATTCTTCAAAGTGATTCAGTAATAACTGGAGTCCCCTGGGGTTTTGGGCACCAGAAAGGTATCATCAGCATATAGAAATTTCATTGTTCTATCCTTACCTAGCACAGGGGTATCGGTGGGCTGGGAAGAAAGAAACTTAACAATGTTGTTTAAGTACAAGGAAAAAAGACTTGGGCCCAAAATGCACCCCTGACGTACACCCCTGTTGACATTTATTGGATCTTTAAGCTGACCTTATTACACCAACACACTCTAGCAAAATTTGCTTAATGAAGGCGAACAACTTGGGCTAGGATCTCAGATGGTATTCCTATATCATATAACAGTTCCCAGAGCTTACCTCTGGGAAACAAGTCAAAGGCTGACTTTAGATCTATGAAAGGAACATAAAGAGTCCCCAGTGCAAAAGCAGACAGTGAAATACCTGGTCAATTGTACTCGTCTTTTGTCTAAAACCAGCATTGTATAGGGACAAAATAATGTTAGCTGTAATCCAATCCTGGATTTTAGAAAGGACAGCACGGCAGAACACCTTCTGTTTCGAATCAAAAAGGCCCAAAGGCCTATAGTTAAAAGGTATAGACCTATCGCTTTTTTTTTAAAATAGGGGTATAACCTCTGCACCCCTCCATGACTCTGGAATCTTCGCTCCCATTGCAATTGCATTAGATAACAATAATAGGTACTGAGCCCATTTTTCTTTCTCATACAGAAAAAGGTCACCAGGAATGCCATCAGGGACAGCATCCTTGGAGCAAACTATGGAATCAACAGAATCACAAATATGACCCAAATTGAACAGATCACAAAGGTTTCTATTTTCCAACTGAGTGTATATAGAAGAGACAGGACTGTTGTAAAGTGAATTTAAATGATGGAACAGATGGCTGTATATGATTTCCTAGGGGAACAGCTGCCCAATGAATGCCATTATTAACCAAATGCCAAAAAAGTCTGCAATCTTTACGCTCCCATGCTCCCTTAACTGATCGGCATCTCTCCTTTTTTCAAACCTGCTGAGCCTTAATCTGTACCTGCTTGTACATTCCTCCGAGAGGATCTAATACAGGGAACGTATTTTAACTTAATTGCCCTAACTAGTTGTACTCATGTCTGCCTACATTCACAGTTAAACCACTGGGTACCCTCTCCACAAGATGGTTTAAGGTTAGTTTGAAGTACAGGCACAGTAAACAATTACTCCAACCGACTAAAGAAACAGATATGAATACTGGGAATCATGAAAAGCCCACCTGCCTCCTCAGTCAGATCGTCCATAGAAGACACACATAACGTCAAATTTTGACTAATACGGTGAAGGAAGTCTTCTTATCCAGCAACTTTACTCAACCGTAAACAGCATTTATCATTTGTAGGCAATACCTACCTTGTGGTTTGGCTAAAACTAAACACATCCTGCTTTCTGTCCCAGGGTGATACCAAACTAAGGCAAAGAGGGTTGTGGTCACTATCTATAGTGTTCCTAACCACCATATCATCCACCAGAAACCAGAGTTTTAAACCGATCGAAATGTAATCAATACAACTCTTCCCTCGTGAGCCATTAAAAGTGAAGGCACCCTGTTTGTCGCACTTCATTCTTCCATTAACAGCCCTTAGCCCTAGCCCAAGAGAAATGGCCTTCATCTGAAGGGCACCTTGTGACCACTTTTTCACTGGGGTTAATTCTAACCTGGGTATGTGACAAGAGTCATCCTCATCCAAGCAGTCACCCACATTGCTCATACCAAGGGGTTCAAACATAACATTAAAATCCCCTGCTACAATCAAAAGATGGTTACTTGATCTCTCACCCAAAAGGTTCTCAAGTACTTGCTGGGTAATGGAGTGCATGTCCCCTCTTGTGCCCCCGCATAAATGTTTTAGCAATAATTACATTATCAGGCCCCTTGAGACTAATGCCTAGAATGTCAGGGAAGTTCATAATTAACAGTTTTACTGTACACTGAAGGGCAATCTTCAGCCAAATCAATAATCCCCCAGATTTACATCCCAATTTATTGGAAATGGCTGGAAGAAAATACCTTGCATACCCTGATTTAAAAGCTGGCTCGGAGATCCAGGTTTCCTGCAAAATGGAGATGTCAAAGGTGCCCATGAAGACATTCATGTGGGGCAATAACAGTTTAGACTTTAACCCCACCACATTCCATGAAACAATGTTGATTTTAGAAGGTACACTGTTAGGGTTTGACAAGGAGGAGGAAGTAATAGCTGAATCAAGCCATGCTACCAGGGAACTGCTGTCCTCACTATGAACAAATGTACCTTCCTGATGCAATACAGAAGGGGTCTCCCCACATCAGCAGAAACCCTTGACAACCAATGAGCACCATCCCTTTTCACAAAAACTGCTAGAAGAACCCTCTGATCCACTAAAGCTAAATAATTGCAAGTCAATCTTAAAGAGTTTTGCTTATTTTCACAAATAGTAATTAAAGCGGAATCCTGGATTTGCCTGCTGCTATATTCGACTCAAGGTCTGACTGTAGAAAAACATGCGTTTCCTTTCCAAGGCCAGATTTTGGATCACTGTAGGTGTTACACTGATAGTTATAGTAATAGCAATTACAACACTTTTAGTTGGAATAAATGTTACACCATAGATAGAGATATCTGACTTTACACCCACATCTACAACCACTCCACATACGTTAGATTAGATAAAACTGAAAGCTTCATTTGAAAATTATGCAAAAGAGTTTTTGACTAATGTTTATTCTAGATAAGTACAGGAATACACTAAAGCTTTAGAAGCTAAAGATTGTTATGTTTGAGCATATTTACCTTTTTTTTTGGCCGAAGCGGAAGTAACTTATCACCACATCCCACTGTCCGATGCAATTACATGTCATATTCTGCTTAGCTTATTCTATAGAAAAGAATGATTTGAATATTATTTTTTCAATTATGACACAATTGTTTCAAAAGTGCCACTTCAAAAAAGAATAACTCCTCACCCACAAGCAAAGGATCAAGATATTGCATAGTATTTCTTTAGATCACCCACAGTTATAGACACTTTTAAGGAATATGAAAATAATTCAACCTGTTTAATGAGAGAATTAGAGGGACATTCATATTAACATTAGAAGAGTGAAGAGCTCAAATTTTCTGTAGTAAAAATAAAGGAGAAAATGTTTGGAAGAAAGAAGACGATGAATACAAAAAGGAAATGGTATACCCAAAATTGAAACTAGATAGACACAATAATGGAAATTATGTTTTTATAAAAGAAGAAACCAATTTAGAAAAAGGCATGTTGGAATAAGAAATTGTGAACACACATTTGAGGTTTTGGGAGGACCTGTTCAAATTTTAACAGAAGAAGAAGGAGTCCTTCCAGGAGTTGATTTTGTTTGTGGACAAGGAGCTTATTTCTAGTTTCCCACAGACTGGGAAGGTGTTTGTTATTTAGCTTTTTCGTTTCCCAAAAGGTACCTTGAAAATAGCATAGATGATTTAACAATGGCACCATTACAGAAACACATATATAGTAGTTATTATGGAACACAATTAGTAGGACACATTTTGAAGCAATCATACCACTTGTAGGAATAGTTTTGAATGACGAGAAAATTAGAAAGTTATCAACAGTGGTGAATAAATTGGCAGCCAGAATATCTGCTGCTTTGCTAGTTAACACACAATTGATGGCTATTAGATCAATGGTTTTGCAAGATCAATTTGCTTTAGATATTCTGCTGGCAGAAAAAGTCGGAGTCTGCATGATGTTGAAAGTTCAACATTGCTGTTCATATATTGCAGACGAAAGCAAAATAATAGAAGTATCTGCAAAGAACATTACTAACCTGAAACCTGAATTAGAACCCTTAGAAACTGCTAGGGGCAGACTTAAGTGCCCCTAGCACCACCTTAGCGCCGCCACAGCCTCTTTTTTTCAGGCTATGGCAGCGCCAAAGTGGCATTTTTCCCAGTGCCATATTTACAAAGAGGCGCTATGCATGCAATGCACCACTTTGTAAACCCTTGCGTCACATTATGCCTACGCCAAGCAAAATGTATGCCAGGGGGGCATTTCTCTGTTAGGGGGCCCGAATAAATGAGCAAGTAAATCTAAGAGATTTCCTTGCATCATTTTTTTGGGCATTTTTAATGCCTGCTCAGAGCAGGCGTTTTAAAGGGGAATTCCATTTTTTATAATGGGCCCCTATGTACTCTGCAGGAGCAGTGCCAAAATGTTGCCATTTCTCCTGCACAGTACATCAATAAAGTAAAAATAAATGACACAATTTCCCCCCTGCCCTGCGCCATAGTGCGCCGTATTTCAAATACGGAGCACATATAGTGGTGGTGGGGGCGCTAAGGGGCACAAGAAAAGTGCCGCTGTATTAGGTACAGAACCACTTTTCTTTAATCTGCCCCTAATTGTTTTACGAAATTTAAGTAAAGGAGCTTCTGCTATTAATTTGCCACATAGGTAGAGGACCTTTTTAGAGTTATTCTGAAACCTCCATTAATCATAGGCATTTGGGTGAAAACGTTTTATGTTTTATATAGAGGATGCAGATGTCATTTAACAAGAAGAAAGAATAGAGAAAGAACAGACAAATTAGAGAAGAATTAGTAATGGAGGAGAAAAAATACAGAATACAAGAAGTTGAAGAGATTTGAAAAACAAAAAACTGAAAAGAATGGCTCAACAGAGAGTGAGAGTGTTCTCTAAAGATTCATTTCTGAAGAAATTGTGATGGTTTTTCAACCATCAGAGGAGGGAAACTGATAAAGAGAATTTTAAAGTGTTGACAGAATGCTTCATTAGGAATGATATACAAAACTTGCGTTTAAAAATGTAAAATGTTAAATACAAAATTTGTACTATGCTGTCATATTAAATAGATCAAATATGTTAAGATTGAAAGGCTTGTTTTCCACATTGAATAGTTGCTTTGCAAGATGTTTTTTTTTCTCTTTGTAGCAGATGTTGCTGTTTCAGAGCTACAATTTGTTAGCTTGTGAATAGACACTTGTTTTGTATTAGGCCACAGATAGTGAGGTTCTAACCCCAAAAGATGCAGACAACAGGAAGGATGATTCATGGTAAGAAGTTGTGGAAAAGAAGAACGATTTACTGCAACATTCAAGGACTCATGTCTTAAAGACAAATGTATTCTGGTGAGAAGAGGGGGAATAAACCTGTTCTCAGGAGCATACTGAAATTCTATTGGTCTACCTGGAGCAGAAAGAGCCGAAATGTTTCAACTTAGAATTTGTGTGTTTATATTAGTGCATGTTCTTAGACTAGGTTCTTGGTTCCAGACCCACACTTTACAAGGGAGAGACACTCACTTCTTTCTGTAGGCGAAACTCAGGCCCCTGTTTCCTTTCCTTGAGAGAAGAGTCTCTTCATTGAGCTTCTTAGACATTTCTTCATGAGAAATCCTAGCTATTTTATTGGTCTCCTGTTACTTTAGCTAGGAATACTTTCCAGCGTATTGTGCTAAAGCTTCATTCTTAGGCTTGGATTTCTCTCACCAGAACTCTTTATGGGTATCTGAACTGACACATTTTCCTTCTCAAATAACTTTGAATTAATTTAGAATAGGGAGTTTTTTTATGGAATACTCTTGTTGCATTATTATTGTATTGACTGTATTACTGACTAACACATTGATTTACATTATCAAATATCGATTGATGGGTTATATTAACGTTTAATGATGATGCTTCGAGAAGAATACTTTAATTAAAGATGAATTACTAAAAGATTGAGAATAAAACCCTTTAACTCACACTAAACTATTTTTATTGACTGAACAAAGACGTAATAATTGATAATGCTTTTTCGTTGATTACAGCTCCTTACTTCTATGTCAACATCAAGGATCCATATGACCTGTATGCAGAGTTAGTTTAATGATTGAGGTGTAGCAAAAATCTTTTGCTCCAGAATATGACCCCTGAATCACTATCAGTGTCTGTCTTTTTTGTGGCTTCCTCATCATAATTTCCCTGTTTCCGATTCTTTTTAGGTTTCTCTGTATTCAGAGCTGGGTACTTTCTAATTCCCTCAACTATACCTTTTCCCCACCTTTTCTGTCCTTTGTCCTGTTGAGTGGCCTTGTAATTCAGCACAGCTCTCTTTGCTTTGCTCTAATATTTTTCCTTCTCCTTAACATGTGCTGCTCTTTCCCAAGTATGTAATGCTCCACATTGCATGGGTGTAGAAGGTGTGGTGTTTTCATCACATTTGGGCTTCTTTGACTTTTCAGAAGTTTGGCGAATGAGTAAATAATACTAAAGACCATTTTGTGGGGTTATGTGAATTAAGGACTTTGGCTGCATAGTAATTAGGTTTTGTAGTATGAACCAAGTTCTTTAATGCCCGAATGGCTGCCCCAGTTCAATCTTACTTTCTATTTCAGCTATTTACAATTCAGTTTAGTCTCCTACGTTGGGGGGGGGGGGCGAAGACAATAAGACTGAATGGTCGTAGCTGGTATTACAAGGTCCACACCTAGGTTAATCCATTGATTACATTCTCAGTCTCAGAGTGCAGCAGTGGCTCCCCTAAAACAACCATTTGTCATTACACATTTACTTAGAAATTGGCCATGTTCAAGGTACTTGGCCTACTGAAGAGAGGCACAGCCCCCGGACCCTTGCAGAGAAGCAAACTCGGCGCTGGACTGTTTGGAAAGGCACCACAGACCACAACTTCCCACATAAACTTACTAGTGCGGGAAGAATGTTTCTGGAACTCTGAATTATGTCATCTACCTCAGACTCCAAGACCAGCTCCTTTGCATTGTGGCTATTTGCAACTGGTCTGAGTCTACGAAGTGGTTTCTCAGGAGTGAGTGAGGCAAAGAAACAGACTCTGAATAGTTGGTCCAAAATGTGGCCAGGAAGTAGTCTTCACTTCCCTTTCTAATTCGAATGTGTGATTGTGTTTGCAAGTAAACAAGCATCCCCCACATTTACCAAGTCGCAAGTTGCATCGATTATTAAAAATGTAGATCAGACAGAATCTCACTAAGGTCAGTGTCAAGCTCTCTCTTCGTCACATTCATTTTCCTACCTCTGTCTTCCTCCTCCTTCCATCTTTCAGGATAACTGATCCTTGTTGTGGGATAATTTAACCTGCTTTTCTTCCCAACTATTCTACGTACATCTGAGACCTCACAGGAATATTTTTATTGTTGTAAACACCTTTGACATCTGGATGGAAGAGTAGCGCTATATATGAAACCTTAAATTAGTAAATAAATATTTACAGTGATGGCTCCTGAAATAGCCGTAGCACGTTTCACACACAATCCAAACGAATTGCAATCAACGCTGTACCATCCTCAGCCTAGAATGCTGTGCTGATACTGAGTAGTCCATGATGCCAAGGCTTGGATCCAGGAGGTGTCCTTCTTGCATGAACAGCGTCGTGTTCCTGCGGGTCGGCACCAGGGTATTGGGCGCTGGTTATGGGCAGCTAAAGAGAGAGCAGATCCTATGTGCCCACAGCAGCCTTGATGAAATTGCTACATTCTTCCGGTTGTAGTGTACAACCAGATTTATATTACGTGGAAAGGCTTAGAACAATAATTCCATAGCTTTTGCTGCCATCTATACCAACCCTAACCATTTTTCATGTGTCAAAATATAATTTTATCCTCGTTTGATGAACAACCACTTTCTCCAACAACATTTGCCCATCATTGCATACCTGTCCGCTTCTTCCTAGTCATCCTACCAATTATCCTTTTTCCTGACTTAAAATACAATTTCACTACTTGTAAAATTCACAGTGCTCGCGAGTAAACCAATGCCATTTCTGCCACAAATCCCTCTAGTCCAAATGGCTAGGAGATGCTCATTGCATATTTCGTTTTACTACGCAGTGAGCAACTCAACCAATCCATTGCTCCAGTTTTTAAGGAAGGGGGCACACCGGTGTTTAAATCCACACAACTTAAAAAAAAAAAAAAAAAAAAACTCTTCCTGCACCTAGATGTGAACTGAACCTCCTTATATATAAAAACATACTCACCAATAACATCCTTATTCTCTATGAAAGGTTTTCCACAACCACTGAAGGAAACAGTCCATGCATTCCCAGGGCATCTATTATTCATCGTATGCCTATACTAACATTTACAATGCTACTGCATCCAGCAAAAGCGACTTTCTCATTTTCTGCAGCTTATCACAACAGGCGCCTGCAGAACAATATTTTACCAACACCTCCACATGCTCTAAACCATGGGTACTCGCAAACATTTCCCCAGGGGCCAAAAAGTTTGGTCTGTTGTGTGCCTGGGGGCCGCATTGATGCCAGGGCAGTGGCGGTTGGGTGGGGTGGGGTGGCTGGGGGGATTGTTGACAAGGTAGGTGTAGAAGAAGCAAAGAATATACATCTAGTGGCTGAAATACACAATAGGAAACCAGAAAACCTGGAATTAATCCCAGCTTACCCACTTTTCCAAATTGTGTGATCCGAGGCAATTTTTTAATCTCTCTTTCCCTCCTTTCTCTGCATTATCACATTTAAGAGGACCTCGAAATATATGATTCATGGTGAGTGCTGCACATAACCTGCTTCTATGTTTGATTTAATAAACTATAATTTGGTTCACGTATGATAGGAACCCAGGCCACCCATAAAGTGCACATACCAAGTGACTTGCCTCTTTAATTTACTATTGGTGGTGTTCTCAGGGTAAGGGGAAGAATTAATGTTTCCAAATTCATGTTTGAAAACTATCACTTTTAAATGAATAAATCTCAATGCACTGATAAAATAAATTGTAGTAAGGCGAAAAGGTTCTGCATTTTAACTAAATACACTTTTTTAATTTTGAAGAGACTGTCTTAGTTTTACACTTATGCTGCAAGATGTCTTTAAAAATGAAGGTGTTTCTAAAGTTAGGTGCAGGAGTCCCTAGTTACTTCCTTTCTTTAACACCAATTAAGTTTGAACTAAATGATTGTGTGTCTATTTAATATTTTTATTGTTAGTGCCGTCGAGCAAACAACTACCCAGTGCTCCTGTTGCCTAAGGGGCCACATGTAAAGGTCAGAGGGGCCGCATGAAGCCCGCGGCCGTACTTTGAGTATCCATGGTCTAAACCATGCCACCAACAAAAATCAGTTTTGTCTACTTTGTGGAACAATACACCAATCGATCATCCCAAACCAACTTCCATTCGTTATCAGCTTCCTAGCAATGGTACTAACTTCCTTCCACATTCATCTCACCACCACGAATGGACTAATACTTGATTAATTCTACACCGTTGCATCTCTTCTGTGTTCTCTGTCCTCCTTTCACCATTAGTCTGATAACTATCGAATTCTCTAACCTCCTACAATGATGTTACCCCAGATTTCGTTTCGATGCTCTTAAAGATTATCTTTGCAATGTGCTCCATGTCTTGCACCTGCCACAGAGTCAGGAACACACTTTAGACAGTCGCCTTGACAAAAGAATCTGGCAATAGGTTATGTCCATCTTCAAGGTAACCTATTAATTGAACTCCTGCAAATATATCAGGCACCTCAGAATTATTGTAGATGAGCACCCCGATCCTTTAGAAGTTTGTGCAGACAGCAGCAGCTTGTCTTTGGCCCATAATTTATCCTGTATTCCCTAAAGAAAATAATGGAAATATTCTGACCTCACACAGCTGCCACACGCTGCTGACTGCAGGCCTCATTTTAGAGTCAATGAGTTTCTGCCCACTCGGGGTAAGATGTGGACCAAGACAGGAGTAGGGATGGAGGGATTGCACGGTGGGGAAAATCCCAGTTTGGGGCAATGGCTCTTGTACTCTCCATCGACTCCCACCTCTTGGTCCTCATTCCTCGGTTGTATCATGCACCAGATCGTGTTCTCTTTTCCCTCGCACTTTCTCCTTTCCACTCCTTCCTTCCAGGCAACCATCATTAAGGACAACAGACAATCCATATAGAGCACAGGCAGCATATGAAGTGATGGGTGGGCAACCTGTGGCAGACTATAGCTCGGGGAACGAGGTTGTGACTAAAAAGTGGAGGTATTTACTACACCCAGTAAACACCATTACCCTAGTTGAGATATTTACTAGAGGTGGTAAACACCTCCTGATCCTAGTTTACAGTTGGGAAACAGGGAAATGTTAGCAGTAACGGTGCTTAACACATCAAATTTTGAATGTTTTGCTTTTTTTTCTGGGCCTCCCCCCCCCATGTATTTCACCTTCTGGAAACTATGAGGGGAAAACTGCGAGGGTGTGATAATTATCACACAACTCTTATTTCAAATCCAAGTGCAAACTCCTTTTTGCAAGAGAGATTAGAATTTAGCCCAGGACCTGAAACGAGGGTTTGTGTCTTGTGAAATCAAAAGTGTAATTCCTAGTGGATATTTGGATTTCCATTTACTACCCTGACAAATTAACTGAGTGATTATAATGATACTCATAAGTCAAGGCGAATAGCTCATCTGGAGAACAATGGTGCTGGAGATAGTGGCGAGGGAGCACGCATCAAAGGCAGTCTGGTGATTTACCAGCACCAAACCATCCAGTGGATGCTCACCGGTCTTCCTATTGGATGTGTGCTGTGTCTGCCACCTACTCTCTCTCGGGAATCCTCAAGGCTGAGAGGGCCATGAGACTCTAGCCACAGTTTTTCAAGACATGTCACTTGTCCCCTGTTCCAGCTCCTGCATAGAGTCCTAGATAGTTGCTGCCTGTAAATGTGGTACTCTGAAATGGTGAGTGGAGAAACCAGTGCCTGTTCAACATAGAATGTTGCTTGCTTTCATATACACATTTGTAGAGGCTCATCTCTTTATCATCATTCAACTGTCTTTTTTAATTTTTTATTAGAGCAAATTATGTGTAGATAAAACCGGAAACAATACGCAAGCCAAGGGATGCACTAAAATCACAAAGCAATAAGTAAAATAAATAGTGCAACTGACCAGTAAAACGTGCAACACAGTCAAATGAAAAATAAATTGATTTGCTAGACAATAATAATTGATCATGACCAACCCTGGTAAGTCCGAAAACGGCTCTACATCTCCCTCATTCGACCCAAATGCACATTATCCTGCCCCTACGCTCATCATTATTAGTTAAGGACATTTCCAGAAAGCAATGTTCATAAATTCGTGCCACCAGAGCATAGGATTAGGGGCCTCTTTAAGCAGCCAGCCCTGGACCAGCACTAATCTTGCCAAAGATATTGCAAAAAAATATATCCCTCCTAAGTGAGATGGAATAATTGGAGAATGTCCTAATACTATTAACTTAGAGTCCCAGGACACAATGGTCTGAAAAGTATGGTTTAGTTTCCCCATGACCGACTCCTAAAAAGGTTCGACTGACGGGCAGGAACCCAAGATGTGAACCGCTTCTGCTTGCTCAGCCTTTCAGCGAAACATTTTGCATCTAGTCTGACCTTCATAATATGAAGACGAAAGGGTGTAAGATAAAAGTCATAAATAAACTTGAAATAATGCGCTTTGACCCTTGAAACATTTAAGACACACTGTGTCAGCAAGTTAGTTTACCTTAGATCTTCCACGGTGGTGATCTCGGAACCGAGGTGTCAGGTCCACTTATCCGCTCCAGATTGAAAAAAGTCCGCCCTACCTCAAGCCTCAGCCTAACTGAGGAAATCATCCTATAAGCCAGACTAATAGTTCCCTTAAGAAGACCTTTCATCAGATAGTCCAAAAGTTACTCTAAGTGCATATTAAGGTGGTCATTACAACCCTGGCGGACGGTGTTAAAGCGGCGGTAAGACCGCCAACAGGCCGGCGGACAAAAAAAGAGAATTATGACCCTGGAGGGAGCCGCCAACAAAGACAGCCACTTTAACACACCGCCCGCCACGGTGGTACAGACAAGCAGCACGGCGGTCACCACCAACAGACAGGCGGAACACAATGTACCGCCCATAGTATCACAACCCGCCAATCCGCCACCTTTTCCGGGGCGGATTCACCGTGGATAAAAACACGGCGGAAACAGCTTTGGCAATGGGAAAACGCTCACCTGAACACATCCCACGAGGAACGAGGACTCCATGGACCCGGAACTCCAAATGCTCCCTGCCCTTGTGTTTCTGCTCCTCTACGACCATCATCTACGTAGGCGCCGAAGACAACGGTGAGTACTGCACCTACGACATGGGGGAGGGGGAGGCAAAAGTTAGGGGGACACCCACCAAACACCCCCACCCCCAACCTCGCATTATACAACATACACACCAATGCATTCACAAAAATCACAGTAACAACCTACAATCCCCCCAGAAGAATGAAAAGACAAAGCGTGAGTGGGTCAAACATTGTAATGTGGCAATATACATGTCATACAAAAATATACAGATATATATGAAAATCAGTCATAATTATATACAGTACGAGAAGTAGTGCAGATATGTACACGACAATGTCCGTGCACCAACAGTCCAAAAATGCATGGGCGAGGCCCACAAAGGATACCTGACCACAATCGGAGAGAACATTGCCGGGGCATCAGATAGAAATACTACAGGCACCTCAGAGGGAAGGGAAGGGGGGGCACCTCAGCCGGATGACTGCAAAGCCAGATCCACGACGGGTCTCCATGTCCATTTATGTATCCTGGGGAGTGCAAAGCCACAGTCTCTCAAGTCTCTACAGTGGGTGGGGTGCCCACTGTGCCATCCTGGGGAGTGCAAAGCCACAGTCTCTCAAGTCTCTACAGTGGGTGGCTTGCCCACTGTGCCATCCTGGGGAGTGCAAAGCCACAGTCTCTCAAGTCTCTACAGTGGGTGTGGTGCCCACTGTGCCATGCTGGGGAGTGCAAAGCCACAGTCTCTCAAGTCTCTACAGTGGGTGGCTTGCCCACTGTGCCATCCTGGGGAGTGCAAAGCCACAGTCTCTCAAGTCTCTACAGTGGGTGGGATGCCCACTGTGCCATTCTGGGGAGTGCAAAGCCACAGTCTCTCAAGTAGATGCAGGTCACCGCTGGTACTGGGGGGGACAGGTGCCCAGAGTGCTTCATCCTGTGCAGGACAGACAGAGTGGATGCAGGTCTCCACTGGTTCTGGAGGGGGACTGGTGCCCAGACTGGATGAGTCTCCCCGTGAAAGTTCCTGTCATGTCACTGTCCCAGCTGCACATGGGATAAGGATGTGGCGGTCTATTCCTTCCTACCCGGTGCTTGCCCTGTTCAGCGGTGCTTCGACATGGCGGTTCAGGACTGTTCAGCGGTGCTTTGCCATGGCGGTCTTTGCCCTGTTCAGCGGTGCTTCGACATGGCGGTTCAGGACTGTTCAGCGGTGCTTTGCCATGGCGGTCTTTGCCCTGTTCAGCAGTGCTTTGCCATGGCAGTCTTTGCCCTGTTCAGCTGTGCTTTGCCATGGTGGTCTTTGCCCTGTTCAGCAGTGCTTCAACATGGCAGTTCAGGACTGTTCAGCGGTCTTTGCCATGGCGGTTCTGGTACGGACATTGGTGTGTGGCATGACGTTCCCTACACAGGGCATTGGTGTGTGGCATGACGTTCCCTACACTGGGCATTGGTGTGTGGCATGACGTTCCATCATAGCCCACCTGGGCTGTGGCAGCCGGGGTCCTGAGCTGTGACTCCGGCGTTGGCGGTGGTCTCCTGACCAGTGACGATACTTGTGCCCTCCTGGGCAATGACTCTGGCGGTGGTCTCCTGACCAGTGACGATACTTGAGCCCTTCTGGGCTGTGACTCCGGCGGTGGCGGTGGTCTCCTAACCAGTGACGATACTTGTGCCCTCCTGGGCTGTGACTCCGTCGGTGGCGGTGGTCTCCAGACCAGTGACGATACTTGTGCACTCCTGGGCAATGACTCTGGTGGTGGTCTCCTGACCAGTGACGATACTTGTGCCCTCCTGGGCTGTGACTCCGGCGGTGGCGGTGGTCTCCTGACCAGTGACGATACTTGTGCCCTCCTGGGCTGTGACTCCGGCAGTGGCGGTGGTCTCCTGACCAGTGACTATACTTGTGCCCTCCTGGGCAATGACTCTAGCGGTGGTCTCCTGACCAGTGACGATACTTGTGCCCTCCTGGGCTGTGACTCCGGCGGTGGCGGTGGTCTCCTGACCAGTGACGATACTTGTGCCCTCCTGGGCTGTGACTCCGGCGGTGGTCTCTGGACCAGTGACGACGGTGCTGGCGGTTGTGTCTCGACCGTCAGAAATTATGGCACACTTCTCCGCCGTGACACTCATAACAGGCTGGGCAGACTTCCTCTGGCCCTTCCCCACCTTTGGTGGAGTCACAGCTGGCTCTCCAATCCCCTTGGAACCCATGTGAGTTGTTTTCCCACCAGGAGTCTTCACACGGACCCGTCGTCCACTCTCCAATTTTAGAGCCTTTACAGGGGGTTGGCTGCCAGTGCCTTGGCTCCGGGTCATACTGCCTGCCCTGGTGGCCGGTGCACTCCACAAACCTTGAACAGGCACCACTGGTATTGGAGGCTTTTTGGCTGAGGCGCTACGACGGGACTGATGAATTGGAGGGGTGGTGTGGGGGCAAAAAGGTCAACTTTACAGAGGGACAGTTTCTGACGAACATTGGGATGGGTAGTTGGAGGGGGCCTGGGAGTGGAGGAAGAGGAGGTGGTTGTCGGAGGTGTCACTTTAGGTGGTTTGGGTGCAGGTGCAGGTGCAGGTACTGGAGGCTGTCGTGAGGTGGATGGATGTTGGGTGAGTGATTGCCGGCGTTTGTGTACTTTGGGAGGGGGCGTCACAGACACACTGGGAGAGGACACAGGGGACGTGTAAATGGGAGTGGAGGTGGTGAGTGCAGGTGAGCGGCTTGTGGTGCTGGGTCTCCTTGTGCGATTCATGGTGCCTGTAGATGTGGTGCATGCAGGTGTGTGTGTAGACGAGACTGGGAGGGAGGAGGGAGAAGAGGAGGAGGGGGACACAGTGGAGGCAGTGGATGTTGCTGTGTCTGTACGTGGGTGGGGCTTGCGTGAGTGCCTGTGGGTTGTGTGGCGCCTATGTTTGCTTGAGCTACCTGTGTGTGCTGACTTCTGTGCATGCTGGTCTGTAGGTGTGCTTGGGATGGGCTGGGGTACAGGAGATTGGGTCTGGGTGGAGGAGGTTGGAGGGGGGAGGCTAGACACAGGGACAATGGCTGCCATCAGTGCTGAGGCCAGAGATTGCAGGGTTCGCTGAAGGACAGCCTGACCAGAATGAAAGCCCTCCAGGAATGCATTACCGTGTTACAACTCTTGTTCTACACCCTGGATGGCATTCACAACGGTAGACTGTCCAACAGTGAGTGACCTGAGGAGGTCAATGGCCTCCTCACTGAGGGCAGCAGGGGTGACTGGGGCAGGGCCTTAGGTGCCTGGGGCGAAGGTGATGCCCACCCTCCTGGGTGAGCGGGCACAGGGCGAACGCTGAGGGGCTGCTGGGAGGGCGGTGCTGGTAGGGGAGGTGGCGGCTGTACCTGTAGAAGTGGGGCGCACAGATGGTGCTGCCACCACAAGGGAGCCCCCATCGGCGGACGAGTCCGTGTCGCTGCTTGGTGATCCGGTTGCCGACGTGAAGCTCCCCTCGCCCTCCGTCCCACTGGTGCATTCAGAGTCCGTGGTGTGGCCCTCCATGGCCATGTGGGATGCAGCTCCCTCGTGCTCCGGTGCCACTGTACCTCCGCCTGATGATGCTGATGTACAAAAGGACAGGAAGAGCGGAAAAAGGGGGGGAGACAGAAGAAAGAGAGTTTTAGTGCATGGCATACCGCTACCGTTGGTGGACAAGACAGACACAGCAGCCCCCTGCATTACGCCGTGCTCCTGCCCTCTGCACATGCAATTCCTGGGATATGGCCTACATGGCAATGGTGGACATCTGCGCACATGGATGCCACAGGGGCAACTATACCTCGACTTGGCACTCTGCTGAGGTGGGGGAGAGTGCCACATGGCCAACATTACGGAGGGGCCTTGCCTACCGAACTCGCCCTGGCCTAGGGACACCCACAGCCCACCTCCCCCACCCAGACACCTCCACTGTGCGCAAAGTCCACAGAATGAGAGTGTACTCACCCCCTTGTGTCTGCTGTGATGCCCTCAAGCGCCCATCCATCTCCGGGTAGGCCACCGCCAGGATCCGGAACATCAGGGGGGTCATGGTGCGGCGGGCACCCCTCCCACGTTGGGAGGCCATCCCCAGCTGAGCCTCCGCCGTCTTCTTGCTGCAGAGGCGAATGTCCTCCCATCTCTTACGGCAGTGGGTGCCCCGTCTCTGGTGGGCCCCCAGGGTCCGGACCTCCTTGGCGATGGCACGCCAAATGTCCCTCTTCAGGTGGGCGCTGACCTATATGACATGCACAAGGAAAGAGGAAGAGTCATTAACAACTGCACCGTTGTTGTGAGTGGCCCCCTCCCTACTCTGGCCATGTGGCCCATTCATTCCCATGCATTAATGTACTATGAACTCTGCCCCCTTCCCTCTTCCAACCAGCCCTCTCCACCCAGGCCTAGCCCATACCACGTGCTCCCTGTGTACTACCTGTTGGTCTGGAGGACCGTAGAGTAGCGTGTACTGGGGGAGGACCCCGTCTACCAGTTTCTCCAACTCCTGTGCAGTGAAGGCAGGGGCCCTTTCCCCAGACGCAGCAGCCATCGTCGCTTCCAGACCGAGGTCACAGCAGCACTTGCAGTGTAGGTCCTCTCCTGTCGAAGGTCAGGTATCTAGTGATTGAACAGATAGAAAATGGCGGTGACGTCCGCGGCGGTGCGCATCATCACCACCGGCGCACCTGTTCATTGGCTCCTGGGACCCATAGGGTCCAAAGTTAACCAATGCAGCATTGCGCCGCGGTCTACGACCGCCTACCGGGACGGTGTGCAAAGCCAGCGCAGTTACCCCACAATCACATTGTCCCAGTTTAGAGGTCAGGCAGCCGCCATTTCAGGGGCCCACATGGCTTCATTTACCTCTGCGTCACACATAGCTAGGCCTACACTCAACACACATACAGGAAGGGTTCTGTGAGTGGTGTAGTCTTGTGTGTAACTGTGGGTACATACCTGGAGGAATATTGACTGATTCTTCGCTGTTGTCCTTCGTAGGCACTGTCAGCTGGGACAGTTGAGAAGATGGCGGAATCCTCCGGTGTACCGACCGCTGGTGGACCTGTTGACAATGGAAGAGCGACATGTCATCGTCACCTACTGGTTTGACCGTGCCACAATCCAGGAACTATGTACCCAGTTGGGGCCAGACCTAATGTCACCAATCCGCCATCCGACTGGAATCCTCCCTGACGTGCAGGTGCTGTCAGTGCTCCATTTCCTTGGAGTGGGTCTTTTCAGACAACAGTGGCCATGGCATCGGGATGTCCCAGCCTATGTTTTCCAACGTGTTGTCCAGAGTGCTGTCTGCCCTGCTGAAACACGTACGGAGATACATCATTTTCCCTGAGGTGGCAGATTTGCCTACAGTGAAAGGTGACTTCTATGCCCTTGGACATATCCCCAATGTCATAGGTGCCATTGATGGGACCCATGTAGCTCTGGTCCCCCCCCACAGGAGTGAACAGGTGTATAGGAACAGGAAGAGTTATCATTCAATGAATGTCCAGATGGTATGTTTGGCAGACCAGTACATCTCGCAGGTAAATGCTATGTTCCCTGGCTGAGTGCATGACGCCTACATCCTGCGAAATAGCAGCATCCCAGATATGATGGGTCAACTCCAGAGGCACCGTGTATGGCTATGGGGGGACTCTGGTTACCCCAACCTTTCCTGGCTATTGACCCCAGTGAGGAATCCAAGGACCAGGGCAGAGGAACGCTACAATGAGGCCCATGGGCGGACTAGGAGGGTGATCGAACGCACCTTCGGCCTCCTGAAGGCCAGGTTCAGGTGCCTCCATATGACAGGTGGATCCCTATTCTACTCACCGAAGAAGGTGTGCGAGATCATCATCGCCTGCTCCATGCTCCATAATTTGGCTTTGCGACGCCAGGTGCCTTTTCTGCAGGAGGATGATCCAGATGACGGTGTTGTTGCAGCTGTGGAGCCTGTGGACAGTGATGAGGAGGAAGCTGAGGAAGAAGACAACGACAACAGGGAGTCAGTCATACAGCAATATTTCCAGTGACACACAGGTGAGAAAATGTTCATGTTTAACATTACATTAACTTTCACACGTCTACCTCTATCCGGTTTGTCGATTTCAAACACTATTTGGTAACTGAGTTGTACCTTTCCATTACGGTTTCACAGGTGTGGTTAACAATGTGTCATCTGCTTGCATCCTTCAAGGACTTGTGATGTGTGACATAGGTATGTTAGCTTTACAATGGGAAATGCATTATGACACTGTCATTGATAATACATAATTAGTAAATCACAGACTGACTCAAGATTGTTTTGTGTTTCAAGGGTGTTTATTGAAGTGCTCAGAAATGTGAGGGGATTGTAAAAAGAGGATGGGTGATGGCGTAGGAATGTCCATGGCAGAGTCCAGTCTATTAGTCTCACAGATGCACTGCCCATCTGGGCATAGGAAGTGGAGCTGGGGCAGTTTAAGTATGGACAGGGTAACAAGGTGGTACAGTGGGAGGACAAACAGGGTGGTCTCATTTCCTGGTGGGGGTCTTGCTATCTTGCTCTGTCCTGTTCCTGGATCTCAGGGACCGCTTGCGTGGTGGTTGTCTGTCTGCAGGGGGTGGGGTGCTGGTGTGTTGGACCTGTGGCGGGGCGTCCTGTCCACTAGCGCCGGTGGAGGTGGTGGGCAGTTCATCGTCCTGGCTAGTGTCGGGGCCCCTTGGAGTGCCACGGTGTCCCTTATGGTGTTCTGTATGTCCTTCAGCACCCCTACAATGGTGCCCAAGGTGGAGCTGATGGTCCTGAGCTCCTCCCTGAAACCCAAATACTGTTCCTCCTGCAGGCTCAGGGTCTCCTGAAACTTGGCCAGGACCGTCGCCATCGTCTCCTGGGAGTGGTGGTATGCTCCCATGATGGAGGATAGGGCCTCGTGGAGAGTGGGTTCCTTTGGCCTGTCCG
Organism: Pleurodeles waltl; assembly: GCF_031143425.1. Lineage (NCBI taxonomy): Eukaryota > Metazoa > Chordata > Amphibia > Caudata > Salamandridae > Pleurodeles > Pleurodeles waltl. The sequence continues at coordinate 264,058,179 of NC_090449.1, forward strand.
CCCCCTGTCGCACAGCAGCCCTCCAAGTTCCCCTGTGTTCCTGTGCCTCCGTCCCCTGGACCGTGTGCCCACTACCACTGCCCCCAGGTCCCTGTTGTTGTTGGGGTGGTGGGTTATCCTGGGTTCCCTGTAGTGGTGGACACACCGCTGATTGACCTGTCCTGGGTACGGAGGAATGGGCCCGCTGGGTGGGTGCTGTGCTGGTGTTACCAGAGGGTGGAAGGTCAGTGTTGGGCTGTGCCTGTGCAAGGGGAACCGACTGTCCCGAGGCTCACGATGGTCCGGGCTGGTCGTTAGGATCCAGTAGGGCAGAGCTGCTATCGTCACTGTGGGCCTCTTCTGGGGGTGGAGTTGTGTTGTCTGGACCCTCTGGTGTGGTGACGGTCCTTCGGGTTCCTGCAGGGGCATAAGAGCATGATTATTGCATGTGTGTGTGATGGTGTGCAATGGGTTGGTGTCTGTGAACCCCAGTGCAAGCATTCCTGAGTGGGGGCTTGTGTGATGATGGTTAGGGGGTTGTTCTGGGTATGTGCAGTGAGCATGCTTTAGTGAGGGGTGACCATGCTTAGTTGTGTCATGCAGGGCTTGGTGTTGGGATGTGTGGTTTGTGTTATTAGTACATTAGTGAGGAGTTGGAGTGATAGGGGAGGGGGTGAGGGTGGGGGTGTGTGAGAGCATGCAGGTAGGGTGGGGGATATGATAGTTAAGATTTGACTTACCAGTGTCCCATCCTCCACCGACTCCTCTGAGGCCCTCTGGATGCATGATGGTCAAGACTTGCTCCTCCCATGTTGTTAGTTGTGGGGGAGGAGGTGGGGGTCCGCTGCCAGTCCGCTGCACCGCGATGTTGTACCTGGAGACCGTTGAACGCACCTTCCCCCGTAGGTCGTTCCACCTCTTCCTGATGTCCTTCCTATTTCTTGGGTGCTGCCCCACGGCGTTGACCCTGTCCACTATTCTGCGCCATAGCTCCATCTTCCTGGCTATTGATGTGTGCTGTACCTGTGAGCCAAATAGCTGTGGCTCTACCCGGATGATTTCCTCCACCATGACCCTGAGCTCCTCCTCGGAGAAGCGGGGGTGTCTTTGGTGTGACATGGGGTGGTGTGTGTAATGTGTGGGGTGGTGTATGTGGTGATGAGTGTGGTAATGTGTAGTGGTGTGTGGTGTTTGGTGCGTGGATGTTGTGTGGGTGATGGTGTTGTGTGCCTCTGTGTGATGGGGTTGTCTTTTCTGTGCTCTCTCTCTGGCCTTCGTTCGTGATTTTTCGGTCGTAGGGGTTTGCGGGTGATGTGGGTGTGTGTATTATATAGTATTGGGTGTGTGGGAGTGGTGTGTGTATGTGTATCAGGTGTGTGTATTTGGAAATGTCCAATGTGGCGGTGTTTTGGAGATGTGTGTGTATTTTGAGCGCGGCGGTGTGTACCGCCAATGGAATACCGCGGTTGAAAGACCGCTGCGTGGATTCGTGGGTCGTAATAGCATGGGCGTGTTTCTGTTGGTGTGGAGGTGGAGGTTTTGTTATCGCCAGTTTATCACTGACCTTTGGTGTGGTGGAGTTGTGTGGGTGTCTGAATTTCGGTGATGTCCGGCAATATATTTTTAAGATAGGACCAGATAGAGTGATAAACTAGTAGGGTCTTAAACCTAGTCCTTTTAAAGTAGATTGTGCCAATGATGCCACTGCGGGGCACAATGGTCTCATCCCATGGTAGATACTCTTGGAACATATGTCTCTACAGTTACAACTCCCAACGGAGTACCTCCATTAATTGAGTCATGAATGCAGCAAGATAATAAATGCTCAGACCTGGTAAGGAGAGACCCCCTTCCCACGTGGTAACTGGAATTACTGGATATTGGTTCAAGGTTTCCAGTAACTCCATATGAAATTCTGCCAGGATGCCTTAATCCCTGAAAAAATACTTTAGGGAGATAGAGAGGTATGCATCTAAAAAAATAAAGATAATGATGCAGAATTATTATTTTAATGAGATTACATCTCCCAATTATCCCCATATGGAGTCCATTCCACTTATTCAACAGCTCCGCCAACCTCATGAACAATTGGCCCAAATTGGATTCAATTATCTCTTATATATTTCTAGTGCCAAAACAACACCCAGATATGTTGCACAGCGTACCTAGTGTCCGTCTTGTCCTGGGGCATCGACGCTAGATAAGACCTAGTGCCAGATGCAGCAAGGTCAGAATTTGCGATTCTGAAATTGCGAGCCGGTGCGACTCGCAATTTCAGAATCGCAAATCCTGATGCAGAACTGTGTCTCAGACACCATCTGCGACTCGCTGTGGGGTCGCAAAGACCCACCTCATAAATATTAATGAGGTGGGTCGCATTTTGCAACCCCATAGCGAGTCCCTGCACTCATAAGGATGGTGGCCTGCTGAAGTCAGCAGACCTCCATGTCTGTGACTGCTTTTTCAATAAAGCAGTTTTTTATTTTTATTTTGCAGCCCGTTTTCCTTAAAGGAAAACGAGTTGCAAAATAAAAAAAATAACGAAACCATTTGGTTTCGTTTTTTCAGTGTAGGCAGTGTAGGCAGTGGTCCATTGGACCTTTTTGGAAACATTCACAAAGGGGAAGGGGTCCCATGGGGACCCCTTCCCTTTTGCGAATGAGTTACCAACAGTGTGACACTGATCGTAACTGCGAATTGCTTTGCGACCGCATTCGCGGTCACAAAGCAATTCTGCATTGCGATGTGAGTCGCAAATAGGAAGGGAACACCCCTTCCTATTTGCAAGTCGCATTCACAATTTGCGAGTCGGTACCGACTCGCAAATTGTGAATGTGCATTGCAGAAGGCTGTTTGCATGGCGCAAACTGCGATTTTCACAGTTTGCACCATGCAAATGGCTTCCTACACCTGGCCCCTAGAGTCTTATCGAAATTAAGTTTGTACCCTGAGACAGAACCATAATTAGAATTGCATCTATCAAAGTCAAGTAAGTTATTGGAGCAGAAGTCAGGATGGCTACTTCATTCACATAGGCTAAAACCTTAATCTCTTACTGGTGTATTTGCAATGGAGAGATATCCTTGGCCATTCTCAAGACTTGGATACAGGGCTCATTGTATTTGCAAATATCTGGGGTGAGAAGGGACATGCATATTGGGTGCCCCTGTTCATACTTATGGGAACCAACTGAACACCTGAAAACAAAACCCTAGTCTTTAAGCCTTTATATAGTTGTTGATCATGATTAATAAACCAAGGACCAAAGCCTACGGCACCCATCATCACCCACAGAAATGACCAGGAAATCCAGCCAAATGCTTTTTCAGCATCTAGCATTATCATTCTGACTGGGTCCTCATCAGCCAACCCAACATCTATGGCAGAGATGGCCATGTTCACATGGGCTGTGGTATCTCATCCTAGTATGAACCCATGTTGATTCACATCAGCCAGGTCCCACAATCACAGAAGATAGTCTTCTAGCAAGGATCCAAGTGTGTATTTTGGAAACCGCATTGATCAATGAGAAGGCTGATATGATCCACATAACCTTGGGTCCTTCCCCTTCTAGGGAAAGATGAAGATGTTAGTTTCTGACCAAGTTTGGGGGACCTGGTTGGATAACTCAAAGAGGTCACAGAGGAGCGGTGCAAGAGCCTGTAGAAAGGTTGCATAAAATTTAAGAGGGATCTGGTCCGGACCAGACGATATGCCCCTGGCTAGATGCTTTATTATGTTCTCTACTTCCAGCAGGTTAATTTGGTCCTTCATGCTAGACCGCTGTAGCTTGGTCAATGCTCGATGGTAGCCCTTGCTAATAAATCAATTATTGATATCTGTTAAAGTAGCCCCATCGTCCTGATAAAGATTTTGATAGTACCTACAGAATTCTTCATGAATACATGTTTGATCATTAACCTGCTCACACCTTTCATTAACGATTGCCTAGATGCTATTCATGCTTGTTCTGTCTTTAACCCGGAAAATGGAGTAATTGCCCCACCTATTCATTGTCTTTTGCTTTGCTCACATCTTCTTTATCAACCTGTCCTACAGCCTCTTCCTGAGTTTGGCCTGAGCAGTTGCGAGTTGATCCAAAACAGACATGAAATTCCCCTGATCCTGATTTAGTTTGCTAAGTGCTAGATGACATTTCATAGCTCTAAGAAAAGAGCTTATACAGACCTCCTTCCTTGATCTGCTCCTTTCTTTAGTAAACTGAATATTTCAGTGTGTACTCTCTACAACAGGCCTTCAGCACATCCCACACCCTGGAAGAGAAGCAGAGCCAACATTAAGGTGCACATATTCCCTCAGGTCCTTATTCATGTTGTCGATAGGAGCCATCTAGCAAAGGACCACCTGCAAGACCAGCTTTACTGGATGGATTGTTCCATTGAAAAAATAGAGATAAAGAATTGTGATCAGAGATCACCCTTGGATTCAACCTACCGCTAAGAGAGGACAAAAATGAATGGCTAACAAGAAGCTTATCAATTAGTGAGTGTGAGTTATTAGGGGTGGAATAAAAGGTATAGCTGGGTTCTTTAAACAACACCACCACCAGGCATCCACAAGTGCATAGGATGCCATTACCTGTCTCAGAGCCTCCCTAAGATATTGTTTCACTTTAGGAGCTACACCCGACCCACTAAGATGCATGGAGTCAAGACCAGGATAAAGTAACATTAAAGTTACCACAAAGTATTAACAGCTCAGGCCAAAGATGCAATTCCACCAACAGCCAGTTGAAAACCATACGTTCGTCCTCTTTAGGAAAGTATACTATGCACATCGTGAGTCTTACTTTCTCCCTGGCAATGGCCGTGATAAGCCATTGGCCCTTCGGGTCTGAGTACTGACCACCCATGACCAAGCACTTATCTTAAACTAGAAGAGCCCCTCCCCTTGATGCAGAAGAAAAGTTAATTATAGAGAGGACCCATATCATCTAATAGAAAAATTTCCAGCCTGGATAAATTAATCTCCTGTAGGCAAACAATATGCAGGTGGAAATAAAGCAGCTCTCCCCTGATTCGTTTACTTTACAGGATGCTTTGATGCCATTTACACTCTACCACAAAATATGCAGGCATTGGTCATGTCCTAGACCTTAACCGCTCAACATTGACATATAAAAGAAGAAACTAAGAAAGGCCCCTTCAGATATAGTCCAAAGCTAGGAGAGCTAGAGTCAATAGAGCTGAGGACCAAAACCCCAGATTAGTGGCTAAGGGAGAGAGAAGAGAGACAGAGAGGATAGACACAAACACTGCCAACCGCTCTTTCTTTTACCCTCACAATAAGAACGTATAAGTGATTAGAAACAACCTCATAGCTACTATATTCACTCCAAAGAAGAGAGGGAAAAAGGAAAGAAAAAGAGGGGAAAAAGATAACAGAAGAGGAAAAAAACTATTTTCAAGAGACCATATGATAGATCGCATCTAATTGCTGGTCATTTTTGATGATTCCCATTTTTGCTGCAACTCTGTAACCTTTACTGTATCAAAACAATAATGCATTTGACCTTCATACTTAATTTGCAATGTTGCAGGTTCCATTAATAAGACTGTGCCCCCCCCCCCCAAGTTTTAGAAGAGCAACAATTTGCTTGCAGAGTTGTCTCTGCCGTCTCAATGTCTTGTGGCAAAAATTCAAGCAGACGAAAAACTCCACTACACAGGCTTTGACTGGAGACCTAAATTAAGCGACATGGAAGATCTCCTGTTGCAGAGCAAAAGTTACCTACATAAATCAAAATGGCCCATGGGTAGCGAGCAACTCTGCCTCCCTTAGGCGAGCAAAAGGGAAACCGATGAGCTCTTTGAATCACGCTATCCATATTCCAATCATGCAAGGCCAGGAAAGCTTCCCTGAGGGGTGGACAATATACTGCTGAGGATCATTTCCTTCACTCCTTCAGGGATGCCCAAGACTCTGAGATTGTTGCAACAAAATCTGTTCTCTAGATCCACCACCAGGGAATCCTTGTGGTACTCCTCCCTGTGCTGCTGTAAAAGTTGTAATGTTGGACAGTCAGCCTCATTGGAATCCAAACTGGCTTTAGATTGGCTCTCGGCTAAAGCATTCAGTGTGGTAGGGGCAATTGAAGAGGTGGCTATCTCGGGGACCAGGGGAGTAACATTTTTGGGGGTAAGCTCAGTACCATCTGGATCCCACAAGAGGTCATCGTCAAATGCAGATGCCAATGTCTAAGGAACCAGAACACACTGGGAGAAAGCCATTGTCATGAGCTCTGCAATTTGGGCACTTGTGGTAAAGCCAACCGCAGCCACTGAACCACCGGAACATGACACCAGTTGTTCCTGTTTACTTCTGATTCTGGGAGACTGCTGAGATTTGGGGCGCTCCATAGGGCCTACCTTCCGAACTGCATGAGTGTCTGTGTCAGACAGACTTCCAGAGTGTGATAATGAAAAAAGGCCTCAGCAAACTCCAGTGGGGAAAAGACTGAGGATATGAGTTGCTAGGTGACATTGTCAGTGCTCCCATTACTCTGTGCTGCAGAGAACGTCAAGCCTTCCATTAACCCCGATAAGTCGTTACCAGCTGCTGGTTCTTGAACCCCCACTCATGGACTGATCTAGGGTCAGCCTGAGCAGAGCCACTTGATGCAGTTACCCCTCCATCACACCAGGTCCAGATCTGGAGTTTGTGGATAATGTCTCCCCAGGAATGCCCAAACATGACTCTCTTTTAGTCCCCATTGTACCCAAAGCCCCAGCCACACATTAAATTAATTGATCTAAGGTCCTTTGGAAGGATGGCATTGAGTTCGACATGGGCATAGAGATGGCTCCCCTGTCCTCCCCAGAGTTCATAGAGGTTCCCAGCTTCTTGTCCTGGGTTCAATCCAGCAGTTTGAGATCGAGATTAGTGTCAGAAAGCTGCAGCCCATCTATTGCAGAAGATAGATTCCCCGCATTAATAGCCTTAGTAGTTGCCTTTATGGACTGAGTTTTTGCAGGCTGAGATTTCTTCCTCCCCATCCTTCGTGGGCTGGTGTAATGAATCAGAGAGCCTTGAGGTCCAGTTCCTCCTCTGGCTGCTGCCTTCACAAACAGCTTGCCAAAATAACAACTTAAAAAGTATCATGCAAAGCTGCAAAGCCCCAGACCCTCCTGATTCTCCAAAGCCACTGTAGATAACCAAGTCTCAGAGAAGATTAGTGAAACAATGTTGCAGCAAGAGACCCAGGATCCCTGTTAGAGTCCCTTCTCCGCAAGTGTTGTAGCTAGGGTCGTTCTCAGAGCTGCCAGTGTCTGCTATGATCACAGTGCCATCAATAGTTCTGTACATGCTCAGGACCTTGTCTCCCCTTGGTCCAGATGTCAGCCTCCTTGTGCCCGGCAGGTTGGCTGAGTCAAAGTTCACTGTCTCCCGTGGCTGAGATAGCCTCCTCTCTGATCATCCAGCACAGCCCCTAGGGGAAGAAAAGAGGAGAGGAGCTGAGGCTCCACTCACCATCTTGCAATGTCCTGCAGCTGCCGTCAGAGACCAAAGCTCACTGTGGCTACCCCGATCCTGCTGCTAAATCACCCAGCCTGGCCCCAAGCAAACTGCCAGCAGCCACCAGCAGCACCCGCTAGGTCGAGGATCCAGCAGTCATAGCCGAAGTCAGAAGAGGTAATTGCTGCTAGCCTCCTCAAGCCATCAGCGATTTTGGTCCTGGAGGCAGCTCAGAAGGGGTCTGTGTCATTATGCGGCTAGCCCCATGCAGCCATCTTTCCTTGCATTGAGGTCAGCTTCAGTCAGCTGTCATCTTCATTTCCCAACATCAACCAACATCTCCCAAACATCTCTCACATCTGAGTATAAACACGAAATGCACAACAGCTCAGACACTGAACAATGCACATGTTCTTAGTACAGGATATATTCACCTTATCAAACATCTGGAAATGTAAATTTAATGCTGTTATGTAGCACGAACCACAACAAGATAGTAGGAATGTCTAGCTTTTTGCAAAAGGACAATAGAAAACAACATTAAATATGATTTGTAAAATTGTTAGCAAAAACTTGCACTTCAGTAAAGTTTAACAAGTTATGACATACAGTAAGATATGAAAAGCTGTAGTTTCATAAACTGTGACAAGTTCATGCATATCATAAAATACCCAAAGCTGGCAACTCAAAACGCTGCAGAATGTAGTCGAGTAATGGGGCACGTTTTATGGAATACTGTTGCATGGCCAAATGACCTCCTAATCGCTCTGCAACTCAGACAGAGCTACAACATTGGCAGAGAAGTATCACGTACCAAAGAGACATTAGTCAAAGAACTGGAATAACATAGATGCAAGCATAGATACGAACAAGAATTAGTAAAGGGAAAAGGTCTCGCTTTTGAAAGGGGCATTGCCAAAGCCAGTATGTCTGATTTGTATCTTTGGCAATGTTCATTTACAATGAAGTACCTGCATAAGTCGCAAGATTTAAATACAGAGAAAGCACAAAAATCCCAGCTAAATGGTTATTTGCATGCCCTCTGAGATTTGATAAGCTGCTCTGATCACTTTCTTGATGCAGGCTACAGTACTTTAGAACACTACTTGAGGTCCCGTAAGTCAGAAACAAATCCTTCCTGTCACATGCAGCAGTATCTCACTCAAGGGCCATCAAGCCAGATGTAATTACTTTCTGTAGCATTTTCCAGTACCCTAATTCAGTATATATCAAAGCATTAACTTGAGGGACTAACGTTCTTACAGTCCTTAAAGCTACTTAAACGTGTTACTTGGCAAATGTCTTTGCTACAATTATTGATGACTACACGTTATTAACAATACAGCATAGCTAAATAATCAAGCCATTCACAAGACAAAATGTTAAAAGAGGTATTAACAACCGCTTTGTTTTGTAATTATGAAAAATAAATATTTAACATTTTTTTCAAAGTCAATGAGGAAAGATGGTTGCACCATACACAACCAGTAATAAAAACATAAGTATTTATTATCAAATATAGCGACTATAAAAGGTTAAAACAATGTTGGATACTCAAAATAATCTCATTACAGAAATTATGCTCTAGACAACTCAGAAATGGTTGTCCCAACGATGATGACCTGTCGACATTTTGGCCCACTTCATCAATTTTCTTGGAGCAATGTCAGCACTGTGTGGAATGGGTGGTAATCTCATTGCCACGAAGGTAGGATTATCTTCCTAGTGATGGGACTTAAGATGCTGGGGTTCAATCAACAATGAAGGTGTGAACAAGTATCAAAATAGCTTATTCTGAGCACTTAGAGAGTTCCTTAAGATATCCAAATGGGGCAAAAAATATATTCCATTAAGGAATTGTTTGTAGCATTATAGGGGCAGCAGGTTGCCTCATCCAAGTGGTTGTAAGAAGTGTTCATTGGTGTGCGATTCTCTATATTATCGCTGGAGTAGTATCATTTATGCTTTCAAAATAGTGATTGACTATTGGAGAGTGTGTTTAGACTGAGAAGGTGTTTCCTCGGTGGGATTTATGCTTTGACACATTTAAAATGTAGATGCTACACTAGGGGCTGAGCACCTGTAAGGTGCAGCTGTGGGTTTTAATGGGAGGGTCATTGCAGCAGCTTGTGCACATAAATGGCACAGGTCTAGTGCAGCTGCAGTGAGCACTCCACAGCAAGGAGCTCACTGTGAAATAAGCACCCCTTTGACAGCTTCTGTGTGGCCTCCCGTAATGCTCTAATTTGTGAGCACTGGCCAGGGGGAAGCAAGAGTAGAACTACTCAAATGACAGCCAATGGCTAGAGGAGCAGACCCAAAGCCTATGCTTTCTATGTACTCCTACTTCTTGTATGTACTATAACTTTCTTCTTTTTGGGAATATGAGGTCTCCCAGACAGCTGTATCTGTCTGGAGACAAAACCTAAAAAGCAACAACAACCCAGCTAGTAATCCAACATCAATTGTATTACTCCACAGATTATTTCACTGAACTTTGAGTTTCTTTAAGGGGGAAGTGGCATAATATATCTAAAAATCTCTGAATGCAATAATAAATATGCTACTAGTGCAGTACAATGCAGTCATGCCATTATTGGGTTTAGAGGTTTGTCTGGAGTAGTTTGACTTCACTGTTTGCAAATCAGAATTTGATTACACGGAGCTTAACCACCACTGAGATCCTTACAGTACTGTAAAGCTCAAATGGTCAAGATAAATGTGAATGCCAGACACACTAACAGGCACGGCTTTTGAAAATTTGATGTAAAAACTAGACGTTTTGGTTCTTGCTTCTGGTGTCTTCATTCAATTGAGTGTGACTCCATTTGCAGTCATTTTAATTTAGCATGATCAGAGAGATAGTTGAAGTTACATAAAATGTCCGTAACTCAAAATAACATCAGAAGTAGTGCTCCCACACCATCTTTTGTAACTATAGAATACTATTTTGTATAAACAATCTGATAAATTGGTTGGCAATCTGCTATGACCTGATAAATCTGATAATTGACAGGAGTTCCACCTCCCCTGCAAATGCAATCCTCTCTGGACATGATTTGCGAAATAAGACTAAAGGCCTGATTTAGATTTCGGCAGACGGGTTACTCCATCACAACGGTGATGGATAGTCCATCGTCTGAAATCTGAACCCCATAGGATATAATGGGATTTAGATTTCGGTGGACAGGTTATCCGTCACCATTGTGACGGAGTAACCCATCCCCGAAACCTAAATTAGAGCCTAAGGGGGTCATTCTGACCCTGGCGGTCCATGACCGCCATGGCGGAGGGCGGCGGAAGCACCACCAACAGGCTGGCGGTGCTTCCTGGGCGATTCTGACCGCGGCGGTAAAGCCGCGGTCAGAAAAGGGGAGCCAGAGGTTTCCCGCCGGTTTCCCGCTGGCCCAGGGAATCCGCCATGGCGGCGCTGCTTGCATCACCGCCATGGGGATTCCGACCGCCTTCCCGCCAGCCTGTTTCTAGCGGTGTCCACCGCCAGAACCAGGATGGCGGGAACGGGTGCTGTGGGGCCCCTGGGGGCCCCTGCACTGCCCATGAAACTGGCATGGGCAGTGCAGGGGCCCCCTAACAGGGCCCCACAAAGATTTTCACTGTCTGCTTTGCAGACAGTGAAAATCGCGACGGGTGCCACTGCACCCGTCGCACCCCCGCAACTCCGTCGGCTCCACTCCGAGCCGGCTTCATTGTTGAAGGGGCTTTCCCACTGGGCTGGCCGGCGGTCTTCTGGCGGTCACCCGTCGGCCCAGCGGGAAAGCCGGAATGGCCGCCGCGGTCTTTCGGCGGGAACCGCTTGGCGGGCGGCGACCGCCGCGGTCAGAATGACCGCCTAAGTGTCTGATTCACAGGAAGGCAAAATGATGGTTATTTGCCAATTCATATAGCTGTAGTTTGTCTAGTAGATTTACTCCTGCTTTTCATTTACGGTTATATTCCGTTCGCTTTGTACCTTGGGACCCATCTTATTTTTTTATCTCCTATGGGAAAACTACTTAGGACAAATTTATAATAAATGGTAGCTGACATTGCATGATAATCTGTAAAAAAGCTTGCTTGGATTATCTTTATAAATGGAAGCTGTGTCTACAGTTTGCACCATAATCAAGCATTTGCTAAAACAATAGATATTACAGGTAAAAAGATGTTCTGATCTACTGGCTTGCCAACGGTTGACTGAGGATTTGTGGTGTGTTACGTCACATGCATGTACATGCATCACAATCCCATGGCTCTCAGTGGATTTGTATGCATATCCACCCACAGCAGCCATCTTGTAGACGTTACAAGATGGCCGTCATGTGAGCACATGTTTGCACATATTCACAGCATATACATTGTGATGCATGCACACGATTGTGTCATTGCGCATTGGTGGTCATTTTTAGGTTGAGCGTAAGCGTATGGTCTCTCATATACTTTCAAGTATACTTGTACTGTGGGCTTAAAGCCATTTGATTTGCTAATTTGAGTGTCATTTAAATATCCTTCTTTGCTAGTGGTCAGTCATGCCTGTTAGCCCCTCCTTATTCTCTTTGGGAGCAGGGACCAACTACTGTATAATTACGGTTTGTCCTGTTTATCTCTTCTGTAGGGGACCTTGTTTTCTATGTTGCCTGCTTGTGTTTCGAGAAGCTTCAGTTTACATTTTCTCTCAGCTTAGATTTGCTTCAAACAAGGCTGTAAATCGGGCTGCTGGTCACATTAGTCCCCAGTGGTAGGAGGAAGAGCTGCGGCCAGCTTGTTTATTTAATCACTTGTTACTCGTTGTGCCTGAACCAATGCACCAGTCCTTCCATTTCTACTCCCAACAAGGAGACACTCATTTAAGAGGCACCTGTGCGGTCTAATCGTTCTCCTGTGTCTCCGTGGTGTAGCAGCGTGTCACGCTTTGCCTCATTGGCTGACTATATGTGCCGCAGTTTTAAAAATAGAAGAGCTCTTTCCCCAAGGCTTCCAATTGGGACGCTGGCTGTTGCCGCCCGTGTCTACCTCAGTGTTTTTCCCCTGTGGTTCTTATCACTCAGGCCTGGTTGAGGCCCAGCTGTCAGCGTGCTGCCACTGGGAGGGGAAAGTGGGTGACCCCAGCGAGGCTCCTGGGTGCTGTGCGAACACAAGGGGTGGTTACTGGAACCAGGTCGAGTTCCCAGAGGGGGGTGCCTGAACCGAGGAGAACTTGAACGCCCCCTATTCACTGCCACTAAAAATAACTTGAGAAAACAACACACTTAAGTTTATTTACGTTTTATTCCCCTTAAGCCTTCAAAGTTTCTCCATCTGTGCTGGTTTTATAGTCAACCTAGCATGCTGTTGAGGTAAACGCAGCATCTTAGGCCTCCCTGCTTTGGCCTGGGCCTTCAAGGCCCCACTGTGTGGCGGCCAACACAAACGCCACTTTTTCTGGCTGGTTATACGAAACCTGCCATTTTGCTGTAGGCCGCTGTCCAAAACTGTAAAACAGTCTTTAAAATGCTCAAAAAGCGTTCCAGGCCTGGCTGCCCCCCAAACGTTTACAAAATATACTGTAATTGTACTCTCCATACCGAGTGACCCTGCTCTACGCATAACAGACACTACCAGCCAGGATCAATTTGTGAATTACCAGATGTTGTTAGCCTTTTGGGGCTTGTGTTTTTCTTTGTTTGAATGTGGACATCAAGGTTCTAGCGCCTAGACTGCTGTTGGGTAAAAAGCCAAAATGGCCATGGGATGGGGTTGGGACCACTTGTCACTAGTGCTCTATCACAGCAAATGCAAATATACTTTTGAAATTACTTTAATTTCGTGGAGTCTAAGCTTGTCAAAGTCTTAATAAATAACCTATCCACCTAGACCAGTGCTTTTCAAGGGTGGGAAGTTTGCTTTGCACTAGGACTGGAAGGTTTGAGTGCTATGCCTCAATCTCAATATTTTTCCCGTTGCTGCTCCTCTTCTTTGAGAAAGCTTACCTCCTGAAAAAGATTGTAGTAGTTTGTACAGTAGGCATGTTTTAACCGTTCATAATTATGGTAACAAATAGTACCTTTAATGTTATATTTATGCACGTTTGTTTTATTTCCTTTTGTGTGCATCAATGCACAAGAGCATTCCTTTGTATTCTATTTGGAGTGTATTGTTTGATTAATTTGCCAATTGCTTCTCGATGCTTGATCCTGTCAGCCAGCCACTCGGTTGCCAGGAACTTCACTGAAAATAAAAAAACATTTTCCATCTTACTTCTGAAACTTCATTACTACATTTTGGCGACGAGGATGGGATTTGAACCCACGCGTGCATAGCACAATGGATTATCATTGGATATTTTGGTACCGTATGATAATCTAGCTAGGTGCAAGATGTATATCATTGTACTTATTGATTACTTTTCTAAATGGGCAGAGGTCAAATGGATTGCTCAACCCACCACTGACAGTGTTGTAAGATTTTTAAAAGAATGTTTTTTAGGAAGGGTTAACATCAAGCATTGTCACCGACAATGGTAAACAGTTCACATCCTTTAAGTTTCAGAAATTCATGAAAGTTAATAATATTTTGCATATAAAAACTTCGCTTTATGCTTCAAATATGAATGGCCTTGTTGAAAGATTTAATAGGGTTATGGTGGAGGCTGTACAATCAGCTATAATCAATAGGTTTAATGTGAAAGAATATGTTGAAGAAAAGATTTAGGCATGTCATTTGTCCCCCAATTTAACAACTGGGTTTTCACCATTTTCCATGCTCAAAGGGCGTGTACTATGCACCACATTATACCCTGCATTGTTGAGAAAACAATTGCCCATTATTGACCTTAAAAAATTGTATTCTGAGGCAAAAAGAAAGGTTGACAAGAAAAATAAGGGAGAATTAGACAAAAATAACATTGAAAATACTAAGGTGAAAATTGGAGATTTTGTCAGGATCAAACTTCCTTATCAGGTGAGTAAGGGAGAGTCAAATTTTTCAAAAGCATTCAAGGTTGTATGTGTAGGAAAAGCCTCAGTCAAGTTGAATAATGGTTCATGGTGGAGTCTAAGCAGAGTTGCTAAAATCACAAATGATACTGAAAAACATTATACAAATTCCTATATGGATTTGTCTTCAGGGGATATGAAGAATGTATACATGGATAAATCCCAATACTTTTCTTTTTTCAGATATTGAACGTGACAGTAACACGGAAACATCTCAGTTAACACCTGGTATTGTGGGTAATGAAGAAACTCCTATTGATTACAATAAGGACTTTGAGATTATTGATTCCACTACTTTGTCTATTGTGCAAAATGTCAATCATCAGGATAATGTACAAGTTAAAGATTATGTCCATGAGAGAGTCAACAATGATAGTGTAGATCATCCTAAAAGAGTATCTGTCCAACAAAAAATATGCTGATTTTGATACTGTGCAGCAGGCTCATCAAAAGTATTGTGTTCTGGGCCATCAAAAAGAATATGCGAGTCTTGAGGCAAAGGGAATGCAGTTCCCATTCCCTATATGTAAACGATGGGAAGTGTTTTGAAAATATGGTCAGTAAAAATACTACGCAGGGGATGATGCCACGCTCAGTTAATGTGCTGAAAGCGAACACAATACATTTAAAAATATATGCAGTCGTATACAAAACAATCACAGTATGAATTAAAGAAAAAGCAGACAGAGAAAATGTGCAGGAAGTGGCATTCGCCATCAACTCCAGCAGGCCACCCTGTGACAGGCTGAATTAAAGTCAAGCAAGTCAACCTATACTTTGGAATATTTTGTATGGAAACTGGAGAGACGGCATTATCAGGTAAGGACACCAAAGTTCCATACCTTTAAACAGTGCTTAATTTGTAAATAAAAATGTGCTGGTGCGTAAAGCTCTTCTCTGAAACTTGCGGATGCTGCAATTAAATGTGAGAGCACAGAATACTGAGGAAGCGTAATTCTGAAGCCATCTCAGACCTCCTTAATCCATTCACAGCCACTCACTGCAGATTCAGGTCACTCTTGAAGCTTTCTGCTTTCTCCCTTTGTGACGCTTTTTCGTTTTTCTCTTGCTCCGTCTTTCTCATGTGTCTTTTGCTCAAAGTAAATGCTTGAGACAGAAAAATAAGTGCCGGCCCTCAAAAATAAGTGCCGGTACCCCGCATCGGAAACAACAAGCACAAATTAAGCACTGCCTCTAAAGTAACTTCAAACATCTCACAGTCTAGTTCTGTAATTTGAACTAGGGAAAAATTGGTTTTATGCTTCATGTCTTGAAAATGGGATCAAGGTGGTATGATGTGTTGCGTTTCATATTTTTTAAGCAAAGTAATTATGACTTGTGCCAGGCAGTAAGAGTGCTTGTTGTGACTTCTAATATGTTGCATATGTAATGTTGACTGTGTTTTCGTTACATTAAATCAGTGACCTCCAACATAATCTAGGATTACACAGCCACATTTATTCAGCCATGGGTGCGCTAAGGGTTACTTTCATTACAATATTCGTATAAGGACTGCTCGTTTGTGCGATCCATACCTTGGTTTTGTGTGCTCACATTCACACTGGCTGTGCACCCCACTAGTAATGTGGCCTAAGGTTGACTATATCTGCAAGGTGGCTATCACAGCTTTCTCTTCAAGTAGTCTGTCGTTCACACAATGATTGGGCCTGAGTCTCCAGATTGGAAATTCAGCCTTATTTATGGCCAGGCTAACAGCATAATTCTTCACACCTCTCATGGCTGTAACATATGTACTTTGGTTACATGACCATGTTTTTAGGGTCATGCTCAAAGTGCTTTGTCCCTGGTGTAATCTCTCTGTGGGCTTTTAACCATGCCCATGTCTCGCCCATCAGTTTGGTTGGTTCGTAGGCTTGCCTTTTTAATATTCAGTTGATTTGATTAGTGATAGGCATGCATACGTCATGCCTTTTCTGGTGTTTAGCCCGCCTCGAGCGCACCGGCCAACTACTGAAAGCATATTAGCCTCCATGTTTTCTGTGTGGATTCTGGACTACTTTTTCTCTTTATATACATGGGCAGCGCGATCTCGCTGGGCAGTAGTCGAGCGCTTTGCATGACATTGACCCTGTTAAATGGATATTTTAACTTTTGCTGGTTACATGGATAATTGAACTTTTGCTGATACTTTCACTGCTAGCGTACTTGTTTTCTTTTGTGTGTCTGCTTTGTGCTCGTGGCGGCCATCGGCTCGCTTATGTGAAACTGTTTTACTTCTCATTTTCAGTTTATGTGGCAAGAAAAGTCTGGTTAGTTATGTGAAAATGTTTTACTTTTCATTTTCAGTTTATATAACATTAAAAGTCCGGTTAGGAATTTACAATGCTAATAGCTTTAACTCAAGCAAACGCAAGACCCATTGCATTGCAAAGCATGTTTACAAATGCCATTTTCATCATGGTGTCCTCTAGGGGCTGTTCTGAGCATTACAGTCTAATGCCAAAAGTTTATTTCTAATAAAGGTTTTTATTGAGTTTACATAATAATTGTATATTTTATTAATCACTCCTTATTGCATTTGACCATGATTCAGGCCAACTTAACATCCTTATTACACTATGGAAGTTTGAACACTCTTGGTATGTTTGGGTGACCCTTCTAGTTTATTTCTCTCATAGCTCTTCCATAGCTGTCTTGTGTCTTTTGTTTGAGAATTGTGTTAGCCGGCCAACAACCCTGATGGTGGGATGGTGAAAGTGGCATTCTATTGGAATTAGCTTGTCAGATCTAAATTAGGATGCTAAATGGCAAAATGTTCATGTTTTTGCTGCAGCTAGAAGAAGAATGTACATGGAAGTGCTTTAGTTATATGCAGGGCCACTGGAATTATGTGGCAGGAAAATACCAAATTATGAGGCACGGTTGACTAATTTATGTGGCGAGAAAAGTCAAGTTATGAATTACAACGCCAATAGCTCTAACTGAAGCAAATGTGAGACCCATTGCATTGCAAATGCTTGTTTAGTTTACCATCCCAGCATGGCCGATGGTATGTCACACACCTAAACAGAGACAGGCAGGATACATGCGTGTTGTGTGTTAGTAACAATACTGCAATGATAGCAAGATGAGAGAATACACTTTGTAAACGTTTAGACAAATAGAAAGCACGAATCCCACCAATTAACCCATATGAATTCATTTCCAATGATGAAACTGGTTGCCACAGTGCTAACTTAGCAAAGGCATACTGCAGAGCCTAAAATGGACAACAAAATAAGGATGCAAGAAAGACCATTTAAGCTTTCCCAAAGGGGATACAAGCACTTTTCTACAGTCCAGCATTTCATAGCAGTATAATTCTGCTAACATATCAGGGCCTGCCCTTGTGATCAATGCCATTCTTTAATGGTGGACATCAGACGAGTCTCAGTAACAGTGTAACAATTCAACAGAAGAGTACATGTACCTCTGAAAAACAGTCAGTCTTCAAATGACCTCTTTTAGCAATATCATTTGTTTCAGGGGTGCAGTACGTATTATTACCATTAACGTCAGTCTTTTAAATACACCAATCCAGTGCTTAATTTGTGCTTGTTGTTTTCGGTGCTGAGCACCGGCACTTATTATTGAGGGCCGCAGCTTATTCTTCTGTCCCAAGCATTTACTGCGAGCAAAAGACACATATGGGAATGACGGACGAAGAGAAAAATGAAAAAGCGCCACAAAGGGAGAAAGTAGAAAGCTACTAGAGTGAGCTAAAGGGGCAGGGAGTGGCTTTATATGGATTGAATAGGCCCTAGATGACTTCAGGATTACGCCGCCTCAGTAATCCGGGTTTCCACATTAAATTGCAGCAGCCGCGTGTTTAAAAAGAGGGCTTTGGGCACCAGCATGTTTTCATTTACAAATTAAGCACTGCACCAATCTCACGCCGTTTAACAGTTATTCCTTAGTGAACATATAAAGACACTTCTCTATAATATTTTAATTGATCAATACTGCCTCCTCTTCAAAATAATACACTTAATTGAGCAGTAAAGACACTTAAAGAACAAAGACAAATGAGGTCCCTAAGCACACAGGATACCTACACTATAGAAACTGAAAATCAACTTCCAGAGTTGAAAGCGCTCTTTTTCATAAAATGTATATTTACCATAGTGTTCTAGAAAAAACATATTCAGACAGAGGGGCCTGCACTTTGACTCCACCTAACATAAACAAGCATTGGCAAGGCCAGTAGGACTGGCCTATATGAGATCTACTGCCTTTAGTGGAGTGGGGTAGCATGGAATGGAGTAAAGTGGCATTTATGGTGTGGAGAGGATCGTCATTGTGTGGCATGAAGTGGTATTGTGTGGTATGGAATAGAGTGGCATTGTCTGTGTGGAGCAGAATGCCATGATGTGCAGTGGAGTGGCATTGTGTGGCATGCACTTGAGTGGCACTGTGCTGCATGGTGTGACATTCTATGCTGTGGAGTGAAGTGGCATTGTGTGACATAGAGTGGAGTGGCATTGTGTGGTGTTGAGAGGAGTGTTATTGTGAGGCGTGGAGTGAAGTGACATTTTGTGGAGTGGCACTGTGAGGAGCGGCACTTTGTGGCATACAGTGGAGTGCCATTGAAACGTGTGGAGTTGAGTGACAATGTGTTGAGTGGAGTGACACTAATTAAAATGGAGTGGAGCGTACTGGTAGTGAGTGGTCTGGTATTGTGAGGTGTGGAGCAGAGTGATATTGTACGGCATGAAGTGGAATGGAGTGGCAATGAGTGAAGAAGAGTGGCACTGAGTCGAGTGGCACTGAGTGGAGAAGAGTGGCATGCCTCAAAGAGTTTCAAAGCCTTGTCAGGTGTAGTAAGCGCCACATAAATACAATTGTAATTGAGCAGAGTGGAGTGGTATTTAGGGGAGTGGAGTGAAATGGTATTGACTGTTGTGGCATTGTGTGGAGTGGAGTGGAGTGGCAGTGTGTGTCATGGAGTGGAATGGTATTGTGTGCTGTGGAGTGGTACTGTGTGGCATGAAGTGGCATTGTGTGGCGTTGAGTGGAGTGACACTGTTTGCTGTGGAGTGGCATTGTGTGGTGTGGAGTGGGACTGTAAAGAGTTGAGTGGAATTGTGTGCAGTGGAGTGGGGTTGTGTGGAGGGGAATTGTGTGTCAATCTGTGGCTTGCAGCATCATTGTATGACATAGTGTGGTGTAGAGCTGCATTGTGTGGAGTGGAATTGGGTGGCATAGAGTGGCATTGTGTGGCATAGGGTGGAATTGTGTGGTGAGGGGTGGACATGTGTGGAATTGTGTGGAGTGGAGTGGAATTTTATGGCATTGTGTGGCATTATGTGGACTTGAGTGTAATTATGTGACCAGCGGAGTGGAGCAGAATTGTGTGACATTGTATTGAGTGGAGTTAAATTGTGTGGTGAACAGTGGAGTGGAAATATGTGGGTTGGAGGGGTGTGGAATTGTGTGGCATTGTGTGAAGTGAAGTGAAGTGGACTGGAATTTTGTGGCGCAGTGTGACGTAGAGTAGTGTGGAGCAGAACTGTGAGGCATTTTGTGAAGTGGAGTGGACCGGCATTGTCTGGTATTGTGAGGCATGGAGTGGGGTGGCAAGGCATAGTGGTGTGGATTGGAGAGGTGTAGGGTCGAATTTAGTAGCATTGTGTGGCATGCAGTGGATTAAATTTTGTGTCATTGGGTAGCATGGATTATTGTAGAATTGTGTGACATTGTGTGTAGTGGAGTGGAATTGTGTGATGTGTGGAGTGGACTGCAGTGGAGTGGAGTAGAAATGTGTGGAGTGGAGTGCAATTGTGTGGCATTGTGTAGTGTGGATGGAATTCTGTGGCGTGGAGTGGAGTTGTGCGGCACTGTGTGGAGTGCAGTGTGTGGAGTGGAGTAGAGTGGAGTGGAATTATGTGGCATTGTCTGGAGTGCAATGGAGTGCAGTCGGGTGGAGTGGTATTGTATGGCTTTGTGTGGAGTTGATTGTAATTGCATGGAGTGGAGTGGAATTGTGTGGCATTGTGTGGGATGGAGTGGAGTGGAATTGTGTGGCATTGTGTGGTGTGGAGTGGCATTGTGTGGCATGCAGTGGAGTGGAATTGTGAGGCATTATGTGGCGTGTGGAGTAGAATTGTGTAGCATGGACTCAAGTGAAATTGTGTGCCATTGTGTGTAGTGGAGTGCAGTGGAACTGTGTGGTACTGTCTGGTGTGGGCTTGAGTCAAGAGAAGTGGAATCGAATGAGAGGATGGAGTGGAATGGAACTGTGTAGCACTGTGTGGAGTGGAGAGGAATTGTGTGCAGTAGAGTGGAATTGTGTGGCATTGTTTGGCATGCTCACACATCTTTGTTGCTTCTCTCTAGCCCAACTAAATTGTTCCAAGGCTGTCACATTTCACCAGAGCTGCTCAGATGGTTGCGTTAAAGATGCTCCAAGCAGGCAGGACCATTTAATTTTTTCAATGTATTTTTTTTTTACTTTGCGATTAGACGTGCGATTATGATGAAAAAAGGTTCAAAATATGCGTTTAGCTTCAGAAATTAAAATGCAACGAGCTTCTTATTTAACGGATGTTAGACAGCACATACCATCAAAGTTGTAGCATATTTTCACAGAATAATGTATATTAATAATATGCAGTGTGCGAACGTGCATGTTGCACACTGAAGATGCTAAGGAAACAGCAGCAGCAGCTGATTAGGACGTGCCTACTTCTTTCAGGATAAAGTAGAGCATGAACATAGCAGCAAGTATGTGAATAGACAAGATGGGCGAATTTAGAAGGGCATGGTAAGAACTGTAGCTGATTTTTGTACACTGCAGGAGAATACATGGAGAAGGGGAGGATGGAAGGAGAAGAAGATAAAGTACCCCAATCACAGCATGAGCAGCGGATGTTCACTAATTAGGATGAATAAATCAGTGCTTGTTCCATGCTGCACAGAAGGAAGAGAAAGCGATGTCCAGCATTCACTGGCAAAGGCTCTGTTTGAGCATGTGAAGCACTGATTGGGGGCAGGGGGCTCATAAATATAAAAATAAAAAAATAAGAAAAAAGGAAATGTGATGTGGACAACTCTGTAAGTAGATCACATCCATGATATACCGTGAGCTGATACCCAGAGTGAAGGACAACCCCATCAATCAGTGGTTAAAGCCGGATGAACCACAGTAATCAATGATTGAATGAGCTCATCCCATTGTATGTGCATGTATGCTTTACCTGTGAGTAGGAGTGAGAATAAGGGTGTATTTGGTGTGTACAGTTGCCACCCTTCTCTGAAAAAAATACCCACCATTAGTTTATATTTTGCCACTCTGGGAGGGCCACCTTCTGGTAGGTGAAACATAACTTATGTGACATTCTCAGGGGCCTATTTAAAAGGGCTAACTTACATGTGTGCAAATCTACACGTTTACGTTTACTCTTACTTTGGGTTACTTTAATAATTTTGGCCATTCACCATTTTCAAATATGAAGTTATTCAAAAGTGTAATCTTATCCCCTGTCCCAAATTGACGAGTGTAGATTACTCTAGCCAGAAAAAGCCGTAGTACCTCCAGCACCACACATGGCCAACCTTTGATACTGCAACACCCTCTCATAAAAAATAATGGTGGCTGGGATTCTAAATAGAACCCCATAGAAAATAATGTTAAATTCAAATAAGTTATTATGACTTATTAGTATACTTATATCTAGTTGCCTCACCAGACGTTGGCCATCTGTAGTGCTGGATCTTTTCCAGGTTTGAGATCGACTAGTTATAAAACTGCTCTGGGTCCTTTTTGGCTGTAGTAACTTTAGAAGTGCAGTCTGTGAATAGGAATGGGCCTACTCGTTTGTGCCTAGGTGCACAGCCCTCCCTAAACTCCTCCTTACTCCTCTCTTATCCCCTCGGAGCAAAATTGAAAAGGTCTACAATAACTTTGAAAAACAACCTGGTCCCAAGGACATCCCCAACAACCTGCCCACTATCTGCTCAGACACACATCTAACCAACTGGCAAACACTCACAGAGGACGACACCTCCTCAGTCATTAAAACAGTCCACTCTGGGGCCCCCACTGACCCCTGTCCACATCATATTTGCAACATAGAAGAAATTCTGATCACCTAATTACTTAAGCACATCATCAATTCCTCTATTGAATCCGCAAACATTTTTGAGAACAAAATTCTTCAGCTGCATTCGTCTTTCGTCTGCCTCCCTCCAGAAAGCGATGGAGGCGATGTGGATGGCTCTTTTTCCTCTGTTTCTAGTGCGATATTGTCCGAGTTCTTCCCCTTATCTGCCAATAGAATTTCTGAATTATTGGAAGGGATTAAGTCTGGCTCACCGGATGATCCTTGTCCTCCTAGGATATTAAAATTAGCATCTAACTTGGTTTCTGCTGCCTTGGAACCGGTCTATTTAGACATTTTAAGGGAAGGGCTCTTCCCTCCTGTTTGGAAGGAATCCATTGTAATCCCTCTTATTAAGAAACCCACTGGGGAACCCAATGACTTGACAAATTACGCCCTATCTTCCTGTTACCCACCAAGGCCAAGATATTAGAAAAACATCTTAATATTGAACTGGCTGCTTTTCTCCAGGCAAGTGGCGCTCTTGCCCCATCTCAACGTGGGTTTCGCCAAGCTCACAGCACAGAGTCTGCCCTGTAATCCACTGCTGACATCATTCGGAGAAAAGTGGATATGGGGGAAGGAGTCATCCTTGTCTTATTGGATCTTTCTGTGGCGTTTGACACCATATCACCCCATCTCCTGCCCCAGCGGATCTATCAGGCTGGAGTAAGAGGCAAAGCGTACGATATCCTGAAATCTTTTATGATGGACAGATCTATTACGGTGATCTGTGGCGATTTTAAGGCTACACCTTTCCAACTTCTCTGTGGTGTTTCACAAGGGTCGTCGCTTAGCCCTACTCTGTTCAATCTTTATGTCACTCCACTGGCCAAACCAGTACGCTCTTTTGGCTTCCATGTGGTATCCTACGCAGACGATACTCAGTTAATCATTCCTATGAATCAGAATTGGGAGGAGGTGGCAGACAGATTCCATGACTGCATGCGTAGGATCAATAGCTGGGTGAGCCATAATTGGATCAAAATGAACAGAGACAAGACTGAAATTCTTTTTTTGGGCATGGACGCTAGTCCATGGAGCTCACGTTGGTGGCCCACATCTGGCAACGTTTGCCCAACCCCGAGTTTGTTGGTCAGAAACTAGGTATCGCATTCAACAGAACTCTTTCTTTTGAGCAACAAGTCAACCAGTCGGTTAGATCATGTTATTGGTCTATGAAAATGCTAAAGAAAATATTTCCTTTTCTTCAGGAACTTAAACCCACTGTTATTTTAGCCCTGGTAATTTCTAAATTAGACTATTGCAACGCTCTCATGCTGAACATTAGCAAGGCCACCCTTCATAGACTTTAGC
Source organism: Pleurodeles waltl (assembly GCF_031143425.1). Taxonomy (NCBI): domain Eukaryota; kingdom Metazoa; phylum Chordata; class Amphibia; order Caudata; family Salamandridae; genus Pleurodeles; species Pleurodeles waltl. The sequence goes on from NC_090449.1 coordinate 264,082,021, forward strand.
TCATTGAGAACGCGGCGGCTCGCCTGGTTTTGGACCTACGTCACACTGCTTCTGCCAGTGGGAGCCTTAAACGGCTCCACTGGCTACCTGTCGAAAAACAGATCGAATTCAAAACATTGTGCCTTACATATAAAGCCTATCACCAGGAGGGCTGCTCTTACCTGAGCTCTGTTTTACAGCCCTATCTGCCATGCCATCAGCTTAGATCGGCAAATTCGCACCTGATCTCTGTACCCCGCTGCCACTGGGCTCGATGGGGGGACAAAGCCTTTTCCGTAGTGGCTGCAAAACTATGGGATACTCTTCCATCCCATATTAGACTGGAGGAGACATATTTCTGCTTCAGGTTCCCCCTGATTTACAGTCTTTTCCTCCCTAGAGCTTCGATGCCACGGCCAGAACGCGCTCTATAAATACTACAATGCAATACAATACAATACAATACCCTTCCCCAAAGACTGGAAACATACTGCAATCATGGCCCTCCTCAAGAAACCCTTGGCAGACTGCAACAAGTTGAGCAGCTTCGGGCCCATCTCCCTTCTATAATCCACAGCATAAATGATAGAGAAGGCAATCAATCTTCATCTCACCAACCACCTGAAACTTCACAATCTTCTCGACCACACCCAATCCCACTTTGCAGTAGCCACAGCTCAGAGACAGCACTCATTGCTGCCACAGACAAAATCTGCACCCTTTTGGACCAAGAAGAAACCACCACCCTCAAATGACTAGAGCTCTCCACTGCATTTGGCAGTGTGTCACACTACAGCCCCATCAAAAGACTACATACTAAAGGCATCCAAGGTCCAGCCCTCAAATGGATTTGCTCCCTCCTCACAGGGAGAATATAGAATGTCAGACTCCTACCCTAAATATCAGCAGCCAAGGACCTAATCTGCAGAGTCCCTCAAGGATCATCTCTCATCTGTACCTTGTTCAACATTTACATTGCACCGCTCGCCAATGTCATCAGAGCTCACGGAATCTCCATTAATTCCTGCACCGATGACACCCAGGTCATTCTCTCAATGTCTGAGCAGTCCACCACGATCAGCTCAAGCTTCACCAAATGAATGATCTCCGTAGTGGAATGGATGAAAACCAAGGCACATATTTATACTTTTTTTTCCCTGCATTTGCGTAAGTTTTTGACGCAAAAGTGGCTTAAACTTGCAAAATACAAATGTAATTTTGCGCTGTTTTTGCATCAAAAAGCGGTGCAAACGTCGCGCTAAAAAAGTATAAATATGGGCCCAAGTGTCTCAAACTCCTCTCAGACAAGACCAAGACCGTCAAAGCTCGGTCCTGGAAATCATCTTAAAGGATAACCTCAACATGGCCTCACATGTGAATGTAGTCAGCTCCTCTTGCTTCTACATACTACACATCTTCAGAAAAATCATCATATGGATCCCCAAGAGTACTAGGCGTACCATCACCCAAGCTCTAATTACCAGCTGACTACACTACTGCAATTCACTCTATGCCCGAATCTCCAATCCACCTTGTCCACTCACTATAGACCATCCAGAATGCCACAGCTAGACTCATCCTAAACCTCTCACGGTGCACACACATCACGCCATAACTCAGAGAACTCCACTGGTTTGCAGTTCACAAACACTGCAAATTTAAACTCCTCATGCATGAGTACAAGGCACTACACAACATTGGACTACCAATCCTTACTTGTCTTCTTCACTTCCACCAACCCACCAGATACCTAGGCTCCCCTCACTCTATCTTGTACATGCACCCAGTATCCACAAAAGTAGAACGTGTGGTCTAGATCTCTCCTACATCACACCCAAAACATGGAACAGTCTCCCTCTATGCATCAGGGCCTCCTCCTCACTTCTTGAATTGCGCAAGAGGCTGAAGATCTGGCTCTTCAACAGACGACCTACAAACCAACTCCCGTGCCTGGATACCCTTCAGGTGATAAGGCTCACTCTGCAGTCAGGCAGAAATCATCACACAGAAAAGATAGAGGCGCAACCTGTGCACATAGGTTTGTGAATGGCATTTTAGAGTATGTTATTAGTACTATAGTAGTACTACAAAATTCCCTTTCGGAATCGGCCCCTCCGTATTCTTTTGCAACATGACACTTTTAAAGCTGTTTGCTTTACCAGTCATTTGGAATCCATTTAGACAGCCCTTAAACACTTTGTAAATGATTTCCTCATGTGTTTTGCTGTTCTAGATTGATATTTTTGCAATTTTTGTACTGGCATTGCCTTATAAATACAAGTCTGGCCAGGAAAAAACACCCTAGTTGCAACCCTAGTGGTGTGTTTTATTTGAGGTCTCTCTGTCTGTAGGTGGGAATTAAATATATTCCAAGAAGCTGAGGCCTCCTAGCATGCATGGTGTTGGTGTATATTTGCAGTACCCACAGTCCTTTGGAAGACTAGGCAGATATTGCTGAAAACTAAAAAGGTGTTGTGAGGATGGAATTTGCTGCACCACACAGAACCATACTGAACAAGTGGTCTGTTAACAGATCTCAAAGCAAGTATAGCAACTCTTCTGCATAGTGAAAATGGCGAACAGGGAAAGAGAAATATTGACAAGCAATAACCCCAATGCCTGAGCGATGCTGTGGTAGGAGACAGTGCAGACCGAGTGGCGATATAGGAAGTTGCAGAAATTTAAGGCAGATTTTCGTCTGGACGCTTACTTACATTCAGCAAAGCATTAACAGTCATCTTAACAGATTGAACTAGTATTCAATAATAATAAAGTGACAGTAAGCTTTATTTTGATCCCCAGGGTGGATGTCAGGTCCCCTTGATCAATAACTTACATCCATTTGCTATCTCACTGCGTCTCCAAAATCAGGGTGGAACATGCGTTGATCATGCTTACAACAGCAGATGCAGGCAAATGGAGTATCTCCAGGGCAGTAAGTGGAATGGACCATGGATTTTCCACTGAAGGTGTGTATAGCCCAGGCGAACCCAGTTAGGCTAGGAAGAGCCTGGTACCTCTCCAAACACTTTTCAGTAGGAGGAGCCAAAACCCAAATAGGATAAACCCAATTAGCATGTGCTACCTCCTGTACAATCCTCTCCAAAACTCCAGGACCTAGTCAGAGGACTATTCTTTGTCTTCCCCTCCTCAGAGAGACTGACACTGCGATGTCTGCCAAACCAGCCCTTAAGTGGAAGGCAATCTGTAACTGGGGCTATTTCTTTGTTTTTAAATTCCCCAGGTGTATATTAATAGAGCTCATGATGAGACAGAACTCTGTCCAAAATGCATAATGCTTCTATTAAATATTAGTTAACCCATTACATCAGATCTACATCCTCATAGCTATCCTTCTGTCATGAGTTTTGTCTACACCGTGGAAAGAGGCATACTGCTGGCTACCTAAAAGAAAAAATATAAACTCCTCTCTCTCGAGGTGTGCCCCTAAAGGACCACCCCCACCCAAAGCCTCCTGAGTTATCTATTACAACAACTAAGAAGTCTACGATTGAAGCTTGGCACATAGCACCATAAGGACATGGATGAAATAGAATTGGAGTAATGAGAGTATGATTTGTAATCAACATACTACTAAATCAAAGAAAATAAAGACACCACAACCCCATGATAATGCGGAAGCAGGGGACAACCCATAAATGGCACAAGTCCCATGTGAGAGGCAAGCCAAAGCCGTACATCCCTTATTAAAGACCTCAGAGCCCAAGGTGCAGGGGTATTGAAGGAAGAAGAAGATAAAGGCTATGGCCAGGTAGCTCTCATCATCCCATGCACCCTGAGATGAACAGCAACAAGGGAAGAAGAGTAGACAGCAAGACACCAGGATGTGCAAAGCCCCAAACTCCACAGTCAGCAGGCAAGGGCCCAATTTATAAACATCCAGCAACAAAGGATACCAGCACACAATGGCAAGAACAAGCACAACCATTTAGTGGCCTACAGAAATCTAAGAGCCAGATGAGTTCAAGACAGTGGTCTTTGAGATAGTTGGGTTTGCAAGGTTGCAACACCCAAAGCTTGGCTGAGAGGGTATGGAATACCTCAAAGCAGAAACCAGCCAATGTGAGCACAAGACCATCCAGCCCACTAGGGAGCGAGGGGTTTACCACCAAACAAGCAGAATCCTCCCACCTCCAAGTATTATCAAGCTTCAATAGGAACTAGAGCACAGAGCCCACCACCACTGTATGTCAAATAAGCATGATAGGGCAAACTCCTGTAAAAGCAAGAACAACCAGAGACAAACGTGGGTTGCTACAGTGCCTCAGCTTCTCCAAACCAACACAAAACTCAGCCAGAGGGCCAGTAAACAGTACCTCCAAACACATGACTAGAAGCCATGAACTTCAAATCCAAAAGGGAACCAGAAAAACACCACACATAGAGCCCAAAATGCACAAGAGTCCCAAGCAAAAGAAGACAGAAGTTCCAGCATTAAGTAAGACCCTTCACAATCAATCAATAAAAAAATGTATAAAGCGCGGTACTCACCCGTGAGGGTCTCAAGGCGCTTGGGGGCGGGGAGGGGGCAGGAGGGTCACTGTTCGAACAACCATGTTTTGAGGTTCTTTCTGAAGAGCAGGAGGTCTTTGGTTTTGCAGAGTTTGATGGGGAGGGAGTTCCAGGTTTTGGGGGCGAGATAGGAGAAGGACCTGCCTCCTGTGGTGGTGCGTTGGATGCGGGGGACTATGGCTAGGGCGAGGTTGGCTGATCGGAGGTTGCGGGTGGGAGTGTGGAAGTTCACTCTTTCGTTAAGGTATGTAGGGCCCGTGTTGTGGAGGGATTCGTGTGTGTGTGGATGAGGATCTTGAATGTGATTCTCTTGGTTATGGGGAGCCAGTGAATGGTTTTGAGGTGTGCTGAGATTCATTCGTGGCCGGGGAGGCCAGGGACGAGGCGGGCGGCTGTGTTCTGGATTCTCTGGAGTTTGCGTGTGAGTTTGAGAGTGGTGCCGGCGTAGAGGGCGTTACCGTAGTCGAGTCTGCTGCTGATGAGTGCATGGGTGCTGTCTTCCTGGTCTCTGGGGGAATCCATTTGAAGGATTTTTTTAGAGTGCGGAGTGTGTGGAAGCAGGAGGAGGTTAGAGCATTGATTTGCTGTGTCATGGAGAAGGAGGGTCCAGGATGATGCCGAGGTTGGGTGCGTGGTTTGCTGGGGTGGGTGCGTGGTTTGCTGGGGTGGGTGCGGGACCTAGGGCGGTGGGCCACCAGGAGTCGTCCCATACGGTTTTGTTGGGGACGAAGATGATGATCTCGGTTTTGTTGGAGTTAAGCTTGAGGTGGTTAGTTGTCATCCAGTTGGCAGTGTCGAGGAGAGCTGCGTGTAGGTTGGTTTTGGCGGTGGTGCCACAAAGGTGCCACAAAATGAGGAAGGAAGTCGTGGGCTAACCGGGCTAAAGCCCCAAGCCCACAAAGACAATGCCAGAAAATGCAAAGTCTTAAGTAATATTTACGATGCCACGCAATGGCCGATTTGCACTGCCTTGCGTGACTTTGTAAAGAAATGTAACACAATGCAGCTGCTTGCGTTGCATTGCATTATATTTCACAATAGTAGGTATTACATGGGTGGAGCATGGGTGTTCTCATGCATCCACTCATGGGATTTGGTGCAATCACAGATTTACTGAAATGAGTCAACCTAGGATCGTGCCAAAACAGTACACCACCCCAACCTTGTTGCAACGTGGAGAAGTATGTTGATATCTACCCGGTACGACTTGTGTCTTGTTTCTATGCCTATTAGGACTGATTTTGTGCAGGAAGGTATTCCTTCCTGCACAAAACAATCCTCCCAGTAACACGGGCATCCCTGCACCATGGTGAAAGGCTGCCTGCATTGAGGCTACCAGCCTCAAGTGTGCCAGCAAAGGCAAAGAGCTGAAGAGTGCTATATCTTAGTAGATATGGTGCTGATCAGCTTTTTTCAATTCCTGCAATGCAGCACAGCAACTTTGATTACTGCCTTGCATGTGGCATGAACTTTTAGTAAATATTCCCCTGCATTTGCATGTGTTATATGAGTCTCTGATGAACTCAGTCAGCTGGTAGAGTCTGGACCCTTCAGAAAGATTCATTGCACCAACGCGACTAAGATTTGTGAAAAAAGACGACGCACGTATTAGGATCTCTCTCAAACACCAAAGGCTCCCACAACCTAATCTGTGTCAGGCACCTCTGATACAGCGCCAAGGAAGCACTTAACCTGTTTAGCCTCAGCAGAAGAATAAAACATACGAGTGAAGGGGTGGTGTAGAGTGTTTGAGCATGTCTGTGTTTGTGTATGTATTTGTGAGTGATGTGTTTCTGAATGTTTGTATACAGCTGCTCATGTATAGGTAAATGTTATAACACCTATAATTTAAAGTGGTTAAAAAATTTGTTGCAGCCCTACATCCAAGCATGTTGCTTAAATGACAGATGCTGGATGTTGACAGAAGATAGATTTGCTCTCACACTTCATGCCATAGTGACACCTACCCAATTTCCACATTTAATATTTTCACACACAATTTATGTATGAACGCAACCATAAAAAATAAAAGCATTGGTAAAACCAATAGGTCTCACCTTTGGGACCTATCGGCTTTGCCAATGGTTTTACTATTCCATATTTTAAGTAACTACAGACTTTGGAGATGATTTCGAGTTTGAGAGAGGGTGCTCTGTCACTATGATGAAGGAGTATTTTCTCCGTCAAACTCAAGGTCTGCCTGGTCAATTTAGAGGTGGGTGGATGTGGCGACGACACAGCCTGCTCTGGCTCCGTTATTCGTCTGATGGCCCAACAGAGTTAGGGCAGTCCAAGGATAACACATAACCTTGTCTGCCCTATTTATAGTGGATGGCATTATGGCCCTCATTACGACCTCAGCGGTCTTTTTCAAAGACCGCTGAGGAACAGCCGTGCAGAAGACTGCCAGTGCAGGCGGTTTTCCGCGCAGCGTATTATGACTGGTGGCAGCCCTCAGTCCTTTTTCGGACAGAGAGCCACTAGCAGCCATACTGGTGGTCGGCGGGGAAGTGGAGGTTGCTCCACCTCCACCGCCCGTCATCAGAACACCGCCCACCGAATCACGTCCCATGATTCGGTGTGGCGGTGTTCTGGTGACGGGGTGCTGGCGGTGGAGCAGTCCCCATGGGTCCCGTCCCCTCCCAGAGGATCAACGGACAAGGTAAGTTCATCGTCCGTTAGGGGGTGGGGGGTGTTGTGTGTTGTGTGCGTGCATGGGGGTATGCGTGTGAGTATGTAGAGGGGGTGTGTGAGTGCGTGTAGGCATGCGGGGGTGTGTTGTGTGTATGGGAAATGTATGTGGGTCGGTCTGTGTGCATGTCTGTTTGTATGTGTGCGGGTATGTGTTGTTGCAGTGTATGTGTGCGTGTAGGGGTGTGTGTCTGTGCATGTTGGGGGTAGGGGTGGGGAGGGGGCGTGTGTCTGTGCATGTTGGGGGTAGGGGTGGGGAGGGGGGTCCTGCCACCTTTGGGAGGTGGCAGGGGGTGGGGGGTGTAGGGGGAGGACTTGGGGTGGGGGTTGGGGGAGGGGGAGACCCCTATCAGTGCCTGGGAAGGAATTCCCTGGCACTGATAGTGCCTACCGCCATAGATTTCATGGCGGTTCCAAACCACCTGAAATCCATGGCGGTATGCAGGGTTGTGATACCGTCGGCGGTCTGGTGACGGCCACCGGGCTGGGGACTGAAGTCTCCAGCCCAGCGGTCGTCACTGCCCTGGCGGTCGGAGTGGAGAACCGCCATGGTCATAATTCAATTTTTTTTCCGCGGGCCGGTTGGCGGTACTACCGCCACTTCTCCCCCGTCTGCCAGGGTTGTAATGAGGGCCTATGTGTTGATTTTTACTGTCTGTCACTGTAAGGTAAAACCTGCTGATGAGAGGCAGTTAAAAAAAAAATGACCCCTTCATCATGGGGGTTTTCTCATTAGTTTTTCATTTTTCAGAAACAAACTCCCGCTTTTAGAGCTTGTTTTAGCAAAATGAAAGGCTTTGTAAAAATTTGATGAGCGACCATCATGTTGACGGTGCTGTCTTTCACACTTTAACAACACTAACAGGAACCTCCGTTAGAGCAGTTCCTGAGAATGTTTAGAGTTGTCCACTATGCTGGTGGGCAACTTTAGATTTGGCTGACATAGATCCCTCAGTACGGTGGGGGCATCGTCCCCCATCTTCCCAAAGGAGTATTCTCCACCGTCAAACTCAAAATCAGACCCTCTGAATTTGCTTATATTTGCAAACTCTCTTTGCTTTAGTGTAGTTTTGTACTGTAATTGTAGGGTATTAGCAAGGTCAAGAGGCCTCAGCTATAAAAGGCTGAGCTATTGGAATTTCCAATGCTTGTATAGTACATGTGAGCTGAGTCGCATTTAGGTGTCCTGATGAGTTTTGATTGTGGGAGGGTCTTCATAATAGGGAATGACTAGGGGACAAGTCCAGGAGCTCACAACGTGGGGCTCAGGCAGTGGGGGTCCTGGGAGCAAGGGAACACGTTTATGTATTGAACCCAGGCCGGCAAGCTCAGGGGCAGCTGTTTTTTGTCATTAGAGCTCCTGGATCAAGACGCCCACAGTTGTTCAGGGGACCTTCAATAAGAGGGACAAGGCAGGACAGCTGGGTGACTCTGGAAGATGTCCTCTGCAGTGCTGACTTTCCTTAGAGGCGGGTCTTCGGATGTGGTGCTGGAGTCTGGGTTGGTCTTCAAAAAGCCCTGGATGGTGCAAGGGGCCAAGTACTCCAGGTACTGGTGAAGCTCGACTCTGGTTGGTCCTGATGTCTTGTCACTTGGAGGGGAGATGGTACTGGCTTCTTGGAGCACTGTGACCTCCTACTGGATAGTTCCGCTGACAACTGGTAGACTCAGTTGTTGGTGGAACAGACGTTGCAGCTGGTGACTGCAGGATGCATGGAAGTAGATCCACCACTCCAAGGGAGATGCTGATGGGCTGGTCGAAGTGCTGGACAACCTCCAATGCCTTTGCAGTCCCCACAGCTGTAGGTTGAGCTGTGATGTTGCAATTGTCAGGACAGGAGCAAGTAGGCAGGCAGGGTTTTGTGCTAAAAGTTTACCAGTTGTCCACAGTTCTCATTCTTCCAGCTCTTCTGTGTACCTTTTTAATTTGTGTCAGACAAATCTGTTCTTCTGGTGTCAGTGTGCCACCTAAATACTGAATTTAGGGATGCTGTAGTGGAGTGTAGAGTAGTAGCAAATGGGCTACTTACCCTTGTTATGACTACACCCCCTATATGACCACTTACTGTGGGGAGTGGGCATAATTCTATACCCAGAAGGCCTCGTTCCACCAAAAACAAGATGGCAGAACCCTTCCTCAAGTGTCCACTTCGGGTAGCTCACTGTAGGGGCATGTCCAAAGGTGTTACCTGCCTACTGACTAACTAATTTTCCCACCTGTCCTGGTGTCAAGTGGGCCTCAGGGTAGGGTCTGGGGAAGCTAGGGGTCGCATACCAAAGGCAGTAGGGCATTTGAAGTCCCTGGCCTTAGGATGCTGATTTGCTAGACATCCTGCTGAAGTATGGGACAACACCTCCCTCCAGAAAACGCTTTGTTTCTGGCCTCTGAGAGTGGGGGCTCTCACCTCCAGTGGCTCAGAAACCTGTCTGTGATGGTAGGCTGGTCGAGACCAGTCAACCAACACAATCAGAGACTAATGGGTTCATGGGCACCTCTGAGGTGCCCTCTTGGTAAAGGTCATCAGAAATCGGAGGCTGGCATCACCCTGGACTCATTAAGATGAGGTGTTTGATATTAAACACCATAGGCTTCAGTGAAGCCATTATATAACTGGGGAACTCATGATGACAAGTGTCCAGCACATACCCTAAGATGGCTTCCCTGCTCACTTGTAATGCTCAGCAATGGAGCTGGGCATCACAGGGTCATATCTGTTCATGTAGATATGACCTCACATCAAATATAATGCACCCTGGCTTTGGGCTCCAAGGCCTGCTGTGGGGATGACTTACATATACTTAGAGGCAATGATGTGGCATGGCACACAATGGGTGTGCCATATGGTGTTTTCGCCTGGCTTGCACCAGGATAAAGCCTGCAATGGCAGCTGCATGCAACTTGTTTTAGGTGAGTCCCTGAGGGTAGCACAATGCATGCTGCAGCCCATAGGAACCGTTTATCCTCTACCCCAGCCCTTGGTGCCAGGGGCACCTGCTACTAGGGACTTACAGAGGTAGGGGAGTGTAGAAAATTGTCTAAATTCTAACCTGTTATTTGGAAAGAGCACTGGCACTGGGGACCTGTTTAGCAGGGACCCAGTGCACTTCAGTCAAAAACCTCAGTACAAGTGAGCAGAAAGTGGGGGTGACCATGCCCAAAAGGGGCAATTTCCCACAGCACCCCACAGCCTTTCTGTGCACACTCTCTGAACTCCAGCAACAGTGTCAAATAGTGCACCAAACAAAATCCTCCGACTTTGCAATCAGGAAAAAGTAAACACCAATTTCCATGTTAACCGCTACGGTGCCTGAGGCGAGATAGCCTCGACGAGACCAGCTTGTCCTGCACCGGACACACTGGGGGAGCGCTAGCGCTCCACCCATGAGCTCCCACCCACCCCCCCAGGGCAGGGATGGATGGGAAATCACCCCACCCGCTCAGTGACGTCTGATGATGTCAGCGTGCAAATCGCGAGCTGACATCTTCAGAGGTCACATCCGATCGCTATGGAAGCTGTGCTTTCAGCGCGATCCCTGAAGAGAAATGCAAAAGCATTTCTCTTCCAAACGGAATGTGGGGCGGGAGAGGCATGAAAGGAAAGGCCTTTCCTTTTCTTTCCTTTCATGTCTCTCTCAGCATTTCTGATGCCCGATCGAGAAGCGATCGGGCAGCAGAAATGCCCACTAGACACCAGGGATTTTTTATATATATATATTTCAATAAGGGGAGCAGCCCCTTGGGCAAGGGTCCCTCCCTAGGGGGGCAATTTTTTTAAAGGCTTTTTCTGCACCCCCTGGGGTTGCAGAAACCACTAGGCACCAGGGATTTCCATTGTTTTAATTTATTCACAGATGGGTACAGACCCGTTAGGCAAGGGTCACTCCCAGGGGGGGCAATTTTATTTTGGGCTAATTCTGTCCCCCTTGGGGGTCAGATCGGACTATTTTTCTTAGGCCGATCTGCCCCCGGGGCCCCGGGGGGGGCAGATACCACTAGGCACCAGGGATTTTAATTGTTTTTTATTTATTTTTACAGATGGGGAGCTACCCCTTAGGCAAGGGTTGCTCCCCTGAGGGGGCAATTTTATTTTGGGCCAATTCTGCCCCCAAGCCTACTTTTCTTAGGCCAATCTGCCGAAACCACTAGACACCAGGGATTTTTTTTGTCAATTTCACGCAAGGGGAGCAACCCCTTAGGCAAGGGTAGCTCCCCTGGGGGGGGGGCAAATTTGTTTTATGCCAGTTCTGCCTCCCTTGGGGGCAGAAACCTCTAGGCACCAGGGATAAAAAAAATGTGTTTGTTTGTTTAGACGTGGGGCGCAACCTCTTAGGCAAAGGTCGCTTCCCAGGGGGTAAAATCCTTTTTAGACCATTTCTGCCCCCCACCCCTCCCCCCCGGGATAGACCAGCCTATTTTTTTTAGACCAATCTGCCCCCAGGGGGGTGGCATAAACCACTGGGCAACAGGGATTTTAAATGTTTTAATTTTTTTACGGATGGGGAGCGACCCCTTAGGCAAGGGTTGCTCCCCTGAGAGGGAAATTTTATTTTGGGCCAAAGATCGGCCTATGTTTCTTAGGCCAATCTGCCCCCAAGGGGGGCAGAAACCACTAGACACCAGGGATTTTTCTTGATCAATTTCAAGCAAGGGGAGCGACCCCCTTAGGCAAGGGTAGCTCTCCCGGGAGGGGGGTGATTTGTTTTAGGCCATTTCTGCCCCCCCTTGGGGGCAGAAACCTCGATGCACCAGGGATAATTTTTTGTTTGTTTTTTTAGACGTGGAGAGCAACCCCTTAGGCAAGAGTCACTCCCATGGGGGGGTGCACCTTAATTTTAGGCCATTTCTGCTCCCCTTTGGGGGCAGATCGGCCTTTTTCAATTAGGCCAATCTCCCCCCAGAGGTGGGAGAAACCACTTAGGCACCAGAGATTGGTGTATGTGTGGATGTGTGTGTTTTGTTAGGGGGGCAGTCTCTTGGGCAATGGTTGCTCCCCATGGAGACAATTACCGTTGGCCATATCAGCCACCCTTGGGGGCAGATCGGCCTACTTTTGGACGTCCCACCTGCCCCAAAGGGGGGCAGAAAGCCCACCAGAAACCAGGGAAGATTTGTTTTTTTTTTAAAAACGGGGTGGGGCTATGGTCATACCCCCACCCCAAATAAATGGGGCCAAAGTTGTTCTGCCCACCAAGGGGCAGATGGGGCAATTACCCCGAATCCACTCCCTGGGGGGGGTCAGAATGCCTACTAGATGCCAGGGAATAAAAAAAAACATAGTGGGGTGGTGGCCACCAATCAATATGGGCATTGTTATGCCCCCGCCCCAACTGAAGGGGGTAACAGTCTTTCAGCTCTCCCCCACACACTAAAACATCTTATACTACGTCAAACAAGATGACATTTGATTATTTTGGGTTTTAGTTTTACATTTGGGCCATTAGAGCTTGTCTAACTCTCAAAATCGTCCCACTTGGAATGGTGAGGGTTGCACTTTTTGGACTTTGGGATAGTGCCATGTAGAAAAATCTACAAGACCTAAACACATCTGAAAACTGAACATCTGGGTGAGTTTAGGGTGGTGTGCTTCACATGCACCCTGCACCATTTTCTTACCCACAATGCCCTGCAAACCTCCAACTTTGCTGGAAATCACACATTTTTCTCACATTTTTGTGCTGGAACCTTCCAGAATCGGCAGGAATCCACAAATTCTTATCACCCAGCATTGTCGCATCTATACTGATACAAATTGTGCCCCACCTGTCAGCCCTAAAAATGCTTTTTTTTTCAAACTGCCCTTATGGACCCGCATTGGTTAACCCTCAATTTCGACATGCTTTTGGCTCTTCCCTGTCACATGCACTTGGCCCACCTGCACAAGCGAGGTATCATTTTTACCGGGAGACTCAGGGGAACGTTGGCTGGTGGGAAATTTGATAAAAATGCACAGGTTCGGTAGGTTTCCCTAGGTGCCGGCTGAGCTAGAGGCCAAAGTCCACAGCTAGGCACTTTGCAAAAAACAGCTCTATTTTCTTTGGGAAAATGTGATGTGTCCTTGTTGTGTTTTGGGGCATGTCCTGTTGCGGGCGCTAGGCCTACCCACACAAGTGAGGTAACATTTTTATCGGAGACTTGGTGAAACGCTGGGTGAAAGGAAATTTGTGGCTCCTCTCAGATTCCAGAACTTTCTGTCACCGAAATGTGAGGAAAAAGTGTTTTTTGGCCAAATTGTGAGGTTTGCAAAGGAGTCTGGGTAACAGAACCTGGTGAGAGCCCCACAAGTCACCCCATCTTGGTTAACCCTAGGTGCCTAGTTTTAAAAAATGCAAAGGTTTGGTAGGTTTCCCTAGGTGCCGGCTGAGCTAGAGATAAAAATCCACAGTTAGGCACATTCCAAAAAACACATCATTTTTCAATGTAGCATGTTATGTTTCCTGTTGCAGGCATTAGGCCTACCCACGTAAGTGAGGTACCATTTTTATTTGGAGACTTGGGGGAACACAGAATAGCAGAACAAATGTTATTGCCCCTTCTCTTTCTCTACATTTTTTCCTTCCAAATGTAAGACAGTGTGTAAAAAGACGTCTATTTGAGATTGCACAAAAACGTTACACAGTAAAACGTGGAAAAATTGCTTTTTTTCACCTTAATATCAATATTTGTTTATTTCAGCTGTTTTATTTTCTGTAGGAAAACCTTGTAGGATGTACACAAATGACCCCCTTGGTGAATTCCAAATTTTGTCAGCTTTTCAGAAATGTTTCGCTTTCTGGGTTCCAGCATTGGTTTCACACCCATTTCTGTCACTAACTGGAAGGAGGCTAGAAGCACAAAAAATAGTAAAAATGGGGCATGTTCCAGTAAAAATGCCAAAATTGTGGTTTTCTGATTCAAGTCTGCCTGTTCCTGAAAGCTGGGAAGATGGTGATTTTAGCACCACAAATGCATGGTTGATGCCCTTTTCAGGGGGAAAAAACCCACAAGCCTTCTTCTGCAGCCCTTTTTCCCATTTTAAAAGAAAAACAACATTTTCACTGTATTTTGGCTAATCTCTTGGTCTCCTCCAGGGGAACCCACAAACTCTGGGTACCTCTAGAATCCCTAGGATATTGGAAAAAAGGATGCAAATTTGGCGTGGGTAGCCAAAAATAGGCCTGGCACCTGAAAGGGAAAAGGCCTGGCAGCGAAGGGGTTAAAGAATAAGAAGCAATTTTGCACAAGACCCTGTCTGACATTTGATCTCTGCTTTAGAAGCACAGCAAATGTGACAACATAAAAATACATTTTAAAAGCACCTTTACTGCTGTTATTTTAGGGGTGCCGCAGCACTCCCGCATCACCATTTCCATCCCCTAAGAGTAAAGGAGCAGCATTGTGAGAGGCATGAATTCATTTGAAGGAAGAGGAGAAGTCTGCACATTTGAAACAAGAGTATCTTGATTTTTTAGGTTCATGGATCCTAGAAGCAGATATGCGCTGATGTGCTGAATATATGTGAGTTGGAAACATGTGAGTTTTTATTGGGATTACTTTAGGCAAAGCTATCAATTGTAAACTAATTTACTCATCACTAAAATAAGAGAACCTGCCAGCAACTGAACACTTCCCAGCTTCGTTACATAGTAAGTAAATGAATGCAGTTGTTAAAAACCCTCTCAACAGTGCAGTTACAAAAGATCAAATTCATAACACCACAACAGTAATCTTGAGGTCCAAGAAACACTTCATTTAAAACTTACAATAAACACGTGGATTTTGAAAACGTCATACTACAAATGAAATACAAATATAAATTTAAATTTAAAACCCTATGAAATGCGAGTTGGCTCCTTAAAAGCAAAAAGTTAAAAAGTTAAATGCATGTAACCGTCCAGTAGAACGAAATTAACACTTTCGCTATTGACATTAGTATTCTAATTAGCATGATTTTTTTTCATTGCCTTCCATGTCAACTGGAGATCACACTTACTGGACGAATATTAGGTGTGCTCTCGACAATACAAAGTTGGGCCTCGACAGGATTTGAACCCGGTCTTTGTAAAAGATTGGATCAGCCAGCGGGTATGTTAAAGTGATAAATCCGTACTAAAGCGAATTATATGCACTAAAACACTTTTTCGTAACCTGCATTTTGGAATTTTTTCCTCGCCAAGACAATCTAAAATCCACCAGAGGAAGTATTTATGGTCCTATCTATGATGATCCACAGTTCTGCTACAACTTACATACAGGTGTAAATAGATGTGGGGATTTGCCACAAATCTGGGGTGGTGATTTCTATTTCTTCTGAGCCCGACAGTTGATCACTTAACTGGACCTCCTAGGAGGCCTTCTGCTGCGGAGCGTGCTGTATTTGAAATAGCATCCAATAATGAGCTTGTAGATATCTGGAGATACAAATTCCCCACTGGGGCTGTTTATACCCACTCTTGGTATATAATATACAAATACACATCAATTACTGACTGTCTCGTGCCCCGGGTGCACACTGCCGGGCCCTGGCCCAGAACACACTCTGATCACTCACCAGTCCACTTAACATTAGAGACCCGGAAACGAAGGACGGAACCCTTTACATGGTGCTTTCCACCATACTTTTTATTGGATGCCGCATTTCGGAATGACTTAGCTCAGTCATAGAGGAATTTTTCAGCATAAACGTGGGTATGGGTTCTAAATTCAACTGGGGTGGCATGGTGAGCAAAAAAACGATGGATTAAACCCAGATCTGTGAATGGGGGTGAGTGTTTTAAAAATTTCAACACTCTGTCCATCATCCTTTTGTGTTGCTAAAGTTGCCCTAAGTGGGAAGGGTATGCCCAGACGTGGGTCCCTTGATCACTGTGCCTCTGGATTCAAGCTAGCCTTGCTGAGACAGACAGCCACTTTAACACACCGACTGCCACGTCGGTAGCAACAAACACCACGGCGGAAGACAATGTATCACCCACTGTATTAAGACAGGCCTATCTGACACCTTTTCCGGGGCGGTACCAACAACATCAA
Source organism: Pleurodeles waltl (assembly GCF_031143425.1). NCBI lineage: Eukaryota > Metazoa > Chordata > Amphibia > Caudata > Salamandridae > Pleurodeles > Pleurodeles waltl. Next base: position 264,098,231 of record NC_090449.1, read on the forward strand.
AAGCACGGCGGTAACAGAACACAGAATTCAAAGGGTCTCACCTCTGGAGACTCAGGGAACAACCACAACGCCATGGAGCCCGAGTTGAACATCTTCCCCATGCTTGTCTACCTTTTCCTGCATTATGAACATCAACACAGGCGAAGACGACCACGGTGAGTACTGCCGCTTAGCACACAAGGGAGGGGGGGGGAAAGAGAGTGACACACTTACGCAACACCCCCACCCCCAACACCATACACCCAACCAGATGCAGTAACATTACATATCCACCTCGGGAATAATGCAAAGACAGAATGATTGGAAGAAAGTGAGTGTAATACGATATAAGATCATGAATAAGTGCATCAATATTCAAACGTATACACATATGTACAAATGGAGGGACACTGCCCAGTTCTCAATGTCCGTGGGCCACAGGGACACAACACATAGGCAAAGGCCCCACCACACTCCTGCAACAACACGGAGAACACTGCAGGGGCATCAGGTCGAAAATACACAGGTACCTCAGGGGGATGGGGAATGGGGCCACTCAGCCGTAAGATGGTACAACGCCACTGGTCCTGGAGGGGGCAATGTGCCCTGTGCTTGGTCCTGGGGAATGCAAAGCCACAGTCTCTCGAGTGGGTGGTTTGCCCACTGCTTGGTCCTGGAGAGTGCAAGGCCACAATCTCTCAAGTTGGTGGTTTGCCCACTGCTTGGTCCTGGAGAGTGCAGGGCCACAGTCTCTCTAGTGGGTGGTTTGCCCTCTGCTTGGTCCTGGGGAGTGCAAGGCCGCAGTCTCTCAAGTGGGTGGTTTGCCCACTGCTTGGTCCTGGGGGAGTGCAGGCAACAGTCTCTCTAGTGGGTGGTTTGCCCACTGCTTGGTCCTGGGGAGTGCAAGGCCACAGTCTCTATAGTGGGTGGCTTCTCCACTGGTTCTGGAGGGGGCCTTTTGCCCAGTGTGCTTCATCCTGGGAAGGATGGGGTAAGTGGATGGCTTCTTCCACTGGTTCTGGAGGCGGCCTTGTGCCCTGTGTGCTTCATCCTGGGAAGGATGGGGGAGTGGATGGCTTCTTCCACTGGTTCTGGAGGGGGCCTTGTGCCCAGTGTGCCTCATCCTGGGAAGGACGGGGTGAGTGGATGGCTTCTTCCACTGGTTCTGGAGGGGGTCTTGTGCCCAGTGTGCTTCATCCTGGGAAGGATGGGGTGAGTGGATGGCTTCTTCCATTGGTTCTGGAGGGGGCATTGTGCCCTGTGATGCAGATCTTGGTAGTGCAAGGTCACAGATTCTCACCTGGGTGTCACACCTACAGGATTTTCAGGGTCCAGGGTGCACTACAGCCCATGGAGGCAGGACTACACACTGCCCGCCGTCGGTGACAGCTGCTCAGTGGTGGCATTGGCGGGGCTCGTCTTGGGGTTGGCAGTGGTGTGGGGAGGCTCAAGCCCATCCCCTGCAGCCTCAGACGGCTGCCCACTGGGGCTGCTGCTGCTGGCAGTGGTGCTGCTGGCGGTGCTGGCAGTGGTGCTGGCGGCGGTGCTGGGGGCGGTGCTGGCAGTGGTGGGAGGAGGCACCATCCCATCCCCTGCAGCCTTGGACGGCTGCCCACTGGGGCTGCTGCTGCTGGCGGTGCTGCTGGCAGTGTTGGTGGCAGTGCTGGCAGTGGTTGGGGGAGGCTCCAGCCCTTCCCCTGCAGCCTCGGACGGCTTCCCACTGGGGCTGCTGCTGCTGGCAGTGTTGGGGGTAGGCTCCAGCCCTTCCCCTGCAGCCTCGGACGGCTGCCCACTGGGGCTGCTGCTGCTGGCAGTGGAGATGCTGGGGGTGATGGTGGCGGTGCTGGTGGCAGGGCTGGCAGTGGTGGGGGGAGGCCCCAGCCCTTCCCCTGCAGCCTCAGACAGCTGCCCACTGGGGCTGCTGCTGGTGGCGGTGCTGGTGGCGTTGCTGGCAGTGGTGGAGGTAGGCTCCAGCCCTTCCCCTGCAGCCTCAGACAGCTGCCCACTGGGGCTGCTGCTGCTGGCAGTGGTGATGCTGGTGGTGATGGTGGCGGTGCTGATGGCAGTGCTGGCAGTTGTGGGGGGATGCTCCAGCCCTTCCCCTGCCTGAACCGCCATGGTTGGTGGTGGGGGCTCCGAATGAGTCCCAGCACCAGGTCTCCTGTCCTTCCTGCCTGCTCGTGCAAACCCCTTGCCCTTCCCTTTCGCAGCTGGTGATGCCTCCTTGCCCCTCCCTTTCGCAGCTGGTGGTGCCTCGTTGCCCTTCCCTTTCGCAGCCGGTAGTGCCTCCTTTGCCCTTCCCTTTTGCAGCTGGTGGTGCCTCTTTGCCCTTCCTTGACACACCTGGTGTAAGCGCACTTTCAGTGCTGCTGACTGGTTCCCGGGATCATATCCCACCTGCAGCAGCTGTCGACACTACTGTGGCCGTGGACAGGGTGGCTGAGGTGCTCGCCTGGGTTCTGACCACCCTGGCCCGACGTGAAGGATGGGGGAGGGGTAGGGAAGAGGTCAACGGTGGAGAGGAAAAGCTTCTTAGGGACATTGGGGCGGGAAGAGGGTGAAGGTTTGGGAGTGGAGGAAGAGGAAGTGGTTGTAGGAGGTGTCTGGCTGCTGTGTTTGGGTGCAGGTGCATTGGCTGGATGCTGTTGTGAGATGGATGGCTGTTGGGTGTCTGAGTGCTTGCGCCTGTGTACTTTGGAAGAAGGGGGCACAGACACAGTGGGAGAGGACACATGGGACATGTGCATGGATGTGGGGGTGGTGACTGCCAGTGAGGGGTGTGTACAGATAGGCATGCGGGTGATGGAGGTAGTGGATGAAGGTGTAGTGCATGCAGGTGTGAGTGGAGACACTTCTGGAAGGGAGGTGGACGAGGAGGAGGAGGGGACCACACTGGAGGCAGTGGATGTTGGTATGTCTGCATCTGGATGGTGTTTGTGGGAGTGCCTGTGGGATGATGTATGGTGCTTGTGTTTGCCTGAGCTACTCCTGTGTGTTGTCTTGTGTGCATGCTGGTCTGCCTGTGTGCTTGGGATACGTTGGGTTTGAGGGGAATGGGACTGGGTAGAGGAAGTGGGAGGGGGGAGGCTAGTAACAGGGACAATGGCTGCCATCAGAGAGGAGGCCAGAGCCTGGATTGATCTCTGTTGGGCCGCCACGCCAGAATGAATGCCCTCCAGGAATGCATCTGTTTGTTGCAAATGGGCTGCCAGCCCCTCGATGGCATTCGCAATGGTTGACTGCCCAACAGAGATGGATCACAGTAGGTCAGTAGCCTCCTCATTCAGGGCAGCAGGCCTAACTGGGGCAGGGCCTGAGGTGCCTGGGGCGAAGGAGATGCCCACCTTCCTGGGTGAGCGGGCACGGGAAACACGCTGAGGGGCTGCTGGGAGGGTGGTGCTGGTACGTGGGTGGCGGCTGTACCTATAGTTGTGGTGGGGCACAGAGGTATCCACCACCACAAGGGAGCTTCCATCGGAGGAGGTATCACTGTCTGAACTGTTCCCCCGTCTCCGTCGTGGTGCTCCCCTCACCCTCCGTCCCACTGGTGCCCTCATTGTCGGTGGATTCAGCCTCCAGAGCCATGTGGGATGCAGCTCCCTCAGTCACCAGTGCTTCTGCTCCTCCACCAGATGATGCTAATGTGCATAAGGACAGGGTGACAAAACAAAAAGGGGGGGAAGAGACAAAGGATACACTTGGTCAATGGCTACTCTAACACCACTGTTGGCGTACACGACACACACACACACACAGGGAACAGCCCTACGTACTAGGCAATGCACCACCAGTCACAATGCTAGTCACCAGGCCATGGACAGGTTACCTTACACCAGTAGCAGCATACCTGAGGCCCACAGACCCCTGCCCAGTAGTGGATACCTACTAGCTTGGTAGGAGGTGGTTTACATCATACCCTGCCCAACATGGGACCTACTCTGCAATGTCTGGCCTGGCCTAGGGGCACCCACAGGCCCACATCCCCCACCCGGAGACCACCCCACCTCGCGCAAATAGTATATTGTGGCACTGTACTCACCCCCTTGTGGCTGCTTATGATGCCCTCAAGCGCCCATCCAGCTCCGGATAGGCCCCCGCAGTATGCAGGCCATCAGGGGGGTCAGGGTTCCACGGGCACCCCTTCCTCATTTGGAGGCCATCCCCAGCTGGGCCTCCGCCGTCTTCCGTGCCCAGCGTCTCAGGTCCTCCCACCATTTGCGACAGTGGGTGCTCCGCCTGCCGTAGACCCCCAGGGTCCGCATGTCCTTGGCAATGGAACGCCATATACCCTTTTTCTGTGGGACACTGACCTGCAGAAAAATACAAAAAGGTATCAGTCAAACTGCCCGGCCTGTTACACTCATGTCTGACCATAGCCCTCACTTCCCCTTACGCACAGACATTGCCCACCATACATGCAGCACACTGCTCAGGACCCTTCCACCAACCCCCCGCCCTTACACAAGGCCCTCACACACAGCACTTCATGCATTCGTGCCCTACGTATCATGCTCAAAGTGTACTCACCTGTTGGTCTGGAGACCCATACAGCAATCGGTACTGGGGTAGGACCCCACCCACCAGTCTCTCCAACTCCGCAGTGGTGAAGGCAGGGGCCCTTTCCCCAGTGACACAAGCCATGGTCGGTTCCAGACACAGCTCCCAGCAGCACTTGCAGTGTAGGTCCTCTCCTGTTGAAGGTCAGGTAGCAAGTGAGTGAACAGTTAGAAAATGGCAGCCACGTCCGCGGCAGTGCATATCGTCACCGCCGGCGTACATCACCATTAGCCACTGTAACCCATAGGGCCCAATGACAACCAATGAGGAGTTGCATGTCAGTACTCGACCGCCTCCCGCAACGACGCACAACATCAGCGGAATTATCTCATTTTCACATGTCCATCCACATAGGAAAGGCCGACGCCATTTCAGGGAGGGGAGCAGGCCATGGCACCTAACTGCATCACAGTACACATATGCACCATTTGGGCCTATCCAACAGTATTGTGTTACAGTCACAACATGCAATGCAGTGTCGTGTTTGGAAATGTGGAATACTGACAAGCTGCTTCTCATTTTGCCCCGTAGATTACAACCGCTGCGGATGAATAGGAGATGGAGACATACCCCCATGTACAGACCCCTGGTGGACTTGGCAACAATGGGGGACAGGCACATTATCCTCACCTATAGACTGGACAGGGCCACAATCACAGAGTTGTGTGCCCAACTGGAGCCTTACCTGATATCTGCTATCCATCACTCCACCGGGTTCCCCTCTTGTGCAAGTCCTATCTGTGCTCCATTTCTTGGCAATTGGCTCCTTCCAAGTGACAGTGGGCTTGGCAGCAGGAATGTCACAGACAATGTTCTCAATAGTGCTGACCAGAGTGTTGGCTGCCCTGATTAAACACATGCACAGCTACATCGTCTTCCCCCGGGTGGAGGATTTGGCCACAGTGAAAGCTGACTTCCATGCAACGGGACATATCCCCAACATAATTCGGGCTATTGGTGGTACACATATTGCATTTGTCCCCCCGCCCCGCCAGAGAAATGAACAGGTGTTCAGAAATCGAAAGAGCTTTCACTCCATGAATGTGCAGATAGTGTGCCTGGTGGACCAGTACATCTCCCATGTCAATGCAAAGTATCCTGGGTCTGTGCATGATGCCTTTAGGCACCGGGTGTGGCTAATAGGTCAGCCCTGGTTCCCACCCAGTGGATGTTGGTGTATGGCGTTGGCCATAAGGGTTAGTGTGTGTCTAACAGGTGTCCCTGGATATTTGTGGGTGACTCTGGTTACCCCAACTTTTCATGGCTACTGACCCCAGTGAGGAATGCCAGGACAAGGGCAGAGGAACGTTACAATGAGACACATGGGCGGACAAGAAGGATTATTTAGAGGACCTATGGCCTCCTGAAGGGCAGGTTTCGTTGCTTCTATCTAACTGGGTGGATCCCTGTACTACTCACCCAAGAAGGTCTGCCAGATAATCGTGGCATGCTGCATGTTGCATAACCTTGCCTTGAAACGCCAGGTGCCTTTTTCGGCAGGAGGATGAGGCTGGAGATGGGCGTGTGGCAGCAGTGGATCCTGTGGAAAGTGAAGATGAGGAGGCAGAGGATGAGGATGAGGACAACAGAACAGCAATAATATGACAGTACTTCCAGTGACACACAGGTAAGACACTGAACTTCACTTTACATTGACAGTTTTGTGTTGGACATTTACATGGCAGGCATATTCTCCCAATTCTGTGGCCACTTACTTTACCCTTTGGCATCTCTATTTTCAGATATCTGTGCCCCATTCTGGCTCATGGTGTGTTGACTGCAGCCTACAACAGGTCATTCCTATGTATACATTCCTGCACAGTTGTAGTGTAGTGTTAAAGGCTTGTTAAACAAATACATAGTTCAATCATTTGCCAGACTCCATACTTGTAATTTTTTTAATGGTGTTTATTTAAGTGCCACTAAGTAGAGGGGTATGTGCAATGGGCTAGGGTGATGGTAGAGGAAAGTCCAGGATAGAGTCCAGGCTATTTGTATCACAGGTGCATTGTCCAAGGGGGCATAGTAAGTGGAGCAATGGCAGTTCAAGGTGGACAGGGTGACAGAGTGGGACACAAGGGTGACAATCAGGAGAGTCTTATTTTCTGGCGGGGGTCTTGGCAATGTTCTCTGGCTTTTGCTTGGATCGCAGGGACCATTTGCGGGTGGTTCTCCTTCTCCAGGGGGATGGGTGCTGGTAACCTATTGTTCCTGTGGCGGGCTTCCTGTCCACCAGCAGCAGCGGAGGTGGAGGGCTGTTTATCGGTGTGACTAGTGTAAGAAGCCCGGTGGTGTGCCACTACCTCCGTCATGGTGTTGGCCATATCTGCTAGCACCCCTGCAATTGTGATCAGGGTGGTGTTGATGTCCTTCAGGTCCTCCCTGATCCCCAGGTACTGTCCCTCCAGCAGCTGCTGGGCCTCTTGCAACTTGTCCAGTATCTGGCCCATCATCTCCTGGGAATGGTGGCATGCTCCCAGGATTCCTGAAAGTGCCTCCTGAAGAGTTGGTTCCCTGGGGCTGTCCTTCCCCTGTTGCACAGCAGTCCTCCCAGCTTCCCTGTTGTTATGTGCCTCTGTCTCCTGAACCGTGTGCCCACTGCCAATGACCCCAGGTCCCGGATTGACCTGTGTTTGTGGGGTGTCCTAGGGTCCCTTTAGTGGTGGACACACTGCTGATTGTCGTGTCCTGGGGACAGAGGTATGTGCCCGCCAGGTGGGTGCTGTGCTGGTGTTTCCTGAGGGGTGAGGCTCTGTGGTGGTATGGGACTGTGGCTGGGTAACCGACTGTCACGTCTGTGATGGGGGTCCGTGCATTGGTGTTACGTGCAGGGCTTGGAATTGAGATGGGTGGGTTGTGATGGTGGGGTGTATGTGAGGTGGTGGAGTGATGGGGGTGAGGGTAGGGGCGGAGGTATGTGATGGCATGCAGGTAGGGGGGTGAAAGTAGTAAAGTGTTGACTTACCAGAGTCCAGTCCTCCTGCTACTCCTGCCAGGCCCTCAGGATGCATGATTGCCAAGACTTGCTCCTCCCATGTTACCACTGCAAGTGCTGCTGTGACCTCGGTCTGGAAGAGACAATTGCTCGTGCGTCTGGGAAAGGGCCCCTGCCTTCACATCGGAGGAGTTGGAGAAGCTCGTCGACGGGGTCCTCCCCCGGTACACGCTACTCTACGGTCCTCCAGACCAACAGGTAAGTACACAGGGAGCATGTTGTAGGGGCTATGCCTGTGTGGAGAGGGCTGGTTGTAAGAAGGAATGGGGCAGCGTTCTGCATGCATGAAAGACGCTGGGGGCATGTGCCACATGGCAAGGGTAGGGATAGGGACCACTCACTTTGACGGTGCAGTTGTTAATGACTTCTCTTCTTCCCCTGTACATTTCATGTAGGTCAGCGCCCACCAGAAGAAGGATATTTGGCGTGCCATCGCCAAGGACGTCCGGACCCTGGGGGTCCACCACAGACGGAGCACCCACTGCCGGAAGAGATGGGAGGACATTCGCCGCTGGAGCAAGAAGACGGCGGAGGCTCAGCTGGGGATGGCCTCCCAATGTGGGAGGGGTGCCCGTCGAACCATGACCCCCCTGATGTTCCGGATCCTGGCGGTGGCCTACCCTGAGTTGGATGGGCGCTTGAGGGCATCACAGCAGACACAAGGGGGTGAGTACACTCTCATTCTGCTAACTTTGCGAGCAGTGGAGGGGTCTGGGTGGGAGAGGAGGGCTGTGGATTTCCCTAGGCCAGGGTGAATTCCGTAGGTTAGGCCCCTTCATAAGGCATGGCCCTGTGGCCCCCCACCCCACCGCTGTAGAGTGCCAAGTACAGCTATTCATGCACCTGTGTCATCTATGTGTGCAGATGTCGTCCATAGCCTTGTAGGCCATTTCCCAGGAATTGCACTGTAGAGCCCAACAGCGCGACGTAGTGCAGGGGGCTGCTGTGTCTGTCTTGTCCGCCAACGGTAGCGGTAAGCCATGCACTCAACCTGTCTTTCTTCTGTCCCCCCCCCTTTTTTTGCGGTCTCCCTGTTCTTGTGTGCATTAGCATCATCAGGCAGAGGTGCAGTGGCACCGGAGCACGAGGGAGCTGCATCCCACATGGGCATGGAAGCCCAAACTACGGACTCTGAATACACCAGTGGGACGGAGGGCGAGGGGAGCACCACGGCGGTCACAGGATCTGCAACCAGCGACACTGACTCATCCTCCGATGGGAGCTCCCTTGTGGTGGCGGCAACATCTGTGCCCCCCACTTCAACAGGTACAGCCACCACCTCACCTACCAGCACCGCCCTCCCAGCAGCCCCTCAGCCTTCGCCCCGTGCCCACTCACCCAGGAGGGTGGGCATCACCTTCGCCCCAGGCACCTCAGCCCCTGCCCCTGTCACCTCTGCTGCCCTCAGTGAGGAAGCCATTGACCTTCTCAGGTCCCTCACTGTTGGGAAGTCTACCATTTTGAATGCCATCCAGGGTGTAGAAAGGGAGTTGCAACACACAAATGCATTCCTGGAGGGCATTCATTCTGGTCAGGCTGCCCTTCATTGAACCGTTCAAATTCTGGCCTCAGCACTGATGGCAGCCATTGTCCCTGTGTCTAGCCTCCCCCCTCCAACTTCCTCCACCCAGACCCAATCCCCTGTACCTCTGCCTATCCCAAGCACACCATCAGACCAGCCTGCACACACCTCACCACACAAGGGACGCTCAGGCAAACATAAGCACCACACATCCCACAGGCACTCACACAAGCATCACACACATACAGACACACCAACATCCACTGCCTCCACTGTGTCCCCCTCCTCGTCGTCTCGCCGTCTCCATACTCCCTCCCAGTCTCGTCTACACTCACACCTGCATGCACTACCACTACAGCCACTACATCCCTCTCCAGCACACCCACCACCACATCCCGCTCACGTGCACTCACCACCCACACTACCATTCACACGTCCCCTGTGTCCTCTCCCAGTGTGTCTGTGTCTGTGTCGCCCCCTCGCAAGATACACAAACGCAGGCACACACCCACCCACCCAACAGCCATCCACCTCATGACAGCCTCCAGCGCATGCACCTGCACCCAAATCCACAAAAGTTACATCTCCTACAACCACCTCCTGCACTCCCAAACCCCCTCCAGCTACCCGTCCCAGTGTCTCCCAAAAACTTTTCATGTCCACCCTTAACCTATTTCCCACCACCCCCCGTCCAACTCATAGGTCCCGTACTAGCACCTCAGCCACAAAATCACCGGGACCAGTGGTGCCTGTTGTCACAGGTATGTGGAGTGCACCGGCCACCAGGCCAGCCAGTGTATCACGGAGCCAGAGCACAGCCAGTCCCCCCCCTGTGAAGCACCAGAAGTTGGCCAGTGCCCGGTGGGAGAGGGGGAAGACTCCAGCCACCCAAGCCGCTCACAGGGGTCCCGGAGGGAGTGTGGACACAGCTGTGACTCCTCCCAAGGTGGGGAAGGGGCAGAAGAAACCTGCAAAGTCTGGGTGGACCAGCACGGGGGAAAAGACCGCCATCATCCCCGCTGGCCAGGAGGCCACCGCCAGCCCCATCGTCGCTGTCCAGGAGGACCCCGCCAGCCACAGCCCAGCTGCCCAGGAGTGCCCCACCAGCCACAGCCCAGCTGCCCAGGAGGGCCCAGCCAGCCACAGCCCAGCTGCCCAGGAGTGCCCCGCCAGCCACAGCCCAGCTGCCCAGGAGGGCCCCGCCAGCCACAGCCCAGCTGCCCAGGAGGGCCCCGCCAGCCATAGCCCAGCTGCCCAGGAGGGCCCCACCAGCCACAGCCCAGCTGCCCAGGAGAGCCCCGCCAGCCACTGCCCAGCTGGGCAATGAAGGACCGCCAGCCCCAGCCCAGCTGGGCAATGAAGGACCGCCAAGTCAAAAACCGCTGAACAGGGCATGCACCGCTGAACAGGGCAAAGACCGCTGAACAGGGCAAGGACCGCCAAGTCAAGCACCGCTGAACAGGGCATGCACCGCTGGACAGGGCAAAGACCGCTGAACAGGGCAAGGACCGCCAAGTCAAGCACTGCTGAACAGGGCATGCACCGCTGGACAGGGCAAAGACCGCTGAACAGGGCAAGGACCGCCAAGTCAAGCACCGCTGAACAGGGCAAGCACCGCTGAACAGAGCAAGGACCGCAGGACAGGGCAAAGACCACCAAGGCGAGCACCGCTAGCCCATGAGCGGCAGAGGCAGTGACACAACTGGGACCGTCACGGGCTGAGTGATGCACTCTGGGCACCAGTCCCCCTCCAGAACCAGTGGAGACATGCATCCACTCCGTCTGTCCTGCACAGGATGAAGCACTCTGGGCACCAGTCCCCCTCCAGAACCAGTGGAGACATGCATCCACTTCGTCTGTCCTGCACAGGATGAAGCACTCTGGGCACCAGTCCCCCTCCAGAACCAGTGGAGACATGCATCCACTACCTCTGTCCTGCACAGGTTGAAGCACTCTGGGCACCAGTCCCCCTCCAGAACCAGTGGAGACATGCATCCACTTGAGAGACTGTGGCTTTGCACTCCCCAGGATACAGCAGTGGGCAAACCATCCACTGTAGGGACTTGAGAGACTGTGGCTTTGCACTCCCCAGGATTGAACAGTGGGCAACCCACCCACTGTAGGAACTTGAGAGACTGTGGCTTTGCACTCCCCAGGATTGAACAGTGGGCAACCCACCCACTGTAGAGACTTGAGAGACTGTGGCTTTGCACTCACCAGGATGCAGCAGTGGGCAAACCACCCACTGTAGGAACTTGAGAGACTGTGGATTTGCACTCCCCAGGATACAGCAGTGGGCAAACAACCCACCGTAGGGACTTGAGAGACTGTGGCTTTGCACTCCCCAGGATTGAACAGTGGGCAACCCACCCACTGTAGGAATTTGAGAGACTGTGGCTTTGCACTCCCCAGGATTGAACAGTGGGCAACCCACCCACTGTAGAGACTTGAGAGACTGTGGCTTTGCACTCCCCAGGATACGGCAGTGGGCAAACCACCCACTGTAGGAACTTGAGAGACTGTGGCTTTGCACTCCCCAGGATACAGCAGTGGGCAAACCACCCACTGTAGAGACTTGAGAGACTGTGGCTTTGCACTCCCCAGGATGGTACAGTGGGCAACCTACCCACTGTAGGAATTTGAGAGACTGTGGCTTTGCACTCCCCAGGATACAGAAGTGGGCAAACCACCCACTGTAGGGGCTTGAGAGACTGTGGCTTTGCACTCCCCAGGATTGAACACTGGGCAACCCACCCACTGTAGGAACTTGAGAGACTGTGGCTTTGCACTCCCCAGGATTGAACAGTGGGCAACCCACCCACTGTAGAGACTTGAGAGACTGTGGCTTTGCACTCCCCAGGATACAGCAGTGGGCAAACCACCCACTGTAGGAACTTGAGAGACTGTGGCTTTGCACTCCCCAGAATACAGCAGTGGGCAAACCACCCACTGTAGAGACTTGAGAGACTGTGGCTTTGCACTCCCCAGGATGGTACAGTGGGCAATCCACCCACTGTAGGAACTTGAGAGACTGTGGCTTTGCACTCCCCAGGATACAGCAGTGGGCAAACCACCCACTGTAGGGACTTGAGACTGTGGCTTTGCACTCCCCAGCATTGAACAGTGGGCAACCCACCCACTGTAGAGACTTGAGAGACTGTGGCTTTGCACTCACCAGGATGGTACAGTGGGCAACCCACCCACTGTAGGAACTTGAGAGACTATGGCTTTGCACTCCCCAGGATACAGCAATGGGCATGGTGCCCCCTCGTGGATCTGGCGTCGTGCACTCATCCGGCTGAGGTGCCCCCACTTCCCTTCCCCCTGAGGTGCCTGTTGTATTTCTATCTGATGCCCCTGCAGTGTTCTCTCCGTCATGTTCGGGTATCTTGTGTGGGCCTCGCCCATGCATTTTGGGCCCAGTGGTCCACGGACTATGAATAGTGCAATACCTGGACTACTAATCGTGGTGTATATTTTGTTTATAGTGTATTTATATACATATATATATTTTTGCTTACTGAATTTTGATATATTACAATAGTTACACTCATTTCCTTTTGTCTTTGCATTCTTCCGGGGGGGTTGGGAGGTGTTACTGTAATGTATAGATATGCATTGGTGTGTGTGTTGTAGTGGGTGAGGGTGGGAGTTGGGGTGTTGCGTGTGTGTGTCCCTGTTTTTTGCCCCCCCCCATGTCGTAGGTGCAGTACTCACTGTGGCGTTGGTGCTCCTCGTAGAGGAGCAGGAAGACTAGCGCAGGGAGAATATGAAGTTCCGGCTACATGCTGTCATCCTTCCTCGCGGAGTGTGTAGAGGTGAGCGTTTTTCCTCCAGGATTCCTGTTTCCACCGTGTTTTTATCTGCGGTGAATCCACTCCGGAAAAGGTGGTGGATTGGCCTGTCATAATAGTGTAGGATGTACATTGTCTCCCGCCTGTCTGTTGGCGGTGACCGCCGCACTGTCTGTCTGTACCGCCGTCGCGGTCGGAGTGTTAAAGTGGCTGTCTTTGTTGGCGGTTTCCGCCACGGTTGTAATTCCAAACTTTTTACAGCCGGCCGGTTGCCGGTCTTACCACTGCTTTAACACCGTCCGCCAGGGTTGTAATGACCACCATAATCTCTTTATTTCTGCATATGCGAATAATACTATATTGTATGTCTGAGACACAGATCGCAACGTTGCACCTATAATTCGTGAGGTGGTGCTTTTTAAGGAACATTCTGGCTTGTGGATCAATTGGGATCTCAATTTGTTTCCCACTCACGCGAGCTATGACTCCTGTGACGCTAGACTTCCCCCGTGCATGGACCACCGATTCGGTGAAATACCTGGGGATCCATATTCACACAAACCCATTGGTTGTTTTACTCGAAACGTACGGGAGAGACATACAGAAGTTATCAGAAGCTGTGGATCACTGGATTAAACTGCCCCCTCCCTAATAGGGCAAATAGCCTTTATGAAAATGGTTGTTCTCCCGATATTTTTGTTTTTGTTCCAGAATATCCCAATATTGCTTACAAAATCTGTGTTGGCACATTACGTTCCCTTATGATCTGGTTGGCCTGGGTGGGGAAACAACCAAGCGTCCGCTGGGACATACTTACATTACAGTATGATATTAGGGACTTAATGCCCCTGATCTAGAGGCATATTATGCAGTGGCCCACTGTATGTTCACACATTACTGGTTTCACGGCCCACAGAACTTATCACTTATATATATCTGGAGCTTGACGCCTCACGCCCGCATACACAGCCCTATCAGATTTTCCTGTCCCCAAAGCATCAATATAGCACTTCCGACTCCCTGAACACTAAGACACATGCATGGCATGGCCTTATGACACAGCAGGCACACTCTTTTCTATACTCGCCACACATAAGGGTTGCCTGCTGAGCCTGGTTCCTATTGAGCTAGGACAGGGCTGGAGTGCATGCTCTCCATAAATTGGGTATTGATACTATGGGGGATTTCTTTCATACAGGTACAATGCGTATGGGAGGCCATTACAGAACACATGGAGACACCTACTCCCCTCATTAGATGTCACTTTTATTGAGCTTGGCATACTCTGCTGAAGCTCATAGGTGATGACCTACTAGAACCACCAGAACTGGTGACACTCTCCACATTGCTACAAGAGGATGTGCCCAGTATATTGATAGCCCGCTATATGCCTTTGCACAGGAGGCACTTAGCCTGGTAGGACTAAACGCCGACTCAACTGGCTCAGTGTAGGAGGCTGGCCTGGCTTGTAGTGGGTACCAAAGGTACTTACACCTTGTGCCAGGTCACGGTTATCCCTTATTAGTAGAATAGAGGTGTTTCTAGCAGCTTAGGCTGATAGAAGGTAGCTATGGCAAAGCAGCTTAGGCTGAACTAGGAGACATGCAAAGCTCCTACTATACCACTTATATCACACAGCACAATTTCATAAGAAAACACAAAACTCAGAGTTACTAAAAATAAAGGTGCTTTATTTTTATGACAATATGCCACAAGTATCTCAGTGAGTACCCTCAGTAAGAAGGTAAGTAATATACACAAGTTATATGTACACAAACCAAAAACAGGTAAGTAAGAGTCTGAAAAGTAATGCAAACAGTGTTGAATTACAATAGGTTGCAATAGACAAACATAGGTCTAGGGGCAACACAAACCATATACTCCAAAAGTGGAATGCAAATCACGAATGGACCCCAGACCTATGGGAGCTTGTAGAGGGTCGCTGGGACTGTAAGAAAACAGTCAGGGTGTCCAAGATACCCCACTCCAAGACCCTGAAAAGTAGGAGTACAGTACACCTACTACCCCAAAAGAGCACAATAGTCGTGATAGGGGGATTCTGCAAGAACAACAAACACCAGCAGTGCACTGAAAACAGATTCCTGGACCTGAGGACCTGCAAAGCAAGGGGGCCAAGTCCAATAGTCGCGACAGTGTCCGGGGGGGCAGGAGCCCAGGAAACCCCAGATGAAGGTGCAAGGAAGCTGCCTCTGGATGGAAGAAGCTTGGATTTCGGCAAAAACAAAGAGGACTAGGAACTTTTCCTTTGGATGGAAGATGTCCCACGTCACGATGAAGGTTGCAGAAGTGTTCCCA
Organism: Pleurodeles waltl; assembly: GCF_031143425.1. Taxonomy (NCBI): domain Eukaryota; kingdom Metazoa; phylum Chordata; class Amphibia; order Caudata; family Salamandridae; genus Pleurodeles; species Pleurodeles waltl. Next base: position 264,113,394 of record NC_090449.1, read on the forward strand.
TGCATAAATACTGCAAACAAGCCTTGCTAGCTGCAAGGGTTGCGGTAGAGGTTTTTGGGTGCTGCTGAGGACCAGGATGTTGCCACTTGGAGGAGGAGACAGAGGGGGCGCTCAGCAACTCACAGAGCTCTCACAGAAGCAGGCAGCACCCGCAGAAGTAGCAGAACAGGCACTTGGAAGATTTGTGAACCAGAGTCCATGTAGAGTTACAAAAGAGGGTCCCACGACGTCGGACGCCAACTCAGCGGGTTGAGCACCGCAGGATGCAGTGCTGGGGACCCAGGCTAGGCTGTGCATGAAGGAAATCCTGGAAGAGTGCACAGAAGCCGGAGCAGCTACAAATCACGCAGTACATAGGTTTGCAGTCTAGCGTGGGGAGGCATGGACTTACCTCCACCAAACTTGGACTGAAGGATCACTGGACTGTGGGAGTCACTTGGATAGAGTTCCTGTGTTCCAGGGACCACGCTCGTCAGGATGAGAGGGGACCCAGAGGACCGGTGATGCAGTCTTTTGGTGCCTGTGTTAGCAGGGGAAAGATTTTGTTGACCCACAGGAGATTTCTTCTTGGCTTCTGGTGCAGGGTGAAGACAGGCGACCCCCAGAGCATGCACCACCAGGAAACAGTTGAGAAAGCTGGCAGGATGAGGCGCTACAATGTTGCTGGTAGTCGTCTTGCTACTTTGTTGCGGTTTTGCAGGCATCCTGGAGCAGTCAGCAGTCGATCCTTGTTAGAAGTCAAACAGGGAGATGCAGAGGAACTCTGGTGAGCTCTTGCATTCGTTATCTGAAGAATTCCTCAAAGCAGAGACACTAAATAGCCTGAAAAGGAGGTTTGGCTACCAAGGAAGGGGGATTGGGTACCAAGAAAGGTAAAAGCCTATCAGAGGGGGTTTCCGACATCACCTGCTGGCACTGGCCACTCAGAGCAGTCCAGTGTGCCCCCAACACCTCTGTTCCCAAAATGGCAGAGGTCTGGGACACACTGGAGGAGCTCTAGGCACCTCCCCTGGGAGGTACTGGTCAGGGGAGTGGTCACTCCCCTTTCCTTTGTCCAGTTTCACGCCAGAGCAGGGCTGGGGGATCCCTAAACCGGTGTAGACTGGCTTATGCAGAGATGGGCACCATCTGTGCCCATCAAAGCATTTCCAGAGGCTGGGGGAGGCCACTCCTCCCCAGCCCTTCACACCTATTTACAAAGGGAGAGGGTGTAACACCCTCTCTCAGAGGAAATCCTTTGTTCTGCCTTCCTGGGCCAGAGCTGCCTGGACCCCAGGAGGGCAGAAACCTGTCTGAGGGGTTGGCAGCAGCAGCAGCTGCAGTGGAAACCCCGTAAAGACAGTTTGGCAGTACCCGGGTTCTGTGCTAGAGACCCGGGGGACCATGGAATTGTCACCCCAATACCAGAATGCTATTGGGGTGACAATTCCATGATCTTAGACATGTTACATGGCCATGTTCGGAGTACCATTGTGACGCTATACATAGGTAGTGACCTATGTATAGTGCACGCGTGTAATTGTGTCCCCGCACTCACAAAGTCGGGGAATTTGCCCTGAACGATGTGGGGGCACCTTGGCTAGTGCCAGGGTGCCCACACACTAAGTAGCTTGGCACCCAACCTTCACCAGGTGAAGGTTAGACATATAGGTGACATATAAGTTACTTATGTGCAGTGAAAATGGCTGTGAAATAAAGTGGATTTTATTTCACGCAGGCTGCAGTGGCAGGCCTGTGTAAGAATTGTCTGAGCTCCCTATGGGTGGCAAAAGAAATGCTGCATCCAATAGGGATCTCCTGGAACCCCAATACCCTGGGTACCTAAGTACCATATACAAGGGAATTATATGGGTGTACCAGTGTGCCAATGAGAATTGGTAAATTTAGTCACTAGCCTGCAGTGAAAAATTTCAAAAGCTGTGAGAGCATAAACACTGAGGTTCTGGCTAGCAGAGCCTCAGTGATACAGTTAGGCACATCACAGGGAACACATACAGGGCACATACTACGAGCACTGGGGTTCTGCCTGGCAGGATCCCAGTGACACAAGGGCTAAAACAACATACATACAGTGAAATATGGGGGTAACATGCCAGGCAAGATGGTACTTCCCTACACAACCTCCCCCCAAACGAAGGACATTAAGACTAGCCATGACCTGATGAGTCTTCATTGTCTAAGTGGAAATATCTGGAGAGTCCATCTGCATTGGAGTGGGTACTCCCAGGTCTATGAGCCACTGTATAGTCCATTCCCTGTAGAGATATGGACCACCTCAACAATTTAGGGTTATAATCTTTCATTTGTTTTAGCCAAAGTAGAGGTTTGTGGTCTGTCTGAACAATAAAGTGAGTGCCAAACAGGTATGGCCTCAACTTTTTCAGTGCCCAGACCACAGCAAAGGCCTCCCTCTCTATGGCAGACCAACGCTTTTCTCTAGGGGTCAAACTTCTGCTGATAAAAGCAACTGATTGATCCTGGCCCTCAGAATTCAATTGTGATAAGACTGCCCCTACCCCTAATTCAGATGCATAAGTTTGAACAATTAATTTCTTGGAGGTACATGGGCTTTTTAGGACAGGTGCAGAGCACATGGCCTGTTTGAGCTCCTCAAAAGCTTTCTGACAGCTAGCTGTCCATAACACCTTCTTAGGCATTTTCTTACTTGTGAGATCATTAAGAGGGGCTGCTATGGAGCCATAATTCTTTATGAATCTCCTGTAATACCCTGTAAGGCCTAAAAAGGCTCTCACCTGGGTCTGAGTTGTAGGGGGAACCCAATCCATGATTGTCTGGATTTTCCCCTGTAGTGGTGCAATCTGTTCTCCACCTACAAGGTGGCCCATGTAAACCACTTTCCCCTGCCCTATCTGGCCCTTTGATGCCTTGATAGTGAGGCCTGCCTTTTGCAGGGCCTCCAAAACTTTCCAAAGGTGGACCAGGTGCTCATCCCAGGTTGAGCTAAAGACAGCAATATCATCAAGATATGCTGCACTGAAAGCCTCCAACCCTTGCAGGACTGTGTTCACCAACCTCTGAAAAGTGGCAGGTGCATTTTTCAAACCAAATGGCATTTCTGTGAATTGGTAGTGCCCTCCTATAGTAGAAAATGCAGTCTTTGGTTTAGCATCTTCTGCCAATCTGATCTGCCAATACCCTGCAGTCAGATCAAAAGTACTAAGATACTTGGCAGAAGCCAGTGTATCAGTGAGCTCATCTGCCCTGGGTATAGGGTGAGCATCAGTTTTTGTTACCTGATTGAGCCCTCTGTAACCTACACAAAACCTCATCTCTCTCTTTCCATCTTTGGTGTGAGGTTTAGGTACAAGCACCACAGAGCTAGCCCATGGGCTTTCAGAAGGTTCAATCACCCCTAAATCCAACATTTTTTGCACCTCTTGTTTAATGCAGTCTCTGACCTGGTCAGGCTGCCTATAAATTTTACCTTTGACAGGCAGGCTGTCTCCAGTGTCAATTTTGTGTTCACACCAGGATGTTGTACCTGGTACAAGTGAAAAGAGGTCTGAAAACTGGCTTAGGAGATTGATGCAGTTGTCTTTCTGTTCTGCAGTCAGACAATCTGCTAACACTACTCCTTCCACTAAGGCATCTGCTTCAGTGGTGGAGAAGAGATCAGGGAGAGGATCACTCTCTTCTTCCTGTCCCTCATCTGTTGCTATGAGCAGGGTGAGATCAGCCCTGTCATAGTAGGGTTTCAGGCGGTTGACATGGATCACCCTAAGGGGACTCCTGGCAGTGCCCAGGTCTACCAAATAGGTAACCTCACCCTTTTTCTCAACAATTAGATGGGGTCCACTCCATTTGTCTTGGAGTGCTCTTGGGGCCACAGGCTCCAATACCCACACCTTCTGTCCTGGTTGGTACTGGATCAGAACAGCCTTGTGGTCATGCCTTTGCTTTTGCAGCTCCTGGCAGGCCTGAATGTTTTTACTGGCCTTTTTCATGTACTCATCCATTCTGGATCTTAGGCCAAGTACATAATCTACTATGTCCTGTTTAGGAGCTTTTAAAGGTTGTTCCCAACCCTCCTTCACAAGAGTGAGTGGACCTTTTACAGGGTGCCCGAAGAGGAGTTAAAAGGGGCTGAAGCCCACTCCTTTCTGGGGTACCTCCCTGTAAGCAAAAAGGAGGCAAGGTAACAGGGCATCCCATCTCCTCCTGAGTTTTTCAGGGAGTCCCATTAATCTTCCTTTGAGAGTTTTATTAAACCTCTCAACCAGTCCATTTGTCTGTGGATGGTAAGGGGTGGTGAACTTGTAGGTAACACCACACTCCTTCCACATTGCTTTCAAGTATGCAGACATGAAGTTGCTACCTCTGTCTGATACTACCTCTTTAGGAAAACCCACCCTGGAAAAGATTCCCAGGAGGGCCTTTGCCACTGCAGGAGCTGTAGTGGTCCTTAAAGGTATGGCTTCAGGATATCTTGTGGCATGGTCCACAACCACCAAGATAAATCTATTGCCTGAAGCAGTAGGAGGGTCAAGGGTGCCAACTATGTCAACCCCTACCCTTTCAAAGGGCACCCCAACCACTGGAAGTGGAATTAGAGGGGCCTTTGGAGTGCCACCAGTCTTGCCACTGGCTTAGCAGGTCACACAAGACTTGCAAAAAACGTTGGTGTACTCTGACATACGAGGCCAGTAAAACAAGGGGACAAGTCTTTCCCAAGTTTTTATCTGGCCCAAATGCCCAGCCAAAGGAATGTCATGTGCTAGAGTTAGAAGAAACTCTCTGTATTGCAGGGGAATGACCAATCTCCTGGCTGCTCCAGGTTTTGGGTCCCTTGCCTCTGTATACAAGAGGTTATCTTCCCAGTATACTCTATGGCTGTCACTGACATCCCCATTTTGCTGTTTGACAGCTTGCTGTCTGAGACCCTCTAATGTGGGACAGGTTTGCTGTGCCACACTCAGCTCTTCCTTGGCAGGCCTCCCTCCACCCAAAAGCTCAGCAGTGTCTGCTGCCAGCTCCTCTGGTGTAGGTTCTGCACAAGGAGGAAATTCCTCTTCCTCAGAAGGGGAATAATCTGTAGAGGGAGGGATAGTGGGTAGGGATTTACCCTTGCTACCCCTAGCTTTAGGGAGCACTTGGTCCATTGTTCCAGGATCCAAGTTACCCTGTCCTTTTTGCTTTTTGGCTTGAGCCCTGGTTAAAGCAAAAATATGCCCAGGAATGCCCAGCATTGCTGCATGAGCCTCCAACTCCACTTCTGCCCAAGCTGATGTCTCTAAATAATTTCCTAGTAGACAGTCTACAGGTAAATCTGAGGCAACCACAACTTTCTTTGGATTAGTAACCCCCCCATTTGAGATTCACAATAGCCATGGGGTGGCTAAGAGTGTTGTCATGAGCGTCTGTCACTTGGTACTGCTGACCAAGTAGGTGTTGTTCAGGGTGGACCAGTTTTTCTATCACCATAGTTACACTGGCTCCTGTGTCCCTGTAGGCCTGAACCTCAACACCATTTATTATGGGAAGTTGCTTGTACTTATCCATATTAATGGGACAAGCAACCAAGGTGGCCAAATCAATGGCACCTTCAGAGAGTAAAATAGCCTCTATGGTCTTTTATGTTGATTATTGGAAGAGGATTTGGACCCACCACCCCCAGAGGATTTTGTGGGCCTGATGAAGACTCAGAATGTTTACTTTTGTCCCCACCCTTGTCAGAAGACTTACCATCCTTCTTCTTGCCATCCTTGTCACCCCCTGTATGAACTTTTCTGTTCACCCTTGTTCTGACCCACTTGTCTGCCTTCTTTCCCAATTCTTGGGGAGAGGGCAGATCCGAGTCCACTAGGTATTGGTACAACAAGTCAGACACACAGTTGTTCAGAATATGCGCTCTCAGAATAAAATTATACAGGCTTTCATAGTCAGATGCCTTACTGCCATGTAACCACCCCTCCAAGGCCTTCACCGAACAGTCTACAAAATCTGTCCAGTCTTGAGGAGACTCTTTTCTGGTGTCTCTGAACTTAATCCTGTATTGTTCAGTGGTTAAGCCAAATCCATCCAAGAGTGCATCTTTCAATACTGTGTAGTTGTTGGCTTCACTTTCTCTAACAGTAAGGAGCCTATCCCTACCCTTTCCAGTGAAAGATAGCCACAAAATAGCAGCCCACTGCCTTTGAGGGACCAACTATACCATACAGGCTCTCTCAAGTGCAGCAAACCACTGGGAGATGTATTCCCCCTCCTTGTAAGGGGGGACTATCCTGTGCAGATTCCTGGAATCTTGCTATCTAACAGGATTGCTATCAGGAATACTGCTGCTGCCACCATGGGGTACTAACCCCAACCTATGTCTTTCCTTCTCAATGTCTAGGGATTCCCTATCTAAGGCCAGCTGTTGCTGTTTAAGCTTCAGTCTGGTCTCTTCAACCCTCAACTTTTCGAGTTCCCTTTCTAACAAGTTATCCTCAGGGTGGGTGGGTTGGGAATGCTTTGACACAGATGACAAATTGGAAACTTCAGAGGGGGACCTGTCCCTAGCTGTCTGGACCCTGGTAACCTGGCCTCTAGGGAAAAAGGATGCTCTACTGTTATGGGAACCTTTCTCGCTACCTGCATCACTAGGTGCCCTGCTAGGGGGCAGACCCTTGTCAGAACCCTCCCCAGCTTCTTCAGGGGGATCCTCTGAATCAGACTGGGAAGCTTCTCCCTTTTCTAATCCCTCATTTGATGGGCCAGACTGGTTCTGGTCATCTACAATAAGCATATTAAAGAGAAACTCTTTTGTAGGGTTCTTTCCTATACATAAACCTCTATCCAGGCAGAGACCCCTTAAACTCTTATAGTTCAAACTCTCATAGGTTGCATTAACTGTCTTGAGAGTGGAATCTACAACAGACATGATAGAAAAGGTTTAAGGATAGTGAGAAGAGAGAAAAGGTTTTAGAACTTTTGAAAGCACAAAGAAAAAATATTTTTCCAACTTTTAGAAAACTTTTAGAAGGTTTAAGAGACTTTTCAGAACTTTGTAAAACGTTTTAGAATAGAAAAGCAAACTTTTTGGGTTAAGAGTACATACACTGAACTATTTGGTATATGATTCTCTTATGAAAAGTACAAAATGACAAAGTGGTAAAGCAGTTGCAAGTACTTATCCCACCGCTGCACCACCAATGTAGGAGGCTGGTCTGGCTTGTAGTGGGCACCATAGGTACTTACACCTTGTGCCAGGTCCAGTTATCCCTTATTAGTAGAATAGAGGTGTTTCTAGCAGCTTAGGCTGATAGAAGGTAGCTATGGCAAAGCAGCTTAGGTTGAACTAGCAGACATGCAAAGCTCCTACTATACCACTTAGATCACACAGCACAATATCATAAGAAAACACAATACTCAGAGTTACTAAAAATAAAGGTACTTTATTTTTATGACAATATGCCACAAGTATTTCAGTGAGTACCCTCAGTAAGAAGGTAAGTAATATACACAAGATATATGTACACAAACCAGAAACAGGTAAGTAAGAGTCAGAAAAGTAATGCAAACAGTGTTGAATTACAATAGGTTGCACTAGGCAGACATAGGTCTAGGGGCAACACAAACCATATACTCCAAAAGTGGAATGCGAATCATGAATGGACCCCAGACATATAGGAGCTTGCAGAGCGTCACTGGTACTGTAAGAAAACAGTCAGGGTGTCCAAGATACCCCACCCCAAGACCCTGAAAAGTAGGAGTAAAGTACACCTACTACCCCAAAAGAGCACAATAGTCGTGATAGGGGAATTCTGCAAGAACAACAAACACCAGCAGTGCACTGAAAACTGATTCCTGGACCTGAGGACCTGCAAAGCAAGGGGACTAAGTCCATTAGTCGCGACAGTGTCCGGGGGGGCAGGAGCCCAGGAAACCCCGGATGAAGGTGCAAGGAAGCTGCCTCCGGATGGAAGAAGCTTGGATTTCTGCAAGAACGAAGAGGACTAGGAACTTCTCCTTTGGAAGCAAGATGTCCCACGTTGAGATGAAGGTTGCAGAAGTATTCCCACGCAGAAATACTGCAAACAAGCCTTGCTAGCTGCAAGGGTCGCGGTAGAGGTTTTTGGGTGCTGCTGAGGACCAGGAAGGACCAGGATGTCGCCCCTTGGAGGAGGAGACATAGGGGGTACTCAGCAACTCAGAGAGCCTTCACAGAAGCAGGCAGCACCCGCAGAAGTACCTGAACAGGCACTTGGAAGATTTGTGAACCGGAGTCCATGCAGAGTTACAAAAGAGGGTCCCACGACATCGGAGGCCAACTCAGCAGGTTGAGCACTACAGGACGGAGTGCTGGGGACCCAGGCTAGGCTGTGCACGAAGGAAATCCTGGAAGAGTGCACAGAAGCCGGAGCAGCTACAAATCATGCAGTACACAGGTTTGCAGTCTAGCGTGGGGAGGTAAGGACTTACCCCCACCAAACTTGGACTGAAGGATCACTGGACTGTGGGAGTCACTTGAATAGAGTTCTTGTGTTCCAGGGACCACGCGCGTCAGGATGAGAGGGGACCCAGAGGACCGGTGATGCAGTCTTTTGGTGCCTGCATTAGCAGGGGGAAGATTCCATCGACCCACAGGAGATTTCTTCTTGGCTTCTGGTGCAGGGTGAAGGCAGGCGACCCCCAGAGCATGCACCACCAGGAAACAGTCGAGAAAGCCGGCAGGATGAGGCGCTACAATGTTGCTGGTAGTCGTCTTGCTACTTTGTCGCGGTTTTGCAGGCGTCCTGGAGTAGTCAGCGTTCGATCCTTGGTAGAAGACGAAGGGGGAGATGCAGAGGAACTCTGGTGAGCTCTTGCATTCGTTATCTGAAAAATTCCCCAAAACAGAGACCCTAAATAGCCAGAAAAGGAGGTTTGGCTACCAAGGAAGGAGGATTGGCTACCAAGAAAGGTAAGAGCCTATCAGAGGGGGTCTCTGACGTCACCTACTGGCATTGGCCACTCAGAGCAGTCCAGTGTGCCCCCAACACCTCTGTTTCCAAGATGGCAGAGGTCTGGGACACACTGGAGGAGCCCTGGGCACCTCCTCTGGGAGGTACTGGTCAGGGGAGTAGTCACTCCCCTTTCCTTTGTCCAGTTTCACGCCAGAGCAGGGATGGGGGATCCCTGAACCGGTGTAGACTGGCTTATGCAGAGATGGGCACCATCTGTGCCCATCAAAGCATTTCCAGAGGCTGGGGGAGGCTACTCCTCCCCAGCCCTTCACACCTATTTCCAAAGGGAGGGGGTGTAACACCCTCTCTCAGAGGAAATCCTTTGTTCTGCCTGTCTGAGGGGTTGGCAGCAGCTGCAGTGGAAACCCCGGAAAGGCAGTTTGGCAGTACCCGGGTTCTGTGCTAGAGACTCCGAGGCTCATGGAATTGTCACCCCAATACCAGAATGGTATTGGGGTGAGAATTCCATGATCTTAGACTTGTTACATGGCCATGTTTGAAGTTACCATTGTGACGCTATACATAGGTAGTGACCTATGTATAGTGCACACGTGTAATGGCACTCACAAAGTCCGGGAATTTGCCCTGAACGATATGGGGGCACCTTGGCTAGTGCCAGGGTGCCCACACACTAAGTAACTTGCCACCCAACCTTCACCAGGTGAAGGTTAGACATATAGGCGACTTATAAGTCACTTATGTGCAGTGAAAATGGCTGTGAAATAACGTGGACGTTATTTCACGCAGGCTGCAGTGGCAGGCCTGTGTAAGAATTGTCTGAGCTCCCTATGGGTGGCAAAAGAAATGCTACAGCCGATAGGGATCTCCTGGAACCCCAATACCCTGGGTACCTAAGTACCATATACAAGGGAATTATATGGGTGTACCAGTATGCCAATGAGAATTGGTAAATTTAGTCACTGGCCTACAGTGACAAATGTAGAAAGCAGAGAGAGCATAAACACTGAGGTTCTGGTTAGCAGAGCCTCAGTGATACAGTTAGGCACCACACAGGGAACACATACAGGGCACATACTATGAGCACTGGGGTCCTGCCTTGCAGGATCCCAGTGACACAAGGGCTAAAACAACATACATACAGTGAAATATGGGGTAACATGCCAGGCAAGATGGTACTTTCCTACACACAGGGACCTAGGTTTTACAATCACAGATGTTCAATGGGAATGCTGTTGTTCCATTGTGCGTTCCATATCTTTAAATGGAAGACAGACTGATCCACTTTAGATATGTTAACTGGGTATACTACACTCCTGATTGATTGTTTAGATATGGTTTACTTGACACAGCTGACTGCCCAAGTGTGCGGAGGGAAACACTGACTTTTTCCACATGCGTGGGCATGTCCTGGTATACACCGATTCTGGTCGATAGTGCTCCAAGAGCTGGAACGCATTGTTGGAGTCAAACTGATGGACACACCGTTGTTGGCCCTGTTTGATTGTGACAAAGACATGGCGAAAGAGGCCAGGCGCCTGGTGGCCATAGGGCTCTTATTGGTAAATCAAAGAGCAGCAATTAAATGAAATTGTGGACCACTGCCCACCTTGAGAGAATGGCATGCAGATATGGCATACTGTAATACCCAGACTGACACATATAACGAGGTGACACCTCCCTCCAAAGAACCACCATAAAAATTACTGGGGCCCATATCATAACTATCTCGTTGGTAAAGAAACTGGGGAAGTAAAAGGTGGGTCACCAAAGTGTACCAGGGCAGATTTGGTCGCAGAGGCGGATAGCTCTCATGGCACTGCATGATTCACTGAACAGTGTTGTGACAACAACAATACCCTTGCACATGTTATTGTGCATTACAAATGCTGTGTGACTTTCTGGTGGGGAGGTATGATGATTGAATTGCATTCCCCTTACGTGGAACGTTTACTTACCTGTTTATCACTCTGCCGTGGCTATCTTTGGTAAGGTTGCACTTCAATAATGCACTTGTTGTGAGTATTGTATGTTTCTTTGTTGGTTTAATAAAGTCTATAAAAAATCCCCCAGAGGAGATTAAATCTGCATCAAATGAATCTGTGCCGGATGTAAGTCAAGAGGCCTTATTAGCTGTTAATAAATTCACTATTCTACTGACTGTATTGGAAAATAATTGGAATGCCCAGAGTTCCTATTGCTTGATTGTGCAAATCACATTTTTAACCTGTAAAATAAAATAACTTATTCTGTAACAGTGACGAAAATAGTTTTATCACAACAATACAAAAGGTTTGTCTTCACTTACATGATTTTATAACTACACTTGAACTATATTTTGTCGTACTATAGCATCCAATTTTAACAAATAATGTCGAACTAAACCAAGGAACTGCATTTTGGATTACTTACTTTACGTGGCTCTTACATCTGTGTATTTACCTTAAAAGGTATTTGTGATAGAGGAGTAACTATTACATTAGAGAACACTTTGCGAGAGGCTAAAGCTCTAAAATTACTTCACCTTAACTCATTAACCATTCAAAATTGCTTTCATTAAGAGACACCATGGACTCCGTGATTGCAAGGAACATGTGCTGAACTCTTTCCTTTATGTTCACATTTACCACTGATATAGTTGTTTGGTTATATACATCATATACATCAAATGTACTTGAAGACCTCTGTAACCAAATGTATCATCTATTATCACACTGTCGTCCACCTACTGTAGCATAGTAATATATCAAACCTAGTTTCAGCAGAAAAGCTCTTTACCTATGTCTGAACGAAGGTCTGCTGTGTATACAATTTAAAGAAATATCACCAAAACACACTGCAGCTTCGGACCCTGGTTTGTAAATATCTTTTTTAGGCTGTAAATGCTATGGTCCACTTTAACTTGTATCCATGCGTCCTTGTAAAGAATTTGGATCAAGTGGATTACAAAGAAAGGTATGCCCAGCCCTTGTTTTTTCCAAGCCAAGCTCCTGTCCACACAACAGAAACCTACCTTATAGTCAACGAAGTAGGTGGCATAGGCAGTCTTCATAACGTGAACGTAGCGATGACCAAAAATGGAGAAATCTAGGACGATATCAGTAGTGTCACTCTTTGGACAAAACCACCAGATCACAAGGGAGGAAGTTAGTCTACATGACCTATGGGAGGAAAGAGGTTTATTATATGGTATGGTTGTGCGACCTCACCATGTGGTAATGACACATTTCCGTATCATGTCCAGTTAGGTTCTTTTGTAATACCTTGGCGCAGTCCTGGTAGCTCTATCTATCCCAGAGCAGTCACACTTTATCAAAGAGACAGGTGTAAAGCATTAGGAAGTACAAAAATAGATAAATAAGAAGAAAATCCAACACAATAAAAATCTGACATTAATTTTTAAAAACATATTGTGTTTTTATCTTTAAATAGACACCTCAGTACAGGGGGGTTCAGGAGTTATTAATTTTTAAACAAACAAAAAGTCACAGCTTTTCACTGAACATAATAAATCATTGTAATATACTGCGACTCGCAGTTTAGATTTAGCCACAACATGTAACTTAAGAACAGCTAGGAAGGAACTCTTGTGGTGGCCAACTCCAGCAAGGAGCCAGTCACATGGACCAATAAATCCCACAGAACAGTTACCTTGCAAAGAAGCAGCCTTAATTCCAGTTCCAAGCTCTATGGTGAAATGCCACAGGAATTAATGGAGGTGTTCTGATGCAAGGGATACAGAATGCGGAAGATGCTCAAGGGTGATGAGTATGCTGAGCAAGTGTTGAGGGGTCTTTCTGTGGCCAGCCCTTGGTCCTCAAACACAGAGCAGCGACTTTGGCTTCAGAGGTCAACGTTCAACAAAGTGCAGGTGAAGTCCAACTCAAAACCATCTGCCACTGGTCTATTGGTCTCCGGTTACAGTAAAACTAGTGGTTCGCTTTACCTTGCACTAAATTACAAGCTGGATGAACAAAGTGTACTCCAGCAGCTCTCCTGGGTCCTGCAGACATGAATGCAACATCCAGCAGTGATGAGGCTTCGTGACACTGATCTTTCTTAGGGGCAGAGGTCCCAGTTTCATTAGCCCTGTGGCTGTAACAGAGAGTCAGCAAACTGACTCTTGGAGTCATTTTCTCTGTCTGGGGTGCTGGGATTACTTTTTCCTCAAGTGGAACAACACAGGCACAGTTCTTTCTTTGCTAGCCCAAGGTGCAGCAGGTGCAGTTCAATCTTTGGTGCAGCCTCTCTTTGCTAGATCCAGGGAATAGCAGGCCAGTCCTTCTTCAGTCCTCGCTCCAGTACAAATGTGATCTGACCTCTGGGTGCCAGGGATGCCACTGTTATGCCGAGTTCTTGCCTTCAAGAGATGTATCGACTACTAGCCAATGGGCTACCAGGTCCCTGCCCCCTAGGGACAACTTTCTACAAAGTGTGGCATCTAGCCATCCCAGAATGCACTATTCTGCCCACTCCTAACATGACAGAAATCTTCTCCTCATGGGTGGAGCTCCCTAGCCCATCACAGAGGTGATGCTAACTGAGGGCTAGATGCCCATGGAAAAACCATTTTAGCCATGGCTTCTCCCTCTCTACCCGAGATGCTTGCCCGACTAAAACAAAGGAGCAACCTTTCTTGTGTGTGACTATTATGTGTCCTCCTAAAGGCAGCTTCCCCTTTGATGCTTCCCTTTTGGGCTCACACCCTGCTTAGCCATCCTGCGAGGCGGCAGTCACCCCTTTTCCCTTGCCAGGCCCTGTATGTTCCTTCAAGAGAGTTGTTCCCTCTACCAGGTAGAGTAGAAGGCCATCTCAAGGACAACAACTTGTGTGCAACTGTAAATGATCACTTGAAACTTTGGGCAACAAAGAGGCAACTATCTGAAGTTGTCATTTGTGCAAAAGGTACATTAAATTCGACTTGGGTATCATATCAGGTTTAATGAAATGATTTGCTTGATAGCTTGAAGTATCATAAAAGTGTTCTCACTCAGAAGCTAGCTCTGCTGAGTTGTCAGCTGTAACGCCGTATTCACCAAAAGGACTACTAGCCTGTCCCTAGTAAAAACAACAATGCACGATTTTTACTGTCCGGACATGTAAAGTTCCAAATCACATGTCCATTTTTTACTATCACGCACCCTGCCTTTAGGGTTCACTAGGCCCGACTTAGGATGACTTTTAATTATGAAAAGGAAGGTTTGGGCTCACAGGAGTTAACAGTTTAATAACTGCACTGCCAACCGGCAATGGAGGGCTGAAAGTCATGCTCTACTTTGTAACACTGTGGTGCACAATAAGTGCTGCAGTACAGGAGGGTCTCTTTAACGTACAGACCCTGGGTGCCCCTGGTACTATTCGCTAGAGACTTATAAGTAAGTTAACCTTTGCCAACTGTGTGGGAGCCAAATAGATATATACCTTTTTAAGGGTCAGAGCACTGGCTCTGAGGCCTATTTGGCACGGTCAGTGTGCTTAGAAAGTCTAAAAACCGGCAGCATGATTCCAAACACTTGGGAGTGATAATGAAAAAAGAGGCATTTCCTTTTAATCCATATAATTCATACTTGCTGTGGAATTTTCTCCCCAAGTATCAGGGCACCAGATCTACGTAGAGTATTTATGAAGGTCAACATTTGATCCTATCTCCATCTCTGTAGGTTTCACAAATATTGGGCCACTGTTTGTTCATATGTTCTCTGTTTGAAACCCACACTGAATTCCTATAATCCTCCTTTAACCTGTGAATCCTCAATCATTTATTAAGGGAAAAATTACTGTTTAAGCAGCATTCTTGGGTTTTTATTCAAGATGGTCTTCTGATTTTCTGAATTTTAAGTGAGGGTGCTTTTCAGTTAAAGGATTCATGCCCACCCTTTGATGTGGATATATTTTATTGAGATAATAGACGGAAGCAAAGAGCAGCAGTATCCCTGCCCCAGACTAGGCAAAACGTGTCACTCATAATTGACTGGGGCACTCAGTTTAAGTAGCTGCTTTGTCTCCTGATTATTCCTCCATGACTCAAATTTCAAACATGTACATCTTCCCATTGTACAATCTGTATGCAGTGCACCCTAATAATTTTGCCTACTTTATCAGTACTGTTGGTGTAGTTGAAAAATGGTGTTTATTGTGATTACTTAAGGGAGGCGATCTCTATCCGTAGTTTGAATCCTAGGCATTGCTGGATAAGTGCACTTGGGAGAAATGCATAATCTAGCACTTCTTGAATGAAGCAAGAAATAACGGTCGTAAGAATCATTACGTTGATGGTAAATCTCCCATGTAAGACACACAGGTTGAGTAAGAACAGTGACCCTAAAAAATGATCATTCAGTTTTGTTGCAAACTGAGCCCACTGGGACTCGGCAGAAACCTTCCAAACAATATCTCATCATTATTGGGATTAGACTATTTTCAATTAAAATCTCCTATGACAAAAAGGTCATCTTGGTGGTAGTTGGGACTTAAGACTATCAATAAATTGAGCTAACAAGACTTTCCAATTCCTGTGGCTGGGATTAATGGATTTACTGGCTATTACAAGAGTTGAAATTGCTGAAGGCGAACTGCAGTCCATCTAACTTGACCATTAAAACATTTGATTTACTTTACAAAAAACAGTTCCCTTTAGGCTCAATGCTATATTCAGCTCAAAACCTACAGCAGCACAACCCTGAACATGGGAACAAATACAGCTCAAGTCTTCGAGCAACACAACCGCTCAGGATTTCCAGCAAGACAGACTTGCTTATGTGGACAAAGATTCTAGACAAAGTAGTTTGGTGACATCTGAAACTAAGTAACTCTTCAGCCCATGTTTTTGGGCACATAGAATATGAAAGCTCCACATAAAATCATAAATGTTTGGTTTCACTAACATCCTAAGAAGCCAGGTCACATCACAAGAGAGTATTTGTAATGAAATGTTATACTGCACCAATGACCGATGTGGACCTAGCCAAACCTCCATTAGGTAGCTATATTACAACACAGAGTGAGTGTTGAGGCAATCCAGAACCAATCTTCTCCTCCCGCTCACACTCAAGGAGTCTTCACTAAATCATTGAGTGCAGTGAGCAGCTTTCCATGAATTTCTAATTGGTTTATAGTCTGGGTTCTGATCATTCAGCGTATTGAAAAATTAAGGACCCTCCTGCCCAGACTTATTAGCTTATCATATATAAAGAATTGCGGCTGCGGAGGTGGTGGATGCATGGGAAATGCTGGGCATTGCTGGAGATGATGGCATGGGTGGGGCCCTGAGTCCGAATGGCTCGGGGAGGAGTGAGAGCTAGCACTAACCTGACAACTGTCAGTCTGTGTTGTGGGTGGGACCTCCCCCTCAGTCTGCCCCTTCTTGCTCCTCCCCCCTCAGTTTGCCCCCCTCCTCCCGACATGGGCAATTGCACACCGCACACAAGATTTCTGGAAATCTGGGCAAGTTACTCGGATAACTAGTTATACTGTTTGTTTCTTTCTATTTCGTTATTGGCTTACACACATTGGGAGGACAGGCATGCATTCCTGCAACGTTATTTGGGGTGATTACCAGCTCCCTATCTAGCAAATATGCAACTGAGAACCTGAGAAAACGTAATACTTTGCCAATGTGTATGCCAAGGAGTGAATACGATATTGGATATTCTGTGACTGTGGTTCAGTGAAGTACGTAATGGATACCTACTGGCTGTAAAACAATGTGATGTGGGGCGTGGCTTCGGGCGTCAAGATGGCGGTCGCACTCTGAGAGTGCTCTGGACCCCTCCGTCATCCGCCTTTAACCACCGCGGTCCAAGGGAGCGGAAAAACGCTGTACATGGCGCCCCGGTGTCCCGGGGGCCCGTGGAGAAGTCTGTTGGGGCGAATTGATGAAAAGCCGGCAGCTCGCCCTCATACGGCGATCCGGCTGCTCCCGTGAAGAGGAGCTCAAGATGGCGGCCGCTACGAGATGCACCCGGCAGACCTGAGGTGGGCTTGGGGTCCCCGACGAAGTCGACTGCCGCGGGTTGAGGGGCGGCGAGAAGCCCGGTGAGAGCTGAGGCGCGCCCTGAAGGTGGATCCCTGCCGCTGGGGCGCCGGCGGGCCCCCCCCTCCGATCGTGGAGGAGAGCGCGGGGTGAACGGCGCCGTGCCGGCGCGCGAGGCGCGAGTGCGGCCCGGAGGACCGGGAGCCCTCCCTGACCGCCTGGGCGGCTTGCGGTGCCGCGCTGGGGCAGTGGCGGACGCCCTGGCCCCCGAGATCCCCCTACTAGAGGGAATTTTAATTTGGAGGCGTACTGGGGTCCAGAACCCGGCCGAAAATCTGAGTGGTGCCCCGGGGGGGCAAGGAGGTGAATCGGAGACCGGGAGGGGGTGAAAGGAGAAGACGTGCGGTGACGCCCCTGCCCCCCCCATCCCTGCAGCAACAAGAGGGGGCTCGGGGGCCTGGGGACTTGGTCTCGGCCTCCCTCGGACCCGAGCCCGGGTGGAGCGCGAGCTGGACTGCGGCAAAATCTGGACTGCGCGCCAGGCGGTGGAAGACAACACCTCGAGGCAAGTGGATATCCTGGGTTCCGGGTCGTGCTTGGTTGACTTTAGACCCTGGTCGGAACGACCCGAGAGATTGAGAGCGCGACCGGGACGGCACAAGGCCTACAATGGAGATGCAGAGCCCTTAAGGTGGAGAGGCCTGGGTCTGGGTCTCGGACGGGGTCCCCCCCAACTGGTGGAGAGAGCGAGAAAGGGAGCTGAAAAGAAGGGGCCAACGGTGTAATTGCCGGCCTCCTCGCGTGATCAGACACAGCGTACCCCCCCACAGCCCATGGTACTTAACAACGGACTAAATTCTCAGGCTTGAAACCGCGTTAAGGAAGGTGTGGCCCACCTGACGCCCGCCTCAAGCGCCACGATGGGGAAGGATAAAACGAACAAACAACCTCCGCCCTCCCAACAAAAAATTGACCAGTTCACGACTGCGACGGGCCAACGAGGAGGGGGAGAAGTGGCTGGCGGGGGTTCAACCCCGGACGGGGTGAGTGCCATTCTCCAAGCTATTCAATCATCGCAGATAGCCGTGGAAACGAAAATTGGTGAGGTGCGAGTGGACATGGGCCTCATCAGACAGGACCTTAGAAATGCTGTAACCCGAATTACGGAAGTGGAAACCCGAGTCTCCCAAACCGAGACCGATTTGTCTGACCTCAAAGCCAAAGTAGCCCAGCTGCAGTCCCGAACCGGCGAGCTTCATCGTCGTGCAGAAGATGCGGAAAACCGGGCCAGGCGCAACAACCTACGCTTCATAGGTTTTCCAGAGGGCATAGAGGATGACAAGGCTGCCGAATTCCTGGAGACGTGGATCAAATCTTGGATGCCTGACCAATCCCTCTCGCCCTTCTTTGCAATTGAAAGAGCCCACAGGGCGCTCGCACCTCGCCCACCTCCGGGCGGTCCGAAGCGCCCGATGATCGCACGATTCCTTAACTTTAAGGACAGAGATAATATCCTCAGGGAAGCGAGGCGGCAAGATGGTACGCAGTGGGAGAACCACAAAATCCTAATTTTCCCGGACTACACCAGAGAAGTCCAGACCCGCCGTAGGTCGTACGAACATGTTAAGCAAAAACTAAGGGCAATGCAGCTCTCGTACATGCTCCTTTTCCCCGCTCGCCTCAAAGTCCTCATGGCTGGGAAAGCTTACTTTTTTGATTCCCCTGAGGAAGCTTGGGACTGGCTGACGGAGGAGGGCATTGGAGCCCGAAAGGGTCCCTCCGGGACCACTGGAAGAACATAACATGTCGGGCCCTCACCATCGGAGGGGCCCCGGAGGAGCAGGCGGCGCACCAGATCCCGAAGAGGCAGACAGAAAGACACGATCGCTCCTGCAGAGGACGAAGCAGCCCGGGACTCTGGTCCTCATGCTAACTCTACCACTGAGACTCTTCCGGTGTCCCGAACACCATCCCAACCCGCCGAGGATGGGCGACGGGGTCAGTCTCCGGTACTCGGCTGACGGGGGATGTGGGACCCCTGCGCGAGGCATGGGGGGATTCGGGCTTCACCTGATCCTCTCGGGCGACCCCTGGCGAGATTAACATTGATGGCTCCGGAGACTTCCTAGAGTATGGTGTTGAACGCTTGTTTTGTGACTACTAATTGCAATTGATCCGAAAGAAAGGAGGGGTCCACCACTCCACCCCAATGACAGTTTTACTGGCTGTCTGGTTTTGGTTGGGTATATGGGCGACAGATGCTTCCGGGGGGGGAGTATGGGGAGGGGGGGAGTTTAGAGGGGAGGGGAAGTTTAATTTAGGTTCAAGAGGCGACAAGTTAGTTAGCCTGGTTTGTAGATTTAAAATTTCACGGTCATGTCCGAAACGGTCATCCCTGGGCCTGCTCCCGCACATCCAAACATGCCCAACAGTGTCACACCTCACGCTTGGCCCTCAGTAACCCAGGTCCTCTCCTGGAATGTAAACGGCCTGTTAGACAAGATCAAAAGATCAGCAGTATTTAACACCCTCCGCAGGTACTCCCCCTCAGTAGTTCTACTACAAGAGACCCATCTTCTTGGGTCCAGATGCCCTATGCTTGCGAGAGGAGGATACGATAGGGTATACCATGCGGGGTTTTCCAGAGGCTCTAGAGGAGTGGCCATTCTGCTCCACCGATCTCTGCCCATGGTAATCACTTCCACGCAATCTGACTCACAAGGTAGATTCATGGTGGTCAAGGGGACTCTTCACGGACAACCGCTAAACTTGGTATGCCCATATGCGCCCCCGGCAAATCTCGACTCCTTCCTACTTTCGCTCCACCGAGTAACCTCAGGATTACCCCAAGGAACTACCTTACTGGGAGGCGACTTTAACGCGGTCCTTGACCCAAGGCTGGACATTTCTGGAGAAGCTACTATACATAGATCCAAGCGGGCCTCAGCCCTAAGTAGTTGGGCGGAGAGCCTCGGCTTGTGTGAGGTGTGGCGCACCTGGTATCCCAGAGAACGCCAATACACACATACCTCGGCAGCCCACCAGACGCAATCCAGAATAGACCTGGTGTTCATGCCTGCCGTAGATTTCTTAAAAGTAGCAGGGGCTGAGATCCTTCCACGGGGGGTTTCCGATCATGCGCCAATACGGATCCGGCTGGGTAGAGCAGACCCTACCAGACGGCCTATGTGGCGCTTGAACGCGTGGCACTTACAAGATACAGAGTACACTCAAGAGATCAGGTTGCACCTCGATCAATATTTCGAATTAAATGAAGGCTCGGTTCGGTCCCCAGGAATGCTATGGGCTGCTTGCAAGGCCACTAAGAGGACATGCTAGAAGCCTTCTTCGGTCCCGTGAACGAGATCATGATTCCCAAATCACCGAGCTAGAGAACAAGGCCCGGAGTCTCGAATGCCAACATATAAACTTGGCATCGGCCACGATCATGAGGAAACTGACCAGGGTAAGAGAAGATATTAAACATTTAATGCTAGATTCGGCCAAGCACATGTGGAGAGCCTCAGCAGGCCGAATTTATGGATGGGGGGATAAAAACGGGAAACTACTGCATTGGCTGGCCACCCGCCCCATGGCTAACAGAATTATACCGGAGATCTTAGATGACTCGGGCACCCTTGTCAAAACAGCACATAGCTTCGCCTCCTACTACGCCCGTCTATACGCCAGGCATCCACGCCCTGCTGTTGAGAGAGAGTCCCCCCTACTAAATGAGATTACCCTTCCCGGGGTAACCCCAGAGGCGAGAGACAGACTGGACGAGGCCATCGGTCTTGTGGAAGTCTGCAGCGCAATATCGGGACTGGCATCAGGCAAAACACCAGGCCCCGACGGCTTTCCAGCGGAATTTTATAGTAAATGTAGCGATATTTTGGGTCCCCACCTGCTCAACATGTACGAAGAAGCGGAGAATCAGGGCCGCTTCCCAACAGAGATTGACCAAGCCACTATTGTGGTGATCCCCAAAACTCAACCCCCATCACGACAATGTTCAGCGTACCGGCCTATCTCGCTCCTAAATGTGGAAGTCAAGATGCTCTCTTCGATCCTTGCTTCCAGACTGAGGGAGGTAATGCCCACGCTGGTGCACCCTGACCAGTGTGGTTTTATGCCCACTCGTAGCACAAGGCACTGCATCAGACGACTACATCTTGCTTTGGCGCACCGCAAAGTGCTATCGCATACGCAGTTGGCACTGCTTTTACTCGACTTCGAAAAAGCCTTTGATACGGTAGATTGGTCCTTCCTCAATCAGGTCTTATATAAAAACGGGCTCGGACCCAAATTCCGAGGACTGGTGAAACTCCTATACTCTAATCCGACGGCTCGAATCAGGGTGAATGGAGTAGTCTCCGACCCAATCCCCATTGGCCGTGGGACCCGACAGGGATGCCCGTTATCTCCCCTGCTCTTCGCACTAGTGATAGAGCCACTGGCGATACTAATGAGAAACGACCCACTGATCGAGGGCTGGCACTGGCCCTCTGGGTCGGAAGACAGAGTGGCTTTGTACGCAGATGATGTGCTCCTGTATATCTCCAACCCATCCAAAAGCGGCCCACGCGTCCTAGAGATCCTTAGACTTTTCGCGGAAGCTTCAGGGCTGACCCTGAACCCAGCCAAATCTTTACTGATCCCCCTTCATCGCTCGCACGACTGTATAGATTGGCAACGGAATATCCCGATACGGAGAAACAGCTTTAAATACCTCGGGATACATATCTCACTTCTCCCCGAGCTAGCGTGGGAACTCAATGTCACACCGCTTTCAAGGAAAATCAAAACCGACCTTCTGCGCTGGAGGGCCCTCCCCCTGAATCTACTTGGCAGAATAGCGCTGTACAAGATGATGATTCTCCCCAGGATCTTATACCTCCTGCAGAATTTTCCACACCCCTTCCCCGTGAGATGGTTCAGGGAGATGGACTCTTTAGCACGCCAATTCATATGGAGTGGCTCACGTACAAGACTGTCGCTAAAAACCTGTCAGAGGGATGTTTATGAGGGTGGACTGGGCATGTCGAATATTCAATACTATTATCTAGCGATGCACATACTTGTAATTAATGACTGGATGGGAGGTGGATGGACAGACCCCGCATACCAACTAGAATTGCAGGCAATGGGCTATCCACAGATCCTTGGCATACTCTACGGGAACCCGATACCCCGGGATATTCCAGATGTGACCAAAGTGGTACTTCTGGGATGGCGTACAGCCCAGAAAGTGACGGGGTGGTGGGGACGCCTAACCCAACAAACCCCGATATGGCAGGGGAAGCAGCTGATACACGTAGCAGGTCTGGAGGGCTTCCTGAAATGGGACACCATAGGGATCTCCACGCTGGGAGACATTTGGAGTGGGACACATATACGATCTTTTCAAGACCTCCAGAAACAATATTCCTTAAACAAAACACAATTCCACCGATATCTCCAACTACGTCATGCCCTACTAGTCCACCTACAGACAGGAGACACCATACCCGAACACAGCCCCATGGAAGCCAAGGCACTGATGGGAGTCCTGGGAAGGGGAGGGGTTTCTCAGATTTACCGCACCTTAATCACCGCCACTGGGGGACCCCTGAGAGAGCTTCGCCAAAGGTGGGAGAGTAGGGTGGGACCCATGGAGGAAGCGGACTGGACAGAAGCACTAATGGCCCCACGCTCCCTAACAATGGCCACACGCTTCCGTTTAATACAATCCTATTTCCTTCATGCCGCATACCTCACACCCACCATGTTACATAAAGCAGGCCTCCGCCCCACAGCGGAATGCCCCCGCTGCAGGTATCATACAGCGGATTTCTACCACATGGTATGGACATGTCCGATTATAATGGCCTATTGGGAAAAGGTGGTGCATGAGACATCTGGGGTCCTACAGATGGAGGTAAAGAGGTTGCCATTGCCCCTCCTTCTCGGGGTGATGGGAGATACAGAGCTACGAAGAGCAGATCGGTCCTTCTTAGGGGTGGCATGTCTGGTGGCCAAAAGGGACATAATGGCAGACTGGAAGGCCAGGGTGGCTCCGGCACTGGCTAAGTGGAGACGGGGAGTGGATTGGTGTGCGCAGCGAGAGAAACTTGTATACGAGGCCAGAGGTTGCTTACACAAACATAAGAAGATATGGGGGAAATGGGAGGATGTAGCGGGCCTTTAAGAGGGGATGGTGAGCAACATTAGTGATGAAAATGGCAGGGACTGAGGACTTGACCATTACTGTTTTGATGCCCGTTGGCATCATGTTGTATTGTATCCATAATTGTTCTACGTAAAATTTAATAAAATCTCTTTATCAAAAAAAAAAAACAATGTGATGTAGAACCCTGAGTATTAAGTTCTGGGAAAATGAACGAACAAATATGTACTAAAAAAATTTTTTTAAAAAGGATTGCAGGTAGGGTTATCAGAGAACATTTATTCCTATTTTGCAGAAACATGTGTGTTTGTTAGCCAAACAAAGAGGTTGCTTCAATAAATACCAGAAAAAATAGACTCCTTGGAAAGAACACCATAATGGTAGCACACCTAATACAGACATTATGAATAGAAGGCCCGAGCCTTACTGTATTGTAGCAAATATGATACTACAATGTGTGTTTTCATGTGATTATCCTGTATGCTGCACACATGAGGTAAATGTTAATGTAACAATAAATCAAAAAGAGTTATAAAAGTCATGATTCACAAAATATTAGCTTTCTGAGTAGTATTGGGATTGTGCCATAATCTAGCAAGCCAGTTAACTGGGCTGTAATGGAGTGCTGTCCTCACACTTCTAGAACGTCTGTTTTTTGTTGTTTAGGCACAGGAATCTTTCACTCATTCAACACTGGATGTGGCCTGGGCAATTGGCAATGTTGGCCAAATACTCTAGTTTTTATTCTGGGTGGATATAGAATTGAGTGTTGCATGTGTACATTTTAAAATGGATTTTATACTAGATGATCAGTTGTGCTGAAGGATGCATGTAACAATTAATACTGGGCGAGCGTAGAACCTTGGGAAACCCAGCTTTGAAGAGCCGCAAGGAAGGTTCTGAGGATCCCAGCTGTGCCTGTAGAAATTGGTCACATTAGAATGGAGTAATCTAGTTAAAAGCATTTCCTTAAATCCCCCAAACACATTTTTCTCTGTTCACCAGGGTATTACAGTTGACAGTGCCATGTGCTTCAGAGAGGTAAAGGAGTATTAAAGGAACTTGATGATCATTATTGAAAGTTATAAGGATTATGTTGCTGTTTGTTGGGATGGAAAGACTCCTCCATCACTTTGGAGAGTGTACCCTCCTATGTTACGTTATGTTATGTTATGTAGATTTGAAGGCATGCTATCACCCATAGGGTATCCTGTTGCTAAGCAAGTGTGAGTCTAGCCATACCTAGTGCCTAGTGAGACTGTTCAAAAAGCCAAGTCTTCAGCATTGTGCAGAATTCAAGAAGCAAGTAGGAGGCTCTTGTGTCTAGAAGCAGGTTGTTCCGTGCTTCAAAAGTGATGTAAAAGAAGGCTTGACGGCAGAATCTGTTTTTCCTTATGTGTAGTGTAGGGAACTGGGTTTTGTTGCAGTATCTACCCCCCACCTTTTGTCTGGTATTTGATGCAGCTGTGACTGAAGTGCACTGGCTCCCTGCCAACGAAGTCCCTGGTGCCAGTGTTCTTTCTCCCTAAACTGTACGATTGCTTCCCCAACTGGCAAGTCCTTCAGCACCATCTGTAAGTCCTTAGTAAATGATATCCCTGGTACCTAGGGGCCTGGGGTGCTAAAGAGAGTCCCTAAGGGCTGTAGCACAAACTGTGCCACCCTAAGGGACCCCTCACCGAGCACATGACAGGCTGCCATTGCAGGCAGCGTTTCTTGGTACAGACAAAAGTGAAAACATGAAATGGCACACAGCCTGTGTGCCATGTCCCCTAACACTGCCATGCAATATATGTAAGACACCTCCATAGCAGTCCTTACAGCCCTAAGGCAGGGTGCATTATAATACACGTGATGCATGTCTGCAAGAGTAGATATATCCCTGCTATGTCTTTGTCAATTCTTGGACATAGCAAGGGGCTAGGGAAGCCATTTTAAAGGCATGTTCTGGACACTGGTCAATACGAGTTCCCCAGCTCCATGATGGCTTCACTAAAGATATGAATGTTTGGTATCAAACATCTCATATTGGCGTACCCACACTAAAGCCAGTGTTGGATTTACCAAAACATGCACCCAGAGGGCACCTTAGAGGTGCCCCCTGAAACCCTACCACCCTCTGGTGGCTCACTGACTGGTTTCTGCCAGTCTGCCACCAAGACACCATTCTGGCCCCCTGGGGTGAGAACCTTCTTCTCTCAGGAGGCCTGTATGGGTAGAGGGTGTAACACCCCCTCCCGCACAATGACCTGCTGATTAGCCTTCCTAAGGCAGTAAGCCTCAAAGGACTGCTGCCTTTGAAATGCAAATGTGGCTCCCCTCACATGAGTGGAAGCCACCCCCCACTGTCCAAAGCCCATTTGGCACCTGAACAGGTGGGGAAAATAGCTAGTCAGGTAGGTGTGCCACCTCCAGGATAGTACCACCCCTAAGGTGGGCTACTGCAAGGTGGACAAGGTTTTTCAAAGGCAGTAATCTTTGAGATGGCTTTTGAGGCAAGTCTGGGACCGGGTTATGCCAACTTCTCACAGGAAGTGGTCATATAGGGGGTGTACTGACCCCAAGGAACAGTAGCCCATTGGCCACTACCCTACACGCCCCTAATGCCCCTAAATTCAGTAGTTAGGTGAGCCCCTGGCATCAGATAAGCAGATCCTGCTGACCTGAAGAAGAAGGACACCCCAGAGAAACAAATGCAAGAACTGAAGACCAGTGACAGATTTCGCTCCAACCCTGCCTGCCTGCCTGCCAACTTCGACAATTGTCCCAAAGCTGCCTAGTCCTTCAGCTGCTGAAACTTCCAAAAGCCTAGGTAGACTGCCAGCTTTCACCCCAGAATCAGGGAACTCCCATGGAGTAGCAGAGCTGCTCCCCTGAATCATTGCAGGTAGCCAAGAACCTCTAAAGAGGACTCCGGACCGCCAACACAACTGCCGGACCACCACACCCAAGCCTCCTAGCCCGTATTGAAGTAAGCCAACAGTGCCAAACAGGTCCCTAGCCTCTCCAGCAACAAGGTCAATCATGGGCTTCCCAATTGCAACCTCCACTCCGACTCCTGCAGTCTCTTTGTACAGACCCCCTCAACTGTGACCGCCTCTGGTGGCGGCAACACCTACGGTCCACTGCACCTAAGCACCTAGACATCCCAGACTGAGAAAAAAGAGGGCCACTGGTGCCTCTTCATCCCCCAATCTCATGAGATTTGAGCCCACTTGTTAGTTCACCAGGACTCGTTCCCCCAGTCCTCGCTTGCAGCCTGTTTCTGTGGGCCCCCCTACACTGAGACCACCACAGGGTACAGACACCCGAAGGTCCGAGAGCTCTCTGCACCCGTCTGCCTCGGACCGAGGAGATGAGAACCACTGGTGTCCCTCTGTCCCCGCAGTATCGCAAGACCTGAGCCCACTCAGTGGCTCACCCAAACCAGACACCTAGTTCTAACCTGCAGCCTCTTTTCGCAGTGACCGATCTCCATTGGAAGACATTGGGCACCCAATGATGTTTGGCACCCTGCACACAGCCAGTCCCAATGTGCTCAGGGGGCACTGCTGGTGCTAACTTGAACCTTGCCAACTACTCACCTTCACTACTGGAGATTGGTTTTGTAAGTCGCTGTACTCTACCTATTTGCAGAACTTGTTTTTCCTCCCATAGGATAACATAGCAGAACTCAGGAATTGCACTGTGTCCACTTTTCAAAGTGAAAATAATTCCTATTTAAAAACATACTTATCTGAATGATTTTTCTCTGATGCCTAATCATATATAAAGATACTTGTTATTTTCAAAAATTGGTGTGGATCTCCTTCTTGAGTCGTGGGTCTCTTTGATTGACTATTGTGTGCATTTGTAGATGTCTTGCACTCCTCTATGTTAAGCCTAAGGCAGTCAACCACCCTTCCCCTAAATAGAGCACTTTGGGATTGCATAGCAAGCCCTGTCCGCTCACTGGGAACCCCTGGACCTTTTACACGGTATTGACATACCACATAGAAGGCTAGCTCCTACATTGGTGATGCAGGGGTTGGGATACCAGACTTGATATCTACTATACCACTTGGTTGAAAAGTGATTCCGCAGAGGAATCCAACATTGTCTCTAGGTAGTAAAAGCTTTTTTTCAAAATTTTTACTTTTTCCAAATTGTTTTTAAAAAGCAGTAGAGCCTTTTTTAAGTCCCTTTGCAAACTGTTTAGAACTTAAAATAGTAACATAAGTTAGGTCCTTTTGGAAAGTACTTAAAATTTTTGTAATTCCTTTAAAGAGTTTCCAACTACTTTAAACACCATGCCTGATCAAGGGCCTTCCCAGGAACTCAATATGGCATACCTTAAGGTGACCCAAAGTAAGGAGCTCTGTAAAGCACTGAAACTTGCCATGTGTTCTAAACCCCCAAAAGTCCACCTGCAGCAGTTGCTAACACAAAATGTTAGGGCCATGGCAGAAAAAGAAGCCACCACTGGAGAAGAAGAGAAGATTGAGGAGGATGATGATTCTTTCAGCACTCCCTCTGATAGTAATACCACTGGTGGCACTTCTGATAGTACACCAGGGGGTGGAGACAATGGAGACGATGAACTCCACAAATTATCTAGGAGGATAGAATTTGAAGCTAAACTACTAGCTGTAGAAAAAGAAAGAATTGAGATGGGTTTACAGCCTATCTCTAGTGACAGCAAAATCACAACTGGGGAAGAAACGTGTGACCGTAAAATCCCTTCATTAAATGTTCCAAAATGCTCAGAAGGTGATGATCTCTGCAAATGGTTCACAGCATTTGAGAGAGTCTGTGGAGCCAGGAACGTCAGCCAGAAGTATTGGGGGCTCTCCCCTTTGAGAACTGTTCTCAGGAAGTGTAGGGATAGACCCCTGACACTTGGAGAGGCAGATGCTAAGTCCTGTGACCTCATGAAGGTTACCCTGATTGGGGGCTTTGGACTCACCACTGAGGAACATATAATATGGTTCAGGGAGACTCAGAAAACCCAGAGTCAGTCTTGGGTAGGTTTTGTAGATTTTTCAGTCAAAACACTAGGTGGTTGGCTGAAGGGAAGTAAGATGCTTGATTATCATGGGATTTATAATCTGCTTATGAAGGAACATCTATTAAGTAGCTGTACTTCTGAAAAGTTGTGTCAGTATCTGGTGGACCTAGGGCCAGTCTCTCCCCAATAGTTGGGGCAGAAGGTTGATCACTGGGTAAAAATCAGTGTGTCTAAACTAAACATGGAGGGGGTGCCCAAAAGAAAGAGGCCAAAAAGCCACCCCAAGAGAAACAGGTGGACCATTCGGAAGGTAGAGGTAAAAGTAAGGAGTCCGCTGTAGGCCCCGAAAAATCTGTCTGGGAGGGTGTGCCCTGAGACACCTAACAAAACAAAAGTGGGTACCAGGGTAAAAAAATGGGATGCCACAAAGGCTTGGTGCTTTGATTGTAAACAGACAGGACAACGAACAAAAGACACTTCCTGTTCTGAAAACAAACCCACTAGTATGCCCCCAGGGGTTGCCAGTGTAGCCTTATAGGATGACTCTTTAGATGACAAGGTCCTCATAGCCTTTAACTGGAAAGTGGGCCATGCGGTGAGATGAAGATTCCAGAGGGCGTTAGACACTTCCACCACCTATTGGTGAATGGAATCCTAGCCACTGCCCTCCCTGAGAGAGATCTGTACCAGTCACACTCATGTGCATGACAGACTGGCACTCTCTAGCCAGCATATCCCAGGTGAGACTGCCAGAGTAAGGGTTCTCCCAGGGGAGGCTACTAACAGGACTGTGGCTTTAGTGCCCCTACAAATAGCTGGGTCCCTTAGTTGGAGAAGGGTGGTAGTCAGTATAGACCTTCCCCACAATTGTCTTCTTTGAAATGACTTCCCAGAGGTTGGTCAGAGCCCAAAAGGGGACCTTGTCCGGTGTCTGCATCCTCCCAAGGATTCTGGAGGTGCTAAACCTGCAGCTAGTGCGAGTAGGCCCCAGAAGAAAAGGAATGAAAAGAAATGTAGGAAAGTTGGGCAACTTATAGCCAAAGTTCCAGTGAGCCAAGGAGATTCTACCCCAGTAGAGGAGAACTCCAATGTTGGTACTAGTAAAGCCCTACCTTACCCACAAGATGTCCTGACAAGCAACCTGAGCCCAAAGAAGCCTGTCTGTTAGCACCTTCACCTGTCAGTGAAGAGCTAAAGGTGTGGTTCTGGGAACTGACATCTGTCAGCTGCATCTGCTGGGCATAAGCCTTTATGGTTGTATTGTCGCTTGCATGGTGACCTGACCCTAAGTGAAATAGCCAGCTAGACCACCTGACCCTGTTGGTTATGGTAGGGTTACTCAAGCTGTGGGTAAGCTCTTTGGGTAAGCTGAGTGTTGCCCTGGATAAGATAGGGTTAGCATATGTGGACACATCGGATCCCAAGACAAAAAGAATGGGCAACAACACTAAAGAAGCAGACAATTGAATTGGGTCCTACCACTGCTGAGGTAGGTTAGTTCCCCTGAGGGAATGACCTAGACAGGAGGATGTAAGGCAGAATATGCCCTGCAACAATCCAGCCTGTTCTCTCACTTTTCCTTGCCAGACAGACTAGGAAGACCCTCCTAGGTTTGGATCAATCTACTGGCCGGTGGGTTAGGGGGCCTTGTGTAGGGAACTGTTTTTTGTTGCAGTATCTCCCCGCATTTTTTGCCTGGTATCTAATGCAACTTTGACTGAAGTGTACTGGGTCCCTGCCAATGAGGTCCTACGTGCCAGTGTTCTTTCTTCCTAAACTGTAAAATTGTTTCCCCAATTGGCAAATACTTTAACACCCTCTGTAAGTCCCTGTTAAATGATACCTCTGGTAACTAGGGTCAGAGGTGTTAAAGAGGGTCCCTAAGGGCTGCCGCACAAATTGTGCCACCCTGAGGGACCCCTCACCAAGCACAAACAGGCTGCCATTGCAGGCTGTGTGACTGTATGTAGAGTACAAATACAAGTCCTATCCCACTGCTGCCACCAGTGTTAAAAATGGGGGTCTCTATTTGGCAGTGGTTGGTACCCTGTAGTACAGGTGAGGCATTGGTTCCTTACCGCAAGGCAGGGGAGGTGAGGCGTTGATTCCTTACGGTTTCTGCGTAGGGGATGCAGCATTGGTTCCCTACAACAAGGCGGGGTAGATGAATCCAGCAGGTCACGATGTGAGGCGTCAACTCCGCTATGTCGCAATCACACACAAGGCCACAGGTGCTACGGCGGAGTCAGGTATCATGGACGTCGGTGACATGGCACTCTTGACTCACGATGTGGCAGGACTCTGCGGTCGCATCAGGACTGAGGCATCAGTCGTTGTACTCAGTGGGAACCACGACTCTGGTGCAGACAGTGGCGCAAACCCGGACTGCGGCGCCGGTTCCAAAGTTCCTCAGGAGTCGATGGGCTTGTTTCTTCTTGGTTACACCAAGCCTACTCTCTAAAAGTGGCATTTTCAAACGTACAATTTAAAAACCAATGTCACCAAAAGATGTATTTTTAGATTGTGAGTTCAGAGACCCCTTAAGCTTTGAAAATTCGTATATTTGCTTGTCTATGTTGGATGTTTTTTGTTTTGGTCTTGTTTTACTCAGATAAATATTGACCATTATTCTAAACTGGTGTGGAGTACTTTTGTGGTGTTTTCACTGTGTTACAGTGTGTGTGTGTGTGTGTATACAAATATTTTGCATATTGCTCTGAGACAAGCCTGACGGCTCGTGTCAAGCTACCAAGGAGGTGACAGGAGTTATCTTAGCTGTGTGACTCTCTTACCCTGAATAAAGTGAGGGTCCCTGCTTGGACAGGGTGCAAACCACTGCCAACTAGAGAGCCCATTTCTAACAGTGCAGACAAAAGTGAAAACACATCAAGGCACCCTCTTGTGTGCCATGTCCCCTAACACTACATGCAATATAAGTAAGTCATCCCTCTAGCTGGTCTTACAACCCTAAGGCGCTGTGCGTTATATTACATGTGAGGGCATATCTGCAAGAGCAGATATGCCCCTGCTCTGTCTTTGTTAATTCTCAGACATAGCAAGTGGCCAGGGAAGCCATTTTAAATGCATGTTCTGGACACTGGTCAATATGAGTTCCTCAGCTACATGATGACTTTACTGAAGAGAAGGATGTTTGGCATCAAACATCTTGTAGTGGTGAACCCACACAGATGCCATTGTTGGAGTTACCAATACATGCACCCAGAGGACACCTTATGGGTGCCCTCTAAAACCCTACAACCCTCTGGTGTACTCACTGACTGGCTTCTGCCAGCCTGCCACACAAGACACCATTCTGGCCTAGGGTGAGGGCTTTCTTCTCTCAGGAGGCCCAGAACATAAGCCTGTCCAGGAAGAGGGTGTAACACCCGCTCGTACAGGATGACCTGCTAATTAGCCTTCCTAGGGTAACAAGCCTCAAAGAGCTGCCGCCTTTGAAATTCAAATTTGGCTCCCCTCACAGGAGTGAGCCACACCCCACAGTAAAGAGCCCATTTGGCATCTGGACAGGTGAGAAAATTAGCTCGCCATGTAGGTGTGCCACTCCCGGCTAACACCACCCCTAAGGTGGGCTATTGCGAGGTGGACATGATTTTTCGGGGGCAGCCATCTTTGAGATGTCATTCCTGGGAATTCTGGGACAGGGTTGTGTACAATTCCCACAGGAAGTGGTCATATAGGGGGCATAGTGACCTCAAGGGTCAGTAGTCTATTGGCTACTACCCTACACACCCCTGATGCCCCTAAATTCAGTATTTATGGGAGCCCCTGGCACCAGAGATGCAGATCCCACTGACCTGAGGAAGAAGGACACCGCAGAGACACAAAAGCCAGAACTGAAGACCAGTAACAGGCTTGACATCAACACTGCCTGCCTGCCAACTTCGACAATTGTGCCAAAGCCACCTTGTCCCCCAGCTACTGAAACTTCCAAAATCCTGGGTAGACTGAACCAGGGAACTCCCATGGAGTAGCAGAGCTGTTCCCCTGCATCCTTGCAGGTTCCCAAGAACCTCGGAAGAGGACTCCACACCACCAATACCACCGCTGGGCCAATGCACTCAAGTCTCTTAGCCTGTGTTGAAGTAGGCCAACAGTGCCAACCTGTTCCCCAGCCTCTTAAGAAATAAGGTCCATCATGGGTTTCCCCACTGCGACCTCTGATCCGAAGCCTTCAGTTTATTTTTGTAGCCCCACTTCAACCGCGACCGCTTCCAGTGACGGCAACCCTGTTGTTCCACTCATCTCTACACCCGGACAACCTTGACCAAGAAGAAGGCCACTGGTGTCTCTCCGTCCCCAGGCTCGCGAGACTTGAGCCCATTTATTGGTTCACCCAAACTGGTCCCCTAGTCCTCGCATGCAGCCTGTTTCTGTGGGGCCCCCATCCACCACAACTGCCACTCATGACGGACACCCGATGGTCTAAGAACCCTCTGCATCTGGGTGTCCCGGATGGAGGATAAGTGGAGCACTGGTGTTCCACTGTCCCTGAGCACCACAAGTCCTAAGCCCACTTAGTGACTCACCCAAACCAGACAGCTAGTCCTAAAGTGCAGCCTCTTTTTGCAGTGACTGATCTCCATTGGAAAGCATTGGGCACCCAATGCTGTTTTGCACCCTTCAACCCCTGGGCTGCTGAGGGTGTATTGCTGGTGATGCCTTGGACCTTGCCCACTACTCACCTTAACTCCTGGAGAATGGTCTTGTAAGTCGCTGTACTCGACCTGTTTGCAGAACTTCTTTTTCCTCCCATAGGCTTACATTTAAAAACTCAGAAATTGCACTGTCTACTTTTTAAAGTGAAAAGAATTCCTATTTAAAAACGTACTTACCTGAATTACTTTTCTCCAGTGGCTAAACATATATAAAGATCATTTCTATTTTTATGATTTGGTGTGGATCTCCTTCTTGAGTTGTGTGTCTCATTTATTGTTTGTTGTGTGTATTTGTAGATGTCTTGCCCTCCTCTGTGTTAGGCCTAAAGTTACTCAACCACTCTACCCCTAAAAAGAGCTCTTTGCATAGCAATCCCTGTCCGCTCACTGGGGAACCCAAGGATCCTTTACATGATATTCTCTTATGACATAAAGGACCATCTTCCTACATGTAGGTTGTGTGCAAGTAGGGGTCTATGAAGCAGTGGTGTCTGAGATTTTTGTAAAAGCAGAAACAACTGTTGAAGTATGCGGACCTATGTACCTTTCTTTGTGCAGTTTCTGTAGTTTATTTGTTTTATGTTTGATCCAGTGAGCCACAAAGAGCTTCTCTGTTAAATGGATTGAGACCACTGAGGGGTGCCCCGTGGGTCAGGGGGCAACCAAAATTAATTGCTCTTTTATAGAGTGTTGGAAAATGGGTTATTGGTAGGGCAGGTAGGTACCTACACCTAGCAACAAGCCACTAACCTCCACATAGGTACAGTTAGGTCTCAGTAAATTAATCCCAGCTCAACCCTTGGTAGCTTGGCAACGAGCGTCAAGGCTTAACTTAGGAGACAAAGTGTAAAGCATTCAAATATCACAAAACAGTAATTAAATAAAACACAGGAAACAGTTTAAAAATCCAAAACCAATTTATAAAAATAGTTTATATTTTTATCTTTAAAATGACACAAAAACGATTAAAATCGGTTCAGGGGAACCGGAGATATGAATTTTTAAAGAATTATTACTTTTCTAGCGCTTAGAAACAAAAAGCGCCAATCGGGTCATCTGGTTGCACCTCGACCGGGGCAAAGTCAAACTTTCAGGCCGACCGCGATGGAGCCCTGCTCGGCTACAGGTCGCGGGAGGCCTCGGTTAAAAAGTTACCTTCTGACTTAGTCTTTATTTTGAAGTTTTTCTTCACCGGGACGAACCTGCCAGTTGAATCCGACCTCCTGGAGCCCTTGTCCGGATACGCGATGTGGGTTTCCTCGGTGGAGACTTTTACCTTCGGACTTAGTCGTTTTTTCGAGATGAAAATCCTTCGACCGGGGTAAACCTGGATCTTGATCCGACGTCCATGGAGCCCTTCTCGGATACGATGGCTGGGAGGTCCCGGTCAACTTTTTACGTTCGGACTTAGTCTCTTTTTTGGATGTTTTTCTTTACCGGGACGAACCACGAAGTCAGGCCGGGTCGCGGTTGAGGCAAGCCGGCTAGAATTTCCGCGGCGGGTCGGTCCCTCTCTGGAGCTTTTTTCCAAAAATTCTCAAATCTTTTCCAAACTTCTGGGGCTTCACCCAGATGTTCTTTTAAGGTTCTTTTGGGGTCCACAGCTCACCCCAAGGGTCCAGAAGTTCTGTGATGGTCCTTGGGGGGGTGCGGACTTCAACTCCCAGAATGCACCTGGCGCAAACTCCTTTTTGGCCACTGGACAGTGGTCAGCTGGTCGCTTTCTTCAGGAGTTGGTGCAGGGGACTCTGGTTTAGCAATTTTTCACCTGTAGCAAACAGGGAGTCCCTCCTTGAACCAGTTGAAGCCAGGCAAAGTCCTTCTTGTGGTGAAGCCCAAGTGTGCAGCTGGTGCAGTCCTTCTGAGTGCAGGGTCCAGGTGCAGGCCAGGGGTCCAGCAGGGCAGTCCTTCTTCTTCTTTAGTTCCTTTCTTGTTGAATTCTGGAGGGGATCTGAGGCGTGGGTGCAGGTCTGCCAGTTTTATCCTTGCTCCTGGGTGAAAAGCAGGGGGGCCCTGGTTCTCCAATCAGGGACAGGGTCGTCCCCCTGTGATGACCACTTCCTGGGAAGTGTGCCAAAAATCCATCCCAAAAGGCAACAGTCTCTAAAAATCCAACATGGCTGAATCTGATTTTTGGAGGTTACATCTGGCTGAGCCCACCCACTGGTGTGGCTAAAAATCATAAACACACCCCTCTCCTGCCCTCTCTTAATCTAATCAAGGGGGCACCTAATTGTCTGGGGTTGCAGGATGTGGGGGTGTTGCTGGGTGCTCCAAATGTCCTTCTCTGCCTTTGAAGACCAGTTTGGCAGCCCTCCCCCTTCCTGCCTCACCATCTGCTGAGGGGAGATTCTCTCCCCCAAGCACATTCCTTTGTGTGAAGCTAGGCCACTTCACACCTCATCAAGGCAGCCTGGCAGAAGCTGCTGCAGGCTGGCCAATCAGAGCACAGCAGCAAAAACAATGCAGAGCTGAAATTGGCAACTTTTTAGGTAAAGTCTAAACTTTTTACCTGGACAAGTTATATTAAATCCAACAACTGGAAGTTGTGGGATTTATTACAACAATCAATTTGATACCAAATTCTTGGTATGTAACATTTAAGGAGACTTTAAAATTTAAAATAAAGTCTGCCCATTCTAGCCTATGAAGGCCATTTACTTCCATGAGGGAAAAACGAATTTGGCTGTTTTTACCTCACCAGGGCTTATAAATCTATTTTTATAAAGTCCCTGCTTATAGTTACATGGCACCCAGTCCTAGGGGCACATAGGGCACACCTTAGGGGTGACTTATATGTAAAAATAAGGTAGTTTAAGACTTTGGAAGTACCTTTAATTCCAAAGTCGAATTTGCATATAACTTTAATTTAAAAGCAGCCAGCAAAGCAGGCCTGCCTTTAAAATGACACTGGGCACCTCAGCAGTGCACCTAGGTGTGCACCACCTATGCTGTGGTCCCTAAACCTACATGCCCTACCATATACTAGGGACTTATAGGTAGGTTAACTTAGCCAATTATAATTAGCCTAATTTGCATATCCATTTTACACAGAGCACAGGCCCTGGGACTGGTTAGCAGTACCCAGGGCACCATCAAAGTCAGGAAAACACCAGCAAAAAGAGGAAAATGGGGGCAAAAAGTTACGGGGCCTCTGCAATCAGCCCTGTTTTCTCACATAGAGTGATTGCTGTCCTCTCTAATCAGACATTTTGTAACTGATATTGGTGGCAGCATAATCAAAATGAATGGACAGTCCTTTTAGGTGTCTCCTTTAAGTGTCTCCTTTAGGTGGCAATGCATATCCCACCTCCCACCCCACAATGTTAAAGTTTGGGCCAGTCTCCCTTAACCGATTCTTTCATTTTTATAGACTGAGATATATGTGGAAAGATATGCATGCTTTGTGCACATCTCAAGCTGAACCTAAGACCTGTATGGCTGTTGAATAAGTCAAGGGAATGTGACTGCCCTGCGTCTGTGTTGTGGTCTAGAATGGTGGAGAGCTTTGTGCAAGACAAATCAGGTCTCTGCTGACCAGGGATCCCACCTTAGTTAGTTAAAACATCCCAGGAGAAGCTGCTCTTGTCCATGGCCTGTCACTTGAGCTCATCATGCAGTAGCCCATAGTTACATTGGAAGAGCTCCAGATTGTGAACCATGCAAGAAAGACAATTTGTCAGCTCTGAAGATAGATAATAGTCAACCTAACCAGTACTTTGTTCAGGAAACCTTTTCCAGCATGTATGTAGCTATGCACCAGAGGGGGTAGACTGAATTCGAGAAACATAGCCTAAGTCATGTCCAAGATTAGGACTAAGCCTGGGTTAGAAACCCTGGTAGAAGTTCCTGCTTCGCAAGGCAAAGAATTGGGCCTCCTGTGAGAAAGATCGCTGGACTAACCCCCTACAGAGATGAGCCGTCCTAGAGGAAGGAGTCCAACAGCACACCAACCTGTTAGGGGCAGTGTGAACCGTTGAAAGGACTGTGCCACTCGAGGACTTGAGTTTGCCATATGCTGTCCAAGAGGAGAAGGTTTTAATATTTGTCTGAGTTGTTGTCTGCACTGATTGGTAAGCCTGAGTCATACCTGATTCACCAATATTGCCAGAAAATTATGTAGAGCCTCCAGTTTTTTGCAGAAGCTTCGAAGATCCCCTCAGTGCGATCCGCTGGTTTGAAGAGGTTGGAACTTTAGTTAGGCAAGACTGTATTGATTCATGCACCGTTAACCATATGGAAAGCAGCCAAGCATTTCTCAAGATATCAGCCTTTGAACCCCAGGTCTCTTAACTGTAGCTACTCTCAGTCACTGGAGTTCTTGACCTTGTAACTGTAGACACTCTTGGTGCTACGAAAATCCAGTCTCATTCAGCAGTTTATAAATTACAAGGCTTACTATTCAGCTGTAAGCCCCACACGTGACAAAAGAATATTAAATGTACTCTAGTGTAGTGCTGGAGAAAGACAAGCACCACATATGGCCACAGGTACAGCAAGACACTCTCACAGAAAATAATAGAAGCAGGAACTTAAAATAGCACACCACATAAATTAACGTTAAGCAAACATTCAAGTTAAGATAAGCAAATGTAATTTGTCTTTTCAAATATATCGATATATTCATAGGTTTTTTAATTCCGTATTTAAATAAAACAGGTTGAAAACCTTTCCTCTTAGATGCTGTACAAATAAACTGTCTAGCAAAACATGTCCATATTATACTAAAAATGTCCGTCCATTTACCCCTTATAGCAATAGCTATCTCTGGGTACAGGAAGAAATGCTTACGCCCCACGTGAAATTCTAGAAGCAATCATCTTGTTTTCATAGTTGGTATCGCATCTAAATAGGGTAATTTAAATGGTTCAACCAAGAATTCTTTAAGCATTCCACATACATTTTGATACTCATATATCTTGGTTCGCTTCCTCTTGATTCTAGGTCTATTTTAAACCACAGTTTTCTCCTCGATCAGCTCAATGCTGCATCTGGTGTGGAAAGCTGTGTTTTCAAGTATTTGCCCAAGAGAAGCCAATTCATCATTGACTCTTGCGCCCAGACCATTTTACTCTTAACAATTTCTTCTTGACAAAGATTAGTTGTCATCATTATCATCATAACTTTATTCGATTTTCTGAAAAAAATCAGACAAGTATAAAACACAAACACATACCTTGTTAATCATTCATAAAAATACATCTTTGCACACAAAAAACAAAGATACAAGATAAAAATAAATATTTAAAAAGCGTCCATTCGACATTCCCATAGCCGGAGATTAACTATTTTAGAGTACTGCACGTTTCTGAATCTTCCCTGAAGCGAAATGTAAAGTACCCTGCTAAATGGGTCTAGACAGTTTAGTTTGCCTCCATTCCTATTTCTTCACTCAGATTTTTAAGCAACCTTCCCCTATTACGTCCCATTTCGGTTTGGAATACAGACATATCCAGACAGAGGAATTGTGTTCCATATAGGAGCTGAGGTTGTATCATTGCTGAATATTGTGTCAGAACTGGCCTCGTAGAGGGTCCCCAAAATCTCTGTCGA
This sequence comes from Pleurodeles waltl, assembly GCF_031143425.1. Lineage (NCBI taxonomy): Eukaryota > Metazoa > Chordata > Amphibia > Caudata > Salamandridae > Pleurodeles > Pleurodeles waltl. Next base: position 264,151,651 of record NC_090449.1, read on the forward strand.
ACTTCTTCAATCCAAATAAAGCTGTTAAGGTTCTTGTCTTTATGGCCTAAATATGATCGGTTCAATTCAAACTTTTGTGGAATCACACACTTAGGTACATACAGGAATCCACTTCCAATTTATGAAGTCACATAAGCCACAAGAAATGCACTCTTTTTTTTCCCAAAGACTCTCATTTTGGTCTTATCAATAGTAATTATCATTTTTTTGTTGCCACAATAAGGAAGAACATGGACAGTTTTCTTTGAGGGCCAGGCTGAGTCTGAGTCTGAGTGTTATCCATAACGAAATCATCTGCATATACTAGGCAATATACATGGACCCTCCACTAGATTAGGAGCAAAAGAGGTCATATTATTGAGGGCTGAGTGAAATCAGACAGAAAAAGTGCAAACTAAATCAAGGCTAACGTACAGCCCTGTCTCAATCCGTTCTTAATTATAAATCTTTAGAGCCTTTGTTGTACAATACTACTGTTGCACAATTATTTCTGTGTAGTTCCCTCAGAATTGACAGCAACATGGTGGAAATTGCCAGTGGAATACAACATTTTACCCTGTATTAAGTTGGGTGCTACCCAGAAGTCGACAAAGCAACAGAAGAAATTACCTCTTTGCTCTATTGACTTCCGAGTAATTGACCAAAGTCTGAAACAATGGTCAAGAGTAGAATACCCTTCTCCAAAGCCACCTTGGTCCTTTGGGATTAAATTATTTTCCTCAGAACATTCCCTCCGCCTTTAAGGCAATATTTTAGCAAATACATTTGCTCCCACATGCAAGAGACTTATAAGTCAATCATTTTTAGAAGCAGTGGGATCGCTTTTTTTTAAGTGGTTTTATAATAACCCCTTTCCAGCTAGCTCAAAATGGGCAATCCACAAGAATGTGTTGGTAACCAATGCATAGTAGACTAGCCCACACATCTATAATGAATTTTACCTTTGTTGCCGGGGAGGACTATTAGGGTCTGCTGCTCTTGTTATAGGAAAGATATTGTATTTCTTACGTCATAAAGGTATATATAACTCTAGTCACAAATAAATCTTTATAATTATTTTACATTCACAGTTTATAATATAATATGTTTATTTTTTAAGAATGATAACATTTAATAATGTCCCTTAAACATTCCCACAGTGATATCTCCATGCATTGGGCGAAATTTCTACCTATGTGTGAAAAGTTACTTTAAATTTGCATACACTCTTAAGTTCGTTCTTAGATGGCTCCACCACCTGAACTGTGGGGAGTGGAGGTAAGTAAGTCTACACTCGGAAATGGTTAATAACATAAAAGTGTACATTTACACTTGGGTGCAGGTGTAGATTTCCACACAAATAGATCAAGTAATTTTACAAGTGCAAAAGCACCTTTGTGAATAGAGCCCCCTTACCCTTACTTAGAGATCTCTGTGCAAGTGGCAGATATCTTCACACAGAAAAGATAGGGGTTGCAGAGGTCTTTGCACATAGGATAGTAAATAACATTTCGTATTATGTGAAGCGGTACTGGTGTAGTACTACTTCACGTACTACAAAATTGCAATTTGTGAATAGGTTCCTTAGTGTCTACCTTGTAGATGCAATAATAATGTTTGGACTCAGATTCCTGGCTAGTTAGAAGCCAGCGAGTTCTTGTGCCTTTGTGTAGCCTTGTTCTTTGCGTAGTTACTTGCGTGCACATTAAAGAACCTTTCTTTCATCAAAGTTAGGCAGTGATCTCAGTGGCAATTCAGTTACTAAAGAGTATTGTGTTTCACAATTAATGTGTACCCTTATGTCTACTTGATAAAGCCTTGCACTGGGCTAGCTGGTATCACAGTGAAGTATTAAAGGAGAACACTGGTAAGTCAATTTGTGGTCGTACAATGGGCCAGGACTCCAATGGTAAACTCCAACTGTCACAGCTGGAGCCAAGTAACCCCTGACTGAACCTCAGACCACCCGAACCAAGCCTCACACTCTGGTCCCACCCATAAAGCAGCCAATGTGTATCTTGCTCGTACTGAGTAAATAACTGGAAGGACTCTTGGAATGCTGCTTGCATGCCTTTTGCCTGTTTTCATGTTTGCGTCCAAACATTCAATTCATCTTCCTGCTCCCAGAGCCTAAATATACAGGCTCAGTCGTCTCCCCCTCCAAAGCAAAATATAAAAAACAACATTTCTCCTTCCGGCTTACTCGCTCCCTAAAGAAGTATTTATACTTGCCCAATTAATCACCGACGAGTACAAGTGAAAAAAATGTACTTCCCCAGGGGAGGGTGTTTTACAATATCATTGGAGGTGGAGGACAGCAACACCGTTTTTCTCAGGAGAATTTATACTTTTACTGAAACATTTCAGAATAGGAAGTTTAACTCTCCACCTAAGTAGAAAGCAAAACGTAAAACGTCTACTGGCTGTAATATAACCACAGCTAGTTTCCAGCGGAAAAGGACAAATCTTGAATTAATTCGTTTTCATTTAAACCAGCCAACCAAATCACCCAAAAGCTGGAAAGAGGAGACATCACACAAAACACATGGTGCACTCATGAGACTTTTGACTCTCACGTCAACTTAGTAACAACAAAGAAAAGCCGAGGTTAAGAGACGGAAATTCATGTGTTAGCGCTGCATTTTATGGTTTGAGCCTGGCATCAGAACACACCGAATTCTCTGGGATGGAAGAGTCACACAGGCCCTGCATTCAACAGCTGCAATGTGCTCTCAAACTACTGCCAATTAAAAAAAAAACTGAGATACGAGCACGGAGTCGCCTCCAATTAACAACTTGTCCCCAGTCTCTAGTCCAAAAATTATCTCGACAGTCCGTAACTCGTCTAGCACTTATAATTTTTTTTAAGTTCCCAACTCATTTGGTAATGTACATTTTTCTTCTAACTTATTGGGAAATCGAACTCATTTTGTCAGTCTCGCAAGTCGCATTTGATGTGGGTTAGGAAAATCTTTGTGCATTCGACAGAGATGCTGTCCTTTCAGCTCGAGAATCAGAAACAGGTTTTAAGTGCTCAACCATGTAAGTTTGACCTGGCACAAAAACTTGGCTCTTTTTAAAGGTCTGTTCACATTTCCAAGTTTGTGCTGTACACTTTTCAACCAAAGCCTTGAATTCATCTACATTCAAAGCTGAATACACTAATTTAAAAAACGAGGCTTTTGTTATTTTTTCCTACTAGTCTGAATGTTTTGTGTGAAAAATTGTGGTAGAATATAACTATGGCGGAGGAGCGTCAACCAGCAGCATCAGCTGCAAACCTTTTACTGCAAAATGATAATCAACTATGTGTATTATCGTTTTGTGTTGTAAAAGGGGTGGGACATTGGGGATGACAGGCACGGAGGGGAGTGCACAGAGAACTCCCCTCAGTGCGTATGTATATTTGGCCAGCCGTCTCTGGCCGGCCAAACACACTTGCGCACTGTGCTCTCTTTATCCCAGCACTGTGTTGCTGGGCTGGAGAGAGCAGGCACAGGCTCCCAGTCTGCCTGGAAGCACCCTGGCTGGGCGCTTTTAGCCAATCCTAACGCTGCTCTGAGCAGTGTCAGGATTGGCTGCAGGGCAGGCTGAAAGCCTGTGCCTGCAGCCTGCAGGAGAGGAGTGGCATGGTGGCGGCGACAGTGAGTGAAGGTAAGTGATTTTTTTACTATCAAATTAATTCTCCCCCCCCTGCACCAACTGGCCCTTCAAAGCCCCACGAGCCGCTCCTGGAATATAAGGGCCTACTTTGAAGGCTGCGTGCTCTCACTTACAACATTAGATACATAGACATCAGAAACAATCACAGGAATGTGGGTGGTCGCATTATGGACTCACTTCTTATCTCCATTCTCAGTTTATACTCCTGCAAATTCATGAACTGGATTCCAAAGTTGCAATTGGCAGGAGATCCCAAAATGTTCACTGTGACACATTCACAGCTGATCGATGTATTGATCGGCTGTTTGTCGTACTAGAGGTACTGGTAGTTAGGGAGCTGAGGTGTCATTGTATGCAAACATATAATTTGAGAAAAAAACATTAAAAGACTGGATGACACATACATTAGACATGATGAATGGCTCAGGATGAGTATTTAGGTGAGATGTGGGTGCATGTTGTAGTGTCGCGGTTAAACCCGTAACCGCGAGCAGAGAGCGCTAGGACCTCGAAGACAATGAGATATCCTGCGAGGGTCGAGAGCCGGAAAAGAAAAGGGAGGGGACTGAAAAGGAAAGGAAGGAACTAAGGACGGATGCATGTGGGCAAGTAGAGAAAATAAAACAAGATACCCTACCTTTGTGTGCCGTGGGTTTCTTCTGAGACACGTCAACTGGCCACAAAGGTAAACTCTCAAAACATACGCAATGCCGGGAGGCCACCCCAGGTGCATCTCCACACAGCGTGGCCCCCAGCATGTCACCAGCACTGCCATAACGCAAAATCAGGAGCCCACCCCAATCGCGCTGAGGACGCTCCATATTCCAGGAGGAGGCACTGGGAGCCCACCCCAGCTACCTCCACTTGTCATATTACAGTCTCGGCAGCAGCACCCTGCAGGAGGTAAGAGGCCTGATTCCACAGCCTCTGCAGAATCTGATGCAAATCTTGCGGTAAATCTTGCGAGATTAAAGTCTTCCCGGCAGCCATCTTGAAGAACTAGGTGGTGGCCATATTGAAGTCAGGCATCCATACAAAATACACAGGAGACTCACTGTAAAGCCATACGAGCTCACAGGAGGGAGCGGACGGGACATACAAGCGTGTAGGCGCACCACAATGCTGCCAGTGAACCACTAAAACCATAATGCTGCCCACAAGACACCTCCCTCGCACCACGATTGGCTGACATTACGTTGACGAACACAACGTGTCCACATCACCAGACTCAACACGACGCACAGGCCAGAACACGGATGGGACTGCATCCGTGGCACTCATTATGTACAGACCCTTCAAATTGGGGGTTTCATTCCTGCGCCCGCCTAAACCGCTCACCTTGTGTAAGGAGGAGGCATGGGCCTCCGCTGACAGGACTGGCTAGAAGGCTTCATGAAAGGGTCACAAGTTACTGACCCTGTGCAACAGCTGATTGCACTACACAACCTCATTGGAAAAGAGGTTGAGCAGATCATCAAGGAACTGCCAACAGACACAGCATCATCATACCAAGGGGTCCGCAAGGCACTTAACAGGAAATTTCTTCACAAAAGTAACATCGACTACGAATGCTACAGTTTCAACCTAGCGTATCAGGAGAAGGATGAATCCATGGGGGAGTTCATCTCACGCCTAAAACGCGTAGCCCGATACTGCACTTTTGACATGTTCACAACGGAAGACGCTCTTTACCTGCGGATCATTGAAGGATGCAAATTCACGTCCCTGCGCAGACGCCTCTTAACGAAACGATACTTGTTGGATGAAATAGAAGAAATGACAACAGTCAACGATCAAGCCAATTGAACATGCAAAGAAAATTGAAGCAGGAAAGATAGAGAGACAAGAACAGGCATTCAGGATTCAAAATCGACAGAAGAAACGCCAGTTCCCAGAAAGCTAGAGAACACTGAAATCCACAAAATGTCCCCAACAAATAGGATGTCGCCACAGCCACGATAAATGGGGCCAAAGGGAGTCCCAGCTGAAATGCTATCGCTGTGGCAAAGACTCCCCGCATGCTAATCTGTGCCCAGCGTTGGGACAACAGTGCCGCCACTGTGGCAAAGAAAACCACTTCGAAAAGGTGTGCCAAGCATCACAAAAGAGCATACAGCAAAAATCCCCAAAGCCCAGGTCGCGTCACCATGCGTAGGCTGTGCATGACTGATGAGATTGCTCCACCAGCTCATCCAGGGCAAGCCGTCACTCGCATGACACCTACGAATTGAGACACTCTGACTCCCGTGAATCACGATCTCTCACAAATCTCACAAGACAGTGAGGAGTACATTTGCAGGGTCGCTGACTAAGACAGAATAAAGAAATATCCGAGGCTGCATCACCGAATGGTGATGGAACTACATTTGTACTAGAGGGTGGTGCATCCCTCAATTAAATCAGTGTCACAGAGAACAATAGGATGAACTGGAAGCCAAAACTACACAAAGCACCTGTGCAAGTCTACACGTGGAAGACCCTCTGCCATGCCTAGGGCAATTTCAGCCGTCTCTCACTTACAAAGATAAGACCATACAAGCCCAGATTCATGTGATTGAAGGGACAGAAGCCGATTGCCTCTTCAGTTTGCCCATGGCCGAACGACTGAGGCTGGTTGAGATATTATATTGAGTGAAGGATGAATCAGACATTGTATGCTGGTTTCCGAAACTATTCATGGGACATGGGAAGTTGGCTCACTTCCAAGTCCACCTGCATATAAATGAACAAATACCACCAGTGGGCCAGGATCATTGTAAGGTACCCTTTCACCTTCAACAAGCAGTTGAGGACAAATTAAGAGACCTCCTGAGGGCTGACATCATAGAAAGAACTGCGGGACCCACCCCGATGGTGTCCCCGGTTCTGGTGGTGCCTAAAAGAGGATCCAGCGGCAAAGTGCGCCTATGTGTGGTCGAGAGCTCCAAACACAGCTATTCAATAGGAAAGACATCCAGGACCCCACATCAGCGACATCATCTCGCTACTCAATGGGGCGAAGGTAGTCTCCAAGCTGGATCTAAACAAGGGCTATCACCAGTTCGAGCTCCGCGAAAGTTCACGCTGCATCACTACATTTTCAATGAATCAAGGGCTATTTCAGTACAAATGGCTCAGCTTCGACATATCATCGCCAGCTGAGATATTTCAAGAAGCGATGAGGAGAGTAATTTGACACATTCCCAACGCCCGTAACTATAGTGACAACATCCTTATATTTGGAGCTGCAGTCAAAGAACATGACAAAGCCCTGGATCAGGCATTTCAGGCTCTTCTGGAGGCAAACCTAACCCTTAATAAGGACAAGTGTGAGTTTCACATGTCCCCACTCAAATTCTATGGACACATGTTCTCAGGTGATGGCATGAGGTCAGACCCCAAGAAAGTCCAGGCTCTCACCAACATTCCCCTCCCCCAGGATGCAGGAGATGGTCGGTTATTTCTGGGAATGGCCAGTTACTGCGCCCGGTACATCATGGACTACACTACCACCAGCTATCCTCTCAGAGAGCTGACAAAAAAAAGGTCAACCTTTCTGGTTGTCAGCGAGATGTGATCAAGCATTTAACGCAATCAAGGACACAGTTGAGGCGGCCATCACTCTGGTATACTTCAATCCTCGCAAGAAGACCGAGATCACCGTAGACGCAAGCCAGGTGGGACTTGGGGCCATCTTAGGTCAGTATGACAAAGACAGTGATCAAAGACACATAGTAGCATATGCCAGTCGCAGCTTGACTGACTCTGAGGCAGCATACTCTCAGCCGGAAAATGAGAATCTGGCCATTGTCTGGGCTGGCAAGCATTTTTACATATTCAGATATATAGGAAACACTTCACACTCATTAAGGACCATCAAGCACTGATAACCATATTCGGAAATCCCGAGCCAAAATACCTCCCAGAATCGAGCGATGGGGCATTCGACTGCAAGAATACACGTACACCATCATGCGCAAGCCCAGAAAAGCACAAATCCAGCGGATTAAATGTCACAACCCCCCAGAGTATCCTCGGCAACAAAACCATTACTAGCAGAGGAATACATTCACTTCATCATTGCTCAAGCAAGCCCACCTGAAGTCCCCCTTGAAGCCATAATTGAGGCAACCGCAGCAGATAACACACTACAAGAGGTAACGTGGTGCATAAGAACAAACGGATGGGGCCACATGGAGGAATCCAAAACCAATCAACTCACACACCTCAAGGAGCTAACCTCCTTTCGACACGTAAAGGATGAACTGTCCATTGCAGAGGATAGTCTACTACTAAGAGAAAAAAGAATTGTCATCCCGAAGAGTTTACAGCAAGGGGTGGTTAACCTGGCTCATGGGGGACATCGAGCATAGTAGCCACAAAAAGGGTGTTACGGGAGCGTGTCTGGTTGCCGTCCCTGGATGTGGTGGTTGAAGCTGCACTAAAAGACTGTCCACAGTGCCAGCTGGTCAGCCGAGAAGAACCTCCGGTGCTACTACAAATGTCTGAACTACCAGACAGAGGGGCTCATTCTGAGCCCGGCGGGCGGCGGGCGCCGCCGCCTGGAGGGAGCCGCCAAATGACCGCACCGCGGTCATAAGACCGCGGCGGCCATTCAGACATTTCCTCTGGGCCGGCGGGCGCTCTCCAAAAGAGCGCCCGCCGGCCCAGAGGAAATGCCCCTGCAACGAGGACGCCGGCTCAGAATTGAGCCGGCGTAGTTGCAGGGGTGCGACGGGTGCAGTTTGCACCCGTCGCGTATTTCAGTGTCTGCATTGCAGACACTGAAATACACAGTGGGGCCCTCTTACGGGGGCCCCTGCAGTGCCCATGCCATTGGCATGGGCATTGCAGGGGCCCCCAGGGGCCCCGCGGCACCCCCTACCGCCATCCTGTTCCTGGCGGGAGACCCGCCAGGAACAGGATGGCGGTAGGGGGTGTCAGAATCCCCATGGCTGCGGAGCGCGCTCCGCAGCCATGGAGGATTCCCCCGAGCAGCGGGAAGTCGGCGGAAGACATGCCGACTTTCCGCTTCTGACCGCGGCTGAACCGCCGCGGTCAGAATGCTCGTGGGAGCACCGCCAGCCTGTTGGCGGTGCTCCCGTGGTCGGTGGCCCTGGCGGCCACCGGCCGCCAGGGTCAGAATGACCCCCAGAGTCTGGCAACAAGTGACAGCAGACTTTTTTGGCCCACTACAGTCCGGCAAATAGATTCATGTTACAGTGGATAAATATTCCTGATTTCTAATCGCACAACAAATATCATCCATCAGGGCAGCCACTACCATACCAATACTGGATGACGTTGCAGCATGGGGAATCCCAGTAGTAGTCAAGACTGACAATGGCCCTCCGTTCAACAGCCAATATTTTGCCGAATTTGCCAGACACCTCAATTTCAAACATCGAAGAATCACTCCCCTGTGGCGCCAGGCCAAGGGGATGGTAGAGAGGTTCATGGCCACTCTGAAGAAGCCCATGCAACAAGCTGAACTGGCCATAAGGGATGTCCAGGCAGCACTGAATGAGGTGCTGAGGGCATACCAAACCACACCTCACAGCACCACATACAAATGCCTGGCCACTCTCATGCTTGGCTGTAGTGTGCGTACCAGTATACCGACCTGGGAAAACTCAACTAGTTGGGAATGGACAGCCACTGATCACGACAAGCTAGCAAAGATGGACAGAACCAAGAAAGCACAAATGAAGGACTACGCAGACAAGAGTCGGATAACTCAACCTTCAACAATCTGTGAAGGAGATTGGGTACTCATCAGATGAGAACAAAGGAGAAAATCGGACAGTCGGTATCACAAGCACCCACTGCAAGTAAGAAGCCAAAAAGGCGGAATGGTTACTGCTGCTTCGGAGGAGAAGAGGGTGACTCGGAACATTGCCCACTTCAAGAAATGCAACGCACCATCCAAAGAAGCAATGTCAGGAGGGGACAGCGATGCCACCAAGGATGCTCCCACACCAGACTTGAGACTAGGTCTATTCATCTCTTCGGCTGTTGGGGAACCTACACCACTCACCTCAGCAAGCCTACCACAGCGTGCTTGTCGCAGGCCTGCACAGCTCATTTAAGAAATATAATGGATGAATTCCTCAAACAAACTCATCTGTGCAAGCGGGGGGAGATGTAGTTTCGCAGTTAAACCCATAACCGCGACCAGAAAGCGGTAGGACCTCGAGGACAATAAGATATCCTGCGAGGGCCGCACCAGAAAAGTAAAGGGAGGGGACAGAAAAGGAAAGGAAGGGACTAGGGACAGATGCATGCAGGCGAGTAGAGAAAATAAACCAAGATAACCTACCTTTGTGTGCCAAGGGTTTTCTTCTGTGATACGTCACATGTGAGTACCTCAGTGGTGGTTCCTCTGTAGGAGCGGAGAAGTGTCGCCCCCTACACTGCTGTGCAGACAGCGTAAAAAATAAAATGGTAATAAAATGGTTTTATTACCGTATTCTTTTGGACACTTTCTGCCAGAAAACAAAGTGCAAGGGCAGGGCGGGGCCAGTGCATCACTGCTACCAATGATTGGCAGCAGTGAGGAGTGACTACAATTTCTAATGTAGAAGTGGTTTATTGGGTGTGTAGGGAAATAGAGTAGGAAGTAAATAAAATTATAATTTATTGTTTTTTAATGTTAATTTTTTCATGTAAATATACATATGTTTAGTTGGTTATTAATAATGTAAATTATTTAATTGTTATTTTATTCATTTAAGTTTCTTGTGTTAATTTTAATGTACATGTTATTTCTATATTCTAATTAGAAATTCATATTTTAGTAGCAGGTTGTTGAGTTGGTAGAAAAATAACCTTATAACGGAGCTCGGGCTTCAGCCTCATTCCTCAATATGAAGATGGAACTCCTCAGTGACTTGCAATATCTTTATCATGCACAGCAGGTGGTACGTTATCCTATATACGGTTAAGAAGACCAGGGAGAAAACAGGCCCTTGAGAGACTCTACAGTTCTGAGACCATCTTTTAGAGAAATATAGAGGATGGAAAACAGACTGACCTCAAAGAAATGAAATGAGTTATTTAATTAAACCAATTACTTTCAGGACAAGGATGAAATGGTCCACCTTGTTAAAGGCCACAAACATTCAAGTAACAAGAGACTGGCAGGAAATCCAGAATCATGGGCTTAGGCCACTGAATCAAATGCTACCAAGGAGTTCTCAGTACTGTAGAACGCACAAAATCCTTTCTGGAAGTGGTCAAGAAAGTTGATTCTTTCCGGTCTGCTTGCAAGCCACCTGGCCAAGGATTGCTCCATGATCTTTGCAAGAGCAGGAAGCGGCATAATCTGACATTCACATCAGGGAAATCTGATATGTAATGTATGTCCTCATTCAAGCATCAGCCACGATTCCTTTAAAATTATCATTGTGTCCTGTGTTCTCTAATAGGTGTCAGCATTTCACATTTCACAACTGGACATACTTAAGCATGACAACAGAATTTTGAGTGCAATATATGTAAACACAGTGCACCTACGTTTGAGCATGCACCCTGGGGACTGATTAAGCTATGCACTTACTGCTGAGATCTATATGTAAACAACAGAATACAACTTGGGCCGTTCTAGTCCTTTATCTTTTCAAGGAGGATAAAATGATTACCGCTGAGTTGGTTCTTTAGGCATTTGCAGTGCTAAAGAAAGGAAAAAGGCATAGTGGCAAGAACATGCAACATTAAAATATCGTAATGGCATCTGTAGAAAGGAAGCCCATTTTAACTTCCTATTAGGTGTCCAGACCTTGAAGTTTGTGTAGATTTAAGGACTCCATTTTCCTGCCTCCTGTAGTGCCTTGGGCCTGCTTTAGCTTTAATCACACGTTACCCCCAAACTGGGAAGCCTCCATTTACATTAATTAAAGATTTATTTCAAATGTAGTTAGTGACACTGTAGCATTTGTTTCTTTAGTTTTACATTTAAAATAACTTTATAAAATTAATTACCATTGATACTTTAAATAAAAATACTTTTGTAAAGTTTTTACAAGTTTAATAAACTTTTTAACGTTTATCTTGGAGAGACTATGGGGGTGATTCTGATTCTGGCGGGCGGCGGAGGCCGCCCGCCAGAATTCTGCCCCCATTATACCGCTCCGCGGTCAGAAGACCGCGGAGGGTATTATGAGTTTTTCCCTGGGCTGGCGGGCGGTCTCCAAAAGACCGCCCGCCAGCCCAGGGAAAAACTCCCTTCCCACGAGGATGCCGGCTCGTAATCGAGCCGGCGGAGTGGGAAGGTGCGACGGGTGCAGTGGCACCCGTCGCGTATTTCAGTGTCTGCAAGGCAGACACTGAAATACTTTGCGGGGCCCTCTTACGGGGGCCCCTGCCGTGCCCATGCCATTGGCATAGGCACGGCAGGGGCCCCCAGGGGCCCCGCGACCCCCCCTACCGCCATCCTGTTCATGGCGGCTTTCCCGCCATGAACAGGATGGCGGTAGGGGGGGTCAGAATCCTCATGGCGGCGGAGCGCGCTCCGCCGCCATGAAGGATTCCCCCGAGCAGCGGTAAGTCGGCGGGAGCCCGCCGACTTGCCGCTTCTGACCGCGGCTGAACCGCCGCGGTCAGAATGCTCGTGGGAGCACCGCCAGCCTGTTGGCGGTGCTCCCGTGGTTGGTGGCCCTGGCGGCCACCGGCCGCCAGGGTCAGAATGACCCCCTATATATTCGGGGTGGAAATCTCCACATGCTAAAGTATATGGAAAAGTAAAAAAGTTTACTAAACTTGGGAAAAGTCTGTTAAAAAATGCTGCAGTACTAATAACTACTTTATGAAATAAATCTTTAAGGTAAATATATTAAATTACATAAACGCTATTTTAATCAAGTTTATATTAAAAAAATGATAACTAAAGTAAAATGAACTAAAATTTATTTTTATGTGCTACATTATATTACATTATTTATAAAAATGGGAAAATATATTGTTATAGTTAAAAATTAAATAGAAATACATACTATTTTTACATTTTAATGATTAAATTAGATGTATTTATATTTATAACTATTTCAATAATTTAATTTAGATTAACATTTAGGTTTACAGTTAAGTCGTTCTGTCCATTACTTTCTACTGGAGGGTGTGGCAGTAACAAGGGTAGGCCATGTGGGGTGATAGGCTTAATACTATTTTTTAAGTGGTAACTTACAATTTTAAGTTAAGTTCCACTCCATTTTTCAGGGGTAGAGACGTGTAAGTCTACACTTTTGAGTAGCATTACACTTACATTGTGTAAGAACTGAGAAAAGGGAGCATGAATGCTACAATGGACAACACATATGGATGCCTCTGGTAACCAATGCGGTAATGGGGAAGAGGAGTGGCTTGTGAGAATGTGGGAGCTGAAAGGATTAATCTGGGGGCCTGATTTTAAATGTACTGTAGGTAGTGTAAATGAGCTTTGGTAACACCTTGGAATTCTGAGATGCAATAATCGAGAACAGATCAAATGAGTGCTGTAACTGCTGTCGCTGCCCCTCAAATAAGAGGTGTGGGGACATTTTACAAAGAGTGCTGTGAAATCCAAGTGCTCGGGTATCAAAACTGCTCTTCTAGAATTGCAATGACTACCAGTATGCAAAGAATAGACTTCAAAGAGAGTTTCATGGTAAGCACCCCAGCTTCAGTCAACTTCAAACTGCCATAGCTCAGAACTTTCCCCTTAACCTTCCCAGAAGGTTTCACATCAGAACATTGAAAATTCTTAGTTCTGTGACTAAGGGCCTGATTACGAGTTTGGTGGAAACGTTACCACCTGCTGCCTAGTTGGCGGTCCGCTCGTCGAATTACAATGTTGGCAGGTTGCTAAACAAGAGACTGCCAGAGTCCCGCCGCCTCCTCCAGCCATTTGCTGACCTTTTTGACTGCAGCATGGGGAATAGCAGCAGTCAGAGACGGTAAAGATTACAGAAGTGCTTTTCTGTTGCATCAACTGTGGGAGGGAGACCACCTGTTGTGAGAGGGCAGAATCAAAGGAAATGGGGTGCAAGCTCACCAATTTCCTTCTTTTCAATCTCCCACGTGGGCTGCTTCGTATGGGGCCCCCCTTCGCAGCAGCAACTTGACCTTGAAGAAAACAACCCGATGAAGGCTGAAATTCAGGTAAGTATATTTCACACTTTTCTCCCATTGACTGGACTGGCCACATCTGGTCTGGACTCCAGCAATGCAAAAGTACTCAGATAAGGTATTTTTCCACGTGTTACGCATATGTGTACATTTTACAATTTTTAAGTCAAAATGTACACACCTGCATAGACACATATGGGAAAATATGTCTTAAATTGCTGACCAGCCTGCACCGGTCCCCTGCCATCAGGAACACTGTTGCTGGGCCAGTGGTAACATTAGTATACAGCAGATGAGAGACTGCCGACTCCACGGATCATTGGGACTGCCGCTGCACGGTATGGTGGTCTGACTGCCAAACTCGTAATCAGGGCCTATGTCACAAGTCATTACAATTGCGTAGGTGGAAATTTCAGTTGAAGCAATTGCCGCTATTGAGCTGATGTGTTAAGTTTAGCATCATGTTTTCCATCCAGAGTCTTCACAGTGACTGCCATAATAGGGCCATGGCCCATTTCAGTGGCACAATAAAAAACTGGCCAATAGTGGTGCTTCCGCTGACTACCAGTATCTCTGTTTTGTCAGAGTTACGTTTTAGACATTTTCTGTTAAGCCAGGATTTGACATTCACCAGGCAGGAGTGAAGCCCTTGGGCCAAATGGGGAGGGCCATTTAAGCAGAAGAGTAGTTGGATGTCGTCAGCATAGGCAGAGAGTTGTAGGCTGAAGCATTGAATTAAGGAGGTCAAAGACAGAACATACATGGTAAAATGGCAAAGGGAGAGACCAGAGCCTTGTGGTACACCACAGAGTGGGGAGTATTTTTTAGAAGTGTGGTTAAAAGGATTCTTTGAGTGCTTACTTAAGAAGTGTGAGATGAGAATGCGCCAAAATGCTACGCTTTCCAAGGTGAGGTGTAACAAGGAGAAATATCTTCATTTCTCCTCGTTTTTAACTCTTTCTATGTGTGCTGCATAGAGATAGGAAAATGTCTCAGGGGATTGTTTCTGTGCAGGAAGGTGCTCCTTACTGCACAAAAACAACCCTCCTTACAGTGCAGGCACCCTTCAACCATGGTGCAAGGGTGCCTGAATTTGGAGTTAGGCATCCAAAATGGCACCAGCACAGGGACAAAGGCAGGAATGTTCCATATTCTTTTAAATATGGCGCATTCCTGTCCTTTCCCTGCTACGCAGCACAGCAAGGTGACGTGTGCACTGCATGATCTGGCCATAAATATGGCCCGTTGTATTTAGAGTAAATGGTCAAACAGCTGTTGAGGACAGTGCAAATGCCAAGAAAGGACAGTGAATGTCTCAACTCACCTTGGGTAGGGAATTCAACTCGTAAACAATGCTATCTATGAAGTAGGCAGGGGCTACTCCTCCGTTAGGGCGGAGGAGCGTCGTCCCCCCACCAGCAGTGGCAGCTGCAAAACCTTTACCAGAAAACGATTATAAACTGGGTTTATTGTCGTTTTCTGATAAAGGGGCAGGGCCACTTGGGTGGCGAGCCCTGGCTGAGTGCTCCCCAAACGATCCTGACCCTGCTCTGAGCAGCATCAGGATTGGCCGCAGGGCAGGGTCTGTGCCTGCGATGGAGGAGAGGAGCGGCATGGTGGTGAGTGAAGGTAAGTTATTGTTTTGTTTTTTAAAATTAAATTAATGATTACTTCTGCCCTCCTGCGTGTCACACTGCCCCTTCCGCGCCCCTCAAGCCACTACTGGAAGTAGGTCTTAATGGTGAGACCTGGGAGCCATAAGAGGGGAGGGATTTGGGAGAAGGCTTAGGTTAGTGGGTTTGAACTTATCTCTTTTGCAGCGTTAGTCTTCAGAAAGTATTGCCAATCCTCATTCTGTAAAATTGAATAAAAAACTATGGAAACTAGAGTAAATGGTCTAATAGAGAAAAGTGTGGGAATTTATTAAACAGAAGTCTTACAAATGAACACGAATCTAAAGAGACAGATTATTGGCTAGGTAACTGTAATGGCTGAACATAACACATTCTTATGATCATTCAAGAAACACCTATGAGCCATCCACCAGAAACACTTTAATCTGAGATACGACTTTATTAATACAGCTGTTAAGAGTTGAGTAAACATCTCTGAAGTCAAGCAGCTTATCCTTTTTTACTGAGCCACTGTCTAACGCTGCTTAATTATTTTCAATTACAGGCTAAGTTTTACACCAGAAATTAGAGTTTAGATAAGACATTTCTGAAGAATAAATATGAATACTGACATGAAAACAGTGAGAACTCTCACCACTTATGTTAAATAGTGCTTTTCATAACAGACCAGTGAGCCCCGGGCTGGCGCAGGAAATATGTAGAGATTTATTTCAGTCACAGAATGTGTTAGTCTGATTTTTTTTTAAATAAATGGTAGAAACCTGACTCGTCAGGACTAACAAGTGTAATAAACAGCACAAGGTACTACCTGGCATACAAGTCGTAGAAATACTCCATCGTTAATGTGAAAAGGGTCCCTCGTTTATTTAGTGTTGAAACTGACCAAGTGTAGTTTATAAATTGTTCACCCTCTTAATTCTTAAAAAGGGGCTAAAAACAACATTGTGCACCAAGAGCGATTCAAGGCCACAGATATAAAGAATTATAGATTGCTAACACTGAATAATCGAGGGGTTCTGAGTGACAGCAAATAGACAAAGAGAGACAAAAAACTGCCCATGTACTTGCACATTTTTTTGCTAATGGTAGGCAGGGGTGAGTAACAGGCACGATTGGTGAGTGGGATGGGGAAGAAGCAATACGGACAACGGGGGTGGGAGGGTAATCAAATAACATGAAAAACTGAGGTGGGTAGAGAAGAAGCATCACAACTAAGGGGGTTAGGGTAAAACAAGCAATACAGACACCTGGTAGGAGGTGAAGAAGCAACACAGACAATGAGGGGTGGGGGTGGGAAGGGAATAAACAACTTGGAAAATGAGGGTGGGGTAGAAAAGGCAAAAAGCAACACATACAAGGGGCTGAAAGGAAAAGAAGCAATACGGACATAGGGGAAGAGGGGAAGAAGCAACACATACAACGGGGTGGGAGGGAAGAAGCAGCATGGTTACAGGGAAGGGAAAAAGCAACACGGACAAGGATGATAGGGGAAGAAGAAGGAATAAAAATACCTCAAGCACAGCCTGATTAGCATTAGGACGGCAATCAAGCTGAAGCATTCAGTATTTGGGTCATGCTCCAGCTTAAAGAAAAGCAAGTGAAGATAACACACACTAGCCAATTAGAAGACAGCAAATAAGAGTGACAATGAAGCCAATGAACCGCAGGCAATGGAGGTCTGCAAGCCACTTGTTCCGCACAATATTTCTTGCAAGTGACAGTGCATTCAGCTCATGCACTGTTGATTGTGAGACCTAAAAAGCGGCCCACATACTGCAAAACGGGCAGTTTGTACCTTGTAATTAAACACTGTATAGGTGTTTTGTGAGGCATGGTAGACTGCGTACACCGACCCACTAGACTTGTAAAAAGCCAAAGAAATTGACCCACACACCGGCCTGTAAGACCAGCCCTCCTGACACTGCCAGACTGCCGTATAGTCCAGACTGACTCTGTAGGTCACATGTTCAAATCCTGTCAAGGCCAACTCAGCCTATCATCATTCCAATGTAAATAAATTAAATAAAAATAAATTTATAAAAGTAACATTTGCTATTTGTAGTTTTAAGAAAACACAAACTGTGGTAGGAAGCACTGTATAAAACTTGTTAATATTAGTGTGTTATGACTGACTTTTTCCCAGCCTTATAAGTCCTTCCAAGGCAGCTGCCCTTCTGGATATAGGATTTCAATATGCACCAGCAAGCATCAATAACATTAAAAATAGTAATAATGTTTGAGGCAGAGGCTTCAAGACACGTGCGTCCCTTTTTAGTCTTTGTAGCAATATTGAAGCGATAGAAAAACAGAGATACAATATGTTTGTGTCTATGTTTATATGTTTGTGTGGCTGTATGTGCCTCTATGTCTGTATGTGTGTGTTTCGGTGTGAGTGTCTGTGTTTGTCAGTATGTCTGTGTGTGAGTATGTGTGTGTTTTGGGTATGTTTCTATGTGTGTGTATGAGAGTATGTGTGCTGCGATAAGTGTGTCTCTGTGCGTATGTGTACTGCTGTGCAAATAAGTGTATGTGCCTCCATTTCTCTATCAGTATGTCTAAGCATGTATGTGTATATGTCTGTCTGTCTAGCAGTGTGTATGATTGTGCCTGCATGCACTTGTGTTTGTATGTGTCCATCCATGTGTACATTTGTCACTGTGCCCCTTGTATGTGTCCCTCTGTGGGCCTATTAGTGAGTTTGTGTGTCTGTTCCCAGTTGTGTGCACCTGTGTGTCTGGCAGTAACTATATGTGCCTCTGTGGGCCAGGCAGTGCTTAGCATCTGTGCATATCTGTGTGTAGCAGTGTGTGTGCATGCCTTGGTTTATATGTGGCTGTAAGTCTAATCGATATTTATGTATGTATCTGTGCCTGCGTTTCTGTGGTTTGTAATATGCTTCTGTTTGTATCAGGCAGAGTGTAGGTGTGTCTGTGGCTATGAGTGTCTAGCTGTGTATATGTGTCTGTGTATGTCGGCAGAGTTTATGTGCCTTTGTGTGTGTATCTCTGTTTCCACCATGTGTAGCAGTTTGTAAGTGTCGGCAACAAGGTGATTCTAGCAGTTTGTCTGTCTTTTCCTGTGTGTCTAGCAGTGTGTATGTACATGTGTGTATGTGTGCCTGTGTGTATCGAGCAGTTGTTATGTGTGTGTTTAGCAGTGTGCATGTATGTTTCTAGCAGTGTGTATATGTTTGTATATGTGTGTGTGATTAGCAGTGTGTGTGTGTGTGTGTGTGTGTGTGAGAGAGAGATCCTGTGAGTGTCTAGCAGTATGTGTGTGTGTCTGAGTCCCTTCCTGTATGGCTAGCTGTGTGTTTCTGTACCAGTTGTTAGGAGTATGTATGTGCTTGTGTCTATTTGCACGTGTGTGTTGGTTTGTGCCTATGTGTCTAGCAGTGTGTTTGTTTCTGTGTGTACCTAGCAGTGCGTTTGTGCCTCTCTGTCTCTAACATTAAGCGTGTGGCTGTTCATGTGTGTGTTTAGAAGTGTGTCTTTACCTGTGTGTCTAGCAGTCAAAATATGTTTCTAACAGTGTGTGTTGGCGTCCTTGTGTGCTTAGGAGTGTGTTTGTGTCTATGTGTGTCTAGCAGTGTGTATGTGTGTCTAGCTGTGTATATGTGTTGAGCACTGTGTATGTATGAGTGTGTGTGTGTGTCTGTCTGTACCCGTGTGTCTAGTAGCCTGAATATGTCTGTGCAGGTGTGTGTCTAGCAGTGTGCTTGTGTGTGCCTTTGTGCTTTGAAAAGTGTGTATGTGTGCGTTTAGCAGTGTGTATATGTGCCTCTTGAAATATGTATATGCGTGTTTAGCCTTGTGTGTGGGTCTAGGAGTGTGTATGTGCCTCTGATTGACTGTATCTAACAGTGTGTGTGTATGTGATTGGCAATATGTACATCTCTGTGCCTGTGTATGTTTAGCAGTGTATATGTGTGTGTCTAACAGTGTGTACATTTCTGTTCATGTGTGTCTAGCAGTGTGTATACACCTGTATGGGGAACAGTGTGTGTGCGCCTGTGTTTCGAGAAGTTTGTCTCTGTCTGGGCCTGCATATCCAGCAGTGTATTTGTATCTGTGTGTGCATCTAGCTGTGTGTTTGTGCCTGTGTGTGTCTAGTAGTGTGAATGGGTCTGTGTGTGCCTTGCAGTGTTTGTGTGCCTACGTTTATCAGCAGTGTGTATGTGCATGTTTAGCAGTGTGTCTAGCAATGTGTATGTGTCATGTGCCTAGGTGTGTTTAGCAGTGTGTGTGT
Organism: Pleurodeles waltl; assembly: GCF_031143425.1. Classification (NCBI taxonomy): domain Eukaryota; kingdom Metazoa; phylum Chordata; class Amphibia; order Caudata; family Salamandridae; genus Pleurodeles; species Pleurodeles waltl. The sequence continues at coordinate 264,171,255 of NC_090449.1, forward strand.
GTGTGTGTGTGTGTCTAAGTAGCAGTGTTTATGTCTCTGTGCCTTTGTGTCTAACAATGTGTATGTATGTGTCTAGCAGTATGAACTTGTGTGTGAATGTGTTGGCCTAGCAGTGCGTATGCACCTGTATGTCTAGCAGTGTGTGTGTGTGTGTGTGTGTACTGGTCTAGCAGTTTGTCTCTGTGCCTGTGTGTCCAGAATTGTATTTGTGTCTGTGTGTGTAGCAGTGTGTGTGTGTGCCTATGTGTATCTATCAGTGGGCCAGTGTGTCTAAAAGTACGTGCGTGCCTGCGCCCAGCCGTGCATGTGGATACCCACATGTGTAACAGTGTGTAAGTGTCTGTGCCTGTGTCGAGCAGTGTGTATGCTTGTGCACCTATTGCCTACCATGAATCCAGAGAACAGATCAGATGAAAAAGCGTCGAAAGGATTGCGGAATTTTTCATAAATGTTGTTTTAAACTGAGACCCCGGGGGTGCAACGAGTCCTCTCCCAAGAGGGAGAGCACTGAGCTCCGGATCTTTCAGAGTTAAATATTTATGCATAGTGGCAATCTTTGCTAAAATTATCAATTGACGATTAATTGATTTGTGTTAACGCACGAGAACCACTTAGGGAGTCAAATTCTCAGTGATCAAAAATATCAAAAACGAAAAAACATGTTTCTTTCTAAACTTTTTAAGTGGAAGAAGTGTGACATATTGAGATGAAAATTGTTGTGAATTCTTCATAGACTATGACAGGCAATAGACACTTTAAGAAAACACAAGCATTTACAATGCACGGGGTCTCGCATTTGCTCGAGTTAGAGCTATTAGCGTTCTAAACTCCTAACCGGACGTTTCTTGCCACATACATTGAAAATGAAAAGTAATACAGTCTCACCTATGCGAGCCGATTCAAAGCGCCCCAAAAGGAAATTGAAGTTCGCTCATAGTCAAACGTATCGGCGAAAGTGCAATTAGCTATGTAACAGGGTCCTATCCAAGGTGGTAACCATACCGCCCCAAGGAGGCAGAAACGTAAAGCATTTACCAATAAAAACAAAGGATTTTTGAAAGGCAAGCCTATGAACGAGTGATAGCGATGGGCGTGCAGTGGGCGTGGTTAAAAGCCCGGATACATACCAACATGCATGCTGCTATGCTCCGACCTAATAAGGAACACGGGCAACAGGAGTTAAAGAAAACACAATACAAATAGCAGGAGCAGGAGCTAAGCAGAAAGAAGAGAGAGAAATACTATCTAAATCAAAATGGGAGCAGCAAAAGACTCTAATAAAGGGGAAACTATGAGTACTTGGTTTATGACCATATGAAAGAGAAGGAAGTGACGCCAGCATACGCTGCCCAATTAGAAGCAGCAAACAAAGAGCAACAATGAATCCTATGCAGTTCCAGACAAGACCCAACTATCCTATTAATCACTGTTTACCCAGCTTAAGTTTACGTTATATATGTTTAAAAAAACTGTCCTCCTGTCACCCCACTCCCTTCACCCTCTGTGCCCTTCTCCACTCCCAAATCTGTGCAAGAACCAGTGCTGCACTGAAAGACTCAGAGAGCCCTGTAAGAGAGGCCCAGAATTCCCTTTTGACATAGGAACAGTGAAAACAACTTTTGTTTCCCACTATTGCTACATCCAAGCATCGAATAACCAGGTTCAGAACCTGATTGTTCATGTTTAAGGTTTCCAATGGAATCAATACATGGCATATAGAATGGTAGTTGGAAATGGTGAATTACAGAGATGTTTTTCTCTGAGTGTTTCTGAGTGATATTAAAGAAACAACAAGAGCAAACCGCAGCCTCCTCCCTGGCCTAAATTAAAAAAAAACAATACCTGGCCTCCTGCGACCTCCTCCACCACTCTCTGTCTCATCACAGCTACACCTTTCCTGAAGCTGTGCTCTGAGCCACCACTGTTCTGACGTTTTCAGACAGCCCAATCACAGTAGCCTGGAATTCCTTTATCACATTGCAACAGGGAATACCAACTTCTGTTTCCCACCTTTGCTACTCCATAACAATAAATTACAGGACTTATAATTCAAGTAATTGATGCTAATGGTTCTCTATGAGAGCCTTCTATTACAAAGTGATACGTACAATTAGGTCTTGATTATACCAGGTGTGCCATTATTGCTCCATTCCAAGTTTTATGACTCAAAATGAGGTCTAATGCACAAACAAATTGTTTTTAATATGTGCGTTTTGAGGTGTGCAAACTCAAAATTGTTGGAGTCTGACTTGTGATGGAGTTCAGCAGTTAAAAACCGTCCAGGGAAGCCTTCATGGATGCCCTAACCTGCATGTAAATTAGAATTATTACCCCATATCCTGAATGTACTCCGATTGAGATTTGTATGAATCCCAAAATGGAGCATTTGTTGGAAATTAAAAGAGAAAGAACAGACATGACTTTATCCCATCAGTGTACTCCACCAACACACAATCACCACATCAACCACATGTTGGTCCAAAAGTATACTGTAAACATATAGCAGCCTTATCCACACATGGCTTTTCCAAAATAGATAAAAGAAACGTCCCACGAACATCATATAGGTGCAACAATGGCATGTAAAACTGTGGCAGAATGTGCAAAAGAGAATCAACTTTTAACAACCCTAAGGGCTTTATATAGTGTTTGGCAGATGCGGGGCATCCAGCAAAAGTAATGGATATAACATTTGTCCCATTTAGAGTGCACAAAGGCCCCATACACTCTAAATAGGGTAGAATGAGCTTCTGCTGTTTTTGGTAGATGCCCTGCCTCTGCCAATCTATAAATAAATCCCAAGTTCCTTTGAAAGAGAAGTGTAACTGGAGAGGCTCAAAGCTAGCTCACCTGCTGGGACAACTCTCAGAGCATGCATTGCTCACAGCCCTCAAAGATTCCAAAGTGGAGTGCTCACCACTCCCGGGGTGGATTGCTCAAAGGCCTAAACAGCTCATATCCTCACTACGCCAGAAGATGTAGTATTGTACTGATGAATGAACAGTGTACCCAGCTGTCCATACTATGCCATCTGGAGCAACCTAGATTCCAAGGCAGACTTTTGAACATAAAATGTACTGTATCTGAAAACGCGTCCCGCCCTAGGCAATTTATTTAGTCTGGGACTCGTTTTAGGCCAATGAACCTTTTGGCCCTGATTGGAGACACCTTAAGATGAGATCTCTGTCCAGCATGTCAATCAATAGATCAATAACCTCATCAATATTCACAGCAGCAAATCAATCAAATTAGTTAATCACATCAATATGAATTTGAAACGCACCATGACCTTTCAGCCATGAATAACCACACAAATTTAGGAAGATTTATGATATTTATTCTCTATTGGTTACACTCTACTAGCAAGATTATTAGTCTCAACACCAGCAAACACATCAACAGTGTTATAATGTGGCAACTCGAGTAAGATTTAAGCAAAGCAAAAATGATAAACATTAGAACAAAACACGGCGTCAACATGTATCTATTTAGCAGAGTATCATTAGTGCATCTATTCAACGTAGCAAAGATTCAGTCATTTTGTCTGTTTGCATCCAATATTTGTGAACTCCTTGACTAGCCTCGAATTAGCATCAGCATGTTAGGCTTCATGCAAAACAATTTAGTAACACAAATTTGGAAACATCTAACTATGGTCTCTGTCAAAAAAACAGTTGGTACTTAGAAAGAAAAGGCAAGCAGACAATTACAATTTCATTATCATATAGTTACCCTCCGTAATGGGTCAGCATACAGAGTCAGTCTTCGTCCTCAGGACAGTAGTCGATCCACCATTCAGCCAGGATAGAACAGCAAAGTCTCAGAAACTAGGGCAGACAGTTCTTCCCTCTTAAGGAGGAGAAGAAGAATATCGGGCAAGACGAGGTGAGGATGGTTTTGAAGAATCAAAGCAGCAAAGGTAAAGACGGAATGCCAGAGTGACAGCAGGGGTGTCACTCTAATGGCTGATGTCTCCTTGTGACACAGCGTTAAATTGAATTTTCCAGACAAGTCTCTAATTTCCCATTGGTCAGTATTTGGTGCACCACTATCTCTATCCAATGGTTGAGTGGTCACCTTACTAGAATTTTCACCTAAGACAGTTCTCATACAGTTCATTAGCTCCTGTGATTTACATCTTCATCGGGTGAGATGGCAGGTAGGAAAAGTTACACTCACAGCTTCAGTCAGTAGCTCCATTGTCTTTACCAGTTCAGGCGAACTTGTACCTGTTGCGAATTACACTGTTGCATTGAACAAGAATGTCTCCTTGAGCAAGTCGGGTCTCATGAGAAAGAATTTACTACGGCTACACACATCTCTAACTTCTGGAAAAATACAGCTTTATGTCCTTCAGGAAGACAGCACATTGCACGTTAGAAAAACACATTTAATATGAGACCAGGCAGCTAGGCCCAGACTCTTGCTAACTAAGGCCTAATGATTTATTCATCAAAACCTTAACATATAACTCTTAATGCTAAACAGAATCATACATTAGTATATTAATAATTCATTATTAGTCAATTTCATCAACCATCGTATACATTGGTGGTCACTCCCCGTGGGCACATTTAAAATGCGTACATTAGAAACATTTTAATGCGTTTTCTATGCAGCCTCATTACACATTATTTTGCAAGCAGTTCATGTTAATTTTTGATTATAAAAGCTACACTCCAACATGTCCAGTATTTATACTGCAGACAATAGTGAGAACCTTTTGGCTCCTCCCTACAAAAGAGGGAATGCTTCAACCATATTGTTTGATTGTCATGCACTTTCTGCGTGCCTAACCAGCATTGAAATTGGTGTATAAGAAAAGCTCAAAGCTTTAGAAGGAGGGTTCATATTTCTTATAAAGAAACACTGAAAAAATATAATACAGAAAAGTAAATTTCAAATAAAGGTTAAACAGTAAACTTAAGGAAGCCATTGCTAACATACATTTTTGTGGTTCTACCTTTTTAATTCTAACATTTTACTACAAATCAGGGAGGTAAAAAGACGCCCCTCAGTTATACTCAAATTATTGGCATTTTTACAGTGTGTGTAAGGCGTCTGGTATGAGGATATTGCTTGGGAATACATCCAGCAGCATGTGTGCCCAAGGCTGTGCTAGTCTTTGCAGCTATTTATTCTACCATCCCTTTTTTGTGTGTGTGTTGTGCCTGGCAAACATTTGCTTTACCAAGAGTGTGTGTGCTAGGCCTGTTATCTGTTGTTTCTACACTGATTCTTTATGTATGTATGCGTTGTCCCTGTTTTTTCTACATTATTTGTCTATGTTGTTCTCTGTTTTTATTTACGGGGACTGGCTGGTAGGTGTTTGTTTTGAGGGACATAGATATACACTGAATGTTTTGGAATTTTTCACTGTGAGTTTGAGGTAGAGTGCAACAGAGGAGTGATATAGAGTACTCGATTTTGGGTAATGTTCAGGTTGCATGGGATGGAAGTGCATGATGGATCATGGCTATATTATACTTGCTCCTATGGTTACCTTTAACAGAGAACCTTAAGGTTCCTTGCCGCAATGTTAGCCTCTTCATAAGTACCCATATTCACACCAAACAGTAATTATGCATGGACTGGCAATAAGTCATAATGCGATACATTAATAAATAATACTATAATATGTTACATAGCCAAAGTTTTTGTGTATTATAACTTGTAATACCCAAAAGTGACAAAATCTGTTTATAATGCTGATTTTCCAAGTGTTAATGATGGAAAGTCCTAATCTTTTTAAAGACACAGAGGCGAGTATTAAACATTACTTTCAGACTTTACTCCCAGAGCAGCCAATAGAATATGTAACATGCACATAAAGTAAACAAAGATAACAAAAAACAATGAGAACTTAAACTCCCACGAGTGTCATGGTACAAGCTACAATATGACTTATCAGTGTTCTAACAAGTCTACATAATGAAGAGACTCTGGTAGTCCTTCCTCTTTCTTGCTGCTCCCTGGTGGCCACTTAAGTATGTTTCACCTTTCCAGTCATTTATATATTTGTATAGCACTGTTTCTTCAGTTCAATTGAAAACATTTTACCTGTCAGTTCACTGCTTTACTGTTTAGGCTTTCTTCAACTCTTTGGGGTTTCGCCAAGTTATTGAGAGACAAATGTCTCATGCAGAGCACAAGGTACCAGAACTTTGATTTATCCAGGCAACATCTTGATCATGTCCCAAGACAAGAGCTTAGCTGCCCACTATCTCTAAATCACAATCTCCATGTTAGAAAATTTAGGGTTTGTCATAAACAAGGAAAGTCTATATTTCTTCTGGCATGCTTTCTACGTCTACTTCTATATTGACAACATATAAACGTCAGTTATACCCGGATACTATACGAACAAATAACCATTTTCATTTCAGCTTTACTTGGTATTCAGTCTACCATTTGTTTTCAGCCCTGATAAAGTCTGTCAAGACGAAACACGTCTTGGCTGCCCTGATCATTTTATATAATCAGCGGTTCTTCTACAATGACTACATAAGTGTGGCCACCTGAGATGAAAGAATAAATGAATTGAAATAGATGTACTGAACTATATCCCTATTGTGGACGTCATGATTTCTTTTGTAACTGAATTTATGTGTGCTCCAACCTTTTTCTCATGTTTAGAGTGGAGCCTTAATTTTTAGGGATTCTACACGCAACACCCTAGGTAGAATAGTGTTTCAGTTTTTGTAGAGCACCACTATTTTATTAGTTCAGGTCAAATTTTGGTTGCTATGGTGCAAGTATCTGTCTTCATTAATGCCACACACTTGCATAGTAGGATGTGCAAGTAGTTTTTCATCACTGCTGCCATTGCATTAGCATACATACCAAACTTACCTTTTACCTGTTTCTAACCTATTTGCAACCAATTTCCGATTTGGTAACTGTTCGTACATCTGGCCCTTGGTTCCAAATCCTTAAAGTCTTAAAGCATTACCACATCTCCTTACCTTAGCCCTGACACAAAACAACCACAGGGCACTTAAGTGTAACATAAAACAAACAAACCTATCTGTGGCAAATAAGAATACACACAAGAAAAGAGCATACAAGGATAGACAAATCAGAACGCCGACAACTCAACCATAAGACAGCCACATATATTCTTTACAGTCAACAACTGTCACACATAATACTTCAGTCTTTCTGGTAACCTGTGCAACCTTTCACTCCCAGCTATCATTTCAGGGCTCTTGGTCATCCCACTACATGCCCCACATTGTCACCACTTCCACCTCTGTCCTCAACTTCGTCCCACAGTTCACTCTATCTATCTAGTGCTTGTCAGGCAGTAACATCACGCAGCTACCCCCTGGCTTCATCCAATCAACAAGCTTTCCTCCCCTATAGTACACCACCACTCTTCTCACATTCACCCTACTCCCTACATTGATCACTCTATAACAAAACGTAGTTGGCGCTCACATTTCTCACTCTAAACAGACTTAGAAAGTTCTTCCAGCTACAACCCAGTTATTCCAATTTCACAGTAATCCAATCACAACTTTAGTATCAGGCTCTGTCACCTGCCTTTCCTACCAACTCCTTCAAATCCTCCTCCAATTGGCCATCACCAAAGACTAGTATCCTTGACTATGCCGAGATTAATTTCTGTCCCCTTTCTCTATCTCTCAATAAGTAGAAAAAAAAGTTTCCCCATCACTAATTCAAAATGGTGGTCAAACCACCTACACCATCTCTATAACAGCTCTCCTTACTCCCATCCTGCTATTAACCACCATTTGTATGGACCCCTTCACTAATCTATTTGCCCTCTTGACAGCTTGAGGGTTGTACAATGCTAGCCTGACATGGCAAATGCCATTCTTCTAAAAAAAAAAGAAAATCCCCGGCATTCTATTATCAGTGACCAAACAGTCAGGATATCCTTCCCTCCAAAACAACTCTCATAACTTAGACTGTACGAGCCCGGTGGACCTCTCTCCTGAATATCACTTTCAGCTACTTTGCTTGTACATCCACAACCAAAGCAGCAAACCTCTCACACTCAGCTAACCCAGACAACGAATCACTGAATCCCAAACAAAACATCTAGGGAGAAACCAGATTTACCCTTACTCTGATGGTATGCACATTTATAGCCATAGATGAAAAATAACTTGCACCCTTCATGAACAAAATTATCTATTTAATATTGGGGACGCAAAGCTTTAAATAATGTGTTCCTCTCTAATCAGTTTCTGGGTCTTGGTCCCTCTTGTTAGCCTTTTCTCTTAGGAAAGCCACATATACATACACTGACTCGTTCTGTTGCAGAGCTAGATATAGAGGACATGTTAGATCATCACAAAGATGATTCCTTAGCAAATCCAATCACATTCTTTTTCTTTGTAGACCTCACCAATGATCTCAGCATTTTCATGCACAGCTGAAGGGAGAAACCTAAAGGTAAGCTGTCCCTCATTCCCAATGTGCTGAGGAGAGGTGTTCATTTCTTCTCAGGTCTAAACTCAAAGGAATCTAAAGCCTCAAATAGTTTTCAATGACTCCTATCCACTCTGCCCACTTAGTGACACATATAAATGACTGGGGAAGAAAATATTGGGGCGGAATGACTTCCTTAGCATTTTCCAGCTGTGTACCAAGGTTATGCCTGTTCTACTTAAGTACCAAAATTTCTCTCACCATTTGCAGGAACAACACTGGTGCAGTTTAAGTCCTCCACTGTTGCATGGATGGCACCTGGAAATACAAGAAATGTATGAGTCGCTAAAATAACTTGTGTCCTGCTCAGTTGATATGCCCAACCAATGTCTACCAATGTTTATGATTTTTTTTCTTGACAGTGGTTCGTGTTGCCACAGTCGACAACTAGATGGCACCAGACCACTAGTGTTTTGGTCAAAGTTTATTGAATTGGAAGACTCAGCAGCCATTGTCAATATGTTAGTCAGCTAATGTTCATGTAATGAGTTACATTCATCCTGCACGACCATTTGCATTCAGCTACCCCTCGCACTGCGGCTTCACCCGGCAATTCTTAAGGCATCCACAATATTAACATGAGTGCACAGGAATGCACATGCCTCATGTGCCATTGCACAGTCTTCACCTGGTACCCCTTGTTCAGCAGGCTTGAGTGCTCTTACCACGTTATAGCACTCTTTGCCATCTCACAGCTGTACCGCACAGTGCAATGTGTGATGTCTTTTGGTCCCATTATGGACTGTAGAAAACCTTGCATGCATCTTAAATGAGTCTCACGGACCTGGGTCCAAATCAGTGTCTACTGTTACCTGAAGAACCAGACACTTTGGCCCTCATTACGATTTTGCCAAACTCGTACCGCCATCGGCCAGAACACCGCCAGCCCCATTAGGAGTTCACCGCAGGTCCCGTGGGTAGAAACAGCATTTCCTCGATTCGCCAATGTGACGGTGCGGCGGGTGCAGCAACACCCATCGCGCTTTCCACTGCCCATAAGTAGGGCAGTGGAAAGCGCGATGGGGCTGTCCATGGGGCCCCTGCACTGCCCATGTCAATTGCATGGGCAGTGCAGGGGCACCCATGGGGCCACCGGCACCCCCTTTCCGCCAGCCTTTGCATTGCGGGTCTTATGCCATGTAAAGGCTGGCAGAAAGGGGACTCGTAATCCCCATGGCAGCGGATTGAGACCTGGAGGCAACCTGGCGATGTCAGCAGTCCGACTGTGGCAGCTCCACCACGGTCATAATGTCAGGGTCAGACCACCACTTTGTAGGCGGTCCGACCGTAACCGTGAGGGTCATAATGAGGCCCTTAATGATCAGAGGTTGCCCTGGGTAATGGGCAATTGATTGATAGCCAATTTAGCTGCTGGCCTGCTCACCACCAAAATGTAGTAAAGATGACAGACATCAAAATGATGAAAAAAGCTTATTTGATATTGATTAAACATGGACACCCCGTCCTACACACAAACAAACCAGCTCATTTACTAACCACATGAAACTCAAACACCATTAGGATCTACAGAATGATAACAACCCAGAAGTTCAAATTTTCAAAGTCATAAAGCCATATCAAATACCTTCTTCAAATTATTTCTTGGAGTGTATCCTTGAGCAACCCTTTCAAGTGTCATTTTAAACTCTTCATCTGTGGAGCGCCGTGAACAGTAATTTCCATTTTAAAATCTACATTTTGCTATATATTTGTAAACTGATCTTTGGAGTTGGATTGTAAACTCAAACCTATGCACTTTGCACTTAAGTGCCTAGTTTATTTTCTAGAAGAAGAGTTTTCTAGGGGAGGGATTCCAGAGACCATAATTCCAGAGGTTGGGATGCAGTTTGTTTTGGGAAAAAATGAAAATTTTATAAAGGCTACAGCTTTGACACTTCTTTGAAGTGTGCTTCATACACCTCGAGAAAACTGTTTATAGCTGAAAGAATGAATGGGGTATTGAAAATGTACATCCAGATGGCTATAAGTGGTTGATTAATCAAGAGAGTGGTACAGGTGATACTGGGGGTATATACAACTGCCCAAAACACAGTGACAGGAGGGTCTCCTTTGGAGTCTTTAATAGGAAATGTTGAGGGTTCAATCGTGTTCTCTGTTTGGTTGAAAAACGTAGAGAGGGATTTAACTAAAGATAGGAGCAAGATGTTCAAGAAAATCCAACAATACCAACTGAAATAAAAGTTTAGATATGTTGTCAGTAATAATGAAAGCAGGTCGAAGTGGAGGTTTGAAGATTTGGTTTGTGTAAAGACCTGTAGGAGGGTTGCTAATGGACTTCCTCATGTTTCCAGTCCTCAGAGGATTGTAGTCTGAAAGGGAAAGTTGGAGGATGTAGGAGTGCGAAAATCCGACAGGATCAGTAAAGAAGGACCCTACTCTTCGACAAGGAGTGAGTATGGTCTCTTAAACGATGGAAGTGCCAGTTGCTCAGGTGATGATATGAACAAAGTAAAAGTGTTTCAGGACACCTAAATGGTAGAAAGACGTGAAACTATATTACTGATATATTCCTTCATTTTGAGATTTCCAGTGTGATGGGAGGTCTTCTTGAGTCATTCATGTTTTCCTTGTAGACCATGAATGGTCCTGGGCCCTTCTGCTTTCCATTACTCAGTATGTGTCATCGCTATATAAGGCCACATATTCTAATATGTTTTATGCTGTCGTAGTTTCCTATGTTCACTATATTGGGGTAGACATATGGCAAAGAGCAGTGAGTCTAGTCATTTTCCTTTGGAGTAGAACCATTATGTAACCTATTTTCCTTTATGTTATGGGTTAGAATGGTTGTTCTTGGCAGCTCTCCAAAAGCCAGAATGAGTTGGTGGTGTTTCCAGTAGCTCTGAATTAAACCTTTTACTACACCATCATGGTGTGTGGATTTGGTCAGTTAGAAGATCAAAGCAAGTTCCTTTTCAACTCTTAATTTTTCTTTAAGTAAGTTTCAGAAGACTAAAAACATTTATTATGTTTTCAAAATCGTTATTTGCATGATTGTTTTTCCAAATGAATTTGTCTGTTTTTTGCAGCATCAGTTCATCTATGGTCATAATCCAAAACATGATTTTGTCCCTTTTGGAAATACTGCCAAACAATTGTAAGCTAGAATAATATAGAGTTTTGTGGAATTCAATCTTTGTTGTTTCCGTCCTATGTCTGGGACTGTAAGACAGTCATAAGATAACTTACATATATGTCGAAGGAGTGTAAGTGTAAGGTCTCAATAACATGAGTGGTATCTCTAGTATCTAATCCTGTCGTATCGTTCTAGCTCTGCTCTAGATTCAGATTGTGCGATCTGTGTAATGTTTCATTTTTTCAACCTGAGCCTTCCAAGTGAAGTCTCATACACAACTTGTGGTTGAGAGGAGGGGCAGGATGGAAACAAGTAAGTGGAAGGCCAGAGTGCCGACAGATGCAATACACATTATGCAAATTGATTGATGGCACTACAAAATGGAATAACCAGGTTTTTATTGGGGAAATCGTTTATAAAATTAACAGTTTTACTACCTTACAAGTTACATGGGTCAAATGTACAAATATTAGGAATAGTGATTTAGGATGGTTGCCTGCTTGGGTCAGCAGACCACTTTGTCTGAGATTGCTTTTTAATAAAGCAATCTCTTTTTTGAAATGCAGCCGATTTTCCAGAAAGGAAAACGGGATGTGTTTTTAAAAAGAAGATGAAATGTTTAAGTTTTATTTTTTTAAGAGTAGGCAGTGGTCCGCAGGAACACTGTCTGCTCTTAAAAAATGTTTGAACATTCTCAAAAATTCTCAAAGGGGAAAGGGTCCTTTGGGGACCCTTTCCTGTTTGCGAATGGGTTACCACCAGGTTTGAATTGGTTGTAAAGTATTAGTGTTTCGCGACCGGAATTTGGGTGCAAAACATTAATACATACAACTGTGATTCGTTATTTGGAAGGGACATCCTAAACACTCCCTTTCCAAATTCCAAAATGGAATAGGATTGCAAACGCAAATTATGATTCAGTTACAAGTTACCAAAATGCAATTTGGTGTTTGTACATTTAAAAAAATCTTTTGGGAGGGTGCTCAATGGCCCAATTCTGCAAGTCGTGCAATTTGCAACCTTAAAAAAGCTTTGTACATCTAGCTCTTAGTATGGTGAATCCGTTCCCCGACATGTTTGGAGGGTCAGTTTGGTTTATTGGCAAACAGTTGGGAAAGGAATGTCCCTGTATGGTAAGTGGGTGCGTACCCTTGCTCAAGGTGCCTGACAGCATGTGAAATCGGTACTGTTAGAAATTGAGTTTCTGGTTGGCTAGGGTATACACCTAAGCCAGGCAGAACCCACCCCACTCTAGTCAGGACAAGGGAGTTACACATCCAAGATAACCCCTGCTCACCTCCTTGGTAGCTTGGCACGAGCAGTCAGGCCTAACCCAGGGGCAATGTATAAAGCGTTTGCACAACACACACAACACACGTGATGCAATAAGCACACCACAAAGGGGAACACAACACCAGGTTATATAAAAATAAACTGCATTGTACACAACCTTATTAGGCCAAACACAACATGTCAGTAATACCCTGCTACTTAAGCAGTTGTCAGAACGTTACACACTACTGTTACTCTGCAGAAATCAGCAGTAGTCACATATAACACGCAGGTTACTCATTATCCTGCAACATAAGCAGTAGTCAGGATAACATTACTAACTAAATGCACTTGTCATTAAAGTATCATAAATTCCCATACCAGGAGCATTAGAAAACCTATGTCAAGTCATGAACCAAACATATCAGCATAGAATGCCTCTAAAACGATCATTTAGCAAATACCTAGCGAGGCGTAAATGCCCACACTACATTATCTGAAATACCCCCTCGTCTAGAGTGTTCCAGGGGCAGGAACTCCCACGCAGGAGCTCTCCTGCTCCGATGGGTGTCCATCCAACTAAAAAGGTGGTGATGCAGGGGGAAGGAGGGTGCAGGTGGCCCCACTCCTTACTCGGGGACTACCTAGCTCCTCGGACCCCCAGCCGGGCGGGGCTCTCCAGCCCACTGATGAGGGCACCGTGCCTGGGTTGGCACTCTGTGCAAGGATGGGGGGTTTGGCCCAGGGACAAAGGGGTCTCAGTTGAGGCTCCTACCACGCCCGCAAGCCTGACAGCAAAGATAGGGGCCTGAGGAAGTGGGGGCCTCCAATCAGGCCTCTACCTGCTCGGGAAGCAGACGTGCCCGATGCGGTGCACGTGCCGTTCTTCAGCCCTTCCCAGGCCGCAGTGGTGAGAGGGCACCAAAAGAGGGACCTGCCAGTACCTGGGGGGCACTCCTTAGTATGCCGCACCCTGCGCCAGGCTGAACGTGCACGTGCCGTTCTTCAGCCCTTCCCAGGCCGCAGTGGTGAGAGGGCACCAAAAGAGGGACCTGCCAGTACCTGGGGGGCACTCCTTAGTATGCCGCACGCCGGCTCCCATCCTTGTCTTTCTCGTGCCCAAAGGGCATGTCAGGGCGTGCGGTTCCGATGCGCTTTGAGATCCCGGGTTGCAGACGTGAATCTTTACTCGGGCAACACCACTACAGCGTGCAATATGCCCGTTCCTTCCCCAGGTCAACTAGCGCTCTCTAGGCACTACAGATCTGAAAGGGCAGACACCTTCAAGGTGCTGCATGAGCAAAGTCCAGCGCTGTCCTCCCGCTAACAGGCCCTCAGCTGCTGGGGGCAGGGGCCACAGGACTCAGCCGCTGGAGCCAAAAAGGGGAAGCACAGGGCTGCAAGGCCTAGCAAACAGGCCAGCACAAGAGGTGCAGACATTGGCAGTTCTTCCTTGTGGCCCAGCAGGTCACAGGTCAGCACAACAGCAGCAGTCCAAGGCGGTTGCTGGTGAGTCCATCTAGCAGCATTCTGTGTCCAGTTCAAAGTAGGTTTCATGTCTGTTTTAATGGGGAAAACCCCTGTACGTATACTCAGTTTTGCAAAGTATTTTCAATGTGGGGGAGAAGAGGTTTCAACCAGTTACAACTGGTTATGGGAGTGCCCCCTCTCTCCTCCAGCAAGGGCTCCAAACATCAGATGGGGGTAAACGAACCCTTTGTGTGAGGCCAGGGCACAGACTTTACAGATGCAAGTGTGCCCTGCCTCCCCTCCTCTCAGCCTAGGAAGATCATTCAGTATGTAGATGGACCTCTGTGACACTTCCATCCTCCCTGTGTACAGGCTGTCTGAAAAGTATGCACAAAGCCCAACTGTCACTCCTTCCCAGACATAGATTGGAGTCAAGCTGCAAAACACCAGAGTCATAAGCAAGAGAAATGCTCACTTTCTAGCAGTGGTATTTCTATAATGATTATAAAAAATTTACCTACACCAGTAAGAAGCATTTCTCACTACCAGTACAACCATACCAAACATGCCTCCGCTATCCCTCATAAATTAGACAATACCCCCTGGACATAAGGCAGGGCTTTTCCAAAGCAATCCCATGAGAATGCAGCACTCTCAGCAGTGACAAACCAAATAGGCTGGTTGTCACTACCAGGACAGGCCACGCTACTAGGCACATGTCCTGCCTTCTACATACATAGCACCCTGCCCATGGGGCTAGCTAGGGCCTACCTTGGGAGTGACTTAAATATAGTAAAAGGGGAGTTCTGGGCCTGGCACGTAGAGTTAGATGCCAGCCACCTAAGGGACTTACAGGTAAATTAAATGTGCCAATCAGGTATAAGCCAATCATACCAAGTTTACAAGGGAGAGCACATGCCCTTTAGCACTGATCAGCAGTGATAAAGTGACCAGAGTCATACCATCAATCAAAAAGGGTCAGAACATTTAGGAGGAGAAGGCAAAAAGTTTGAATGACCCTGTAGAAAGGGCCAAGTCCAACAGGTGCCATAACTTTTTGTTTGGCCTTAGATTCACAGTAATCTAGAGAGCATGCAGAGGCCTAAGCCTGTTCCTGGTAATGCGAGATCCAGAACATATTTGTGACCTATCAGGGTGCAAAAAGCGTACCCTACAGTGGGCATTAAACTGCTGTCTCTGTCCTGGGTACATCGCATAAAGCACAGACGGTTCAGGACCATGTTCTGTGAATTTTTAGTGTGACCAGACCTTTTAGTCAGTGTCAGGGAAAGCGTGGTCTACTGACCCCCTTTGTTGTAAAGCTCCACTGTTATGTGATCCCCCAGAACTTTGAGCTGACATACAGTGTACATGTTGAGTACCTGTGCATGCAGTGAATGTGTAGCAAATGTATGTTAATAGGACCCTGTGAGTGGTATTAGTCTGAGTATTGGGGCCCACGTGATACATTGTGGATACCACTGGTTAACCATGGTACAAGGTGGAGTGTGAAGACTTTGTTCCCACACAGTGGAAATGTATTTCCTGCATTCCTGTCGCTGGACAGTGAAGACACAGACAATGAAGTGAGGGAGGATGGAGACAGGGCCTCTCTTAGAAAATCAATTAGAACCTTGTTAGGAAAGGGCTGCTGGTTAGTTTCTCCTCACCACATCCATTTGGTAAGTGGTAGAAGTAAGGGTTGAAACTGCAATTTCTGTTGTTCAAGATGAAGACATTTCTATACAGGACTAACTCTTTTATCTGTCTCTGATTGCTGCTTCAGGAAAGCTAAAGACAGAAGGGAGCAGAGATCTCATACTTAATTGTGCCCAGGTTTTTGGATACCAGCCCAGTTGCTATCAGCTATGGGAGCCAGCACCTTGCACAAAGGCTGTGTCCTAGGAGCAGCCAGAAAATGGCATTTGAAAGAGATCCAATGTGAACTGTTTCTGATGCCATAAACAATGGATCTACATCCAGTTTGGTAAATAGTTCTGCCACTGCTAACGCTGCAAGAGAGGGTGGCATTGTCACCAAAGCAAGAATCCCACATCAGCCCAGAGGCCAAAAATGCCAGAAGACATAAGGGGTTTGGCCTGGAGGCTGCAGCTGCCACACTACGATGCCTGTCTATAGCTTTCCTGTTGGGTCAGTGCTGATAAGGACGGACATTGTCACACAAGCCTACCTCACCATTTGCCCCCGCAGATATCGCACAGAGCAACACAGACTGCACCAGGGTGGATACAATGCCATGAGAGCGTGAGCAAATCAACTTACACCACACAAGACAGAGTAGCTACAACAGCCAACAGATAAAACATGGGATTTGCCCTACACTAATGACTAAGAAACTAATTGTGCATAGAGAAGGCTGTCGCACACCTTAGGTCTTCTTTTACTGAACAGCGAAAGAGACTTTAAACTGAAGTTGCGCAATTTACCTGTGAGAGTCATTAAGCCATCAGCAACTATGCCTAATCCTTGCCTAGCTCTACGGTGCCTTGCCTGTTTGGGGACAGTAGATATATGATCACAAGTATAAAAGGAGGAAGGAAGGATACTAGGAGGATAACGGAAAGGAGGAGGTGTTGCGCCTCACTGTTGAATATAATTTAGTTTACAAACCTGTAAATTGTTTCGTTGAATTATGAACTCTGTGTCTGCAGTGTGATTAAAGCACTTTCTTTTTACATAAAATATGCATTGGAATAGACATTACTTTATTCCTTCTATTGGTTGGCTGTTGAGTTCTGAGCTTTTGTCCCCCTAAGCCTGTGATTACTTGCCCTTGCTACCCTGAGAATCAAGGTGAATAAGGGGCAAAGGTTTGTACATAGCCACGTTTGCAGAGCCATTGCAGGACGGAACCCAGGACACCAGTAGCAAACTACTTCAGCATGCATGGGTGGGGGGCCCGTATGGCCAGTAAACCTGTACCTACCCTACCTCCGAACACAGTCTGACTCTCACCTTGAAACTATTGGAATATTTTATCAGCGCACCTTCAGACCTGCCCGTAATTTCTATAAAATCTGACATCGTTTGGCAAATGCATCTGTAAATTGTACTGTAATCTTTGTTGTTTGTTTTCATTTTCATCACAGTGGAACCCTACACTTGCACTCTCCCAAACCTTCTCGGAGCAATTTGTGTTCGCTCAATTTGTTCCTTCACTCCGTGCAATTGTTGCACCTATTTAGGCCCCACCGCTTTCAAAGCTCACCAGTGACCAATTCATCCAATCACATCTAATATGTCACCTTTCTATGTCCTTAAATTTAAATAATACATCAACATAATTGATAAGCAGCAAGTGAATGAGTGGCAATAACTCCCTGAATAAGACTTGCCCTGCTTGTGGGACAGTTGAGGACTTTGAGGGACATGTTTGTTTCTTTTGTAAGATCTATGCCCTCCCGAGAAGAAAGTGGTTGTTCCCGATATGCAGGAATTTTAACACTAGGCAGCAAGAGGAGGCACTTAGAATCCTAAAAACGAATTATTGCCAACCAATTGTCTTTTTGGTATTGAGATTTTTATTTATATCATGGTGTATTCGCAAAAGGTCTAAGTAATTGGTCAATCCTGACTAGTGCCTCGAGATTTCTACAGTGTTTTATTCTTTTATCTGATGTACATGTATTGCTTTTGATTATTTTTAAACAAAGTATGTTTTCATATCTATATATTATGTATTTATTTAGTTCTCTTTTCCACATGTGCTTTTCTGGCTTTAAGCCGCAATAAAGTAATTTTGATCATGATGATAAGGAGCAACTCTGATTCTCACTGAATTCAAGCAAGTAACACTAACTCATAACTACAACGACCCATTGTTCAATCATAAAAGTTCAGTTGACAGAAACATCCAAATAGTATGTCTACTGTCATCATAGTGTTTAATTTGTAAAAATAAAAGTGCCCCGTTCAAAGTTGTGCTCAGAAGCTTGGGCCTGTGCTATCTAAGGTCGGTGGGGTGAATATCAAGAGTGACAGTCATTTTTTTGCGGTTTTACATAGCGTGAACTCGGCCCGCATATGTTGGAGCGCTTTACATAAGCATCCATTACATTACACAAGGACGCATTCATTTTGTGGTATACACAGGGAGATTAAGGGGGTCATTCCGACCCCGGCGGACGGCGGGCGCTGCCCGCCGGGCGGAAACCGCCCAAACACCGCCCCGCGGTCAGATGACCGCAGGGGACATTCCGACTTTCCCGCTGGGCCGGCGGGCGATCTGCAAAAGATCGCCCGCCGGCCCAGCGGGAAAGCTCCAGCAAAGATGAAGCCAGCTCCGAATGGAGCCGGCGGATTTGCTGCGGTGCGACGGGTGCAGTGGCACCAGTCGCGATTTTCAGTGTCTGCCAAGCAGACACTGAAAATCTTTATGGGGCCCTGTTAGGGGGCTCCTGCACTGCCCATGCCAGTGGCATGGGCAGTGCAGGGGCCCCCAGGGGCCCCACGACACCCGTTCCCACCAGCCTCTTCCTGGCGGTGTAAACCGCCAGGAACAGGCTGGCGGGAAGGGGGTCGGAATCCCCATGGCGGCGCTGCTTGCATCGCCGCCATGGAGGATTCCTTTGGCCAGGGGAAAACCGGCGGGAAACCGCCGGTTCCCCTTTTCTGACTGCGGCTTTACCACCGCGGTCAGAATTGGCCAGGAAGCACCGCCAGCCTGTTGGCGGTGCTTCCACGGTCCCCGGCCCTGGCGGTCATGGACCGCCAGGGTCGGAATGACCCCCTAAGTGATTTGCTCAGAACCACATGATTTCAGCCTTGCTCCCCAGCTCCAAAATCGGCTGCTCTAGCGATTAGACCACTTCGTCTTCCATGCCGCTTTAATCCACCACCAGACAGTTTCTTCCACTTCACCTCGCAGCAGCAGTTTTTCATCTCTGCTTTCTTTCTTTTTGTTCCTGTTTTTTTCCCTCGGGTCTCTTTTGTGATTTTCTCGCTTTTACTCTAAATCAAACTTTGCTGAGGAAAAATAAGTGTCAGATTCCCAAAATGGGTGCCAGTGGTCCCCACCTTCAACCACTCGCTCAGATTAAACGATGCGTCAGTCAGCAAATCCCTTGTGAACACTCGGGGTAATAGCCTGATTAGCAGTAAAACGTTTGGAGCTTAAGAGAGTTAGTGACATTAAGGGCAGCTCTGCAGATCAGCGTTTCGAATGCTTAAGTTCCATTGAGATCACTGCACTCTCGAACATCTGTAAGTATGAAACATGGGAATTCCAGCTATCCTTTGAGGCCCTGTTACTCTCACGCCGCCCCCACACAGAAATTACAGCAAGAAATGAGCGTGTAAACAAAGTGTACTTTACCAGATGCCGCCCACTGCAAGGACTGCACGCTAACACTGAACTCGCAAATGTCAACGAGTGAAGTGGATCGGATGTATGCATTTATCTGAAACTGCACACAATTAGCAACATCACGTTGCAGGAAGATGCGATGGCCCACAGGAAGACCCCCATCAGGGAAGCTGCTCAAGAGGTGGAATGCCAGGTGCCCAATCTTCCTGCTTTCAGCAGTAGTTTGAGCTGGCACAGACTGGCCTCAGCCCCCTCAGTACCACTTGTATGCCTGTGCCCTATCCCAACCTGGCGAGGTCTCACCGAGACATGGAGTCTTGGTACATGTTACAAGGGCGAAAAGGGAAACTGTGTAGGGGGCTACACGAGCCGATAGCAGGGCTCTATCCCATGGGTTCAGCTAGGCGGGCGGTAGAAGGAAGTTCTGAGAGGGGACCCCTTAACAGCAGCATTTACGTAGGGCTGCAAGGGGCTTTTCGTTTAGGCTGCCCAAAGTTCTGTAACTTTACGAGCTGCATCCTCATTTTTTGCAAAGAGTATCTCTTGCCACTTTGCTTGCAGTCTTCTGCGTACGAACACTTTTCTAATGTTAATCATAGTATCATGAGATTCTTGGACCTGGACGCAAGAGAAGGGGACTAAAAACGCAAGGAAAAGCAGAGGTGGGGCTCAGTGTACTGCCAGAAGTGAGCTCAACCAGTAAAATGACTTTACCCTGGCTTTAGAAGTTAGCATTTTCAAAGTTAAAGAAACCCCATAAAAAGGTTTAAAGGGAGCATTTGAAATGTTCTGAAGAGCCAAGGGGAGATCCAAAGAGTGCACCATAGGTTTAAAAGTAGGTTGCCCCAAATCAAACCCCTAAAGTAACTTAGATGTATAACAAGTGACTGAAGCCAGAACTTCCCTTGCAATCAGGATTCCAGCCCAAAGAGCAGTCAGCAGAATCCACAGATGAGGGAGCCATCTCCAATTGAAAACTATGCTTTGAAGCACCAAGAGTTACATTTTATTACAGCTATAAAGGATAATATATGAGAAAAGCACCCCTGACAGAAAGATATCCAGTGCTTGAAAGTATGTTTTCAGAATGGAAGTATCTATTTGGTAAGTGCCAGTCACCTTAATGGGCAGCTCCATTCTGAACAGCCCTTTCATTTAGCTTCCAAGCCAGCAGTTTCAACCAACATATCTATTAGGGATTTAGAAAATGCAAATAGAGGGGGGAGGGGACCAAAGAAAGAACCCATAGTGTCTGACTGACAGAAAAAACAGGAAGCTACCCTGCCCAATCCACCACCAGCCCTTTGGCCCACCTTGACCCCCGCTCAGATTTACAACCTGCTTAAAGCAGGTGGTAAACCTTACCAGGAAAATTCATAGAATCATGGATAACAAGCAAAGAAAGACTTGGTGATCACATGGTGATTCCCATTCTAGGGGGTTGCCTGAAGTCTGAATGGGAAAATACTTGCCAGACATCGTAAATCTGGCCTGGTACTGTAATTGTGGTTGCATTTATATAGGACTCACTACCCATGACAAGGTATAGTTCTCCCTCTGAACTCCGGGCAATTCGTAAAAAGGCTCTTGGGTCCAGCCAGTTTAGCTTTTAATCCACCCTTGCTATCAACTGAGGTAAAGGCTAGTGGAGGATGAGGATGAAGGTTCACACCCCAGAAAGATAGTCTGGTTCAAACCACCTTAAGACAGAACGCACCAGAAAGCTTGGACCAGAAATTGATCGGTTGTAACCTGAAGAACCCGGAATCCAATACAAATGTTGGAACATGGATTTCATGTGCCACCTGACCAAAAACTCCACAAACATGGAGGAGGCAATGCTTTTAAAAAGGAGGTCATACGTGAAAATGGGAAGGAGAGCGCTTTATTCAGAAGGACAGCAAGCACAGCACCAAATCCAACTGATAACAACAGAAAACCAATTTAATACATACAAATAAAGACGAGGAATAGACTATTAAGAGCAAAGCGTTACAACAAATATTTACCTGAACCTACAGTCATATGCTGACAATAGCTACTTTGTAATTGAGACATCTTCTCTGTCAAGACCTCAATTTCATCATTGTTTCAGGCAGTAGAAGCATCCTCCCTATGGCTTGCTAAAAGGGGCTCTGGATAACTCCCTCTGTAGACAGGGAAGAAGCACCCATTTCTCTGTTAACACCATCCATACAAAGAAACAAAGGACAGACTATACCTGAAATGTGTGCAACTAGGCCAAGTGAAGAGGTGCACGAAAAAGCTGATCGTCCAGATATGAGTAAACATACATTTCCCTGGAGTTCAGAGGACTCATCAGAAAAGTCAATACTTGTCCTGAAATCCCCCCATAGCAGATTTCCACCCTAAGGACCGTAGTCAAAATTGGAATTTCATTTTGGGGATACAAATCAAAGGACTCTCTACTAAAGAGGTAGAATTGTGATGTCGAAGCAAGTGCCATTCAGTTAGATGGAAGAAAGTAAGCCTTCAGGGTCGACAACAGGAATGGTCTCCTGCAGAGACTGTCAAAAAGGAGATGGTCTTCAAGAAGAGGTAGACTTTCTTCTAAACTGTGATGGCTTGAAAGACCCCCCCCCCGAATTGAGTTCTGGAAACAGGACCAGACAACATATAAGTCCCACTCTTCTTTGGGAAGAGGAATGGTCACATATTTCTTCAGCAGATCTGCAATCCCCTTCTAAAGTGCAAGACTCTTTTGAGAATCATCCAGCCAAACTTCATGCAGAAAGTAATGAAGAGGAATATGGGAGAACTCAAGAGGATATGTTTTACAGATCATGCCCAAAATCCAGTCATTGAAAACAACATTTTGCTAGACCACTATGAAAATAAAGAGGTGACTTCCCAAATCCAAGAGATGTCTCACCACTCCTGATGGAAAAATACCATATTTTGGGTCTGTTAAAGAAGGAACACCCACAGATTGATAAGATACTCAATCCTTTCCTCCACTACTAGGCAAAGAACAGTGGTAACAGCAAAGGCAGTCAAATGTTGTGTTCAATGTTGTTGGCATCTCCTAGGATTTGTTCAGAAAAAACACACTCTCACTTTATCAAAATTTATTCTCAGAAAATATGCCTTCTGCAACACTGCCCCACTACAAGAATTGATTCATTAATATCTCATTTTAATGATCACCTAGCTTTTCGTCCATCAGTTGCCACATCTGAAACCAACTATAATAGGTTTTTCTACATCTGCAGCATAGACCCAGAGTGGTCTCCTTCATTCATATTGGCAAGCAAGGCCTGGAAACTGTAGTGCAAGGACAAAGCTGTGTATTCAGAGTGAGTCTTGGACCTAACTGGAATAATTGTGACATAAACATCCTTCACAGAAGCCTCCATACGTAAGTCCTCAGCATCCAAAGATGTAGCTTATTCAGAAGTCACATTTATTTAGCCAGCCAAACTATGCGACAAAGAGCTCATTTTAGGGTATTAGGGAACCCATTCTCAAAACCCAGGAGATAGCAATGCTTCTGCAAAAAAAAGACAAGACCTCCAGCTTGGGTTTAGACCAATACTAAAGGATTAAGGAGCAGAAACTGGACAGTAAGTGCAACCAGTGTTACAATACGTTCTGACACCTGCTAAAGGCATCATCCAGTGGTGGGTCAGGAGGAGAGGGCGTGGAAGGACAAGTTGGCAGGTAACTTCCACCAATGCCACATTCCCCTAGAAGTGGGCCAGACCTCTCCAAATAATATTTCTGCCTGTAAAATATATGTCAATAATCTCTTCTGAAGAATCATTCACCAGGATTAGAAAGTCATCCATCCAAGCCTAAACACTAATCTATAGAGCCTGCACAGGTGATGTAATAGGCAACCAGGATTGTGCAGGAGTCACCTAGACCAAGGTTCCCCCGGAGGAGTAGCAGGACATGAGGAAAATGGCCTCAACAGTAAAAGGAGGTGACACAGTTGGAGTCTGCACAGGAAAATGAGAAAAATACATATTCAAGTGTTAAACTGGTAATGTCTCTTCCTGAACATGTGCATGGAACCATTGTCATGAGAATATGAGATGAAATTAAGTAACCTGTGTCTTACTATTCGTTTTAGCCAAAAAATGTTGGGCACAAACCGAAGACACAATTAAACATAATTCACCCTCACCCCAAACTCACACACAGGAACTCAATAAAAATATTGTAAGCTCGTGTTGTCCCTGCACAAACAACTCTGGAGCACTTTCCTATGAAATATGAAATGACAGACACAAAGGTGGAGAACTACATGGTAGACACGGAAGACTACTGTGTCATAACATAAAATGACTCTCCGTCTTGAGAAGAAATGGGTGGCAGAGAAAACCTCCACCAGCATTCCAGGGCACGTTGAAGCACAACACCTTCTCCATACCATAATGCACACCAGTGGAGACATCAACCTCTTTCCTTCCAATGTAGGGAAAGAATGAATAACCTATATAACCTACAGAAAGCCCATCAGACAATAAAAACAACAAAGGGACAACATTAAAAGGAGTTCGAGCACTGAGGAGGGCCTGGTGGCAGGAATGCCTCTTAGGGGACTGGAGCCATGTTGCCTGCCTAGAGCTTTCATTTAAGACACCAGTGGGTTTTGAGAGTTGCAGCCTTTATTTTATTTCAACCAATTATTGAATCACACCTATTAACAATTATTTGGAAAAGAAAAGGCCAGAGTTGTATACAGATTGCTCAGGATATATAAAGAAAGCACTCAATTTACGCACTCCATGGCCCACTGGACGTTTACCTCCTTTTGGTGAGTAAATTCTCTTTTTGTGGTGCCCCTGTTAACTTGCAGCCATATTGTATACTGCTCCGTCCCCTGACATGCATGCAGAGATGCTTCCTTATAGGCACTTGCAACTCAATGAATGCTTAGGTAACCTTTCATCTGTAATGAAACTAGTTAAAGGTATCAGCAATGCCCTCAGGTTTTAACTAGTGCTTACATCATCATCTGGTAAACTGTAAACTAAACCTGTGTGAAATTTAATTTACACTAGTGTAATCTCACATACTTTATTGGATCTTGCTTTAAGATTGTTAGAAGAAATGCCCCGGATTATGTCATCACACCACATCATGGATCTGAGATTTCGTTCCAGTAAAAATCCTACTGTACAACTAAATGAAGAATGAAATTGAACTGGACATGAACGGCGATTGTTCGAGCCACTGGCAATATAGCACTGTTTTTAGTGTGTGAGAATTGTGGATTGTTATCTGGTGTGATTGTTTAATGATGACACAAACCAATATCAGGTCCAGTCAGGTTTGTTGGTAAACCTCAACAAGATCCTGATTAGCTGTGCTCAGATTAAGCAGGCTTTATCAAAGGAACCAGTGTAAACCAGTACGTAGTACCAAAAACAGTAAATTAGAAAAACACAACTCAAGAAAAAGTTACACCTATTTGTAAAAATAGGTTATATTTGTATCTTTAAATTAACACCTCAACAACAAAAATCCACCAGAAGGTTACGGAGATATGATTTTTAATGAAACATAAATCATTACTTTTCACAAAATGCAATAAATCTTTGTAATCTACCACAAATGCAATTTAAGGTTAGCCACAGCAAGCAAGTTGAAACAGCTATATGGGCACTAGTGGGGGTACCAACTCCGATAAGCAGCCAATCACAGGAACCAGTCAGGTCCGGGGATGCAGTTACCTGTCTGTCTTAGCAGTCTCAAGTCCATTTATGAGTCCAATGGTCAAACTGCCATTGACGTCAATGGAGTTGTCTCGATGCAAGGGATACAGGGTGCAGAAAATGCCCAGTGATGCTGAAGATGCTAAGCCAATGTTGGAGACGTTGCATGGCTACCATTTGGTCCTGCAGCTTGGGAGGTTGACTTGGGTCTCCCATGAAGTCTGGGTGAAGTACAGCACAAAGCCAGTTACCACTAGTCTGCTAGTCTCTAGTTACAGAAAAACAAGGAATGCCATTTAACGTGAGGTAGCTTCTGGGATGGACAACCAATTGCACTCTGACAACTCTGGTGAGGCCAGCAGACTTGGGTTTCACTTCTGGACTCAGTCTCCCAGGCTGCACCTCAGAGTCCAGCGGCGGTTAGGCCTCTTAGCACTGGGCTATCCAGGGGGCTTCTCAGTATATTTGACCATTTGCCTGTAACTGGGAGTCAGTCATCTGACTCTCGGAGTCACCCTCTCTCTCTGGCACTCCTTCATAACTATGCCACGAGTGGGGCACTGCGGGCACAGTCCTTACATTGCTATTCAAAGGTACAGCAGGTGCAGACCAGTTTTTTGGTGCCTCTATTTGCTGGGTCCAGTGAACAGCAGGTTATGTATTCTTTTGGGGCACTTTTAAGTCCACCTCAAGCTCAACAGGTGGTAGTGTTTAACTAGCCTATGGGCTACTAGGTCCCCTCCACCCGGTTGGATGACTTCTTGCAAAATGTCAGATTTAGCTATACCAGGATGGACTAATCAACCCACCTCCAACATGGCGAGGTCTGTTGAGCTCCTTAACCCAAGCAAGAAGTGTGACTAAATGGGGGCCACACTCCCTTTGAGAAACTGGTTTGACAACAGCTCTTCCCTCGCTGCCAGCCGGTCTGCTAAAACAAAAGAGCAGCACCTTCTTAGTGTGACTACCATTTGCCCTTCAAAGTAGGCTTCCACTTTGAAGCTTGCCTTATAGGCTTTCACACACTCTGGGCATCCTGCCAGGATGAATTCACACCTCTTCTCTTAGCTGGTATTTGTTCCTCTTCCTGACAGTCATTCCCCTAGAGGGCAGCAGACTGTCTTGAGGACAGCAGCTCTGTGCAACCAAGAATGGCTAATAGGTAACTTTTGCCAGAAAAGCTGCAACTTTCTAAACTTGCCATTGTAAAATAGTTACATTAATTTTGCCTTGAGCAACAAGTCAGGTTTCATGTAGTGATCCGTTTAATACCTTGTAGCACCCGTTTTAGCAGTCCCATTTGGAAGTTAGCACTGTTGAGTTGTCAGCCTGTTCAACTCCATTCTCACCAATGGGACCATTCGCCTTTCCAGAGTAAAAACAACATTGAGGGGTTTTTACTGTCAGGCATTCTTAATATATTACACCCTGCCTCTATGGCTAGTGAAACCTCCCTTAAGGGTGCCTTTCAAATTTCAAAAAGGAAGGTCTGGGCTGTGCCAGTGGTTAAAATGGCAAAGTCGAGTTAGCAGTTTGAAAACCACAAAGGGAGAGTGGGAGTCATGTTTTGCTTTGTCACTCTTGTGGTGACACAATCATCTCTTTAGTCCAGGAGGGCCACTTAAATTACAGGCCGTAGGTACACCTGGTACCATATAGTAGGGACTTATAAGTAAGTTAACCAATGCTAATTTGGGTGTAAAACAATCTATCATATACTTTTAAGGATTAGAGCACATGTACCTGGTCACAAGGGCCTAGTGCATTGGATAATCATTGCACCAGCACCTAATAGTTAACAGTGGTAGCAAAAAGTTGGGATGGCCTTCAACAGGCCATTGTCTTGCAGTTTGAGATGACAGATGCATTTCAAGCTAAAAAATCACACAAAATGCCAGATCGTCATTTTGTCTAATACCATGTAATTTTGTATGTTTTTAGGTGCATTTTGCTTAATTTCCTCAAAAGAAATTACGCAACTTTAATACAGGTTAACTCATTACGTGGGCTGCAAAGCCATTACTTTTAGTAGAAGTGTTCTTGTAAAGTTGAGCAGCTACTACACTTCCACACCCCATTCTACTTCGGTTTGTCGGATTTTTAAACCGCGGTAAAGTCAATCAGGACATCCGCCGTGTTTTGACAGACAGCTACTTCAGCTAAGTGTTTACGAACCTTCATCCAGAAGCAGGAGACGGAATCCTGCCAGGAACTGACTGAACAAAAAATATTTCGCAATTCACTAGGAAAAAAAAGAAAGACAAACATGGCAAGATCAACTATTTACATGTTCTTTTGGAAGTTTAACACTGGGTCACAAAATCTGTTTTTCATAGCAGAGTCCAGCAACGCGTTTTTTACATCCTTGTCATCTTTATACAAGACCACGTTTCATTACACCTGAGTCCTTTATGGTTTTTTATTTTAACTAGTTACTATTTATTCCCCTCTTGGAACATACAAAGTGAAACATTTATTAAGATGGCATGGGCGAAGCTAGGTCATTAAGGACCAGTTTCTAAGTGCAAAGCTGGTCTTCTATTTGCCTCGTACAACCTGTTGATGGCAACTATTCCTGTCAAAACTGCTGGAAGTTATTCCAGGAGTTAAAACAAAACACAGCTGTGCCAGTTTCTAGCAACATACCACGAGCGTCTGAAGGCTTAGTGGTGCATACAAGTAATCACGCACGCTGCCTCAGCCCTTCAAGCTGTCATTATCGAATGCAAGAGAGACATGTCGTACATATGTTAGGCACAAAGAGACATAACATGAGTTCGATTAACACCAACAAATGACTTTCGCGCTGCAGCACGTCAACAAGCTTTAATGGAACACTCAAAGTTTCCCTTCTCAAATTTGTCAGAAACTTTTGTGGGACCCAGGCCAAAATGCACCTCCAAATCTGTCTACGCCCTACACATACATCCATTTTACTCTAGCTTCCTCTCTTTCTCCATCTCTCGCTCTCCCATACACCTCTCCTCAGTTCCCTTTGCTTCTCCTCTGTCACCTTTACATCTTCGGTCGCTTCTGCCGCTCTGCCCTATGCCCTGGCCATCTAAGACGCACCTGTGCCCTGACACCGCTGTATGCATCTCCCAGACTGGAATATAACAGATTGCATATCTGAGGACAGAGCGTAGAAATATCGTCATATAAGAATATCGTGAACAATATACGGAAGACCAAAAAGGTAAGTGCATTTAGAGGACGTATAGATTTACGGTGCTTAACTCCACGTCTACATACCTTGAATATATATATATATATATATATATATATATATATATATATATATATATATATATATATCGTCAAGGGACATATATGTGTGGTAAGCTATGGAATATATGTACTTACCTTCCGATATTTCAATTTTGATATTTTGTCCTCAATATTTCCATACTGCAATATTCTGTCTTCGATATGCAGGGTCACTCCAACAGTAGGAGTCATAGTCAGTAAAAGGATGAACCCATCCCAACATCATTGCAGTTTTTTACCAGCTCTGGTCAAAATACCTTTGAAGTGCTCCCTTTCAACAGTGGAATTATAATTTTTACACTGTCGCAATTTGGTACTCTTGTGTGACCAGTTGAGGTTGCTCTATAAGGCAACTGCTACAGTGGTCTAATTTAATATCAGCCTGGTCCCACTGTTTTCTAGAGTGACACACTGTTACCAACTGGGTCCATATAGTTAGTCTACCCTGATTCTAACATTTAGTACCCATATTGTGTCAGAACCGACCCCTAGAGACAATTTTCCAGATGCATATCAATTTTCACCTGCTTTGCTACAGGCTATTTCTGTACTTAGGATCACAACCAGCAAAGAAAATATAGCACCTCTGCTTTCAGAGTAATATGTATATATATATATATGCAGCAGGATGTCGATGTTCATTTGCATCTGTGGAACACATCAGAAAGGGCCTTAATATGAGTTTGGCGGTCCCATTGTGGGACCGCCAAACACGCAGGGAGGACGCCACCGTCATGGCGGTGGCTTCTTCCTGAGCGTATTACAATTTTCTTGCCTGGCTGACTACCAGGAACATTGTAGTACGTGGTTCACGCTGGGCTGCCAGGTGGGAACAATGCTACGATACCCAATACCATAGCACACAGCACCCTGGGAATGCACACTGTCTGCAAAGCAGACAGTGCTCATTCCGACAGTGCTGGGCAGGGGGGCCCCTGCACTGCCCACGCCATGCCGGGACTCTGCCATGAGAAGACTGGCGGAAAGCTAAGTTGTAAGCCAGGCTGCAATGAACTCAGCGTAGCCCAAGCTGAGTACAACCCAGTTCGCCGTTGGACTGTCAGGAACTATGTTCCCGGCAGAGACGGCAGTCCCCTGGTGGGTCTTTGGACCACCAGCCTCGTAACAAGGCCCAAAGTGGGAAAGCAGACCAGTGCAGGGAGACACAATGTAGTGTGCTTCAAGGCACCACTCCTCAGAGAACCATTCTGTGTTGTGCACCAAGAAACCTCTGAAAGATGAACATAGGGAGCAAAGAGTGTTTCGTATAAGGCAGAAAACCTAATACTGTCTGAGCATCATCAAAAAACTGAATGATGAGGGCAACGCACTATGCATTAAGGGTAATGTGGTGATATGTAGCCGGTTTCACACAGCGGTATAGTGGAGAGGGCACTTGTTAATGTGCAGTAGGTGCCACGCGGTGTTGTGTCACATGGTAATGTGCAGAACTGGCACAAGAAGATGTAGAATGGATACACAAGTCGATGTGAAGTAGGTGGGCACAGTGAGACAGCTGAGGGGCCTCGAGTTTCCACTGTCCCTTTTCCAGTTGTGTTTTTTTCTTTGAATTCTGTACTTTGTGGTATTTTCCCATTATATATGTAGCACCTTAAGTAAAAAAAAAAATCAAGATTGCATGAGCCACTCAGGACTAACATGGGAGAACTTGAGAATATTTTTGAAGATCGTGTTTGGCATGTTTAGCCATTCCTGGAAATGGAATTCGTTGATTCTTTTTAGAAAGGCAGAAAATTATTAGTGAGTAAATAACATTTAAAACGACCCATTTTGTACTGGCACCTTTTTACACATACTACCCCCTGCAACATACATACAGAAGCACACAGCTGATACACAAGCACAACTGCAAGGGAGACAGGTAGCTAAACAACTGTTATTCCCCTTGGAACACAAGTCTCTTTTTCTCATATAATTTCAGTCGTCTTTGCAAGTAGCATTCAGAATGCCAAACAAATGAAACCTTGTATTGGGTGTGTATGTGTGGGGTAGCATTCTGCTATGTTTTTTTTTACAAATCACAAGATCTGGCTCGTCTGATTGATGTGGCAGGTAAATCACATAATGATTAATTTATGGACAGATGCTGTTAAGTTGACCACTTGTACATAAACTTGTATGTAATGTATGTGCCACCTGGAACATCTACACACTCAGAAAATTCCATGTAGTTAGAACCAGACAGGTTGCTTTCTGTTTGGTTTCAAACGCCGTGATTACATTTTGCTGTCATTGAAATCCTGGGGTATCTTTCTGTTAAAGAATTTTTGGGTATTAAAACCCTCAGAATTGTTCACAAAACTCTACACGGCTACTCAAATAACAACCCAACAACCTCTCAAAGATGTTTGTCCATTACTCTCCAAGCTGAAGTATAAAGTCTGGCAATTATAATCTATTGACCCAGCGGCTGACTCGTTACAAGGAATCCACTGGAAGATCCGTTCACAATCAGGGCATCTCACTGAGGAACTTTGTACTGACTCAGCTCAGACTATAAAATGACTTAAATTCAGAAATTCAGTAAAAAATCTAGGACCTCATTTAGAGTTTGGCAGAATGGGTGCTCTATCACATAAGTGACAGAGTGCAAAGTCCACTAAAGTGAATGTCCGTCCGCTTTCATTAGAGAATTAGAGTTATATGAACCATCATAATTCCACCAGCAGTGCTCCCAGGTACTGAGCCGGAAGAAACCTGGCACTGATCTCCCAGTGTAAATACCTCAGGCAATCCACCACTATTTAGGTATCTGTGGTACTTTTGTTCCTTGCCAAGACCGCCATTAAAGGCTCAACAGTATTCTCATCTCCATGGGTCTGGCAGACCAATGGTTGGCCCGTCAATCTTGTAAAGAGGTCCTAAGTTGGAAAAACTGAAGAGAAGACTCCAGTGCGCTAACCCCCATAAATTGTGAGCTCAGCACATCAGTCTGTTTCCATGGCTTCAGTGTTAAACTGTGCTGATATCCACATTTGTTGCCCAGTTGAGTCCCAAAAGTAAGTTGTAAGATACAGGAATGCCAAATCCTCTTTCCGTTTCTCGTTTTAAAAATGTCATTACTCGCCTGGAAGTCCCTGAAGGTGCGCCCCTTCTGAGAGGGGGTGTCGAGGGAATTTTCCACGGTACTGGGGCACCTGATTGATTTCACTGTAAAGGTGGCGCTTTTAGGCCTCCTGGAGGAGCTGGGAGCAGCCCAAACAGAGAGAACATTCATTGGCCCGGCCTGCCAGGTGACCAAACGAGACACTGGAACAGCCTGAGACACCATCCGCAATGAAAAAGAGGGGGGATGGACTTATTAGTGTCCCATTGCAGGATTTAAGGATATAAGATATCAGAAATATCCTAAGCCAATTCAATATCTAAATATGTAGCAGATAGCAATACCCTTTTATCTGCCATAGCCATTTTTTATTACAGATAATTAGTTTTTTGACATTTAATTGATATCCGGATATGAATACCTACTTTATTGGACTCAACTTCTCTGATAGCAATTGGCACATCCACAATTCCAGTAAAGACAGAAACATTGTCTGCATACCGGTGATACATCTATCAAATATCCATTAACGGGAGGCACATTAATTGATTCTGCCCCAGTCAACCCGTGCAGATATGATTCCATATGTATTGCAAACAATAGTGATTAGATAAGGCACGCCTGATGCATACCTCTGGTTACCAATATTTGTTCCAAAATGGCCCCCATCAAAACAATCTGAGCTATTGCACTGACATCTAATGCTTGAATGTGGACCATAAACTATTGTTCAACACCCCTGTGCCTCATACCTGAAGGGAAATAGCTCCAAGAGACCCTACTAAATGCCTTCTCTTCTTCTAATAATATCACCCCCATTTCTTGCTTTTCTACTCTGCCAGGTCATCACATAATTAGCTCGATTAATATGAGTGGTCATGCCAATACCTGGGACAAAGCCATGATGGTAGGGTGAGACAAGCTCGGCTTTTGCACCACTAAGACACAAAGTAAGTATGTTTACTCAAACTTTTGAATCAATATTTGTTTTTAAAAAAGGACTACATAACCCACATTCAATTTCTGGTTTCCATTTTTCCAAAAAATATGACAATATTTGTTTTATTCCATGAATCCAGAATAATCACCTTCAGTGAATGCATTCCAACATCTGATAAAAACTGGACAATTCATAATACAAAATTCTTCATAAACTTCTACAGGAATACCATCTTCCTCCGTCTTTTTAACAATCAGCAAACTTATATTGCCATGACGACTTCCTCAATGGAGACTAGTGCTTCAAGAGTAGAGATTGCCTCTCAGATGATTTTTCAAATAGAACCATATTTAAATATGCATCAATAGCTTCTTGAATGTACTGACCCACTTCCTTATAGAAATGTTGCTAAGTCTTGAAAACAGCTTTATTGTTCCCAACCACAGTAATCAATAACCCTGCAGCATCCCTGACTGTAAATTATAATATTTTTTTAGTGGCCTCCCTCATTTTCAGAACTTCCCATCTAAAAACTGTGCATGAGGCATAACATGTTGATGATATATGGCTGTGAAAATGTTTTCTCTTCCTTCACTTTAAATGTGCTAGAAACTGGGCTTATGCTTACATACACTGTGTTTACAGTGTCCTCTATCTTGAATCACTTCCATAATATATCACGTGATGACAGGTATTTTCACAGGTTGTTCTAAATAAGAAAGCAAGAGTATACTTTAACCAAAAAACAAAAAAAACGTTCTCAGAGATGGCATCCCAACTGTCTCAGGCTATCAGTATACAATGGATCAACTAGCATGCTTGAATTAATTGTGGGAACTACTTAATCCCATGGGATACTATTACCAGGATGAAGAAACACCAAAACAAAACAAGATACATTGTCACTCTCGGAAAACGAAACAAAACAAAACCAGCCAAATGTATCTAAGAAATAATCCCCCCAGATCAGAGAGAACATTTTAGCACTACCTACTCTGCAAGCATATCTCATCTCCTGAAGTCTAACTTGCACCATCTTACAATGCCATTCTTGACTAGTAGGAGACAGCTCAGGACGCCAATTTCTCAGCAGAAGCGACCTAGCAACCGCAGTGGCTATGAATATGAGCTTCTCCCATCTAAAAGAGAGCCTTGCCTCGGGGTCGTAGCCCAAGCTCATTAACCGAATGCTGGGAGATATGGATACCGACGCTATAGTTGTTAACATCGCAAAAACTCCCTCCCAATATCCCTTTATACATCGGCATGTCGCAATCATATGGATCCAACCTGCTGCTCCTACTTCCTTGCAGCGAAAACACATATCAGGATAGCCAGTCCCCATGCGAGATAGGGCCTGCGGGGTTCAATACAATAACCATTTACTGAAAAATATCATTTGGTGCCAGTTAGCCCCTCGAAGCACGGAGAAATTCAGGTGATTAATGGTCTCCCAGTAATCACTTGAAACCTCTATGCCCTCCTGACAAGCCCATTTCGTCTGAGCTTTTGTCCCAAGATCTACTTTGACCCTTTCTGCCAGAAGCCTTCTCCACGACCCTGCATTCCTTATCCCAGGAGGGTCGACCAATTCTGTTACCAATGGCTGGACGTTAACGATAGAATTAACGTCTAAATCCCTAAAAAAATGTAACAAAATGTTATAAGATCCGACCAACAAAAAATCATTTTTAACAGTAATCAGTATATTTAATGGAGTTTCCCAGTTGTCCTTAGCATAAAAATCTCCAATCTTACTGAATCCAACGAGTTCCCACCTCTTTACTAAGTCTTCATTAAGCTGAGCACCAGAGCGCAGAGAAAATGTAAAAAAAGGATTGAATATTTTCTAAAGAAGTCTGATCTTCTTTTGAAAAAACATTAAAAAAATGTATAACAAACTTTTTTAGATGATTTCGCCAAAATAGCTGGGTTCCGAATATTATGCCCCCTACATATAAATACCCGAAAATCAATAAAAAACCTGGAGCACGCGAAATGCTCCAAACTAAAGCTGGCAAAATAATGTGCAAAAAATGCATAATAATGATCTTTGAAATTTGGCAGGGCCAGTCACCCCTTTTTTTTATCAGCATACAGTATACTTAAAGCGGCTCGGGTCTTTCGGTTTTGCCAAATAAATGGATGAAATAGGGATTCCAGTTTTCTAAAAAAAAAATTGCGTTAGAACACACGGAATAGCTGCAAACAAGAAATTGAAAAGTGGTAAAATTGAAATTTTAATTAATGCGATTCGGCCTAATATAGAGAGGGGGAGAGACCCCCAACGAGTCAGCAGAGCCTGAGTTTTCTGAAGTAAAGGAGCAAAATTCAAATCGCAGAGATCTCCTATATTGGCCGAGAAATAAATCCCTAAATATCTCTTTGGATTGGCATTTACACAACCTCTTAATTCAGGAAGGAGAAAGATAGGAGAAGTGCCACAAAGAATAATAACAGTCTTACTCATATTAATCTTATAGCCACAAATTTGCTGAAATTCATAAAATAGATTAAAGGTCGCTTCCTGAGAAGAACATTCTGTGTCTAAAAACAAAATGATATCGTTTGCGTAAAGTTTAATCTTTCCCATTGACTTTAACGGAGGTTGAATCTGAATATGTTGTCTAATTTTAATAGCGAGTGGCTCAATAAAAAGGGCAAATAAAATGGGGGATAAAGGACATCCCTGTCTAGTCCCTCGTTGTATTTGAAGTTGTCCGACACACTTCGAGTTTATAATGATATTGTCCTCTGAGTTTGAGTACAACCTTTGAATTAGTGCGGTGACCTAAGAAGGTACCTTGTAGCTAGACAAGACTGAGAAAAGCGTGTCCCAGACAACCAAGTCAAATGCTTTTTCCACATCCAGCAGAAGAATAATGGCAGGGACTTTATTAGTAGCAAAATAATCGAGAGCCTCAGCTAAATAATGTGTGTTTGTAGCCAGTTGTTGGCGAGACACCAACCCATTTTGATCGTGATGCACCAGTTGATTAACTACTCCATTAAGCCTATTGGCCAATAGTTTTGTCACTATTTTATAGTCTGAGTTTAACAGTGAAATTGGACGATATGCATTTGGATCCTCCCTGTCCTTGTTTTTCTTAGGAAAGCTAACCACGTTTCCTGAATGCCAGGTCTTAGGGATCTGTTCGCCCGCAGCAGGCCGTTAATTAAGACCAAGAAATCCTCAGCGAATGCATTTATAAAAGTCTTATAGAACTCAGCCGGAAAGCCTTCCGGTCCACAGGCTTTCCCCGTGGGAAGGTTCTTAACAACTTCTAGAGGTTCTGGCTTCGTAAATGGCTGTGACAGTGCCACACAGTCTTCCTCTGAGAGGTGAGGAATATCGAGGTCCCTCAGGAACTTCTCAATAGTCCTGGGATCTATAACTGGGACATCACTATAGATTTGTCTATAATGTTCCAGCATAATTTTATCGAGGTCTCCGGGGTCAGTACGTCTAGCCCCAGTGACTGGGCATCTTAGAGCGTGTATGACATTACCAGCAATACGATCTCGAGCTTGCCATGCCAAAAAGTTTCCTGTAAAGTTACTCTCTTCGTAGACCTTTTGTTTATATGTCCGATATTCTATATCCACCTTCTTAAAAAAAAATTCCGCCAACACTTTCTTGGCAGCTTCGAAGGCCTGCCTATTAGTATCCAAGGGGGCATATAAATAGGTAGTAAACATTTTTTAACTGCATCTTCCAATACAACAATTTGTTGTCTCAGGAACCGTTTATCAGCTGCTTCTTTGGCAATTACCCAGCCCCTAAAAAAGGCCTTAAATGCATCCCAGACTACCGCTGGAGTTGAGGACCCCTGATTGCGTTGGAAAAAATCCCTTATTTCGGCCTGTGAAGTCTGTATCCACCCCTCATCCGAAAGGAGCCGGAGATTTTAAAATTCACCTTTTGGTCTGAGCTGTATAAGCTGTAGAATAGAGAGACACTTCCAGCAGCAGAGAGGCATGGTCTGAAAGACCAGAGTGCTGGACCGACTGAGATCGATAGCATATTGTTACTGATATCAGAAAAAGATCTATGCATGAGGAGCTTTTAAACCGAGAGGAAATCAAGTATATTCCCTCGCATCACGAGTGTTCATTCTCCAAGGATCGCACAGCGTCAAAACCTTAACATAATCTCGGAAGATCTTTGCTACTTTAGCTTTGTGCTGTCTCTTACCTCTTACCATAGTATCTAAAACTGGGTCCTGAAAGAAATTGAAATCCCCTCCAATAATAATTTTTCCTGTCAATTGCAAGAGGGAGTGAAACAGACCTATATAAGGGGCTGGGTCGTTTATCAGAGGAGCATAAAAACTAACAAAAATTAATCTCTCCTTAGCGATTAAACACTGAACCCAACACCAACGCCCATCAGGGTCAGAAAAAAAGTCCAATGGTTGTGCATTGAGGGCTCTGGCTAAAAAGACTGCCACACCTC
The DNA here is from genome assembly GCF_031143425.1 of Pleurodeles waltl. Classification (NCBI taxonomy): domain Eukaryota; kingdom Metazoa; phylum Chordata; class Amphibia; order Caudata; family Salamandridae; genus Pleurodeles; species Pleurodeles waltl. The sequence continues at coordinate 264,208,294 of NC_090449.1, forward strand.
TATGAGCCGCTGAAGCCGCAGCAACTACTTTAAAATCAGCCATTTTTTTAAACATGCGAAAGCCCAAAACTTTATTAACCGGAATATGAGTCTCCTGGAGAAGTATAACTGAGGGACTGAAAGCAGATACCCTTTCCTCGATAGCAGACCTTTTCCTACGGTTATTTAAACCATTAACATTCCAGGAAAGTATTCTTAATGGAAGAAAAGATTTTGTCATTGATTTATACCTTGAGTTAGTCTGCATATGGTCTCCCCTAATCTGGAGTAAAATACAGTATCCCAGACATAACAATCTTCTGAAGTGACAAAGACGGATCCTGGTGTCCTTACCTCTCCCCCCTCTCCACCCAAACCCCCCCTTCTCCAAACCCCCCATCCCTCACCTTCAGTGGCCCACACCTGGAGCCCACCCGCCCGGACAACCCGAGGCCACAGCCCTCCCCACCCCCTGTTCCCATCCTTTCCTAGCGTGGTGCCTTGTCATAGCACCCTAAGCCATAGACTAGAGAGACAAAAAATAGAATAGCCTGAACATGCGTTGTGGGCAAAACAAAAAAAAGAGGGGGAAGTATTTTCTTACCGTATCATTATCCTCATTCTCATTATCCTCATAGTCCAATATGTCACCCTTGTAGTCTTTTATTAAGTTTTTTCCGCCCCGGCCCCAGCCCCACCACCCCTTCCTCGTCCTAGCTGCTCAGAGTTCTGAATTACATGTAACAAGGACTTAGCAGCATCGACTGTGTGAATAAAATTTGAGCGACCGTGAAAAAATACTTTAAGTTTGGATTGTTGCACAAGTCCAGCCTGAGCCCCAGCTTTTTGAAATGCTGGAATCATCCCTTTTAATTCTCTTCTCCGATGTGCTGCCACCACCGACATGTCTGAGAAAATCTTGAACGCATAGTCTCCGGGAATCTGGAAGATTTTAGTCTTAATTGCTTTCTGGAAGATCTTTTCCTTGATACGAAAGTCACCTAAGTTCACTAGAATAGTGCGAGGATATTTAGAGTTTGGGGGCTGGACTGCAGGGACCCGATGGGCCAGCATAATTTGTGAGATCCGGATGCTTGTCCATTAGTCCTACTAAAACATGACCTTTAATAAGATCAGTTACCAAATCTATGACTGTCTGGCAGTTTTCATGTCCTTCAGGGACTCCCGTGAATCGCAGATTGGATCTACGCGTTTGAGATTTCCGGCGGCATCAAGTCGAATCTGTAGATCTAACAGATCAGCTTGACATTTTGCCAGAGATGGTTCTACAGTTACCCGGATATCCTCAAGATCGGAAACTCGTTGCTCAATATCCGTGATTCGTGAGTTAAGTTGCTGGATATTACTACAGATCAAGTTCAATTTTGATTCTGTTCTCTGATTTGCATCGTCTTGGGAAACTTTCAGCATTTTGAACTCGCTTAATATCTGCAGAAGTAAGTTTTTCGGGGGAGCGCTAGTGATTGCCGTATCTTTCGGCCCTGAGAAAGAGACCCATTTTGGCCATTAAATCCGGAAGACACAGCAGGAATAGCAATGTGGGCAGAAGATTCAGCTGCTATGTCTGTCCCACCCCTGCTGATTAACTTGTGCACTAGTAAAGAGGCAGAGCTGTCTACCTCAGGGGCAGGAGTGCAGCTGACAATTGGTGCAGGGGTACCCTCCTTATGATTTTTCCATCCCCCAAACAAGGGATAGAGAGGTCTGGAAGCAGAGCCCATATCCGTCGTCTGATCGCAAGAGGTCTCAGAGTTCCAGCCGGGGGTCGACTGAGTGCGTAGTGGAGAGCCTTCAAATGACCCCAGGCTAGGATCCGAATCGGCTGGCAGAGCCCTTGATTCGTCAGATGGGCAGTCCAAGCTGAGGGGAGGGCTTGACAAGTTAGTTCCGGAGGATGGTAGATTAAGAGGTAGGGGCGAAATAGGGTTAGAGGCTGAATGTATAGCGGAAGGTAGGGGACGTACGGAAGCTGGAGCCTTGTGCAAATGATTATCTGAAGGTACAGGGCGTTTGGCATTTCTGTTTGGCAGTGCGTGTTGCTCTAGGAACCCTGGCGCCAGAGCGACCTGCATAATGTGGAGAACGCCGCATCTTCCCAAAAAACACTAAGTAGCTGTGTAACGATAAAAGAAAAGAAATTAAAAAGGGGGTGGGGGGCTCCTGCCCTGTCCCCCTCAGGTATGATTAAACTGAGTTATTAGCTAAGTGTCAAGGGGGGTCCGGCAAGCCGTACCAAGGGTCAGCCTCAAAATCTGTGCCTTAAATGGATACTTCTCCACTCTAACAGTTCCTTCAAAATGGCAGCATCCAGATATGACTGAGCTCACAGGATTCACAGGGCACAGAATAACCGCAAACATTTTTTTTTCCCCTTTCCCTTCCTTTACTCTTTTCAAATAAAAATCCCCCCTAGCAACTGGGGCGATGACAGACAGGCTCCCCCAGAAAAAAAAGAAAGAAAAAAAAGAAAGAGAGAGAAATAAAATATATATTATTTTTTTTGTAAAAATTATATAGCAGTCTTTTTTTTTTCTACCCCCTTCTTCCCTTTTTTCCCAGCTCAATCTTTCCCCTATTCTCTTTCCTTAGACTGTTCCTGAAGCCCGTAGCTCTGTGTACTGGGCTGGGCAAGGCCGAAAGCTTTGTGATAAGCAGAGATCACGTCAAACCAAATATAGGGGGTCATTCTGACCCCGGCGGTCATGGACCGCCGGGGCCAGGGTTGGCGGGAGCACCGCCAACAGGCTGGCGGTGTCCCGCAGGGCATTCTGACCGCGGCGGTTTGGCCGCGGTCAGATGCGGAAAACCGGCGGTCTCCCACCGGTTTTCCGCTACCCAAATGGATCCTCCATGGCGGCGCAGCAAGCTGCGCCGCCATGGAGAATCTGACAGCTCATACCGCCATCCTGTTCCTGGCGGTTCTCCCGCCAGGAACAGGATGGCGGTATGGGGTGTCTTGGGGCCCCTGGGGGCCCCTGCAGTGCCCATGCCAATGGCATGGGCACTGCAGGGGCCCCCGTAAGAGGGCCCCACTTTTTATTTCAGTGTCTGCTTTGCAGACACTGAAATACGCGACGGGTGCAACAGCACCCGTCGCACCTTCCCACTCCGCCGGCTCCATTCAGAGCCGGCGTCCTCGTGGGAAGGTTGATTTCCACTGGGCTGGCGGGCGGCCTTTTGGCGGTCGCCCGCCAGCCCAGTGGAAATCCCAGAATCACCGCAGCGGTCTGACGACCGCGGTGCGGTGTTCTGGCGGGGGTACTTTGGCGGGCGGCCTCCGCCGCCCGCCAAGGTAAGAATCACCCCCATAATGTTTTACAGCCAGCCCCCCTCCCCTGGGGCGCGTAATCTTTGGTGTCCTGCTTGTAGCAATACTGCCTCGCAGACAATCTGTCAAAAATACTCAGCTTGTCCAACTTCGCGTCCCCTGGAGATCCCTGTTTTGCACCTCCTCAGCGTCCTGAAGATCCTTTAAATCGGCGTCCTAGACACCGCTCTGAAACTGCCTGGGCTTCAGCCGCAGCGTCATCTGTATCCTGGAGACAACTTCGCTTCACTTCTGCATTTCCGTGTCTTGGAGGCCCACAGAGAGCGTCTAACTCGGCGTCCCTGGTAACCGCCTGGAAACTGCTTCGGCTTCTGATTCGGGGCCCATTGTGCTTCCGCATTCCGTTCTGCGAATCGCTCGGAGCCTCACCTCCTCACAGCGCATCTGATTCTAGCGCGCTCTCTCTCTGTCTGTGGCTCAACTGCGGAGCGTGATGGGAGCTCCTGCGGTCATTGGAATTCGAATCGAGAGAATCCTCAAATGTACTCTGTAGAAAAATGTTTTGTCTTGCTTGTTCCATATTGGTGCGTATCCTGAGAACCATGTACTCATGTAGAATGTACGAAAGTCTTTGTCTAAAGTACTGGAAAAGGATGCATATTTTTCTGTACCCCGGAACTCCTCACTGCCCACCTTTAGAAAGCAAATCTACGCCAGATTTCATATAGAAATGTACTGAGTTCTTATACTTATGTACGCTTTGCTGACAAACTTACTGATGCCATATTTCATATATTTTGCCTATTAATTCTTGACATAAAATGCAAAACTATAACAGTTGTCTGTCATTCTTATAAGAATATATCAGCCCTGATTATTGAATGTGATAACTGTATTAGTGATTAGTGATTTCAATCGGGAGCAACAAAAATTGTATCTGGACTACACCACTACAGGGTGGTCTTTGACAGAGATGCACTGGTATCGGTAGACAGATAGCAAGCCCGTTGGTTGGAACAGAGAGTAACTGAGAGATTGGCAGAATGGAAAATCTCTTGCCAAAAAAGGAGAAAGACATAAATGAGGAGGAAAGGTTTCCCCTGAAGGTACCCCAGCTAAGGAAATGGTGGCCAAGAAAGGGTTACACATGTAGAAGTGGTGTATCCAGTAGCACGAATATACATCCAAGGAGGGTGAGTTTCAAATTCCATTGAGGGGGACCCCCCAATATCCCTCGAATAGAGAATTTGAAGTGAAGAATATATGACTTAAATCCACAGTCTAGGTCCACACAATTTAAAGTCCTATATCTTTGGGAGCAGAGGAGTTGATGACAAATGAAAAGAGAAGACAACAATTTGAATTAAAGATGCGTGATAGGCTCATGCATGGAGAAGTGTTCAGGATGAGGAAAGGTTGAGCAAGTGGAGGGAGGAAGTTATGGAGACCGCTGAAGCATATCCTTGTTATAAAGCAAAAAGAAGGAAGAGGAAAACCCAAAAAGGGAGACAGAAAGTGAGGAGGACCAGATACCTCACCAAATGACTAACACACCAAAAGTGTTGGACAAGATGAGGAAGACCAGTTACAGGATACATACTCCCCCACCAGGCAAGCATCATCCAGGACGAGGGCCAGACAAAGGCACTGTTATTCCATCAGTCACTATGATACCAACCAATGGACTGAGAAATACGCATTCACTAGGACAGTGAAAACCCATGGAAAGCTGAAACTAACCTGCTGCAGTCAATGTTGCAAGAGTCCAAGGGTAGCATGCTACAGGGAATTTCACTTCCGAGAGTGAATCAGCCTCATCACAGCCAGAAATATCAAGCACCTCTAAGGGGCGAGGCCCTCTGAGGAAGGCTGGCCAGGAATTACAACCACGCAAAAAAGTCTCTTGACAGCTAAGGTAAGACCGAAAATGATAAGAGAGGATTTTGAGATAGTAGAACCAGTGCAGACTGACCAGCCTGACATCATGGATGAAAACTAAGATTTGACTATTCTCAAATGACCCAAAAGACAGAGAAAGGTCAGCCAAAAGTATTCAGGCCCAGATTGAACATATCTTGCAAAAATCAACTTTGAATCTGATGATTGCCTGACTGATAGTTATGAACCCCCTGAAACTAAGACAATCCATACCAAGAGCACATCCATGTTGATCACTGACAAACATTGGAAAGACTGTCAGAGAGGTAATGGTCAGATGACATTAGCTCTTTTAGGCCTCCAGCTGATGCAGAAAATATTCTCTATAGCTTTCGAGATAAGGTAGTGCTGATAGGGTAGCGCCTAGAGGACTAACCAATATTTTGTGAGCTTATGAGATTTCCTTGATCTGATTTAAGCTAAGACAGTGTAGCAATACTGTCAAACTTTGCTTGTAGGTTTGATAATTGTCAATTCTGCTTCTATATTTGGATGTCTGTTTGATGGTTATGTGTTAGAAGGAGAGATACTCATGGTCTGACAAACTCCACCCTTAAGTCTGTAGTCAATACACCAGCACACATGAGTAAGGTCTCACACGGTCCACAGCATACAAGACTGTATAGTTACATTGTGTATTAACAAAGGCTAGCAAAATACGTGAAAGTTATGGAGGTAGAAAATGTGTGCTTTTACCTTCCTGCTTTCGCGGCTGAGAGAGCAGCATATTCTCATTTACCATTGTCCTACTAACCTTTCTAGCTCTGTTTTCCTAAATATGTTTTACAAATAGGATTCCATTAAGCTGCTCTATCCTGATGACCCATTTAAATATATGCCAATTGTGACAAGTGCAAATTTGTATTTTTGAGCCGCTAATCATGTTTACAAAGGGGTTAATTCAAGGGAACACTGTGAGTATATGATACAATTCTTTACCCCTGTAACTAACTTGAGTGCTACTAACCACATCATATATGATGTAACCTGTAAAACTAGTAAAGATGAAAGGGTATTTGTAGATGAACTGAATGAGAGGATGAGGATAGATGAGGAGAAAAGTGAAACAAAGATATGTACAGAACATCATTAGAAAGGAGAGGAGACCTTAAAGGAACCACTGCCAAGATTGAGCATTGACGTCACCAGAAGAGTTCTTTACGTATCATACGGCAGCCAGAGGGTAACAAGAATGTTGAAAAATTGGGATGGACTGAATGTGAGCATAATTACTTAAAGGAGAAACATTTTCAGAATTAGAAGTAAGTATAAAAGGCATCAATTACGTTTGAAGTTAGCCTATTCCCAATTGCCACACAAGCAGGTAGGTAGTTGCGATGCAGCCCTAGTTTTCCCCAGTATGTTTCACACTAACAAGTTAGATTTTCCTCTTGAGCAATACTTAAGGTGAAGCAAGCATAGTTTTAAACAGAACTTTAGCTATATCTTTGGAGCACTTACAGCATCTACAGTAGTGACACTAAATGAACATTAGAAAGATGCCTATATTGGTAGATTGGCTTCCTACTAACACAACAGGAGTACTAACTGTGATTAATAAAGAATTGCAATGAGAGCTGTGATTCTGCACCTTGCGTTGAATGTGCTCCTCACTAAGGAGGGCAGAGTTTGAAAAGTCATTCATGCTCAGGAATGCTGTACCTTTACTCTTTGCATGGACATGCAGCTTGGCAGCTATATTATTAGCATCACAAACAACGCCACAAACTAACTGAGATGGAAGAGTCAGAAGCCTGGCAAGGATTAAGTTCTATATTTTGATCTATCAGGAGAGATTTCGCTAACATAGGGGATGGCTTTCTAGTGTAAGTGGGGGAATTCTAAAATTGCTTTTAACACCTCTCTTGATTATACTAATTGGCAGTGCATTACAATTTATTTTCCTGAACTTGTGCTGCCAGCAATGAGAGGAAGAAAGATTAAGAAACTTAACATCAAGGTTGAAGAAATGTAAAGTGACCTCTACAACACCTTGAAGGACTTGGGAGAAACCAAATTGAAAAACCCAAAGTTAACAAATCAGACGCGGCTCGTCCTTTAGGGCAGAGGTGCCACGCCCCCCACCTTTTGCTCCTCATGAAGAGTGTCTGTCAGGCGTAGCAAAGGTCAGCCTGACAGACCCTCTTCATGTTCAGATCAGGCAGCCAGGAGCGAGACATGCACGATTTGCGCAGACTCCTGGCTGCATGAGCTGAACTTTGCTTGGCTGAAGAGGTCACAGCTCCTCTCGGCGTGACCTTCTCAGCTCAGCAAAAGTGCCTGAAGGCCCTTCCTCTCGGTGACGAGGGGAAGCGTCACCGTTTGACTTCGACCTGGGCGCTTCAGGTTTAAGCCCTGAAGCGCCTAGGGCGAGTCTCAATCAGTGACACCTCGTCACAGAGTGGGGTGGGGTCAGAAGTCTCACTGACTCCATCCCAACTCTGTGACAAAGTTTGGACTGCTGCCTTCCCTCATCAGCTGACCTAAGGTCAGCCAGAGAGGGAAGGCAGCAGTCCCAATCCTCCTGGGAACTCCTAGCTGAAGGTAAATGTGTGTGTGTGTTTTTTAAATGAATGTTTGGTGCGTGCGTGTATGTTTGAATGTTGATGAGTGTTGTGAATGGATGTGCATGCATGCGTGCGTGTGTGAATGAATAAGAGTGTGAGTGTGCTTCCCGCCCGCCCCCCTCCCTCCTAAAATTACCAGCCGCCACTGTAATGAATGATGTGTTGTGTTAAAGAAACAAGTTGATGATTCAGAAATCATCGAGGGTGGGGATTGTGAAAGCTGTTTCCTTTCCTTCACTTTAACTGCGTTAGAAAGTTGTCCAATGTCCACAGTTTTACTTCTATTATTGTGTAAAATATTAAGCAGAATTTTTTACTAAAAAAAGTTAGTCTGTCAAAAATGTGGCAGGCATCACATCCACCGTACAAGTGCATTATTGTCAATGCACCTTAAATATGGTAGGCGTGACATTCACCACTTTTTGATGGAGTGTCCCACCGGCCAAACTCTGAGGCCTTTAGGTTTTTCAAAAAATAGTTATTATGGATTAACTAACATAGCTAAGTATTTGGGAAATATACAATGGAAAATGAGTAAAATCTGCTAAACAATTTTCAATTAAGGTAGTCATCAGAATTAACCTACAAGTCTCTGAAAATCAATACAAGTCCACATTAAATTGTGGAATAGTTAGCGAACCGCAAAAAGTCACAAGACTCAAAAGTGCAGGAAGATAGGCTGATGATGGAAGTATGTCCAGGTATCAACAAATAATTTTTGAGGCTAAATCTTTTCTAATTACGGTCATCTCAAGGTTGCAACTAGGGGTCTTTCCATGAATTCTTGTTGGTAAAGTCAAGAGCTACAGCAAAGAGTCTTAAAGAATAGGAAACAATCCTGAGCTGGAACTGGGTACCTTTGGCGGTTTACGAGGGATATAAGTTTGTTGGATACACTAGACAGCTTCACTTGGTCACATATTTTGATACAGCTCTGGGGCAGAATGGTGTGCATAACTCTGAATAAAATCCACTGTGGAGTAAATTCTGGATTTGATATTGGGGCCTACAAATGACATGATACCTTTTGTGCCTTTTAGTTTGTGCTTTTTAATCAAACGAGCTGCTTGAGCTGAACAATACCTTCTTAAGGATTTCACCTGAAAGTCCACTGCCTATCTGATCAGCTTTGTCCCTCACTACCTTTCCAATCCATATTGCATGAGAACAAATGTCAGTCTTCAAGAAGACACAACTCGAAATTGCTATAAGCAAATTAGCAGAATGCTTTCTGGGAGGGAAGGACAGAAAATAACATTTCTCTGCTTCTATATTTTTAAAGAAAAACCTGTCAACATCCTATCATTATTAAACAAAAGTGGCCAAGAACGACTCTGTGAACTAGAAAGACAGTATGGGGGTCATTTTGACCTCAGCGGTCTTTTTCCAAGACCGCTGAGGGACCGCCGTGTGGAAGACCACCAGTGTTGGCGGTTTGCCGCTCGGCCTATTATGACCGTTGGCAGCTCTCCGTCCTTTTACTGACGGAGAGCCGCCAACAGCCATACTGGCGGGCGGCTGGGAAGTGGAGGTTGCTCCACCGCCACGCCAACAGAACCCCGCCCAGCAAATCACGTCCTGTGATTCGGCGTGGCGGTGTTCTGTTGGCGGTGTGGTGTCGGTGGAGCAGCCCCCATGGCTCCCGTCCCCTCCCGGAGGATCGTCAGACCAGGTAAGTCGATCGTCCGTGAGGGGAGGGGGGTGCGGGGTGTTGTGTGTTGTGTGCGTGCATGGGGGTGTACGTGTGTGTATGCAGAGGGGGTGTGTGAGTGCGTGTATGCTTGCGGGGGTGTTGTGTGTTTGGGAATGAGTGTGTGTATGTCTGTAAGTATGTCTGTATGGATGTGTGCGTGTATGTTTGAATGTGGATGTGCGTGTCTGACTGTGTGTGTGGATGTTTGCATGTATGTCGGTGTGTGTGCGTGTTTGTGTGTTGGTGGTGCCTGCGTGTGTGTTGTGTGTGTATGTGTGATGTTCTGTTGGGGGTCGGGGTGGGGAGGGGGGTCCTGCCACCTTTGGGGGGTGGCAGGGGTGGTGGGGGGGTAGGGGAGGGAGTCGGGGTGGGGGTGGGGAGACCCCTATCAGTGCCAGGGAAGGAATTCCCTTGCACTGATAGTGCTTACCGCCATGGATTTCATGGTGGTTTCAAACCCCATGAAATCCATGGCGGTCAGCCGGGTCCAAATACCGCCGGCGAAATAGTGACGGCAGCCGGGCTGGAGACCCTGGTCTCCAGCCCGGCGGGCGGAACAGAGAACCGGCGGATGACCATGGCGGTAACCACCATGGTCATAATACTAAAAAAAAGACCGCCAGCCTGCTGGCGGTCTTACCGCCGCTTCTCTGCCTTCCGCCAGGTTCATACTGACCCCCTATATTTGTTATTGTATGGAGCTGGGATTTACTGTCCCAGTGTTATGCCACCCGACAGTCAAACGACTGTGGCACTTTTAATGAGCTGTAGGCTGTATATGCAATCTATACAATCACTCGAAAACATAACACAATACATAAGAAAGCCCCTTTTAAGTCTGGTCTTAGCGAATACGTTTGATTTTGCTAAAATTAAATGCATAATATACTTACTCATACAGGCTTTCAGCCAGCCCTCTTCAACCATTGTTGAGCTATTATGTCCGTCACATTTTCCTTTCTTTCACTGCAGCAAACAGCATGGGCAGTGAGTCAGCCGACTTCAGCCTTTGACTAACTTCACTGTAAGTCACAGTGTTCAGCCTTTTCACAAGGAGCACATCCACACCCAAAGTAGTTCCTTTAAGTGCCAGATCTACTTTGCCAATGTGTGCTTTTGGTGGCTAAAAAAATAGTTTTGCGTTTAGCCACTACCTTTTTTTAGATTAATAAGGGCCTGACAGCTTCCCCAACAACTAAGTATTGCAAAAACAATTATTACCTTTTTCTTCCACCCACTCCAGCATACAGCAAAGGGCAATGGGACCATTAAGAGACAGGAACTAGAATAGTGTTTGTTTATAAACTTGGGTCATTAAAGGTTTACAAGAACCAGGTAGTTTGGTAACAGTAGAGAGCATATTAATGAGATCGGAACTACCAACTATTTGTGAAAGTACAACAACCAATTGTTTGACACAGAGGGGGTCATTACAACCCTGGCGGATGGTGTTAAAGGTGCGGTAATACCGCAAACAGGCCGGCGGACAAAAAAAGGGAATTATGACCGTGGCAGAAACCGCCAACATAGACAGCCACTTTAACACTCCGACCACCACGGCGGTACAGACAAGCAGCGCGGCGGTCACCGCCAACAGACAGGAGGAAGACAATGTACCGCCCACAGTATCACAACCCGCCAATCCGCCACCTTTTCCGGGGCGGATTCGCCGTGGATAAAAACATGGCGGAAACAGCCTTTGCAAAGGGAAAACGCTCACCTTCTACACATCCCACGAGGAAGGAGGACACCATGGAGCCAGAATTACAAATACTACCTGCCCTTGTCTTCCTGCCCATTTATGAACACCAGCAACGGCGGCACCGAAGACAACGGTGAGTACTGCACCTACGACATGGGGGGGGGAGGCAAAAGTCAGGGAGACACACACACAAAACACCCACCCCCACCCTCGCACATTATAACACACAAAGCTATGCATGTCAAAACATCACAGTAACAACCCATAACCCCCCCCCCCCGGAAGAATGCAAAGACCAAAGGAAATCAGTTGAAAAATTGTAATGTGTCAAAATACAGGTACCAAATATATACAGATAAATAGATACACATTCAAAAGTATATACATTACGAGAAGCAGTGCAGGCATGCACAAATCAATGTCCGTGCACCACTGGGCCAAAAATGCATGGGCGAGGCCCACAAACGATACCTGTCCACAAACGGAGAGAACACTGCTGGTGCATCAGATAGAAATACAACAGGCACCTCAGGGGGAAGGGGGGGCACCTCAGCCGGATTACAGCACCACACCAGATCCACGACGGGGCTCCATGCCCATTGATGTATCCTGGGGAGTACAAAGCCACAGTCTCTCAAGTCTCTACAGTGGGTGGTTTGCCCACTGTTCCATCCTGGGGAGTGCAAAGCCACAGTCTCACAAGTCTCTACAGTGGGTGGGTTGCCCACTGTTCCATCTTGGGGAGTGCAAAGCCACAGTCTCTCAAGTCTCTACAGTGGGTGGTTTGCCCACTGTTCCATCCTGAGGAGTGCAAAGCCACAGTCTCTCAAGTCTCTACAGTGGGTGGGTTGCCCACTGTTCCATCCTGGGGAGTGCAAAGCCACAGTCTCACAAGTCGATAACAGTGGTTGGTTTGCCCTCTGTTCCATCCTGGGGAGTGCAAAGCCACAGTCTCTCAAGTCTCTACAGTGGGTGGTTTGCCCACTGTTCCATCCTGGGGAGTGCAAAGATACAGTCTCTCAAGTCTCTACAGTGGGTGGGTTGCCCACCGTTCCATCCTGGGGAGTGCAAAGCCACAGTCTCACAAGTCGATAACAGTGGTTGGTTTGCCCACTGTTCATCCTGGGGAGTGCAAAGCCACAGTCTCTCAAGTCTCTACAGTGGGTGGTTTGCCCACTGTTCCATCCTGGGGAGTGCAAAGCCACAGTCTCTCAAGTCTCTACAGTGGGTGGGTTGCCCACTGTTCCATCCTGGGGAGTGCAAAGCCACAGTCTCACAAGTCGATAACAGTGGTTGGTTTGCCCACTGTTCCATCCTGGGGAGTGCAAAGCCACAGTTTCTCAAGTCTCTACAGTGGGTGGTTTGCCCACTGTTCCATCCTGGGGAGTGCAAAGCCACAGTCTCTCAAGTCTCTACAGTGGGTGGGTTGCCCACTGTTCCATCCTGGGGAGTGCAAAGCCACAGTCTCTCAAGTCGATAACAGTCTCCAACGGTTCTGGAGAGGTAATGGTGCCCACACTGCATTTAGCTCCCTGTGACAGTTCCTGTACCGTCACAGTCCCAGCTGTACATGGGATAACGATGCTTGATGTGGCGGTGTTTCCTTGTCCAGCGGTGCTATGCCATGGCGGTCTCTGATCTGTTCAGCGGTTCTCTGCCCTGTTCAGCGGTGCTGTACCCTGTTCAGCGGTCTACACCATGGCGGTGATTCCCTTGTTCAGCGGGGCTTTGCCATGGCGGTCTCTGATCTGTTCAGCGGTTCTCTGCCCTGTTCAGCGGTCTTCACCATGGCGGTGATTCCCTTGTTCAGCTGGGCTTTGCCATGGCGGTCTCTGATCTGTGCATTGGTGTGTGGCATGACGGTCCCTCATTTTCTAGCGGGGCTGTGGCAGCCGGGGCCCTCCTGGGCACTGACTCCGGCGGTGGTCTCCTGACCGGTAATGATACTCGGGCCCTCCTGGGCACTGACTCCGGCGGTGGTCTCCTGACCAGTGACGATACTCGGGCCCTCCTGGGCACTGACTCTGACGGTGGTCTCCTAACCAGTGACGATACTCGGGCTCTCCTGGGCACTGACTCTGGTGGTGGTCTCCTGACCAGTGACGATACTCGGGCCCTCCTGGGCACTGACTCCGGTGGTGGTGGTCTCCTGACCAGTGACGATACTCCGGCCCTCCTGGGCACTGACTCCGGCGGTGGTCTCCTGACCAGTGATGATACTCGGGCCCTCCTGGGCACTGACTCTGGCAGTGGTCTCCTGACCAGTGACGTTACTCGGGCCCTCCTGGGCACTAACTCTGGCGGTGGTCTCCTGACCAGTGACAACGGTGCTGGCGGTGGCGTCTCGTCCGCCGGGGAGGATGGCGTCCTTCTCCGCCGTGCTGCTCTCACCAGACTGTGCAGACTTACTCCGGCCCTTCACCATCTTTGGAGGAGTCACAGCTGACTCTGCAATCCCCCTCGGACATTTGTGACCAGTTTTGCCATCAGGAGTCTTCAACCTGTCCCGTCGGCCACTTTCCAACTTTGGGTGCTTTACAGGGGGTGGACTGGCAGTGCTTTGGCTCCGTGGTGGCCGGTGCACTCCACACACCTTGAACACGCACCACTGGTACAGGAGTCTTTTTGGCTGAGGTGCTACTATGGGACTTATGAATTGGAGGGGTGGGGATGGGGGCAAAGAGGTTAACGTTGCTGAGGGAGAGTTTCTGACGAACACTGGGATGGGTAGCTGGAGGGGGTCTGGGAGTGAAGGAAGAGGAGGTGGTTGTAGGAGGTGTAACTTTAGGTGTTTTGGGTGCAGGTACTGGAGGCTGTCGTGAGGTGGATGGACGTTGGGTGTGTGGGTGCCCATGTTTGTGTACTTTGGGAGGGGGCGTCACAGACATACTGGGAGAGGACACAGGGGATGTGTAAATGGGAGTGGGGGTGGTGAGTGCAGGTGAGCGGGGTGTGGTGCTGGGTGTTCTGGTGCAGGTCCTAGTGCCTGTAGATGTAGTGCATGCAGGTGAGAGTGTAGACGACACTGGGAGGGAGGAGGGAGACGATGAGGAGGGGGACACAGTGGAGGCAGTGGATGTTGGTGTGTCTGTACGTGTGTGATGCTTGTGTGAGTGCCTGTGGGATGTGTGGTGCCTATGTTTGCTTGAGCTACTTTTGTGTGGTGAGGTGTGTGCATGCTTGTCTGTTGGTGTGCTTGGGATAGGCTGGGGTACAGGGGATTGGGTCTGGGTGGAGGAAGTTGGAGGGGGGAGGCTAGACACAGGGACAATGGCTGCATCAGTGCTGAGGCCAGAGATTGCAGGCTTCGATGATGGGCAGCCTGACCAGAATGAATGCCCTCCAGGAATGCATTTGTGTGTTGCAACTCCCTTTCTACACCCTGGATGGCATTCAAAATGGTAGACTGCCCAACAGTGAGTGACCCGAGGAGGTCAATGGCCTCCTCACTGAGGGCAGCAGGGGTGACAGGGGCAGGGCCTGAGGTGCCTGGGGCGAAGGTGATGCCCACCCTCCTGGGTGAGCGGGCACGGGGCGAACGCTGAGGGGCTGCTGGGAGGGCGGTGCTGGTAGGGGAGGTGGTGGCTGTACCTGTAGAAGTGTGGGACACAGATGTTGCCGCCACCACAAGGGAGCTCCCATCGGCGGACGAGTCTGTGTCGCTGTTTGGGGATCCGGTGCCCGACGTGAAGCTCCCCTCGCCCTCCGTCCCACTGGTGCATTCTGAGTCCGTGGTGTGGCCCTCCATGGCCATGTGGGATGCAGCTCCCTCGTGCTCCGGTGCCACTGTACCTCTGCCTGATGATGCTGATGCACAAAAGAACATGGAGAGCAGAAAAAGGGGGGGGGGGACAACAGAAGAAAGACAGGTTGAGTGCATGGCATACCGCTACCATTGGCGGACAATACAGACATAGCAGCCCCCTGCACTACGCAGTCCTCCTGGCCTCTACAGATGCAATTCCTGGGATCTGGCCTACATGGCTATGGTGGACATCTGCACACATGGATGCCACAGGGGCATGTATACCTGTACTTGGCACTCTACTGCGGTGGGGTGGTGTGCCACATGGCCTGCATTACGGAGGGGCCTAGCCTATGGATGTCGCCCTGGCCTAGGGAATCCCACAGCCCTCCTCCCACACCTAGACCCCTCAACTTCGCGAAAAGTCCACAGAATGATTGTGTGCTCACCCCCTTGTGTCTGCTGTGATGCCCTCAAGCGCCCATCCAACTCAGGGTAGGCCACCGCCAGGATCCGGAACATCAGGGGGGTCATGGGGCGACGGGCACCCCTCCCACGTTGAGAGGCCATCCCCAGTTGAGCCTCCGCCGTCTTCTTGCTCCAGCGGCGAATGTCCTCCCATCTTTTCCGGCAGTGGGTGCCCCGTCTCTGGTGGACCCCCAGGGTCCGTACGTCCTTGGTGATGGCACGCCAAATGTCCTTCTTCTGGTGGGCACTGACCTACATGACATGCACAGGGGTAGAAGAGAAGTCATTAGCAAGAGCACAGTCGAAGTGAGTGGCCCCCTTCCCTGCCCTTGCCATGTGGCACATGCATTCGCAGTCCTTCATGTTCACTGCACTCTGCCCCCTTACAACCAGCACTCTCCACCCAGGCATAGCCCATACAACGTGCTCCCTAGGTACTTACCTGTTGGTCTGGAGGACCGTAGAGTAGCGTGTACTGTGGGATGACCCCGTCCACGAGCTTCTCCAACTCCTGAGCAGTGAAGGCAGGGGCCCTTTCCCCAGACACAGCAGCCATTGTCTCTTCCAGACCGAGGTCACAGCAGCACTTGCAGTGTAGGTCCTCTCCTGTCGAAGATCAGGTATCGAGTGATTGAACAGATAGAAAATGGCGGTCACGTCCGCGGCGGTGACGTCCGCGGTGGTGCGTATCATCACCGCCGGCGCACTTCATCATTGGCTCCTGGGACCCATAGGGTCCAATGTTAACCAATGCAGCTTTGCGCCGCGGTCTTCGCCCGCCTAACGCTACGGTGTACAACACCAGCGCAGTTACCTCACATCCCACTGTCCCAGTTTAGAGGTCAGGCAGCCGCCATTTCAGGGGCCCACATGGCTTAATTTGCAACTGCGTCACACATACCTAGGCCTACAGTCGACACACATACAGGAAGATTTTTGTCTTTGGTGTCGTGTTCTGTGTATCTGTGGGTACATACCTGGGATTTTGTTGACTCTGTTGTCGCTGTTGTCCTTCCTAGGCGCCGTCAGCTTGGACATTTGAGAAGATGGCAGAATCCTCCGGTGTACTGACCGCTGGTGGACCTGTTGACAATGGAGGAGCAACATTTACTCATCACCTACAGGTTTGACCGTGCCACAATCCAGGAACTGTGTACCCAGTTGGAGCCAAACCTGATGTCACCAATCCGCCATCCCACAGGAATCCCCCCTCAAGTGCAGGTGCTGTCAGTGCTCCATTTCCTTGCAAGTGGATCGTTTCAGACAACAGTGGCCATGGCATCAGGGATGTCCCAGCCTATGTTTTCCAACGTGTTGTCCAGAGTGTTGTCTGCCCTACTGAAACACGTAAGGAGCTACATCGTTTTCCCTCAGGTGCAGGATTTGCCAACAGTGAAAGGTGACTTCTATGCCCTTGGACATATCCCCAACATCATAGGTGCTATTGATGGGACCCATGTAGCTCTTGTCCCCCCCCACAGGAGTGAACAGGTGTACAGGAACCGGAAGAGTTATCATTCGATGAATGTACAGATGGTATGTTTGGCAGGCCAGTACATCTCGCAGGTAAATGCTATGTTCCCTGGCTCAGTGCATGACGCCTACATCCTGCGCAATAGCAGAATCCCTTATATGATGGGTCAACTCCAGAGGCACAGTGTGTGGCTATTGGGGGACTCTGGTTACCCCAACCTGTCCTGGCTATTGACCCCAGTGAGGAATCCCAGGACCAGGGCAGAGGAACGCTACAATGAGGCCCATGGGCGGACTAGGAGGGTGATCGAACGCACCTTCGGCCTCCTGAAGGCCAGGTTCAGGTGCCTCCATATGACAGGTGGTTCCCTATTCTACTCACCAAGGAAGGTGTGCCAGATCATCATCGCCTGCTCGATGCTTCACAATGTTGCTTTGTGACGCCAGGTGCCTTTTCTGCAGGAGGATGGTCCAGATGGTGGTGTTTTGGCAGCTGTGGAGCCCGTGGAGCCTGTGGACACTGATGAGGAGGACGCTGAGGAAGAAGACATAGACAACAGGGAGTCAGTCATACGGCAATATTTCCAGTGACACACAGGTGAGAACAGTTATCTTTTTATCATTACATTCACTTTCACAGTTCTACCTCTATCCTGTCTGTCATTTCATAGCAGTATTTCGTCACTGAGTTGTACCTTTCCATTACGGTTTCACAGGTGTGGTTAGCAACGTGTGTCATCTTCTTGCATCCTTCAAGGACTTGTGATGTGTGACATAGGTATGTTGGCTATAAAAATGGAAAGCATGTTGACACTGTCATTGATTACACATATTTACAAAATCACAGACTGACTCCAGATTGTTTTGTGGTTCAAGGGTGTTTATTGCAGTGCTCATAAATGGAGGAGGGTAGTAATATGGTGATGGGGGACGGTGGAGGAATGTCCATGGCAGAGTCCAGTCTATTAGTCTCACAGGTGCATTGCCCATATGGGCATAGGAAGTGGAGCTGGGGCAGTTCCAATCGGGACAGGGTAACAAAGTGGGACGGGGGAGGACAATCAGGGTGGTCTCATTTCCTGGCGGGGGTCTTGCCATCTTGCTCTGTCCTGTTCCTGGATCTCAGGGACCACTTGCGGGGTGGTTGTCCATCTGCAGGGGGGTGGGGTGCTGGTGTGGTGGTCCTGTGGCAGGGCGTCCTGTCCACTAGCGCCGGTGGAGGTGGTGGGCAGTTCATCGTCCATGCTAGTGTCAGGGGCCCCTTGGAGTGCCACGGTGTCCCTCATGGTCTTTTGTATGTCCTTCAGCACCCCTAGGATGGTGCCCAGGGTGGAGCTGATGGTTCTGAGCTCCTCCCTGAACCCCATATACAGTTCGTCCTGCAGGCGCTGGGTCTCCTGAAACTTGCCCAGGACCGTCGCCATCGTCTCCTGGGAGTGGTGGTATGCTCCCATGATGGAGGAGAGGGCCTTGTGGAGAGTGGGTTCCCTTGGCCTGTCCGCCCCCTGTCGCACAACAGCCCTCCCAGTTCCCCTGTGTTCCTGTGCCTCCGTCCCCTGGACAGTGTGCCCACTACCACTGCCCCCAGGTCCCTGTTGTTGTTGGGGTGGTGGGTTATCCTGGGTTCCCTGTAGTAGTGGACACACAGCTGATTGACGTGTCCTGGTTACGGAGGTATGGGCCTGCTGGGTGGGTGCTGGGCTGGTGTTACCAGAGGGTGGAAGGTCAGTGTTGGGCTGTGCATGTGTGAGGGGAACCGACTGTCCCGAGGCCCCCGATGGTCCGGGCTGGTCATCAGGATCCAGTAGGGCAGTGCTGCTGTCATCACTGTGGGCCTCTTCTGTGGGTGGAGACTTGCTCCTCCCATGTTGTTAGTTGTGGGGGAGGATGTGGGGGTCCGCCGCCAGTCCGCTGTACCGCAATGTTATGCCTGGAGACCACTGAACGCACCTTCCCCCGTAGGTCGTTCCACTGCTTCCTGATGTCCTCCCGATTTCTTGGATGCTGTCCCACAGCGTTGACCCTGTCCACGATTCTTTGCCATAGCTCCATCTTCCTGGCTATGGATGTGTGCTGCACCTGTGAGCCAAATAGCTGTGGCTCTACCCGTAGGATTTCCTCCACTATGACCCTGAGCTCCTCCTCAGAAAACCTGGGGTGTCTTTGGCGTGACATGAGGTGGTGTGGGTGCTGTCTGGAGTGATGTAAGTGTTGATGTGTGTGGTGATGTGTAGTGGTGTGTGGTGTATTGTGCGTGTAATGTTGTGTGGGTGATGGTGTTGTGTGCCTCTGTGTGGTGGGGTTTTTAATTGATGTGCTCTCTGTCTCTCTGACCTTCGTTCTTGAATTATGGTCGTAGGGGTTTGTGGGTGATGTGGGTGTGTGTTTTATATTGTGTTGGGTGTGTGGGAGTGGTGTGTGTATCAGGTGTGTGTATTTTGAATTGTCCAATGTGGCGGTGTTTTGGAGATGTGTGTGTATTTTGAGCGCGGCGGTGTGAACCACCAATGGAATACCGCGGTTGAAAGACCGCCGCGTGGATTCATGGGTCGTGATATCATGGGTGTGTTTCTGTTGGCGTGACGGTGGAGGTTTTGTTTTGGCCAGTTTATCACTGACCTTTGGTGTGGCGGTCTTGTGTGGGTGTCTGAATTTCAGCGTATTACGAGATGTGGGTCATAATAGCTGTGGCGGAATTCCGCGGCGGTGTTTTGGCGGTTTCTGCACGCGGTAAGCGGCTTTTACCGCCAATGTTGTAATGACCCCCAGAATCCACTAGATCAGAAATTAACATTAGGCTTTCTTAGGTCTCATATGAATCCTACCCTATGCGCAAGGACCACTCACTCATTAATGCTACAAACACTGTCTGAATGCTTCTGATACATGAAAGACTTCAGGCTAACCTCTAACTGTATAAATAACTTCCATTTAGATTAAGTGTATCTACATTTACTCCTGTAGATATCCTGAAAATCTGACATGGATTCAGAGCTTGCGGATCAGCACTGGACACTATTGCTTTAGGAGGTTAATATTCTTCTTGTAGATAATTGTAATAGACTGAAACTGAGTGAGGCTAAGTCATCCTTTCAACTTCTGAAGTGGATACAGGAAGTGTCAAAATTAGAAATAAGGAGATGATAAAAAGGTGGCAAGAGAAGCAAGCTGAAAGGAAAAAGTGGGTTTGTGTTCCTTACCTTGAGTTTCGCCCTTCAGGCAGCAGTGGGTGTGGCTTACACTCGGAAGTCAAATTGACTATTCTAACTCCACTGCTAATGTATTTGTTGAAGTGCAACTTTTTGTTAAATAGTCTAGAAGACTTATTTACTTTTTCAGCCCTGGAATGTTTTGGAAAAGGTTTCCCCAAGTAGTTTAAAAAAAAGAGTTACAAAACGTTGATTTCATGGTGACAAAAGTGCTGCCCTGTCCGTCCTACTCAAGGCAAAAAAACTAGGAATACCCATTCACATACACAGCCTGTGTTGTAGAAGAACCTGCAAGGAGAGGAATACTCTTCTTTTGAATTGCAGGTTGTAAACACCATACATGGACCTTTCAAGTTCCCAGGTCTGTGTGATTAGCTCAACTAACGCAGGTTTTTTTCTTTACATTTTGGGATTTGTAGTCTAGGTATTACAATTGATAAACTGGCCTACAAATTGTTAAATGCAAAACTTACAACCCTCCTTAGGTGAACCACTCCATGCATGGCATGGGAAACATGAGAGTTGTACATCAGGGGAGACTCCTCGGCTAAGGAGGAGGAGTATTGCCCCACTGGATTGTGGGGAAAGGAAAAATAAAATGATAATAATGTTATGTTATTATCATTTTATTTTTCCTGGGAGAAGGGGCTGGGCTGGAGGGAGGAGGCCGGAGGAAGGCTATGTTCACACAAAGTGCGCATGTCTGTTTGGCCAGCCATGTTGGGCCAGCCAAAAAGAAATGCGCACTTTGCATGTTCAATACCCTGCTCTATAGCACAGCAGATTGGAGAACATGCCCAGACTCCCATTCCTAGTCTGAGTGGGAAAGCAGGGCACTCAGACCAAATCACGACGCTGTTGTTGCTGGTGACAGCAGCATCGTGATTGACTCAGAGCCTGGGAACAGGAAGAGCACTAGGACGGAGGGCAGACGAATGCGTCTCCACCACAGGTAAGCTTTTTTTTTTTTTTTTTTTTATCCTATTTCCCCCACCACCAACCACACCCTTCTGTGTCCCCCTCCCTGCTCCGCCACCCCCATTGAGTGGCAGCCGCCACTGGTCTACATATGCTGGTGAGGAGTGAGTTTCACAGCGGGCCCCCAATCCGTTGAAATATTTTACCAGAGTGGGAATAGTCTGTCTCAAGGGTAATATTACCACAATGCTAGCCTGATCTACAGGCATATGTCCATATCACACTATGTTAAAGTGTTTTATGAACACTTGGAGTAATTCTACTGGATGTGGATGGATGAAGAACACAAAATCTAAAGCACTATAAGAAAAGAGGAGGGGACTGAAGATAGAAAGACAACATGAGGAGAGAATAAGGCTGGGTTAATCTCATTAGAGGCCTGTGCACTGAACAGATTGTGATCCCGCGCATAAATCATTCAAAATAAAATCAATACTAAATCATACAATAAAATATTATTTTTCTAAATGGCACAAAGTTTGTATGGTTAAAAAACAAAAAAGGTCCTTTCTGTATTTTTGATTGCAAAATTCCTGATAAGTTAAACATACCCGCCTCCACAAAAGGCACTCTTCCAGAAAAAGCAGGGAAAGTGAATAAAGTCTGCCCTGACGCATTGCTTTCTGATTGTTTTTATATTATTTTTGGCTCAAAAAAGGAGCTTTCTGTGAGGCAGTTATCAATATTAGAGAAATGTAGTGAGATCTCTATATTTGCAGAGACATCATTTATTCTGTTTTTCACTACTGTGTCATGAAGATTAATGTAAATGAATTAAATTTTATCCTGTATTTTAAACTGTTGTGTGCATCTAAATGTGGGATAGAAACTACAGGAGTACTCCACAGGGATTTATGTTCAAGTCAACAGCATATGAGTGAATTCATGTTTAGGAATGTTAGGAATGCCATTTGCCAGATAGGCCCATATTGTTTAAATAGGAAAATATTATATGATACTTCTTTGTACACTTCATCAGTCCTCATCAGAGGAGCTTCAAGTGGCTAATTGTAGCATGGTATGTAAAAATATGGTAAATATGTTTCTAATAGTGCTGTTTCTGTTGCACTGCCATCATTAGTTGTAGTTGATTTACTTCTGGACTGAGTAGTTGGTATCAGGCGAGATATCCATCTTCCAAACCAGTTAAATCATATTTCAAAGAGGATAGGTGTCTGCTAAGGGTTGACAGAGGTCCACCCAAGTTTTAAATTCCAAGTTGTCTTGAAGAGCTTGCATTGTTCAGCAAAAGTGTTGTAAAATTTCATTCCATGTGCACCTTAAATGTGGAGTTATGAAGAGTAAATCCATACTTACTTATAAGCACTTACATTCTTGATATGCCAGTCCTCAATATTTTGGACACACTATTTGGTAGCATGATGTTAGAAATGGGGTCTTTGGCTGGCAGTCAGGTTACCTCCTGTCCAAGCAAGGACCCTCACTCTAGTCAGGGTAAGGAGAATCACCCTCCGTAACTCTCGCTCAACCCCTTGGTAGCTTGGAACGAGCAGGTAGGCTTAACTTCAGAAGACAAGGTGTAAAGTATTTGTACAAACACACACAGTAACTCAGTGAAAACACTACAAAATGACACAACACGGATTTAGAAAAATAGGTAATGTTTATCTAAACAAAACAAGACCAAAACGACAAAAATCCAACATACACAGGTCAAGTTATGATTTTTTAAAGAATAAGAGTTTTAAATCCTTTAGAAAACAGTGGGAACACTGTTAGCGTGAAAAAGTCCCTGGGTTGCATCAAAATAACATGGCACGAGCAAGTGTGCGTCGGAAATGGCCAGCGATGCGTTGATTTCTCACTTGCAAGCGAGACCGTGCGTCTTGCCTTCTCCGGTCGGCGTGTAGCGTTTTTCCTCTTTGCAAGAGAGCGATGCGTCGATCCGGGCAGGCTTTGCGTTGATTTTTCATGCCCAGCGATGTGGCTTTGAAATCCCATCCCACGGTGTCAAGAAACATTGCTGCGTGGTGTAGGAGGCTGGCCTGGCTTGTAGTGGGTACCAAGGGGTACTTACACTCTGTACCAGGTCCAGTTATCCCTTATTAGTGTAGAATAGGTGTTTCTAGCAGCTTAGGCTGATAGAAGGTAGCTATAGCAGAGCAGCTTAGGTTGAACTAGGAGACATGCAAAGCTCCTACTATACCACTGGTGTCATATGCACAATATCATAAGGAAACAAAATACACAGATATACTAAAAATAAAGGTACTTTATTTTTATGACAATATGCCAAAAGTATCTCAGTGAGTACCCTCAGTATGAGGATGGCAAATATACACAAGATATATGTACACAATACCAAAAATATGCAGTAATAGCAAAAGGAAGTAATGCAAGCAATGTAGAATTACAGTAGATTGCAATAGGAGCACATAGGTATAGGGGCAACACAAGCCATATATTCCAAAAGTGGAATGCGAACCACGAATGGACCCCAAACCTATGTGAGCTTGTAGAGGGTCGCTGGGGCTGTAAGAAAACAATGAGGGTTAGAAAAATAGCCCACCCCAAGACCCTGAAAAGTAGGTGTAAAGGGCACCTATATTCTCCAGAGGGCACAGAAGTCGTGATAGGGGAATTCTGCAAGAAAGACCAATACCAGCAAAGCAACCGAAGTGGATTTCCAGACTAGAGTACCTGTGGAACAAGGGGACCAAGTCCAAGAGTCGCGACAATGTCGAGAGTGGGCTATTGCCCAGGAAATGCCAGCTGAGGGTGCAAAGAAGCTGCCACCGGATGGTAGAAGCTGTGGATTCTGCAAGAACGAAGAGGGCTAGAAACCTCCCCTTTGGAGGATGGATGTCCCACGTCGTGTAGAAGCTTGCAGAGGTGTTCCCACGCAGAAAGACCGCAGACAAGCCTTGCTAGCTGCAAGGGTCGCGGTTAGGGTTTTTGGATGCTGCTGTGGCCCAGGAGGGACCAGGATGTCGTCACTTGGATGAGGAGACATAGGGGGCGCCCAGCAAGTCAGGGAGCCCTCACAGAAGCAGGCAGCACCCGCAGAAGTACAGGAACAGCCACTTGGAAGAGGAGTGAACCGGAGCTCACTTGAAGACACAAAAGGGAGTCCCACGATGCCGGAGGACACCTCAGGAGGTTGTGCACTGCAGGTTAGAGTGTCGGGGACCCAGGCTTGGAAGTGCACAAAGGAAATCCTGGAAGAGTGCACAGGAGCCGGAGCAGCTGAAAATCACGCGGTACCCAGCAATGCAGTCTAGCGTGGGGAGGCAAGTACTTACCTCCACCAAACTTGGACTGATGAGTCACTGGACTGTGGGAGTCACGTGGACAGAGTTCCTGAGTTCCAGGGACCACGCTCGTCGTGCTGAGAGGGGACCCAGAGGACCGGTGATGCAGTCTTTTGTTGCCTGTGGTTGCAGGGGGAAGATTCCGTCGACCCACGGGAGATTTCTTCAGAGCTCCTAGTAAAGAGAGGAGGCAGGCTACCCCCAGAGCATGCACCACCAGGAAACAGTCGAGAAGGCTGCAGGATCAGCGATACAAGGTTGCAGTAGTCGTCTTTGCTACTTTGTTGCGGTTTTGCAGGCGTCCTGATCAGTCAGCGGTCGATCCTTTGGCAGAAGGTGAAGAGAGAGATGCAGAGGAACTCTGATGAGCTCTTGCATTCGTTATCTAAAGAATTCCCCAAAGCAGAGACCCTAAATAGCCAGAAAAGGAGGTTTGGCTACTTGGGAAGGAGGATAGGCTAGCAACACAGGTAAGAGCCTGTCAGGAGGATTCTCTGACGTCACCTGCTGGCACTGGCCACTCGGAGCAGTCTAGTGTGCCAGCAGCACCTCTGTTTCCAAGATGGCAGAGGTCTGGAGCACACTGGAGGAGCTCTGGGCACCTCCCCTGGGAAGTGCAGGTCAGGGGAGTGGTCACTCCCCTTTCCTTTGTCCAGTTTCGTGCCAGAGCAGGGCTGGGGGATCCCTGAACCGGTGTAGACTGGCTTATGCATAAATGGGCACCATCTGTGCCCATCAAAGCATTTCCAGAGGCTGGGGGAGGCTACTCCTCCCCAGCCCTGACACCTTTTTCCAAAGGGAGAGGGTGTAACACCCTCTCTCTGAGGAAGTCCTTTGTTCTGCCTTCCTGGGCCAGGCCTGGCTGGACCCCAGGAGGGCATAACCTGTCTGAGGGGTTGGCAGCAGCAGCAGCTGCAGTGAAACCCCGGGAAAGGTAGTTTGGCAGTACCCGGGTCTGTGCTAGAGACTCAGGGGATCATGGAATTGTCTCCCCGGTGCCAGAATGGCATTGCGGTGACAATTCCATGATCTTAGACATGTTACATGGCCATGTTCGGAGTTACCATTGTGACGCTGTACATAGGTAGTGACCTATGTACAGTGCACACGTGTAATGGTGTCCCCGCACTCACAAAGTCCGGGGAATTTGCCCTGAACAATGTGGGGGCACCTTGGCTAGTGCCAGTGTGCCCACACACTAAGTAACTTAGCATCCAACCTTTACCAGGTAACGGTTAGACATATAGGTGACTTATAAGTTACTTAAGTGCAGTGGTAAATGGCTGTGAAATAACGTGGACATTATTTCCCTCAGGCTGCAGTGGCAGGCCTGTGTAAGAATTGTCAGAGCTCCCTATGGGTGGCAAAAGAAATGCTGCAGCCCATTGGGATCTCCTGGAACCCCAATACCCTGGGTACCTCAGTACCATATACTAGGGAATTATAAGGGTGTTCCAGTATGCCAATGTGAATTGGTGAAATTGATCACTAGCCTGTTAGTGACCTTTTGGAAAGCAGAGAGAGAGCATAACCACTGAGGTTCTGGTTAGCAGAGCCTCAGTGAGACAGTTAGTCATCACACAGGGAACACATACAGGGCACACTTATGAGCACTGGGGCCCTGGCTGGCAGGGTTCCAGTGACACATATACTAAAACAACATATATACAGTGAAATATGGGGGTAACATGCCAGGCAAGATGGTACTTTCCTACATGTGGGGCTTGCATCATTAACTGCAGCTGCTGTGGGTGTTGCACGTCGTTTCCCCAGCCACATTGGGTTGATCTCCCAGGCGCGATGCAGGTGTAGCGTCAGCGGCACGTAGTTTTTCAGCTGCAAAGCAGGTGGTGCATCTAAAATTTCCCCGCACTGCGGTCTTTCTGTGGATTTCTGTCCTTTACCACCAGCTGCACCTTTCAAAGGCCCAGAGACAGGTTACGGCACCACCTGGCAGGCAGGACTCTCAGCAGAAAGCCAAAGTGCTGGCAGAGAGAAGTCTTTGCTGTCCCTGAGACTTCAACAACAGGAGGCAAGCTCAGGTTCAAGAGCTTGGAGATTCTTCACCAGTGGGAAGTCACACAAAAGTCAGTCTTTGTCCTCTCTCAGGTAGAAGCAGCTATTGCAGGCCAACCCGGCAAAGCACAGTCACAGACAAAGCGGCATTACTCCTCCTCCAGCTTCTCCAGCTCTTCTTCCTGGGAGAGGTTTCTCTTGGTTTCAGAAGTAATCTAATTTTCAGGGATTTTGGGTGCTCCTCTTATACCCCTTTCTGCCTTTGAAGTAGGCCTACTTCAAAGAGAAGTCTCTGTTGTTTTCAAGATCCTGCCTTTCCCAGGCCAGGCCCCAGGCACACACCAGGGGGTTGGTGACTGCATTATGTGAGGGCAGGCACAGCCCTTTCAGGTATAAGTGACCACTCCACTCCTCCCCTCCCCTCAGCCCAGATGGCTCATCAGGATATGAGGCTACACCCCAGTTCCCTTTATGTCACTGTCTAGAGGAGAGCTGCAAACAGCCCAACTGTCAAACTGACCCAGACAGGGAATACACAAACAAGCAGAGTCACAGAATGGTTTAAGCAATAAAATGCCTACTTTCTAAAAGTGGCATTTTCAAACACACATTCTAAAAACCAACTTCACTAAAATATGTATTATTAAATTGTGAGTTCAGAGACCCCAAACTCCACATGTTTATCTGCTCCCAAAGGGAATCTACACTTTAATCATATTTAAAGGCAGCCCCCATGTTAACCCACGAGAGAGATAGGACTTGCAACAGTTAAAACTGAATTTGGCAGTATTTCACTGTCAGGACATATAAAACACATTAGTATTTGTCCTACCTTAAACATACACTGCACCCTGCCCATGGGGGTTCCCAGGGCCTACCTTAGGGGTGTCTTATATGTAAGAAAAGGGAAGGTTTAGGCCTGGCAAGTGGGTATACTTGCCAAGTCGAACTGGCAGTTAAAACTGCACTTACAGACACTGCAGTGGCAGGTCTTGAACATGTTTACAGAGCTACTAATGTGGGTGGCACAACCAGTGCTGTAGGCCCACTAGTAGCATTTGATTTACAGTCCCTGGGCACCTTTAGTGCACTTTACTAGGGACTTAATAATAAATAAAATATGCCAATCAGGGATACGACAATGTACATATAAAATTTATTCAGGGAACACTTACACTTTAGCACTGGTCAGCAGTGGTAAAGTGTCCAGAGCAAACAAAGCAGCAAAAACAGAGTCCAGCACACAGAAACAACCTGGGGAGTAGAGGCAAAAGGTTGGGGGAGACCATGCCAATGATGCCAAGTCTAACACATGATATTTTGGATATTTTAAGGTGAAATTCCCCCTGTGATAGATTAGGCTTCTGGCAGTTTGAGTTGAGGAGAGCTTCCTGGTAATAGAAAAGATCCCAGGAGTATGCCAGAGGTAGCCAAACAAATCACATCTGTTCAGTGGGTCCAAAACGTTGCCCTGTTCAAAATAAATGTTAACATAATCCTGCACTTTCTGCAAACTTTGTATCCAGCAACTTAAGGCCAGTGCTATCGGTGGTCTGCACATATTGTCTGATCACCTTATGACAAATCCCCAGCACACCACTTGGGCCAGTTCCAGCAAATGTGTGCCACTATCTTACATGGCGTTTGTTTTACCATGTTGTGTTATGGTGCGCTGTGCTAATAGGTTTCTCAAAATACTATTGACTGTCCTCTTGTATTGTAAATCCCACCTACACCACTTTGCCTCTTAAATATGCAATCTGCATTCACAACTAACATAATCTCTATCTTTTAGGAGTATAAAGCCACTTTTGTTAATCTGAGAAGGTGATTTTATACCCTCCAAAGATTTCCTAAACTTACTTTTTGCTAAGTAAATCTACAAGAGACAGGCAGTGGGAGGCACGATGGGAATAGCAATATCATGATATAGACCCACTGCACCCTGGAGAAGGTGGAGCACTTTTCCTTCCAAGGGCAGGACACACTCGCAAGAATGGGAAGGAAACTCTCCCAAACTGATGGGGGTGTAGTGGAATCGGGTTCTGCACAAGGAAATGTATTTTTTTAAAGAGAAGAAAAATGGAAGCGAAATTATATCCGTACGAGAGATTTTTGCTTGTAGACATGGATTTATTTTCATGTGCCTGGGAAATCTGAAAGGTTTTTCAAGAGTACTCATTGAAACCAGAGACTGTTAAAACTACATGGGTGCACTTTTGGAAACCTTATGAATTCCGTAAAATGAAAATTTACTTCAAACATAACAGCAAACCTTTTAGGAGAGTAGAATTCCAAATTTGTTCGTTAATCAGACGCTCTACGTTTGGCTACTGATTACATTTGAATAAATGTACAAATGTAGACGTTTATTTTCATGTAATATTTTTATACTACTTGCATTGAACCAATCTATTTTCTCTTGGACCAATGCAACATTGACATTTTTTTCTGCAAGTAGCACAAAAGTAAACTAAACCAGCAAATAGAAGTGTTGTGACCTCAGCTAAAGAGCCCTTTAGTAAACATTATTGTTATCCAAAGACAACCTGTCAATGGCAGGCATGTCTCTTGCATTTTATTGAATTTTGAAAGTAGTGTGGAAAATGACAACACAGACATAATGCTGCCAAAATGTTTAGTGTAGGGTAAAACAAAACAAAAAAGTAATTATATTGTGAGAAAAATAGACCTCAGTTTTGTTGCAAATTCGGGTGGAATATTCTTCGTGGTTGAAACCATACTGTTTCATGATAAGACTAGAGTTATGTAGGACCCCGGGGAAAAGAGGCAATCAGTTCATTTTAGGTAAACATCCTTTCAGTTAGCATCTTGAAAAGTATGTTAAAAATGAATGCAATGCTATCTAAGTTATCTTGTTGGATATGCAGGAGTAAAAGATCTTTATTTATCCCAGAAAGGTGTTTATATACTTGGATTTTCTGCTCTACGAAGCACTTCGTAATCAGAGCAGAAGGCCTGATGAGTGGTAATGCACATAACACAGGATGTGTTGCGGACCATTTATATACTTGGATTTTCTGCTCTACGAAGCACTTCCTAATCAGAGCAGGTCTGATGAGTGGTAATGCACATAAGACAGGATGTGTTGTGGACAATTTCTTCAATATAGGTATTAGAATTAGAAAGCTCTAACGCATAGTAGTGCCAACTGCTGACAATCCTAATTTTTGAAGGGAGGTTGTTATTTTATGTAGTTTGTTTATCTTTTCACCGAAATCCTACGTTATTCAAATTATACGAATGGTCCAGCAATCACTAGCTAATACCTCAAAAAACATCTTTTAAATAGTCTATAGTCGAATAGCAACATGTATATTATGTATTATTTGCTTTCATCCTTTCTAACTTGTTACTAACTAACCCTAAAATGGTGGGATGGGAGGGTCTAACCTCAGTGGTGTACTGCAAAATGATGCCTTCACTCCCTTTTACGGGCGAGCGCAAAGCGCTCCATCCCGTGTTGTAATCTCTCTTTGGGCTTCAAACCACGCCCATGTCACGTCAGGGTCTTTCATTGGTTTGTGAGCTTGCCTTTTAAAATCTCTTGCTTTCATTAGTGGAAGGCATGCATATGTCATGCCTTTTCTGGTGTTTAGCCCTCCTCGAGTGCAGTGACCAAGTACTGAAAACATACAGGGCTCTGTGTTTTCTGACCCGTTTCTGGACTACTTTTTCTCTTTTTTAGCAACGCGATCTCGCTGGGCAGAAGTCGAGCGCTTTGCATGACATCGACCCTGTTACGTAGTTAATTGCACTTTTGCCGGTTACATGGATTATTGCACTTTTGCTGATCGCTTTCACTACGAGTGAGCCTTTATTTCCCTTTGTGTGTCTGCTTTGCACTGATGGAGCCCGTCAGTTCGCTTATGTGAAACGTTTACTTTTCAGTTTATATGGCAAGAAAAGTCCAGTTATGTGAAACTGTTTTATTTTCATTTTCAATTTATGTGGCAAGAAAAGTCTGGTTAGGAGTTTACAATGCTAATTGCTCTAGCTCAAGCAAACGCGAGACCGGTTGCATTGCAAATGCTTGTTTAGATATGGTGATCGGACGGACCCCTAAGATTCTGGCCCCTCACCCAAGGCTTCCCTACTTAGCCTTCAGCAGGCCGTCCCCAAATGCTCCTCGCTTCTACTGTAATGATGGTGTAGTGCTGGAATGCTACCAGTGTCTGGAACCTTTGGTATAATTTATAATTCAGTTCTCACTTGCAGTCAGTATTTTGGATGCTAAAAACGAACTGCCAAATAGGGCTATGTTCAGTGGTATAGCAAGAGTCTTACGGGCCCCAATTCAGCCGACGAAATGGGCATACAACTCACGATTCGGTAAAAGATAATCATAATTGGGGTCAAATCAATTGAAGTCTTTTTCTCTGTGTATGTAAATATTCCTGCTGAAATTCGACTGACATCTCACAATACCTGGCTGAAAGCACCTGTACCCAACTACTTATCAGAAAATACATTAGGGAGGTGTACCACCCCCCCCCCCAAAGCTAATCCCCGTCTATTGAGGTTAGCCCCTATGCAACTGCAGCTGCCACACCATTGATAGCTATGTCTGTCCATGTTGGTGCCTTTGAGTGAGTGACTCTCTGTGTCCCAGAGACTTCATGGGTGTGTATTACTCTTCTGGCTAAGCATCTTGTGAGAAAGCAACCCTTAACAAGAACAGGGGTCCCATTGGGTGGTGATACTGCCCCAAAGCTGCTGTTAGGAATTCTCAGATATTGTTTTCAAAAGCCTGTCATTTAAGGGATTTGATTGCTGGTTATCCACTCTTCAAATGTGAAAGATGTGACTATATTTTAGGCAAAATCAATTTGTTTTGTGGATGAACTGTTTGTGGACAGTGTATTCACTGCTAAAATCGCTACACACATGCAAATTGATTTATAAGCAAGGAACGGTGTGTCAATATATGTACAGAGATGTTTCCACAATCTGTCTTGTAATTATTTTGCACTGGCATTTGTACCAGAGCAGAGTTTCTGTAGTAAGCCAATAGCTCTTCAGAGAAAATATTCCTTTAGTTTCCTCTAGTATTTATACCTGCTGACTCATGTTTACTATCAAGCACAGCCTAGAAAGGAGCTTCAGGTATTTAATAAAGGCTTATAGCCCGCTGTAGCAGGCTATATCAACCGTTAAAGGCCTGCTTCAGCATTAAAGGCCTGAGCTGAAGGCGAAGGCCTTTCATAAGGGAGAGGGACTTTAATGCTGGTACAGCCCAGCTACGGAGGGCTATTAAGTCTATTAGAACATTCTGCCACTAGAGGGCAGAATGTTCTAATAAATAAAACAAAGGCCTTCCCTCTAACTCTCTGAGGCCTTTATTCACAGAATCAGCTCCAAATGAAAACATTGGACTGATGGAGCTCTGGGCTTCTTCCAGCCATTAGAGGCCTGGAGCACTCCTTTGGCTTCATTGGAGCTCCCAACATTCCAATGTTCTAATGAAGTTGAGAACATTGGAATGTTGGGAGCTCCATTGGAGACAATGGAATACTCAGGGCTTTTACTGGCTGGTAAAAGCCTAGAGCGTCAACATTCCAGTATGATTTTAATCCCCTCAGCTCCATGAGCGTTTTGTTTTCATTTATTAGAACACTCTGCCCTCTAGTGGCAGCATGTTCTAATAGCCTTATAGTCCTTTGTAGCTGGGCTGTACCGGCAATTAAAGTGCTGCTCCCTTGTTAAAGGCCCTCGCCTTCGGCTCGGGCGTTTAACGCTGTAGCGGGCCTTTAATGGCTGGCATAGCCCGCTACAGCGGGCTCTAAGGCTATATTAGAACATTGGAATGTTGAGAGCTCCATTGAAGACAATGAAGTAGCTCAGGGCTTATAATGGCTGCTATAAGCCTTCTTTTCCAACATTCCAATGTTTGTCTTTATGTGTCTCCCTTTTTAATTTAGAACATTCTTCCCCCAGTGGGTGGAACATTTTAATAGCCTCATAGCCCTTCTGCCATGTGCTATACTGGTTGTTAAACGCCCTCTACCTCGTTACAGGCCCAAGGAGCAGGGCCTTTAACAACTGGTATAGCCCTCAGCAGTGGGCTATAAGGCTATATTGTTTAAAAACAAACAAAAGGCCCAGCAAAGGCCCAACATTGTGCACAAGGTTTACTAATGTTACCTTAGATCTTGTTGTGTTGATCAAAGAGCACAGTTTATAGTTACTAGAAGTAGGGACTGTTCAACTAGATGACAAGAACTGCAGCACGTCTTTGCACCCATTTGAAGCACTTGCGTGACTTTATTATTACAGATGGGTTCTGCAGATGATTGCGTGACTTGTTTTGTAATATGTGATGCCAGAGAGTTGTCCCCTGGTATTATTTCAGTGGTGTGAGAAAGTGGCCCCTTTTGTGTGGTAGCTGTTTTATTTACTCTCTGTACTGGGACACTCCTATACCTGCCACAGTGCATGTGCTCGGATCCCTAAATTATGGTCAAATTGGCTAACTCCAAATTAGCTTATTTAACTTATTATTATGGGGCCATAGTATATAGTACAGAGAATACACGCATAACATAGAAGTTACATGTCACTTGTGGACTGCATTACCTATTGTGCCATTCATTAATGTTAAAGGAAAGCATGCCTTCAAGTCTGCCATTGTATCCTGACTGTTGCAGTTTAAACTGGAAGCTTAACCTGTCTTTGGTCAGAGGAAACCCATTCCTTTTAAATATTAAGTAACCCCCCTGAGCGCCTTGTATCCCACAAGGCAAGGAGCACAGGATTTAATAATAGGACTTGTAGGTATTTCATATCACCATGTCCCCACAGTCCCCCAAACGCTATTTTCACTAGAGTACAGATTGAAATATTATTTCTGAATCTCGGGTTTGGAACCAGCTAGAAAAATATTTCAGCCACTCCTTTTAATATTTATTAAAAGCCCATTTCAAACTTGAAGTTGGATATTCAATAAATAATATGAAAAGTAACTTTTAGAAAGTTACCTTTTCCCTGCCTGAATTTCCAGGAGGTTAATCTGCATTAGATCTCCAGTAGCTGTCAATCAAGTACTTGCCTTAATTAAGTGTGCCATGAAGGAGAGTGAGGGTGGGCCCAGAAACATAATTAACTTCAAATGTGCCTACCCTGCCACAAGCAGATGTGCAATAACACCTGGAGAGGACCAGCTATTTTCCAAGTAGTCAGGCTGGCAAAAAAACTCAGTGGGAGGAAAGCTACCTCCTGGGCTAGTTTTCAGTGACCATAGAGAGGGGGACTGCTCATTATCATGGCCACACCATTTGGTGGGCTCACAGGCTCTACAAAAGGGGAGAAGGGATTCCCCATCTTGAATTTTGGAAATAGTGGAATTGTTTGCAATACGGAAAACCTGTACTGCTGCAAAAAATAAAGGTAGGATAGCTCCTGGGAACTTTTAACCAATTAGTCAAAGAGGAGCTAGGAGTCACCTGTACCCAGTAGCTTGTTCCAGGTATAAATGTGGCACCTCAAGGCACCCTACTCAGAAAACATTCTGGACCTGTGAAAGAACAGTCGAAGGACTTCATTCAATGTTTGAGAATTGTGAATCGAGCCAAACGGCTGGATCCACTCCTACCAGGAAATAAAAGGGGACTCCAGAGGTCATTTGGCTGAGCTTTTGTTTGGCTACAGGTACACAAGAAGGTGCAAGAGGCCCTTTTCTGAAGTAACAGGTTGACCAGTAGCAATTGCAGTGGTGGCTAGTGTTAGTTAAAAACAGTGGGGCGAGTTGCAGCGCAATGCCAAAAAGACTCACCCATGTTGCGTGGCTCTCTTCCTTGAGTCCCAAAGTCACAAACAGGAAGGTGTTTCATGACTTCCTGTAGTGTCAACAACCAATGCTGGAGCTGCTCATATGCTGTTTTCAGCATGAGCGCAGCACCAGGATTGGTTGGAGTAGGGTAACCCAGCGCTCATTTTTAGGCTGGGGCCCAGTGCCAGCAATATCTGGCTGTTTCGTAGCCCTGGGATTGCTGGGCTTCCAGTGCCCGTTACCAAAATGTGCACTGGCAGCAGTCATAACGCTGCTATCGTACCCCTACCCTCAAATATGCGGTGAACAGCAGAGAAGGCCGGTAGTGCAGCACACAGAATATTAAAAGGGTAATGACCATTTTATTATTCTGTGTGTTTACCTGCGACGCGCGCTGCAGGAGGGGCAATGCTCCACCGCCCATTAAGAGGAACCTCAGCTGAGCAATTGGACCTGGCTGCACCTGGCTGTTGATCTCTAGCCGGTACCCTGAGAGAGTCTAAGTGCCTCTGCTGATGTTCTGGGACATTAGAAATGTACTCATTTGTGTGAGCACCAAAAGAAATTTTGGAAATGTTTGACAAATTTCCTTCCAGAGCACAAGAGCTTCAGCACGACCCACCAGAAAAAAAATTGACCGGCATGTCCACAGGCTCAGATTGGATTTCAGTTTTGCCTTGCCAAAAGATCTCTGCAACTCCACAAAATACACAGTCATTCTGCATTGCATCTTAGAAAATGCTTGGTGGGAAATCTCCAAAGTTCCAGAACTTCAGCAGGACCCATCTGCTTCAGGTATGTGGCATTCAGTTCCAAGGCAGCAGCTAGGGTTTCAGTGGCATCCAGCTTAGGGAGGATTTTACTTCTCTAAAAGTGACAAAGTTCCATTCTGTACTGGAACTTGGAAGACATTAAAATACTTTGCTTTAAATAAGTAACACACTCCTTTCTGAAGTGAGACTTTAAAACATATTTGAAATTTTTGAATTTGAGACTCTTACCAGAACCAATCCAGTTGGTATATCCAATCCAGGCTCCATCACATTCAGCCTCAAATCGTGCCTAGGTCCTGGTCTACTGTGACCACTGACCACCATTAGCAGTTAGTGCTTTTTGACAATATTTTCGCTTAAATCTTTAACAATTCATGTCTCCTGTTCCCTTATTGGATTTTTGTTCTTTTGGTGTCTTCTTGCTTATTAAATTTGTCTCTATTTTTATAAATTGGAGTGGGGTTTATGTTGCTTCTTTGACTTTTTAACCGCTTTGATACTTCTAAATGTTTTACACATCTTCTTTACACTAAGCTTGTCTTCTCTGTGCCATAGCTGGCATAGGCCTTTCCCTTCAACATTCTAATTCTTGTCTTGAAGTTTTTTCTTTGCAGTTTAAAACATTCTACTGCCAGTGAATGGATTTTGTCATAAGACTTATAGCCCTTCTGCCTCGGGCTATACATGTTGTTGAAGGGCTTCTCTAACTCTGGTTCAGTGCCTTCAACATATGGTAAAGCCCTTCTCAGAGTGATATAAGGCTACTTTATTCTGGTCCATGACATTCCACCAATGACATGTCATCATTTCTTTCAAAATAGTAAAATAAAAATATGTTAAACTGACAAATATAAATGCATTACATTGACAATGTCACCAATACTAAATATGAGTTTTGTACCAGAAGGAATCCTGGTAAGGTTAAAGCATGCAGATTGTATTGCAAGTTGAGTTGCATAGTCACTCCAATGCACCAGACATGTTCCTTAACCTTAGGTTTCATTTAACAAATCACTGTATTGCGCATGTTGTATTCCATGGTTGCATCATTGAAACCAGCACACCGGATGAAAATAATTTGTCAAAAGAAATCCAAGATGCAATAGAAGCCACATTGGTGATTTGTTAAATACTCGGCTCTGCGGAAATATAATCATGGGACCTACCATTTAAGTCACTGACCTACCCGTGCCACCTGATTTGATTTTTCAGTTCCAGACAATTTTTATCATTCACAGCTCTCAAATGCTTTATATCAGAAGGGCATTGATAGACCCACATTTTATAAGTGGGCAATATGTGAACTAAACATACAGATACTAAACTATTGTGCTAACAATACCAACAACAACCAACATAGGAACAATAATACTGAAGTTCATGTATGGAATGACCATAGAGAATGCACTGCGTTGTTACCTCCAACTGAATGTTCCAAAGAAGTCAAGAGTTTGATGGGCGAAGTATATTGGTCCAAAGAGAGAGCAAGGATAGATCATGAACTTCTCCTGGATAGATAACGGGAGGTTGCAGGTGCATTTAGCAGTCCCATAGGCTAGTTTAAGGCATTCCTCACAAATAGGTAATTTCAGGTACAGTGTAATGACTTTGCAGCCTTTCAGCTGAGGTATCTGGCATTCTGTGAAGGTTCTCATTGTATTCAATGTTTTTCATAAATATACAACACCCATCAATGAACTTTTAGACAGACGGGGAGTTGGGATAATGCTAAGTTTATCAATTTCTAAGAACACCAGCAAAGGCTTAGGAGGTTTCAATAGTCACTTTGAGTCTATTAGGAATTGAATGGACCCTTATAGGTTGTCTCTTAATGCCTACAAAACCAAGCTCATGTAGGTTGTTTCTTGTGAGGTATTTTCTAATCTAATTAAGCAGTGCATCCAATACTCTGTATGGCTATGTATTTACTCAAGTGTTAGCTATTGATGAACAGATTAATCAGTTAACAAAACAATCAGGCTTCTGGACAAACCTCTCTTGTACTCGCAGGAATAGCATCAAGCTATGTTCACAAGAGTAAATGTGGGTAATTGGTATAAGGAAGGTGGGAGGCAATATTTGCTCTTCTGAAAGGAAGCTTGATTATTGCAATATACTAGAGCACCCAAAAACAACAAAGAACACCTACAACTAATTTAGAATGATGCAGCAAGAGTGTTTGCACTGATGGCTACAAATTGGTAAGTTCCACCCACCCTACCTCAGTTGCAGTGGCGTCCGATGGAAGGCAACATAAAATTCTGTCATATTCTGATTGCCCCATCATAAATGTGCAATACTTTGGAAAGAAAGATCTAAATTGCATGTATCTTATATGGCTCTGAGGACTGCCTGCATGGAGCAAATAATGATCTATCAGTACAAGAGAACACAATGCAAGATGCTGCAAGTGGTGGGAGCACAGACGGCATCTGTGATGAATGGAACAATTATAACTCACTCTGGGGGTCATTCTGACCTCGGCGGTAAAAGCCGCTTACCGCCGGTCAGAAGGCCGCCACAATACCGCTGCGGCCGCGGTCAGCCGCCACGGACATTCTGACCCACAACTGCAAAACCTCCGAAAATCCGCCCTCCACTGCAGTCCGCCACATCAGCGGCCAGCGGTAAACTGGAGAAGAGCAAACCTCCACCGCCACGGCAACAGAAATACGCCCATCCCATTATGACCCGCAAATCCACGCGGCGGTCATTCAACCGCGGTATTCCATTGGCGGTAGACCCCGCCGCGGTCAAAATACACACACCTTTACAAACCCCTACCACATTGGACAATTTGAAAGGCACACACCTGAAACCCATACACACACCACTCCCACACATCCAATACCATATAAAACACACACCCACATCACCCACAAACCCCTACCAAAAAAACCCAGAGACGAAGGAGAGAGAGACACACATCAGAGAATAGATAGCCAGACACACAGAGGCACACCGCAACATCACACACACCACATAAAAGCACAAAGCACCACACACCAACACACACATCATCACATACACCACCCCACACCTCATACACCCCACCCCATGGCACCACAAAGGCACCCACGCTTTTCGGACCAAGAACTCCGGGTCATGGTGGAGGAGATCATAAGAGTGGAACCCCAGCTCTTCGGCTCACAGGTCCAGCACACCACCATAGCGAGGAAGGCGGAGCTCTGGCAGCGGATCGTGGACAGGGTCAACGCGGTGGGACAGCATCCCAGAAATAGAGAGGACATCCGCAAACGATGGAACGACCTACGGGGGAAGGTGCGCTCGATGGTCTCGCGACACAACATCGCAGTGCAGAAGACTGGCGGGGGACCCCCACCCACTCCACCCGAATTCACAACATGGGAGCAGGAGGTACTCAACATCCTGCATCCTGATGGCCTCGCTGGAGTACACGGAGGAATGGACTCTGGTAAGTACAAGGCCAACCACTTCACCCCACCCCCAGCATGCTAACCCCCACCCTCACCCCCAACCCCCCAGCACACATCCTCCCTGAGAATGTCTCCCCAGCACAACCCACCCAACACCAACCCCTGCATGCCACCCCCAAACTATGGACACCCATCACCTAAGCATGACCACTGCACATACCCATCACCCCCCCCCCTCCCCCAAAACACCCTCACAACACCTCCCCCAAGGGAATGCCAGCACTGGGGGACAAGGGCACCTATAAAACGCAAGCTAATGCACACACAGAAACAATAACCATACCCTCTTACCCCATGCAGGACCCGAACGACAACACACCGGTCAGGAGGGACCAGAAATGTCCATCCCACCCCCGGAACAGGCCACTAGTGATGACAGCAGCTCTGTCGACCTGGAACCTGACGACCAGCCCGGACCATCGGGGACCTCTGGGCAGTCGGTTCCCCTCACTCAGACACAGGCCACTGCAGACCCAACCCCCTCTGGGAACAACCGCACAGCTCCCACCCAGCGGGCCCATGCCTCTGTCTCTAGGACAGGTCAAGCAGCGGTGTGTCTACCACTACAGGGCCCCCAGGGTAACCCACCAACCCAACAACAACAGGGACCTGGGGGCAGTGGGAGTGGGCACACCGTCCAGGGGACAGAGGCCCAGGGAAACAGGGCAACTCGGAGGGCTGCTGTGCGACAGCGGGGGGAGGAGAGGCCCAGGGAACCCACACTCCAAGAGGCCCTCACCACCATC
Source organism: Pleurodeles waltl (assembly GCF_031143425.1). NCBI lineage: Eukaryota > Metazoa > Chordata > Amphibia > Caudata > Salamandridae > Pleurodeles > Pleurodeles waltl. Next base: position 264,247,389 of record NC_090449.1, read on the forward strand.
ATGGCTGCCTACCACCACTCACAAGAGACGATGGCGACGGTACTGGCCAGGTTCCAGGAGATCCAGGCACAGCAGGAGCAACGCTACATGGGGTTCAGCGACCAACTAACCAACATCTCAACCGCTATGGGGAGCATAGTCCAGGCCCTGAACCGCATAGAGGACACGTTTCGGGACCATGTGGCATCACACCGGGCCCCTGTCACTACCCAGGAACAGGAACAGCCTACCACCTCCGCCGGCGCTAGTGGACAGGAGGCCCCACCACAACGACAGCCCCCAGAACCCCACCTCCTGCTGAACAACAACCGCCCGCAAAAGGAGCCTGAGATAAAAAAAAACGACAGAGTAGGATGTCAAGTCCCCCGCCAGCATCACATACCCCCTGAAGTCCTCCCACTGTCCCACATGGCCACCCTGTCAAACCTTGAACTGCCCCTGCTCCATCCTGCCACAGGCGTATGGACAATGCACCTGTGAGACTGAGAACTGGACTCCGCCATGGACATTAATCCACCCCCACCCATCACTGTTTCACCATCATGTACCAATATCTATGCACTAATAATAAATCACACATTGCACTGAAATCAATCAGGACTCTGGCTGTCTTATTTACAAATGTATGACACATTACATATCAATTACGTATTGTGAACATTGTGAATTACACATACCGAGGTAACTTAGCATTAGTCCATGGGCCAACCAAGCCGAGGTCACGCAGTGGCTCATACAGCACAGAAAAGGGAAGGGATATTCAAACATCATGTCCATAGGTCTGGGGGGAAACCGACAAAGTTGAGATGCAGGAGGCTTTCAGGAAATGTAAAATGGCATGGGTGATCATTACCTGTGTGCTACTGGAAATACTGTGCTATTACTCTGTCCCTGTTGTCTGTGTCGTCCTCTGAGTCTTCCTCCTCTTCACTCTCCGCAGGCTCCACAGCTACTTCAACACCACCATCTGCACCATCCTCCTGCAGGAAAGGGACCTGACGTCGCAATGCCAGATTGTGAAGCATACAGCAGGCCACGATGATGTGGCACACCTTCTTTGGTGAGTACATCAGGGATCCCCCAGTCATATGCAGGCATCTAAACCTGGCCTTCAGGAGGCCAAAGGTCCTTTCGATGATCCTCCTAGTTCGCCCATGGGCCTCATTGTACCGTTCCTCTGCCCTGGTCCGGGGATTCCTTACTGGGGTCAGTAGACAAGGCAGGTTGGGGTAACCAGAGTCACCTATTAGCCACACACGTTGTCTCTGTAGCTGCTCCATCACATAGGGGATGCTGCTATTTCGCATCACATACGCGTCATGCACTGACCCTGGGAACTTGGCATTTACATGGGAGATGTACTGGTCAGCCAAACAGACCACCTGGACATTCATCGAATGATAACTTTTTCTGTTTCGGTACACCTGCTCATCGTCTTTTGGGGGTACCAAAGCCACATGGGTCCCATCAATGGCACCAATGATGTTGGGGATATGTCCAAGGGCATAGAAATCACCCTTCACTGTAGGCAAGTCACCCTCCTCTGGGAAAATGATGTAGCTCCGCATGAGTTTCATCAGGGCTCTACTCAAAATCTTTGAAAACATAGGCTGAGACATTCCAGATGACATGGCCACTGTGGTCTGGAATGACCCACTTGCCAAAAAATGGAGGACTGACAAAACCTGCACCAGAGGGGGAATCCCTGTGGGTTGGCGGATGGGGGACATCAGGGCTGGCTCCAGCTGGGCACACAGTTCATGGATAGTGGCTCGGTCAAGTCGGTATCGTAGTATGATGTGGCGTTCTTCCATTGTCGACAGGTCCACCAGCGGTCGGTACACGCGAGGATTCCTCCTTCTCATCGCAAGTCCCAGCGGACGGTGCCTAGGAAGGACAACATGGAGCACAGAGTCAGCCAAACCACAGGTACGTACAGACAGCTTGCACAGTTAAAGAATGGCAATGGGTTGAAAGGCGTGTATGTGTGGCAATGCAAGGCCTAGGCCTGTGTGTGGCATTCAAAATTAAGCCATGTAGGCCCTTGAAATGGCGGCTGCCTGACCTGTGAAGTGGGACAATGGGATGTGAGGTCAATGCGCTGGCGGGGCACACCGTGGCGGTAGGCGGTCGAAGACCGCGGCGCAAAGCCGCATTGGTTAACATTGAAGCCTATGGGTTTCAGGAGCCAATGACGAAGTGCGCCGGCGGTCGCGGTACGCACCGCCGCGGTACGTACCGCCGCGGGCGTGACCGCCATTTTCTATCTGCTTAATCACTCGAGACCTGATCATCCACAGGAGAGGACCTATACTGCAAGTGCTGCTGTGACCTCGGTCTGGAAGATACAATGGCTGCTGCGACTGGGGAAAGGGCCCCTGCCTTCACGTCTGAAGAGTTGGAGAAGCTCGTGGATGGGGTCCTCCCCCAGTATGCGGTACTCTACGGTCCTCCAGACCAACAAGTGAGTACACCGGGTGCACATGGGATGGGCTATGCCTGTGTGGATTGGGGTGGATGTAAGTTGGTGGGGTGGGGGGCGAATGAGGAGTGCAACGCCCGACAGATGAGAGCATGTGCCATATGGCAAAGTTGGTGGGGGGGGCCAATCACATCTAACATGCAGGTCATTGATGAATTCCTCCTTTCCACCCTGTACATGTCAAATAGGTCAGCGCCCATCAGAAGATCGAGATTTGGCGTGCCATCGCCAAGGAAGTCCGGAACTTGGGGGTCCACAACAGACGGGGCACCCACTGCCGCAAGAGGTGGGAGGACATCCGCCGCGGAACAAGGAAGACTGCAGAAACACTGCTGGGGATGGCCTCCCAACCTAGGAGGGGTGCCAGTCGCACCATGACCCCCCTGATGTCCCGGATCCTGGCGGTGGCTTACCCAGAATTGGATGGGCGCTTTAAGACATCACAGCAGACACAAGGGGGTGAGTATCAGCACATTCTCCTATCTTTCTGCGCAGTGGAGGCGTCTGGGTGGGGGAGGAGGGCTGTGGGTGACATTAGGCCAGGGCGCTTTCTGTAGTGTAGTCCTCTCCCTTAGGCATGGCCCTGTGCCCCCGGCCCCCACCTCGGTAGGGTGACAAGTACAGCCATTGAAGGTCCAGCATCTCCCATGTGCGCGTTTGACGTCTCTTGGCCTGTTGTCCTAGTCAGTAGTACTGAGTAGTGTACACCAAATGCGCGGCTTAGTGCATTAGGCTCCTGTGTCTGTCCTCTCCGCCAACGGTGTTGACATTGCATGCACTCAACCTGGTCTTCTTTTTTCTCCCCCCACCCTTTCTCTTCATCTTCTTGTGCATGTGTGCATTAGCATCATCAGGCGGAGGAGATTTGGCATCGGAGCACGAGGGAGCTGCAGGACACAAGGCCCCGGTGGGCCCAGGAACAGACACCGAGGGCACCAGTGATCCCGAGGGCGAGGGGAGCACCACGACGGGGACCGCTGGTGAGAGCAGCGAAAGCGACACGTCCTCGGACGGGAGCTCCCTAGCGGTGGCGGCAACATCTGTGCCCCCCGCCTCTACAGGTACAGCCGCCACCCAGCGCACCAGCCCCGCCCTCCCAGCAGCCCCTCAGTCTTCGCTCTGTGCCGGTTCGCCCAGGAAGGCGCGCGTCTCCTTCGCCCCAGGCACCTCAGCCCCTGCCTCTGTTGCCCCTGCTGCCCTCAGTGCGGAGCTCATTGACCTGGTAAGGACGCTCATTGTTGGGCAGACGACCCTTTTGAATGCCATCCAGGGTGTGCAAAGGGAGGTGCAACAGAGCAATGCGTACCTGGAGGGCATTCATTCGGGTCAGGCTGCCCATCAACGAGCGTTCACTGCTCTGGCCTCAGCACTGACGGCAGCCATTGTCCCTGTTTCCAGCCTCCCTCTTCTTACTGCCTCCAGCCTTTCTCTGTCTCCTGTCCCTCAGCCTATCCCATCCACACCATCAGACCAGCCTGCACACACCTCAACACCCAAGAGCAGCTCATCCAAACACAAGCACCACAGATCCCACAAACACTCACCCAAGCAACACCCAGATGCAGACATGCCAACAGCCACTGCCACCCCTGTGTCCCCCTCCTCCTCGTCTCCCTCCCCCCTCCCTGTGACGTCTACACTCACACCTGCATGCACCCCAACATCAGCCAGTGCTTCCATCACCACCTCACCCTCCAGTACAGTCCACACTCGTGCAGTCACCACCCCCACTGCCATTTACACGTCCCCTGTGTCCTCTCCCACTGTGTCTGTCACCCCCTCTTCCAAGACACACAAACGCAGGCAGACACCCACCCAACAGCCATCCACCTCACGACAGCCTACAGCACCAGCACCTTCACCCAATGACAGCACACCTGACTCTCCTACAACCACCTCCTCCACCTCCACTTCCATCTCCACTTCTCCTACCTTTTACCTTGGCCCTAAAAAACTTTTCCTGGCTAACCTTGACCTCTTTCCCCCCGATGAGCTCCCCCATCCATCTTCAAAGAGTCCCAAGAGCACCGCAGCCACCACCAGCCCAGCTTCGGGTGTCACTGTTGTGCATGGGCTCTGGAGCCCACCCTTTGCCAGCAGTGACACATCCATCAGCAGCAAGGACACGTCCAGCCCCCCCCCCCGGCAAGAGGACCCGCAAAAACAAGGGCCGCCGTGCGAGGACCGACAGGGCTGCCCCCAAGGAGCAATGTGCGGCCACTTCACCACCCACACCATCTAGGGGAGGCAAGGGCCCGAGAGCCCCATCAAAGGAGCGGAAGGGCAGCAGGAGCGCGGAGAAGGTGGACCCCACATGCCACATCCCAGCTGGGAAGGAGGACACTAAGGAGGCCAGGAGTCCGTCCCCGAAGGGTCCAGAAACGTCACGGTCCGAGGGCGACTGAGCCGGGAGTCCAGGCCAGGTCTGACTCCCTTGACCTGCTGGATGACCACCGCTGAACCGGGCCCGCGGGGCAGAAGAGCACCGCTGAACCGGGCCCGCGGGGCAGAAGAGCACCGCTGAACAGGGCCCGCGGGGCAGAAGAGCACCGCTGAACAGGGCCCGCGGGGCAGAAGAGCACCGCTGAACAGGGCCCCGCCGTGGAGATAGGCACCGCTGAACAGGGCCCGCGGTGCAGAAGAGCACCGCTGAACAGGGCCCGCGGGGCAGAAGAGCACCGCTGAACAGGGCCCCGCCGTGGAGATAGGCACCGCTGAACAGGGCCCGCGGTGCAGAAGAGCACCGCTGAACAGGGTCCGCGGGGCAGAAGAGCACCGCTGAACAGGGCCCCGCCGTGGAGATAGGCACCGCTGAACAGGGCCCGCGGTGCAGAAGAGCACCGCTGAACAGGGCCCGCGGGGCAGAAGAGCACCGCTGAACAGGGCCCCGCTGTGGAGATAGGCACCGCTGAACAGGGCCCGCCGTCTCAAGCACCGCTCCGCTGGGCCCTTCATCTCAAGCACCGCTCCGCTGGGCACCGCTGTCTCTCCACCTCTCCGCTGGGCCCTTCATCTCAAGCACCGCTCCGCTGGGCACCGCCGTCTCAAGCACCGCTCCGCTGGCCCCTTCTTCTCAAGCACCGCTCCGCTGGGCCCTTCATCTCAAGCACCGCTCCGCTGGGCACCGCCGTCTCAAGCACCGCTCCGCTGGGCACCGCCGTCTCAAGCACCGCTCCGCTGGGCCCTTCCTGTCATGCACCGCTCCGCTGGGCACCGCCGTCTCAAGCACCGCTCCGCTGGGCCCTTCATCTCAAGCACCGCTCCGCTGGGCACCGCCGTCTCAAGCACCGCTCCGCTGGGCACCGCCGTCTCAAGCACCGCTCCGCTGGGCCCTTCCTGTCATGCACCGCTCCGCTGAGCACCGCCGTCTCAAGCACCGCTCCGCTGGGCCCTTCATCTCAAGCACCGCTCCGCTGGGCACCGCCGTCTCAAGCACCGCTCCGCTGGGCACCGCCGTCTCAAGCACCGCTCCGCTGGGCCCTTCTTCTCAAGCACCACTCCGCTGGGCCCTTCATCTCAAGCACCGCTCCGCTGGGCACCGCCGTCTCAAGCACCGCTCCGCTGGGCCCTTCTTCTCAAGCACCGCTCCGCTGGGCCCTTCATCTCAAGCACCGCTCCGCTGGGCCCTTCCTGTCATGCACCGCTCCGCTGGGCCCTTCCTGTCATGCACCGCTCCGCTGGGCACCGCCGTCTCAAGCACCGCTCCGCTGGGCCCTTCTTCTCAAGCACCGCTCCGCTGGGCACCGCTGTCTCAATCACTGTTTATGGTTCACTGTGCCCACCATGCCTCCTCCTTGACCAGTGGCGACTGTCATCCACCTGATGGACTGTGGCTTTGCACTCCCCAGGATGGTCCAGTGGGCAGCCCACCCACTGTAGAGACATTGAGAGACTGTGGCTTTGCACTCCCCAGGATGGTCCAGTGGGCAGCCCACCCACTGTAGAGACATTGAGAGACTGTGGCTTTGCACTTCCCAGGATGGTACAGTGGGCAGCCCACCCACTGTAGAGACATTGGGAGACTGTGGCTTTGCACTCCCCAGGATGGTACAGTGGGCAGCCCACCCACTGTAGAGACATTGAGAGACTGTGGCTTTGCACTCCCCAGGATGGTACAGTGGGCATGGTGGCTCCTCGTGGATCTGGCGTCGTCGACTCATGTGGCTGTGGTGCCCCCCCTTCCCTTCCCCCTGAGGTGCCAGTAGTTTTTACATCTGATGCCCCTGCAGTGTTCTCTCCAAAGGACTCAGGTCTCCTGTGTGGGCTTTGCCCTTATTTCTCAAGACTTTGGCCCACGGACATGATGAATTCGTAGGATGTGCAGGACTTGGTACTTCAGTTATACACTGATGTGTATGTCATTAGTTTTGTTGTGAATATCTTTCATGGTTGTACGATAATTTTCTGGAGCTTTTTGGTACATAAATATTTATTCCAAATTTGATTATGTCCTAGCATTTTTCAGGGGTGTTTGGGTGGTGTCACTGTGACTTGTTGCTCTGCATTGGTGTGTACATAGTTGGGGGGGGGGGGGGGTCGCATATGTGTGTGCCCGTAACCTTTCGTCCTCCCCCTCCCGTGTGTCGTAGGTGCAGTACTCACCGTTGTCGTCTGCGCCGGACTTCGTACTCGTGGTAGATGAGAAGGTAGACGAGAGCAGGTAGGATGTTTAATTCGGGTTCCATGCTGTCCTCCTTCCTCCTGGAGTGCGTAGTGGTGAACGTTTTCCCGTCCGTAGTCTGTTTCCGCCGTGTTTTTATCGGCGGTGCTCCCGCCCCGGAAAAGGTGGCGGATTGGTGAGTTGGAATAGTGTGGGCGGTACATTGGCTGCCGCCTGGCTGTTGGCAGTGACCGCCACGCTGTTTGTTTGTACCGCCGTGGCGGTCGGAGTGTTAAAGTGGCTGTCTGTGTTGGCGGTTCCCGCCAGGGTCAGAATCCCATATTTTTTACCGCCAGCCTGTTGGCGGGTTGGCCGCCGCTTTAACACCGACCGCCAGGGTTAGAATCACCCCCTCTGTGCTTCACTGGAAAAAACAAAGGTTACAGGGATGCTACAGTTAGGTTCAGAGTTTACACGCACTAAACCATTGGTTATAGTTATACTTATCACAAGAAATTATAACTCGGGCCTAAGATAACCATGACTCATGGCCCACCATGCTCAGTTTGCTCATCAGTAATTTTATTGTAAATGTTTATGTCATATTATGAATGATGTCATAGAAAATGTCATGACTGATGTTATATGTGGGATAACTAGAAGTGCATGGTGAGGGCACGAATTATAGTTGCCTTAGGCACAAGTTATAGTTTCTTGAGATAGGTATAACTATAATTGTTGAATTTCTATGGTTTTGTGCATGTAAAATCTAAACCTAAGTATATCGACCGTGTAACCTTTGTTTTTTAGTGAATTTCTAAGGTTTTTGTAAATTCTATTTCCTAACTATAACGTCCCTGTAAATGCTGTTTTTTTCAGTGAATTTCTAGGTTTTTTTTTAACGTTAAGTAATATTTAATTTCCTTACGTTAATCCAACCCCCAAAGCGCATGTCCTTAGGCCATGCTCCGCAGGGGCTGGCCACAGGGACCCTCTCCCGGGCCGATTTTAGCCCCAAGGACCCCATCCCCCAGGGCTCGGGCAAATGCTGCAAGGGGAAGCAGAGCCACATGCCTTCCCTCCTCAAGCCGATTCCGGCCCCTGGAACCCCATTCCTCAGAGCCCAGCCAATTAGTGCAAGGGGAAGATGGCCACATGGCCCCCTCTCCAGGCTGACTTTGGCCCCAGGGACCCCCATCCCTCTGGGCCTGGCCACTTCTTGCTGAGGGCCCTGACCCCACCCAGGGCACCCCGTGTGCACTGTTGGGGGCCACAGGTGAGCATGTACGCCCTCACAGTCACTGTTGGTTCCCTTCCTACAGTGGGAGCTGGCACTGCTCCTGCATGCAGGGAGCAGCACAAAATGCTGCTCCCTGCATGCAAGAGAATTATTTTCATCTGTTTTCCTGCCCACTTAACAGCAGGCAGGGAAAAGGATGGAAAAGTCTGCTCCCAGTTGGCGGGAGCAGTTTTCCAGCTCCTGCCTGCTGGGTGCAGACTTACGGTTTGCTCTCGCTTGATGGACCATCAGGCCTAGGGGGTCAGTGTATTCCTACTCTGCCCTTCCTCTTTTTCTTTACTGTTTTTTGGGACTCAGCTTGCATCCGAGTTCCAAAATGGCTGTCAACACTTACTGGTTGAAGAGTTGTATCTCATAGATATAAAAGGATCTTGTGCAGAATCTTTGAATGATAAAACCCATACGAAGAGACCTTGACCATCTGAAATTTAAAGGAGAGTTGATCGTTAAACACCATCCCCAGATCTTTTTACATTTTTCACAAGCACTCAGGTCACCCGCCTAAGTCCCAGGTGGTCGGAGGGCCACCCAGCAGCATCACCGCCCTTCTGTCAGAATACAGCTTAAGACAATGCCTCACCATTCAGCCAGCCAGAATGTTCATTCCAGAATAAAAAATATGGCGGGCCTTATTATTATTAGAAGCCTGCCTGAGAATGATTTGCATGTCATCAGTGTAACACATTCAAAAAGGATTAAACTCATTAATGAGTCCAGCTAAGAGGGCCACATAAAGATTGAATAGCAGAGAGTTAGGAGCTTAACCCTGCTTGACTCCACAAATCACTAGGTTGACTGAGGTGCTGAAAGGAGGCAGAAACATTCTCTGGCTGCAGTCAGCAAGAAATCACTGACTCCAGATGTGAGCCTGAACTCTCACTCCTACACACAGCAGAGGAACAGAACTCGAGCCACTCAGAATTGGGTTGCAGTTTTGTATTTAAAGAAGCCAAATAATGAATGTTGAAGCGTCAGAGACTGCTGTTCAGCACACTAGTAAAATTAGAAATATAACTCTTTAAAAAAACATCATTGGTGCTTTTGAAAGGCAGACAAAACTCCGCCATATAACTGCTTGGCTATATCAGACATTTACACATCCAAGGCGTTGCCTTTGGGTACCTCTGGTAACAGCCTGTGGCACTGCACATTTAAACACTGTGAGCATGACCTAGGTTTAGGAACCTCTGCGGTACTAGTCTTGTACAGTCAACGCTGGTGCCAGACTCCAGGGAACTTGAAACCCAACACTGCTGTGTGCATCCAGTGTCCGCCAGTAACACATTTTAAAACTACATCCTTTTACCCCTCAGCACTGGCTCCAGGCTTCGGGACCTTCTAGTGGTTAGTATTGCTGCAGCATTTTTTCGTTTCAGTTTCTATATAGTGCAAACATGACCAGAAGGTATTGGAGCACTTTACATAAGTACCAGTTGCATTACACAAGGATACATTTATTAATTTTGGTAGGCATGGGGAGATTAAGTGATTTGGCAAGAATCACAGGATGTTGATCCAACACAGCTCCTAGAGTCCCATGTCACTACACACTACCACTAGAGGTCCCCATCGCCGGCTTCAGTGTTATGTAAAACCAGCACCAGACATTGCTCCTAAAGGTCCCGGTTACCAGCTTCAATGTTGTGTAAAACGCTGAAGCACCAGACGCTGCTACTCGATGTCCCCATCACCAGCTTCAGTGATGTGTAAAACACTGCAGCAGCAGGCGTTGCTCCTAGAGGTCTGTAGGAAGTTGGCTCTGTATGTGCTATTTCAAAGTAAGGAATAGCATGCACAGAGTCCAAGGGTTCCCCTTAGAGGTAAAATAGTGGTAGAAATAGATAATACTAATGCTCTATTTTGTGGTAGTGTGGTCGAGCAGTAGGCTTATCCAAGGAGTAGTGTTAAGCATTTGTTGTACATACACATAGACAATAAATGAGGTACACACACTCAGAGACAAATCCAGCCAATAGGTTTTTGTATAGAAAAATATCTTTTCTTAGTTTATTTTAAGAACCACAGGTTCAAATTCTACATGTAATATCTCATTCGAAAGGTATTGCAGGTAAGTACTTTAGGAACTTTAAATCATAAAAATTGCATGTATACTTTTCAAGTTATTGACAAATAGCTGTTTTAAAAGTGGACACTGTGCAATTTTCACAGTTCCTAGGGGAGGTAAGTTTTTGTTAGTTTTACCAGGTAAGTAAGACACTTACAGGGTTCAGTTCTTGGTCCAAGGTAGCCCACCGTTGGGGGTTCAGAGCAACCCCAAAGTCACCACACCAGCAGCTCAGGGCCGGTCAGGTGCAGAGTTCAAAGTGGTGCCCAAAACGCATAGGCTAGAATGGAGAGAAGGGGGTGCCCCGGTTCCGGTCTGCTTGCAGGTAAGTACCCGCGTCTTCGGAGGGCAGACCAGGGGGGTTTTGTAGGGCACCGGGGGGGACACAAGCCCACACAGAAATTTCACCCTCAGCGGCGCGGGGGCGGCCGGGTGCAGTGTAGAGACAAGCGTCGGGTTCGCAATGTTAGTCTATGAGAGATCTCGGGATCTCTTCAGCGCTGCAGGCAGGCAAGGGGGGGGGTTCCTCGGGGAAACCTCCACTTGGGCAAGGGAGAGGGACTCCTGGGGGTCACTTCTCCAGTGAAAGTTCGGTCCTTCAGGTCCTGGGGGCTGCGGGTGCAGGGTCTCTCCCAGGCGTCGGGACTTAGGATTCAAAGAGTCGCGGTCAGGGGAAGCCTCGGGATTTCCTCTGCAGGCGGCGCTGTGGGGGCTCAGGGGGGACAGGTTTTGGTACTCACAGTCTTAGAGTAGTCCTGGGGTCCCTCCTGAGGTGTTGGATCTCCACCAGCCGAGTCGGGGTCGCCGGGTGCAGTGTTGCAAGTCTCACGCTTCTTGCGGGGAGCTTGCAGGGTTCTTTCAAGCTGCTGGAAACAAAGTTGCAGCCTTTCTTGGAGCAGGTCCGCTGTCCTCGGGAGTTTCTTGTCTTTTCGAAGCAGGGGCAGTCCTCAGAGGATGTCGAGGTCGCTGGTCCCTTTGGAAGGCGTCGCTGGAGCAGGATCTTTGGAAGGCAGGAGACAGGCCGGTGAGTTTCTGGAGCCAAGGCAGTTGTCGTCTTCTGGTCTTCCTCTGCAGGGGTTTTCAGCTAGGCAGTCCTTCTTCTTGTAGTTGCAGGAATCTGCTTTTCTAGGGTTCAGGGTAGCCCTTAAATACTAAATTTAAGGGCGTGTTTAGGTCTGGGGGGTTAGTAGCCAATGGCTACTAGCCCTGAGGGTGGGTACACCCTCTTTGTGCCTCCTCCCAAGGGGAGGGGGTCACAATCCTAACCCTATTGGGGGAATCCTCCATCTGCAAGATGGAGGATTTCTAAAAGTTAGAGTCACTTCAGCTCAGGACACCTTAGGGGCTGTCCTGACTGGCCAGTGACTCCTCCTTGTTTTTCTCATTATTTTCTCCGGCCTTGCCGCCAAAAGTGGGGCCTGGCCGGAGGGGGCGGGCAACTCCACTAGCTGGAGTGTCCTGCTGGGTTGGCACAAAGGAGGTGAGCCTTTGAGGCTCACCGCCAGGTGTGACAATTCCTGCCTGGGGGAGGTGTTAGCATCTCCACCCAGTGCAGGCTTTGTTACTGGCCTCAGAGTGACAAAGGCACTCTCCCCATGGGGCCAGCAACATGTCTCGGTTTGTGGCAGGCTGCTAAAACTAGTCAGCCTACACAGATAGTCGGTTAAGTTTCAGGGGGCACCTCTAAGGTGCCCTCTGGGGTGTATTTTACAATAAAATGTACACTGGCATCAGTGTGCATTTATTGTGCTGAGAAGTTTGATACCAAACTTCCCAGTTTTCAGTGTAGCCATTATGGTGCTGTGGAGTTCGTGTTTGACAAACTCCCAGACCATATACTCTTATGGCTACCCTGCACTTACAATGTCTAAGGTTTTGTTTAGACACTGTAGGGGTACCAGGCTCATGCACTGGTACCCTCACCTATGGTATAGTGCACCCTGCCTTAGGGCTGTAAGGCCTGCTAGAGGGGTGTCTTACCTATACTGCATGGGCAGTGAGAGGCTGGCATGGCACCCTGAGGGGAGTGCCATGTCGACTTACTCGTTTTGTCCTCACTAGCACACACAAGCTGACAAGCAGGGTGTCTGTGCTGAGTGAGAGGTCTCCAGGGTGGCATAAGACATGCTGCAGCCCTTAGAGACCTTCCTTGGCATCAGGGCCCTTGGTACTAGAAGTACCAGTTACAAGGGACTTATCTGGATGCCAGGGTCTGCCAATTGTGGATACAAAAGTACAGGTTAGGGAAAGAACACTGGTGCTGGGGCCTGGTTAGCAGGCCTCAGCACACTTTCAATTGTAAACATAGCATCAGCAAAGGCAAAAAGTCAGGGGGCAACCATGCCAAGGAGGCATTTCCTTACAAGGTCCCTGTCACCAGCTTCAGTATTGTGTAAAAAACTGCAATACCAGACACTACTCCTAGTGGTCCCCGTCACTGGCTTCAGTGTTGTGTAAAACAGTGCACACCAGATGCTGCTCTTAGAGGTCCCCGTCACCTGTCAACTGGATTCAAAGGGGTGGAGTTCTACGTCCAACTGGTGGATATTCAAATGTGACACTGGTGCTTGTTGTTAAGCTGCTGCAGCGTTAACTTGCAACATGCCACCAGTGACACTCGGATCCACACGAAAATAAAGGCTGTAAAGAGGTCCATGAAGCTTCGCAGGAGTCTTGGGTATTCAAGGTTGAAGTGCCACAGGCCTCTACTAGAGGTCCCTGTAGAGCGAGGATCCAACTTTCTGTGTAATACGCAGTTCCCTGCCAGTATCCTAGTGATGTGTTAAGCCTGCCTCCATTCACAAGATGTAAAACGCTGCATAACAACAAGCTACTAGAAGTTCCTGGGGCATGCCAGTAATGCTAGGGGTAAGAAGATGTGGTGCAACAGTCAGAGCTGCCGGCCTGGGATCTGGGGAACCAGGTTCGAGTCTTGGCGTGTGCTCAATATCCTGTGGTTCAGGGCAAATCACTTAAGCTACGCATATGGACAAAATGAATGTGTTGTTGTGTAATGATTTAACTGGTGCTCATGTTAAGCACTCCGATACCATTGGGTCCAGTTTACTTTTATGAATCTGCAAAAACTAAAAGAAAAAAGAAAATAAAGTTCAGTATGTGATGGGGCGTTAGGGGCAGACCAAAATAGCGTAATCGGCCTTGAAGGAAGGAGGGTGAATACTTAGAAGGAGGTAACACCACAGGCAATGAAAGGGACGGAGGTGGGGGTAGTGAGAGATGGCAACTCTACAGACAAGGAAAGGTGGGTAGTAGTGGAGGACTACACAATGGAGACTGCTGAATAAGACACACTATGTTAGAGTGCTTCCACACAAAGAAAAAAGTAGCTCCTAAAAAATTAGTAGTGGAGGGATACAAGTAATGCATCCATGCTCCGGGGGCATGGATGAACACAGAAACAGGAAGGACTCCTACAACAGTGAACCACTAAGAAGTAAAGAAATGAGAGTGAGAATGGTGTCAACAATGGTAAGTAACAGGTAGGCGCTATGCCCAATATAAGCTAACAATGCCTCACAAACAGACAGTGCACGTGCTGTCTAGCCGAGACCTAATAAGCACACTTTCTGGACCAAGATCCAGCTTTCTGCCAAATTTGGTGCAGTTCCTCCAGCGGTTCGGGCTGTAGTTGTGTCTAAAATCCCTATGGGGAAATTGCATGGGGAAACCATGTTTTCGGACCCCTCTTTTTCTCAGTCCCTGCTTGATGAAGCAACCCTAAACTGTCAACGCAGCAGCTGACGTGAGTGACAAATTCATTTTGAAAATCTCGTCAGGATTCGTCAAACAGCACCAAAGTTATTGCCAAAACAATTATTGAAACTAGCTCCTAACTATAGCTACCTACTGGCGACTGCCAGTAGGTAATATAGATATATATGCTGTGCTTAACATCTGTATCGGTCACTGCATATTTTACGTATGCTATTTGTTTATTTGATTACATGCTTCTGTGTCTCTGTTTTTATATTATTTTATTTATCTATCCCAATGTGTAAATAGGATCATAACAATTGTATCTATCTATGCTTCACTATTTAAATATTGGGAGGAAAATAAAATATAAAAAACATAAAATTATCAAAATAAATAAATGAATAAATAAAGTAGCTGTATGTACAGCAACACTTGAAAGTCTAGCTTATAAATGTTTATCTATACGTTCACATATGGGACTTTATATAATGCAACTTGACATCGCTATTTTATTTTCCATATACATGTATACCTTTTTATGCAGTTACGTATCTATATATGTAATATATTACTCTCACTGTAGAAAATTTTAAAAAAAACTTTTAACTCTCTCCACTTCACTACTATATGTCTCATCCTATACCCGTTTCAACATATCCTCTACTTCTGCTCCCTTCTCACCCAACCCTCATTTTACTACTGTGATCTCCCAAATAACCTTTCTAGACTCTTCCCTTCTCCATCCCTCCGTTGACTCATTCTGAGCCTCATTTTACTAGTATGATCGCCCAAACAACATTTTCTTGACTCTTCCTTCCTTTAACCTATTCAGTCCAACGAACAGACTCACATGTCCACCACCCCAATTAGTAACTTATATTTCCCCATACTAATCCACTTTGGGTTCCAGAGTAGCATGCTACTCACTAAAAAGCACTTCAACGCCTCGTCAGGGGTAGTAAGCGCTATATAAATACAATTACAATATTGGAACATATGGCCCGTGGATGAGATCCTGTATGAATGTGAGACACATCCTGGTTCCTGTGTATATGCAACTATGTCATTTGGACTATTGGTATGGATCTCGGTATGTGTGTGTTCATGAGTGTCTGTATGTATTCAGGTCACTCTGTAGGGGGTCCTTGTATTTCTTTTCATCTGTGTACCTTGTGTCTGGGTGTTTTGATCCTTGTGGATTGATAGCTAAACATCGGTGATTCTGTGTGCATTTGTACCTGAAGGGGTGTTTCGCTGTGAGTAATTGTAGATGTGTTATAGACTTTCTGTCCAGCCTTCTATCATTCCATTTGTCGTTTTTTTCCGCTTGTCCACCCACGTGTGCTTGCTTGTGTCTATTTTGTGTGAGGCGGAATGTGAATCGTATGTGTACATCTCTATGCTAATCTGTGGACATTGGTATCTGTATAATCTGTACATATAGTGGTCTGTGTGCGTGGAAGTATGCATATACGTTGGCCTGAGTAGGCAGCGTCTCTGTGTTTGCTGGTCTGTGTTCATATGCACCTTTAGGTCTGTGTGTGTGAGTGTCTTCCAGGCAAGGATCTGTAGTTGATTAGTCTGTGCGCTGGGGGGTGGGAAGGGTCTTTAGACGTGCAGTCTGTGGCATAAGTGAAGGAATGCGTGTAGTTTGGTGTCTCTCTGTACATGTAGTATACAAAAGCCTACTGATGTCATCACTGCTCATTTAGACGGCAAAATAACCCGTAGTTAAAAAAAAAATCCATCAGTCTTTTCTTTGCCGTTAAATGCGTTTTGTATACAGATATGACTCTCAAACGAGTTATGTGTGCTCTGTAAGAGTAAACAGAGATCAGCGGTGGCTGTTAAAACACAAATAAAATCAGACGAACTCTTCCTGAAAGAACAAAGGTTAGCGGAAGCTGGGGAAGCATGCGGAAAGGCAAACTTTATACACACAGCTGGACCACACAACTGCAACATTGCGCAGCAACCCTCCTAAGACAGAACAACTCCAGTATTCTCCTTAACAACTCACATTCATTTTGTCAGTTAATTCTATTAAACCGCCTGTCCCGGTGACGTAACAAAGGCCCCCGCAGCCCCGCGGGGCAGGCGGGCCCTGTAGCTACTAGGGGCCTCCTGAGCACAGTACTTGGCCGGAGTGAGTCCGGAAGGGGGCCCCCTTCACGTTCTTTGGGGGTGGGGGAGGCTCCAGTTTCGTTACGCCACTGGTCTGCCCAGTTGTTACGATACAGCGGTGGCGACTGGAATCCAGTCAGAGACTGATTCTTTTACTTGATGTCATTCTTAATAAAAGTTGATTCGGATTTAAATTTTGTGGCCAGTTAGTTAAAAGCGCGTCTGAAAATGTGAACCGTGTGGGTTAGGACTACTACATTTAGAGCACATTTTCAACTTTCTTTGACTTCTCAAAGAATTCAAGTCGTGGTGAAAAATATCTATGGCAGTCGTCCGTTTCCTTAAGGACTCATGTTTTTAAATGTTTTCATGTGGAATTCTAACCACTAGGGTGACCACCTGGCATCGAGGCAAATTCTGGACAGGACTGTAAAAAATGCAGGACAAAGGGTCAAAATTCAGGACATAAATTCAGGACGAAGGGTCAAAATTCCGAACAAAAATTCAAGAACAAATGTCAGTTTTATGGACACACCCAAGAGAGACCGTACCGCACTATGTTATCAGTTCATTTATTTACTGTTCTTTAACATATCACTATTTATTCACTGTGGTCTTTTTGTGATTGCCTTCTGGTATGCTACATTCAGGTGTCACATTAAGTCATTGTTCAGTAGTAAATTAATGCCCTTCAGCACCATGTCAAGGCCATCCCCTCTATCCAAATCTGCCCAAGCTTTCTTGAAGAGAAAGTAACAGCGAAATTTTGATTGTGTTTCTGAACATTTCAAAACCTCTGGCAAACAGTTTGGGAGACATTAAGGTAATTAACCTTATACTAGTTTAAATAAATTGATCAAAAACATCTGGTTCACCCCAACTACCCATGGGCGTCAACCTAAAAAGAAACGAATGAGGCAAGGCAGATGGTGTGGGTGACAGTCTCACACCTGTCAGGGTGTGAGGTACCCACAACTTGTCTGTAGTCTCACATCAGTAGATTGTATGTCTGGCACTGAACATTTATCTCAGAACTGGGAGCCCGAACTACCAATCAAATATATTAAAAGAGGAGGATGAAATCAGTATCAAATGGGAGATCCATGGCAATTCATTCAAAGGGTTGTTGCTAAGAACTGGATAAATAAGGAAGAGAAGAACAAGGTTGGACAATTCCTAAACACAGACAAGATGGGTCCACCAAGACTATCAGAAGGTATTGCGTACCTGGGGAGTTGTCTCTGCAGACAGGAGAGAACCAGAAGAGGCACTGTCAAGTGGTTGAACAAGCATCACCCACACACCTTGGCAAACTCTTCTGATGCAATGGTCCGCTGTTCATGCTTGTGAAGTGTGAGCCAGGGCAAGACACCTTGCAAGGTTGTGCAAGGCAACTGCCTGCTTTGTCCATGTCTTAACATGGTTTTGCAATTGAGCAAAAGCCAAACTAGTGATCTGGGTTATCCCTAAGTGTCAAGTACACATAGATTCTTCAAAATATTTGGGATGTAAATTGCACACAAAATGTAAACATTTTAAAATGTAATTAGTGTTTATTTAACAGATGTCACAGTTTTTCCCTTTAAACAAGATTAGACCTCAGATTGAACTGGGAACCAGTTAACTTTTGATACCTAGTGATTAATACCTACCATTCTCCCACTGATTTGCAGGATGGAAATCTCAGCAGAGTGTCACGGTCCCTCCGAGCCAAGATTGCTTTTTGGTCTTCTCTTCTGCTTTCTGTAGTGGGCTACATGGCACTAGTGAAGATGGTGTGCTACCTCAATGATAGTATTATTTTGCAAATCTTCCGCTGCACGTCCTTCATTCCTTCTTCAGACATGCCACACATCTGATTTGGTCGCTGGGGCGCCGTCGAGTAGCTCTTTCCACTCTAAAGCTACCAGTGACTGCGGGTGGATTAGGCCTTCTGGACTTAGAACGCTATTATTCAGCTCCACAGGTCCGATGGGTGGCTCACTGGCTTTCAGCCCGCCCCTCTGCATGAGATGGGGTTCATTGATAATGACTTTTAAGGAGGGCTTAATGCACTGCTCATTATTTCCTACTGACCACTCTTTGGCTCACCACCTGGGGTTGCCATGCACAGCTTCCTTTTGCCTTGCTAAAATCTGTACACTCACAGACACAAAGAAAAATTGTGCTCCTGCACTACCTTTGCTAAGCCTTCCCACTCGCACAGGATGGCCCTGCTCAGAGCAACTCCATCAGTGGCATGCTGCAGGAGTCTTAAAATTGGGGGGTTTGTTTCTGGACAGCGAGCTACTAAAGTTCCAAACCCTTGTGGCAGACTACCATCTTCACCCCGTCAACTTCTTACTTACAACCACCATAAGCAATCATTAAATGCCCTATTTCATGTCTGCCACCTAGCACTAACCCTACATGAGTTGTGCCAGAGGCTCTACACCATAGGGACTGGTGGCAAACTGATTGGATGGGTGTATAGATCTTTCCTGCAACATGCACACCACTCCAGGTCTTCTCGTCATACTACCTGGGAGATTGATGTAGCCAAACCTCTGCAAGATACGGATGGACTGACTAAAATATCGGACTTTCCCCACAAAGTATCCCATGGCTGTCACTTTAAGTACATTCATAGAACTTCCTTGGGATGCATTCCACCAGTTGCTTGCCACTGGCCTTGTGATTTGTAACTCACATTGTGTTGCTTTCAATTTGCTGGCTTTATTTGTTTTAGGCTATCCAGCTTGAGTTCTTCCATTCCCTTGCCCAAATCTGATTTACAATATTCTTCAGAGTGCTCCCTTTCTGTAAACATGCCTGTAAATCTTGTTCTTATCGCACCACATTTGCTGTGCATTCAAAGAACAATGTCAAATGTCAGGCTCTGTCTTCGGTGAGAACTTAGTGTTTACCTTTCTTTCTCTGACTTCAAAGTGAGAGGATTTATGCAACAATCTTGCTGGATACTGGGGTAGTAAAGAGTTTTTTTCTATCACATGCCAAAACTCAAATAAACTTCAGAATATATCAGACTTAGGAGTACAAATGAAGCACATGTTTGTTAATTCTGAACTGTGCTGGAAACAAATACCTTTATATGATTAAATCAAATCATTGCATTATCTGTGCTCTGTAGAGTTGTATTTAAAAAAGTGGGTGTCTGGGCAAATGCAATGGTCATTTCAATAAAAAATGTGTCTGTAATGGTAGTGTATTACAACACCATGCATACTCCACTCCACTCTGCTGTGCACCACCACCGCACCCTATTCTGCACCACTCCACTTTACACCACTTCATGCCACTGCACTGTGGGACACTGCACTCTTCTCCACTCTGAACCACTCCACTCTATGCCACTGCACTCTATGCTACTTCACACTACACCTCTCTACTCTACTCTGTTCACTCTACTGCATGCCAATGCACTTTACGCCTCCCTACACCACTGCGCTCTGCACGCTACACCACTCCAGTATAGGCAACACCAATGTACTCCACACAACGCCACTCTGCAACACTGCACTGTAAGCCACTGCACTCTATAGTAATACACTCTATGCTAGTGCACTTTACTCTGTAACACTCAAATCTATGCCCCTGCATTCTACATCAATACACTGTATGTCACTCTAATCTACTCTATGCCACTGCACTCTACACAACTTTACTCTATGCCATCACACTCTATGCCACTCTACGCAACTCCACGTTACCCTGCACCTCTCCACTCTACTGTGAAACAATGTACTTTACACTACTGCACTCTGCTCCACTGCATTCTATACCACTGCACTCTACCCTGCACCTCTCCACTCTATGCCACTGCACTCTACTCTGAAACAATCTATTCTACGCCACTGCACTCCACACAACTCTCCCCTACTGCACTCTAAACCACTGCACTCTACTTCAGTGCACTTTACAACAATGCACTCTAAACAACTGCACTATAAGCCACTGCACTCTACTCTGCACCCTGTACTCTATGCCACTGCTCTCTATGCCACTCTACTCCACTATACACCATTGCACTCTGACACTCTACTCTGCAACACTGCACTAACTGCCACTATACTCTACACCACTCTACTCTGTACTACTGCATTCTACACCAATACACTCTATTCCATTGCACTCTATGCCACTCTACTCTGCATAACTTCACTCTACGCCCCTGCACTTTACAGACCTATGTTCTACGCCACTCTGTGCCACTCTACGCCACTGCACTCTATACCACCCGAGTCTACTCTGCATTCCATGCCACTGCATCACTCTACACTACTGCACTCTATGCCAACGCACTGTAACAACTACACTGTATGCCACTGCCCTCTACTCTGCACCACTGTACCCTACGCCACTGCTCTCTGTGCCACTCTACACCATCGCACTGACAATCTACTCTGCAACATTGCACTCTCCGCCAATGTACTGTATATCACTCTACTCTGTACTACTGCATCCTACGCCAATACACTCTATGCCACTGCACTCTATGCCACTCTACTCTGGATCACTCCACTATACGCCACTGCAATCTACAGCACTATACTCTACTCTGCACTGCACCACTCTAAACTACTCCACTCTGTACCACTCTATGCCACTGCACTCTATGCCACTAAAGTCTACTCTGCACTCCATGCCACTTCACCACTCTACAATACTGCACTCTCTGCCACTCTATTGTATACCACTCTACTCTGCTGCATTCTATGCCATTGTACTCTGCCCCACGCTACTCCATGCTACTGCACTCTAAACCACTGCACTCTATGCCAATGCACTTTTAACAACTGCACTGTACCCCCCCTGCACTTTACTCTATGCCACTTCTCCTATGCCACTCTACACCACTATGCCACTAACATTTAGCCATGCTAAACAGGCATTACACACATCATAATATAGGCTGCTACAAAATGTGCAAATACATTTTGGTTAAATTAAAAAAGTCCTTCTAAAATACAGGTTTGAATAATATACAGTTTATACCTAGTACTAAATTTTTTTATACCAGTCCATTAAACCACAAACTCCACTGCTCACCTTAAAGCACCCTTACAGTACCTCTCTAAAAGAAAATATCTATGTCATCAGAAAGCTTCAAGTGACTCCTTTGATTAAAGTCAATGCAGGTTTCTCAGGCCCTTTGCATTTGCAGATTTACTATTTGCACACAGTTGCACTTCTTTAGTGAAGCAGACACCCTGGCAGGAAGGCCTGTTTCTTATCTATCTGGTCCTCCCTTCCTCAGCCTTTCAATCCAGGTAGGGAAACTGATCTGTCCTAATTACATTTTGTACTTTAGCTGAAAGGCTAAAATTATGGGCAAATGCTGTTCATTAAGCCTTTCATCACAGACAACGGACAGTAGGGCTAAATTACGGGCAGTCCATGATAATTACAGACTGCTGGTCACCCTACTAACCACATGCACAATTCAGCATGCAAAATCTGAGGGGAAGAAAAAAAGTTGTGCTTGGGGGAGACAGCCTCACAGAGCTATAGCCTATATCAACAATATTTCACTGCCTCCCTCTCCACCAGCTCTGTCACTCTTTGAGCCTGCTTAGAAATATGGATACAAGTTATCCCCATAGTGCAAAGGTGTGTGTATGTTGCTAGCAATGGTTTTGGACTGGAAGTATCATGTCCTCTTTCTTGAATGTAGTGACAATATTAGAATGGCACTCCTGCAAATTAGATACGCAGATTTCAATACCACACAGCATTGAGCAAAATACTGTGCACATTTATTTCCATACTGAGAACATGCAAACGTTACCGTTTCTCGTATCCAAGCTGGATCCACAAAACAAGAGCCTGAGATAATCTTTGTTTGACTCAAAATCAAACCATAGAAGAAACACGCAAATAAAACTTGATAGAGCGCATTCCAAGAGGCCTCAATACATAAAAACAGCTGCATCATTAAAAACAAGTATGAATAAACCGTTTCTCCTCATAAAAACGTTACAGCACTGACATTATTCAGCATATAAGATTTCCTCTTAATATATAAAAACTGCTCAATTATAAAGTGTAAGGGTATCATGCAAACACAGTACAGTAGTAAGGGGCCAGATTGATGGCCCTCAGTGTTTGTGACTCGTAATTTGCAATTTTTAGTGACTCACAAATACTGATGTGTTTGAGAGACTATTTGTGAATCCCAAATGGGTCGCAAGAGACATGCCTCATTAATACTCATGAGGCAGGTTGCAATTTGCATCCCATTAGGAATGGCCAGCACTCACAGAGATGGTGGCCTGCTGTGGTCAGCAGACCACCATGTCTGTGACTGCTTTTTAAATAAAGCAGTTAAAAAAATAAATGCACCCTGTTTTCCTTCAAGGAAAACAGGTTGCATTACAAAAATAAAATTGAAAGGTTTCTTTTTATTTTGTTTAGCATGGTCAGTGGTCTGCAGGACCACTGCTTGCTCTCAAAAAATGTTGGCGCCCCCATTCACAAAGGGGAAGGGGTCCCTAGGGCACCCTTTCCAGTTTGTGAATGGGTTACCACCTCCTTCACGTAGTTGGTAAAGTATGGATGTTTTGTGACTTCATTCCCGATCTCAAAACATTCATACATAACAGTAGGACTCGATATTAAGAAGGGACACCCTTTACATACCCCTTCCTAATAGCAACTTGCAAACCCTATTTTACGACTCAGCAAAAGGTTATTGACTCGCAAAATATGGTTGGTACATTGGAAAGTGGATTTTACCCGTCGCAACAGCCCAATGGACCATTTGCAACTAGTAAAATGCTTCGTACCTCTGGCCCTAAGAGTACATAGCATAACCCTATAGATCAAGTCAGAGTTTCTCCATGTTGTGACTCAAATAAGGTATGGTGCTATTCCTGGAGTTGACTGAATTAACAAAAAAAAATTCACAGTTTGTTTCTGGAATTCACAACAATTTTTCGTACTGTTACAAAAGTTATAAAACAGGCCTTAACATTGTCCTTGCAAGGTAAAGATATTTTGTGTGATTTACTGAACAAATTAGGCATGTCCAAACTGAAGTCTAAGTTGTTTATATTTATCTTACAATCTTTAATGCTTTGTCTAATTTAAGGGAGTCATGCACAACTAGCCTTTTAAGACCGCTTTCTTGTTTGCTCCATATGGAGAACCACAGACTCAAAGGACACAGTTTAACATAGTGATGTAACATAGGCCCAGATCAGCATGGCAAACATAGGTCGAGGTGCTATTAGGTAAAGCAAACAACCTCAAGAATACATTCTCCTGGTCCTGGAAGTCAGGCTAGTTCCGCACCATAAGTTACAACAGGAAGGCATTTAGCCTTGAATACTACCATCATCTCATTAGGCACTTTGATTGCCAGCTTGAAGGCAAAACCGTGAAGTGCCTCAATACTCTTTGGGAACTCAGAGGTCCTAATCCTCCCTAGTGCTTTCCAGCTGCAGGCTTCATCACAAGAAACTTAAAAATAGGAAAGGTAGTTACTGATCCAGTCTTGGAGTTGTTCAAAATGTAAGCCTCGTGCTTCAACCTATAAGTCCCATAAGTCATGATACAAGTTTTATTATGGTTAATAGAATGATCTAAGTCAGCCATGAATTTAGAAAATTGATCCTGCAACCTTTGGAGCACTACAGGAGTTCTAGGGATAAGCACTGTATCATCGATGTAGAGTAACTCGGTAGAGGACGGGTGCTTATTTGAGGTGAATCTACGGCCAGGCTGGACAGATGTTTCTTTAGGCCAATAATGGGTAAGAGTACACAACCCTGGAGAACTCACCTCACAAGCTTTATTGCCATAATTGTTTCTGCATAATGGCCATATCTTTTACTTGTTGTGACATCAATATGAAGTTGTCTGAGAAAACAAAACAATACAATCATACACCCCCATGTTGTACATGATGTGCCATAATTAGGATCTGTGTACATGATTGAATGTGTAGCTCAGATCTATAAATGCTGGATACTGGTTACCCTGCTTCCCTATGGTATAAGTACTGATCAACAAATGAAGATTAAGGCATTGTTTGATAGTGCCAAGACCTGTGCTAAAGCCAAACTGCAGGTCTGAGAGAACATGATTCTCATGGGCCCATGTTTCAAGACGATCCAGGACACTGCTATCCATGATTTTAGCTCTGCAATCAATAAAAAATATGGGCAGGTAGGACTTGGGGTCAGATTTATCCCCATTATTTAATAATGGTATAATTGTAGCATGGGACCAAGATCATGGGGGCCTTGCTTAATAATTGCCTTTAGTACATTAGTCAACAGAGTAGCCTAGAGATCAATGTTGCCCTTAAACAGATCCACCGGGACCCCATCCAGGTACAGTGCCTTCCAACCAGGACACCTGTTTAGAGCACCAGCCCTATCTATATATTCTCCCCTGACATTAGAAAAGTATATGTTATCAGATGAAACAGACTATAATTTGGAAAGATGGATCACCCACTTGTCAAGGGGAATCAGGGAATCAATCTATGACTCTAGGGTGTCCCTGAAAAAATGTCAAACAATTTTCTAGATAGCACAGTTGTCTCAGCATGGAACTGCCAATAAAGATTTGCAGGAATCCTTCAACTAGCCTTCTTCCTACTTTCAAGAGCCCTTTTGTATATAAGCCTACATTGCCGTACATCATTTTCCAGTGCCCAAAGCAGAATTTTATGTGCCTTGGAACACTGTAAATCAAATCATCTATTTGGCTTTCCCCTAGCACCGGAGGAAGGCACTGTCAAGTTCTCCCTGGTGGGCCTGAACGGTCTATGATAAGAACTAACCACAACCTAATGCTCCAGTCCATCATGCAGGCAATCAGAGAACTCATTTGAATTCCTTGTCACTGTGATAAATTAGGCTGTTGGTTGAGGGTGGTGTGAGCCCTTCAAAAGCAACAGCCGCAATCCTTGTCAAAGTCAACCACAAAAATGCTCTAAAATATCCATACGACTTAAATGAGGTGACATGATTGGATAGCACTCCCACTCAAAAAATTATTCCAACACCACTGAAGGTCCATCAACGACAGCAGGCAACTCCTGATGTAACAAGAGAAAGTTAGCTGATGCTTCACTTTATAACAGTGCGCTACACACAATACATCCATAATAATCACTGTTTACATAAAGGCCTTCAGAGGGAGTCCACACTACCAGTAAAATGTAAATACAGCCTGGTTCTTCCCACTGTCTCTTGGTCACTTTCTTAGGTGACATCATTTGGTCTCTCCTTGAAACTACTACATGTTGTTCCCATGGTCAGCAGTGTTCCTATCATGGGTGTGTGACAGTTCCCAATCATTTTTTACGGCTGTGCTCATTCTTTCACTGTTTAGGCACCCTTTCTCTCACTCCTGGAGGCACACCACACTTTGGCATATCACCAAGTATTCCAGACGAACACTTTCACATGCTGCTCCTTGTTATAATGAAGTAATGCTCACAACATGTGGGTGTTGCAATTTAATTTTCTGGATAAGACATCCACATTGCAACATAACATTCAAAAGAGACATTTTTGGCTTCCCTTCTGACTTCGACCAAGCCCTTTTGATTTAAAGAAAATTAAATGTATAATATACTGACTAATGGGGGCTTTCAGCCAGCCTCTTTCATCCATTGGTCTGTTGTGTCAATCACATTTTTCTTCTGCTCCCTCTACAGCACACAGCTTGTGTCATTGAGTAAGCCTATTTCAGTCATAGGCTAATTTCACTATGAGTGACAGCATTCTGCGCTTTCACAAGAAGTATATATGCATACAGAGTAGTTCCCATCACCAGCAAGCCCACCATCACAATGTTTACTTTTGAGACCCAAACATTTTTTTTTCTTTTAGCAATTTTTGTTATGTTAGTGAGGGCCAGCAGCTCCCTCAACAATAGAGTGTAGCAAAAACCATGACGAAATAAGTAATGACAAACCCCAAAAAATGGCAGTCAATGAAAGACCGATAGGCTTTGCTAATGCTTGCCCTTAGAGCAATTGGACACAGTTGCATTCAGTTCTATTTTAAAGTGTCAACACCTGATTAAAACGTCTTCTCTTTCCAAATACCATTTCTCAGATTAATATGTTATGTTATGTTATGTGCATTTATAGAGGGATTGGTTACTCCGGTCCAGATTGTTCCCTCACTAACGGTTCACTTACCAAATACTAGAAAGTCAAGCTCTAATCTAAGCTGGCCTAGAAAAGCTGGGTCTTTAGCTTTTTGAGGAAGACAGACTCCAATTTTCCTGCCGGAGATCAAGCGGCAGAAAGTTCCACAGCTTAGGGGCCAAGAACCAGAAAGAACAGCCCCCCATACGTGCTTTCTTCACTCTCTGGATTGATGTGAGTGCCGCAGTGGTAGATCTAAGACTTCTGTTCGAGCAATAGGCATTAATCAGAGGGTATAAATACCAGGGGGTGTTTCCCATCAAAGATTTATGGCACAAGATTAGAGCCTTAAATGCCACGCTCTTCCTCAGTGGAAGCCAATGGAGAGGCAAAGGCCTGGCCCATCCAATAAAAATTAGGAGTGTTAAGTAGTAGATGAGCAACAGCATTCTGCACCCTTTGGAGCTTTTGAAATCTGCCCCTAGTGGCCCCTAAGCAGAGTACATTACAGTAATCCAGAACTGAAGTGATCAGAGCATGAACAACAGCTTTCCTGGCCACTTCCGGAAGGAGACCTATGAATTTCTGTAACATTTTTAAAATGCCAAAACAGATGCCCACCAGGCTGGAAATCTGTTTATCAAAGCTAAGGTTGGCATCAAACCAGATGCCTAGGTTTTTCACTGATTGTTTAGGAACCGGCACTGATCCCAGAGCGCCAGGCCACCAGGCTGAGGACCAGATTGAAGGCTGTTTCCCCAACACCACAACTTCGGCTTTCTCAGCATTCAGCTTAAGACAGCTCTGTTCCATCCACTTGGCTAATTGAGCCAGGTAAGATCTAAAGCAGGTGGCAGATGAACCCTGGTCCTGGGTGAGGATCAGTTGAGTATCATGAACATAAGACACAATTTTTAAACCACAACTCTCAAGCACCTCAGCCAGAGGGTACATATAGAGAATAAATAGTGTGGGACTCAGGGCAGAGCCCTGGGGCACCCCCTGTTTCAGTGGAAAATTTCACAGGAGCAAGACTGTTGGACTACATGAAAGGTGCAGCTCTGAAGAAAGGAGGCTAGCCACTTCAGAGCGGATCCACCAACACTATAGGACCACAATCATTCTAACAGTATGCTGTGAAACACAGTATCAAAAGAAGCACTAAGACCCAGCATTGTCAGAGAAGTGGTGTTGTTGTGTAGCTATTTTAGCCATGTTTTAGACACGTTGTTTTAACCGCTGTGCACTTTAACCCTGTTATATTTTACTCAGCATTGCTATATTTTTCTAGCAGTAGCAATATTTGCGGTGCTGTTTATTTTCTTTATCTCATTGTACTTTCACCTAGGAAAGCATTACGTTCTTAGTAGGACATTTATTTCACTTTGTGCTTTTCCAAGGCTACAGTCAGATAGGGCTGCAGACAGTCGTAGTATGCTGTGCCTCCAACATTCACAGAAAACACACACTCACACATGAGAGGTATTTCTTAGAATGTCAGCTGTTTTATTATAAAAACACCCCTTTGTCCCAGACACGTTCGAGGAGATTCCAGTTGGATGACCACAACTGTATGCTGATTGCTGCATTCTTCGCTACAGCTACTTCATGATCAGACAGAGAAGGTGTCTTTCTAGACTTCAGGAATGAGGGATGATGTTCTCTCAGGGCCAAACCCAAAGGGCAGATTAGGCTTAGTATGCTGTTCTCATACTTAGCGTAGGTGGGGGTTACACATCCACTCTCCTGTTTAGACAATATGGTAGGACTGTTTTTGTGGTTTACACTTTTAGTCACATCCTTGCTCCTATTGTGTTTTTTAATCCTTGTTATTGCTATGCACATGCTCTTATCTAAGATGCAGATATTTTAATAAATGCTTATTGAAATATATTCTGCCTTTGTTGTCTTTGCCTGAGTGAGATGTTGGTAACTGAGAGAAAAGGATGAGTTCTGGTGTACCATGATTCCCTGAGGAGTCTATCTTGCCCTGAGCCCGGTTGCCACAATCATCTCGGCCAGAGATGAGGCGCTCATAGTTAGCTGGAAACCCCGGATTAGGCCAACAGGTGTCACCTAGTGTGGAAACATACTTAGTACCCACAATCCAGGTGACCCTATCACCCAAATCCAGTAGCCTCTTTACCATAATGAGAACCTATGCGACATGGCGCCACCAACGTTTGGTCAGACACTAATAATCAGATCCTCCTAAGTATCTCCGTCTCACTGAAGGCTAAAGACACCTCAATACTATATACGGAGACGTCCGTGGTATTGAGGATTTCCTCCTCAGATAGGTAGGTAAGACCTATCTGAGCTGTAGGTTGTTCAAGCTTGAACCATAAAAGGATTGATCCCCAGTTGGTATCCTGGTCCTTGAACACTTAAATGGGTAGCAATTGCAGTAAATATGAAAAGCGCCCTCACTGCACATTTATTGGCAAGCGGCCTAATGGCCCAGGGAGGTCCAGTTACATTTGTTGTTGAAGCTCATGCAGCCTATAGAACAGAACTTTTTGAATTCTTGGGTCACCTTTCCAGCAGTAGATGGGAACACAAATACATTTCATAAATATACACCTGCACAATACTGAGCTTATGCATATTTAGAGATGCCTTTATCTTATCAAGACCACAATAATTGGCTCGATGGCGCCCTACCCCATACAATTGTACCTGTTAGGTTAGGTCCGTTGAGTAATGCTGGCCCAACCTGTCCTTTGTTGGCCACATATACACCACATCCTGACGCAGCAGGCTTGGCAGTAGCTGACGTCTGCCTTTTATATACAGAGATGATAACAATACATAGATTGTTAGTACAATTTGTTATACACTAAACAGAAACCCAGCACGGGCTGCTCCAGCGCAAGCACATGCAGTAACGCCAGGCATTAATCCTGCTACTGTACCTTCAATCATGGGTAAAGTACCCGCCAAGCAGGAGGAAATTCCGTTTTGGTTAGCTCAAAATAAATGCACTGGAAGCAGTCTTTCCCCATACTGGACCTCAGGATAAAAGTAGAATTTTGACAATGTGCTTGCCTTTCGGGATAGTTCCCACAGTTGAAAATTGCAATACATGGGGGATGGTATTTGCCGCGCTCTACACAACCGCACACGGTACACCAACACTTGCCAATATTCTGGAGGTGTTGAAACAAATTCAAGATGATTACGGGGATGCCCTGGCCCTAGATTTGGGGATGCAATTAATAGGCTATTTTGCCACAGTGTCTTCAATCATATCAAGAAACATTGAAGGGGAAGCAGTTGCTCTGACAGTGCACACGCAGCTCCATGACGTTCCAGTACAGGATCAAGAACGGGAGCTGCCAAAGATTATCGCTGAAACATACTCCAGTATAGGTCGAGATAGTTTGGGAGCCAGACCAACTAAGCCACAAGTACAAGGTAGATCCAATGAGGATGCTGCCAAACAAACACCTGAGGGTTCAAACACCTGAGGGTGCGGACACCCCACAAAATAGGTACAACCTTAGAAATAGGGATAATATTAAAATGCCTGACAGATGTCAGTATACTGATACGCACCAATTTAATTCCTTTCAGGACTCACCAAAAAAACACAGTGAGAAAGGTGGGCGATCAGATCAGCGGATCGAGTACATGAACCTGAGAAAGAACTCACAATGCTTGTATGAAGTTTCAGCTAAAAAAGAAGAGAAACTTCCACAACAGAAACCACAATTTAAAAAGAATAAAGTGTCAGCAGTTGCAATATGACATACAACTCAAGATGAGGGCTTTACTAAAGAACAGGAAGTGGGCACTGGCATTTCTAAACAGTGCAGCAGAAGTAACAACAGTTCGCCGGGATCTCCTAGAGCATCTGGAGTTGAAAGCAACTGATGACTACCTACAAGTAGAGACTGCGGGCAAGAATGCTGCCACACCCGATAGGGTGTATAAATTAACAATTCAGTTATAGGGTGACATTGAATGCATAATAGATGCCATCTTTTGAGACTGTGTCATCTCTATTTATGATATCTTGTTCGTTGAAAAAGATTGGCCACCGGGATTTGTCCACGATCTACCATATGGAGAGGAAATCAATGAAAAATCTTTCTCGACCCTTGTTCCGAAAGAGTTCATTGAAAGATGTGCCATTGATTGGGCATTGGCGCAGGCACCTGCCCTATATTGCAATCATGTAGGGTGTGACAAAGATTCTCCCTATCACATAATACCAATAAAATCCCAACCTCAGCCCCAACCTCAAAACCCAATAAAATACAATACAAAAGCCCTAGTGAGGGAAATCCCCCCACAATTAAAGTACCAGTGTGTCATTGAACCCTCTGACTCATCAATGAACAATCCATTATTTCCAGTCGCTAACCCGACCACTCATATAGAATAGTCTTAGACTATAGGCACTTTAACAGTCACACAAACACATATGCTATACAAAATGCACACAGTACAGCACTAATGAACAACATTGTGTGAAAAAATACGAAACAACTTTGGATATCTCTAAAGGGTTTTTCTGCCAAAACATATCATCTGAAAGTAGGGACTTAACAAATTTCAGCGCTTGAGGCTCTCAGAAAAAAAAGTTGCTGACTCCCACAAGGCCATAAGAACA
This sequence comes from Pleurodeles waltl, assembly GCF_031143425.1. Taxonomy (NCBI): domain Eukaryota; kingdom Metazoa; phylum Chordata; class Amphibia; order Caudata; family Salamandridae; genus Pleurodeles; species Pleurodeles waltl. The sequence goes on from NC_090449.1 coordinate 264,278,406, forward strand.
GTCCAAGACTGTTCTTAGCTCGTGTAACATCTATTTTACACAACATTGACTCTGAGTCACTGTCATATGTGGACGACATCGACCTCATGCAACATTTAAGACGGGTAGCTTGTGTTATTGTAGGATTTGCCGAAGTCGGTTACAAATTCAACTTAAAAAAACAAAAATTGCCTTTCTCAGTGTCCTGTTTCTGGGATACGAGTTGTCAGATAAAGGCAAGAGCCTGGCGCCCCAATTGTTAGAGAAATGCACCCAACTACAACCACCAAATAAAATAAAGAAGCTACAGTCAGTTTTGGGCTTCTTAAATTTTGGCAGAACTTACATTCCAAACTATGGACAATTCATTAAACCGTTATATGACCTAATGCTGTAGTGTAGCCATTTTTATGTGGCCTTTGCGCGCTTGCTTCAGGTGTTAGGCCTTTGTGCGCTTTGCCCTAGATGCATTTTATTCCTTTGCTCGCAGCATTGGGCCTCTGTGCACTTTGCTCTAGATGCATTTTATTCAGCTTCGTACTGTTATTTTCTAATAACCAGTTCTACGGTCTTGTTTTATTCTTTATATCACACTGTTTAGCCTACTTTAGCATTGGAGTTTTCAATAACACATTCTCGCTCACTCTGTGCTTCAGTCAAGGATACAGTCTGGTACATTGCAGATAGACGTGGTAGGAGTTTAGTCTTTGGGTTGTAGACGATACACATCTTTGCGTAGGGACGTTTTGTTACCGCATCAACATGTTAGTTATAAAAACACTTCCTTGTCCTAAGAGAGGCAAGAGGGAGATTCCGACCAGGGAACCACAGCTATACACTGACTGCCCTGTTGCCGATGCTGATCCAGATCACAGGCCTTTGCTCAGGTATGAGGGTTGATGTCTTCCCAGGGAATCTGAAAGGCAAGCTTAAAGCTTAACATGCTTTGCCCAAAATAGAACAAAATTAGAGAGAACGTTGTTTGTCAACACTATGATAGCGTTATTCCTATGTTTCACTCTTTGTTACTATTTTAATCCAACTGTGTTGTATGGTTCTGGTTATTGCGGCTCACGCCTTATTATCTAGAATGCAGTCGTTTTATTAAATCAATCTATAAAACTTAAACTGTTTCTGTCATTTGTATATGAGATCATACTGTAAATGAGAGAGCTGGTTGGGACCTGAGTGACCACGACTTCCCTGAGAAGTTCTAAGATGTCATGCACTCGGCTGCCAAATCTTCCCTTCCCCTTGGGAGAGATGAGGCACTGCTAGTTAGCCGGAGCAAAACCGGATTGAAGGTGACAGGGGTCCTTCTTAGTGGGTCAGACTTAGTCCCCCACACCAGGAACGACTCTGACACCGAGAAATGCAGTAGTCTCATTTAGGATAATGAGAGCCAAGGCGACATGGCGCCGCCAACGATTGGTCTGGCTCTAATTTTTGGGTCAGGCTGACTCTCTCGGTCTCATATATATATTGACTCCTCGGTTCTGTTAACGGAGACGTCCGTGGCTCTGAAGGCTTCCGCCTCCGCAATATAGCGGTTGGTTGTTCAAGCTTGATCTTTGAAAGGAAAACCCCGATATTGGTGTGCCTTCTCTGAACTATCGCTGTTTTAATAATGGCGAATCCCCAAGTAATACAAATAGCAGTTAACATGCGACAACCGCTCACGGGGCATTTGCTTGCACATGGTCTAACAAACCAGGGGGGTCCAGTCACATTTGTGGTGGACGCCCATGCAGCCTATAGAACAGAACTTTTTTATTCTTGGGTCACATTTCCAGCAGTTGATGGAAATCAAACACATTTCAACAACTACACGTTTGCGAACGCCCCTGGACAGTACAGGGCATATGCATACTTAGAAATACCTCTATCTTATCAAGAACATAACAATTGGCTTGATGGCGCCCTACCCCACACCATAGCACCTGTTCGGTTAGGTCCACTAAGTAACGATGGTCCTACATGGCCTTTATTGGCTACATATACACCACATCCTCCGGTGGATAACATGGCGGTGGCTGAAGTTCGTTGTTTATACACAGACTTAACAGCTACATATAGACGATTAGTACAATTTGTGATGCAGACACTAAACACGAACCCAGCGCAACAACATGCAGTAGTACCGGGTATCAATCCGGCAACTGTACACTCTGTTATGGGCAAAGTACCGGCTAAACGAGAGGAGACTCCGTTTTGGCTGGCACAAAAAATTTATACGTTGGAGGCAGTATTTCCCCATACAGGCCCTTAGGATAAACATAGAATATTTACGATGTGTTTACCGTTTGGTATGGTTCCCGCAGTGGACCATTGTAATACATGGGGCACGGTGTTTGCCGCGCTCTACACTACAGCACACGGTACACCGACATTAGCCAACTTACCGGAAGTGCTCAAACAAATTCAGGATGAATATGGGGCTGCCCCAACCTTAGATTTGGGGATGCAAATGAGGGGCAACTTTGCCACGGTTTCTTCTATTATATTGAGTAATCTCAAGGGAGAGGCAGTGGCACTAGCGGTGCGTATGTGTCTTTGTGACGTCCCGCAACTGGACCAGGATCGGGAGCTGCCGAGAATAATAGTGGAAACATATTCCAGTATTGGTCGTGATAGACTTGGGGCTAGACCACAGAAACCACAGTTGCAAGGGAAGGGTAGTAAGGATACTACTAAAAACCAACAACCTGAGGGTAATGAAAAGCGTTGGGAGAAAAAACAACAAACACCTAAAAAAGAAAGGGGAGAATCTCCGAGAACGGAGACCCCTCAGACAAAATATAATCTTAGAAATAGGGATAATTTGAAGACGCCTGATAGATATCAATATAATGATACACGCCAATCTCGTTCCTTTCAGGACTCCTCGGACAAAAGAAATGAGAGAAGTGGGCGGTCAGAGCGCAGAACGGAGTACGTGAAACCCAGACAGGAATCACAACGCTCTTCGGAGGTTTCTGTAAAGAAGGAAGAGGAACCGATCCAAAAAAAAACAACAGTTTAAAAAGAAAAAAGTGGTGGCAGTCTCAATAAGACATGCCACACAGGAAGAGAGTTCTCTTGAAGAACAAGACATGGGCACTAGCACTGTTAGACAGCGCGGCAGAGGTCACAATAGTTCGCCGGAATCTTCTAGAGCATCTGGAGGTGAAAGCAACTGATGACTTCATACAAGTCGAAACGGCAGATATGCGTGTCTCTGATCCCGATAGAGTATATATGGTGACTTTACAATTAGAAGGGGACATTGAGCGCACTATTAACGCCATCTTTTGGGATTGTGTTGTCAAGATATATGACATTCTGCTGGCCGAACAGGATTGGCCCCCTGACTTTGTTCGCGACTGTCCAGTTGGGGAGGAGGTTATTACACCTTCGTTCTCACCGCTTGTTCCGGGAGAACTCGCAGAGTCCTATAGCATTGAATGGGCTCTGGCAAAAGCACCCGCCTTATATAGAAATCATGTGGGGTGGGATAGGGATTCTCCTTATCATGTAATTCCGATTGAGGGCGAACCTCAGCCACAACTGCAATATCCTATTAAATGTGAAGCGAGAGCATCGGTGAGGAACATACTTACACAATTGGAGTACCAGGGAGTAATTGAACCCTGTGTCTCGCCGATGAAAAATCCCTTATTTCCTGTGGCTAAACCGGACCATTCTTACAGAATAGTGGTGGACTACAGACATTTGAACGGACATGCACGTAAATATGCTATACAAAATTCACATAGCACAGCACTCATGAATAATATAGTGCGTAAAAAATACAAAACTACTTTAGATATCTCGAATGGTTTCTTCTGCCAGAATATAGCGCCTGAAAGCAGGGATTTTACGAGTTTTAGTGCGTTTGGCTCTCAGAAAATTTTTTGTCGTTTGCCTCAGGGGTATAAGAATAGCCCAGGACTGTTTTCGGCTCGTGTGACTGAGCTATTGCATGAGCTAGACCCTGAAGCATTGTCATATGTTGATGATATATATCTCACAGATGATGAGTTACTACAACATTTAAGGCGGGTGGCCCACATTGTTGTGGGATTTGCAGATATTGGCTACAAATTCAACTTCAAGAAATCAAAAATTGCCTTGCTCAGCGTCATTTGCTTGGGATATGAGCTGTCGAATGAAGGTAAGATCCTAGCGCCACACTTCTTAGAAAAATGTGCACAATTGCTACTTCTTAAAACGATTAAGAAACTTCAGTCGTTGTTGGGATTTCTACATTTTGGCAGAACTTACATTCCTGATTATGCTACACGTATAAAGCCATTATACGAGTTGATTCGCCCAGATTTTTCGAGTAGATTTTGGACGATTGAGTATACACATACTCTTCGAGACTTGCAAAATGATCTCCTAGCCGCAAAGCATTTACATTGACGGGACAATAAGACACATCTGCTCATCAGGGTTGTAGCTGGGGCCGTTGGGTTTACGTATGTTACCTTTAATGAAGGAGAAACAGTCCCGATAGGATACAAGTCTCACTTGTATTCAGCTGCAGAACAACGTTTTGCACAAACAGAGAAGATTCTCACTGCTGTACAGATGGCTGTTATTAAAGAACGACCTCTTGCCCAGGGCAAACGCATCATAGTCGTTTCCCCCATTCCAGCCCTAGAGGCTGTTACGAAGGCGAGTGTTCCTAATGCGAAAGCATTACATCCGCGTTGGATACAATCGGCTACGTCTCTAACAGCCACTGATGTAGATTACGTTTTTGACCCAAAACTACAGACACAGGAATTTCTCCAATATGAAATAGAATACCCTGTTCCCGCTGACACGTTGCCTATTGATCAATATCAAGTAGTCATGTACACCGATGGCTCTGCACAACCTGCGGTGGGAACAAAACACCAATATTCTGCTGCATGTGCGGTAGTGAGCGGCCATATGGAGGGGGAGAAGTTCTGCCCCCAACATACTTATACACAGACATTGGGGGACTGTACGGCACAGTTGGCTGAGCTGAAAGCTCTATTATTGGCCTTGGAACATACGGATCCGGCACAGTTTACACTTCTTGTTTGTGATTCCTATTACTGTGTCCAGTCTTTTAATGAACATTTACATTACTGGAGGTTAAATGGGTTCAGAGATTCAAAGGGTAACACCATAAAACACAGATTGCTGTGGGGGAAGGTAACGGATCTAAAGGAGATGCTCCCTAAAGTCCATGTTGTACATACTCTTGGACACCAGCGCGTTGGAATACACGTTGCTGGAAATACTTTGGCTGATGAAGCCGCGAAATCGGCAGTGGCAGTTGCCACTGTGGCCGCAGTTACTCGTTCGAGTTCCAAACCAGACACAGAGATTTTGGCGGCCATAAAGGCTACGGCTGATGGCACGCCTTATCCTAAGGGATTCCCATCTAAATATCATTACTCAATGGGTGGTAAGCTGAACGCTAAGGTTAAAATTCCAGGCGTGGGTGTTAGCGAAATGCCCAATAAAATAGTGCGAGCTCTATTAATTACTGCAGCGCATGAGGGGGTGGCATCTGCACATGCTGGCGTGGCTGCCTCGATTTCGCTGTTGCAGGCCCGTTACTGATGGCCTGGTCTCTTTAAAGAGACGAAGCAGTATGTCCTTTGTTGTGACATCTGTCAACAAATTAAAGTTTCAACGGCTAAACGCCCGCAGCAGACACCCCTTCTGATTTCAAATAAACCATTACAGTGTGTGTACTTGGACCATTGTGGTCCGCTGACAGCAGATAGTGCATACAAATATATTTTGGTAGCTGTAGATTCGTGCTCCAGATTTGTGTGGGTGTGGCCACAGCGCTCGGCTGACGCTCGTACTGTTATTAAAGATTTGCGCATCTTTGTCGGTACATATGCAGTTGCGGCTTACCATTTGGACCAGGGCCCTGCTTTCGCCTCTAAGGCATTCAGGGACGCCATGGCTTCGTTGGGGGTCCAGCTCCAGTTCTCGTCTCCATTTCATCCCAAGGGAAATTCTGTTGTGGAACGTTTAAATCGCAATTTAAAGCAATCCTTAACGGCTAGAGTTATAGGTACGGGTCGTAGTTGGCTAACCCACCTGTATGGAGTACAGAGAGCACTCAATAACTTGCCTAGAAGGTCCCTGGGGGGTCGTACTTCATATGAGTGCCTGTTTGGAACACAAATGTTTGTTCCGGATCTAGATGGTCCTGGTGTGGAGGCGGCGGAAACGCCTTTTGACATAAATGATCGTGTCACTGTTTTGCAGGAATTACAGCAGTTCCGTGAGGATAACTCTTCTGCAAGTGCTGCCTCCACAGGAATTAAGGATGAGCCAGTAACGCCTACTGGTTGGATTCCCAGAATTGGGGATCTTGTGCGTGTAAAGGTTGCAGTGAAAAAAGAATTTGGCCCTTCGTATCGAGCACCAGTCCCTGTACTGGGAATCCACGGAACACGAACTGTGATTCTGCCGCCGTTGCAAGGTGCCAAAGGAAATCGCTTTGTTTCCATCGACAATGTCAAGTTACAACATGTGGCCGATTCTGCACAGCAGACCAAGAGGAACGCCCAGTAGTTCCTGAATCCCTCTCACTACTGGGGAAGATGTTCCGCTGCAGGTGGTTTGCACCAACGCTGCTTCCTCTACGGGCTTGGGGAGGGTGGAAGATGATCTTACGATTGTTCCACTCACGACAAATAATTTGGAATCCTTTGATCAAGTCGCTGTAACTACTGATGTTACTGAGGGTGTTATCTACAGTGTGCCACGGCGAGAAACACCTGCTACTCCTTTGTTTACGGTGGCACCGTTTGCGAGAACTGCCTCCGGATGCTTTCATAACAACGACGATGGTCTATCAGACTCTTTGTCCTCTTCAACACCTGTCCCGGGTCCACGTAAGCTGATGTATTGGCTTAAAAATACATATTTTGTTTTTCCTTGGAACTATCTGTGGCTTTTTATGACTCTGGTGGCTTTTTTTCTGTGGATAGGGTTTGTCGTTACCTTTTTTCTAGTCATACATGGTCATTTTCTTCCTGAGAGATCAGAGGTTGAACAGGTGGAGGAGGTGTTGAAGCCACATTTTTCATCACATAAGGTTCGAAGAGACTTGTCCTTTGTGAACATTTCCGCTGTGCCAATTCCGGATGGGATTGTGTGGGATAGAGTAATGTTTGATATATATGGTCCCACTGAGACAATTCAAATACTGTATGTTCTAAAGTTATCTATGAATGATATAGTAATACCAGGCGTTGTATCTGATGATTGGGACGTGAGGACAGTTGATTCTATGTTGACAGAGTTGCAATATTATACTGTTTATGAATATGAAGATGCTTACCAGTTTAGAGATAATTATGGTGACATGTTTTGTTACAATTATTATGGGCACCACTTTATTCATAAAGCCAGTAGTCCTAAAACAATATTTGACTATACGCAATGGGAGCATTGCCCGACTCCTCTGCAAGGGAGTTCTAAAACATATTCTGACAAATTTGCATATTTTTCTGGGCATCATCAAACAAGTGCTAAGTCATATTATTTTTAATTAACTCCGCATGCAAATAAGCAAATACTGTTGACTAATACGAAATTCCTGTATTCAAATTCATTTGTTTCCCAACTATCTATTGAGGAGTATGAATATTGGTAAAAAAATGTTGATTTGAAAAGTGTTCGGGGAACAAAACATTGGCAGACGCAGGGTAGGGAAACATTGTTTAGAGCATGTCTCATTCCTGTCCAAATGATATTCTTAAATAACACAGTACAACAGACTAGCTCTTTGGGCTTAGCAACCATTACAGAATTGAATATGCCTGGCATACCTGCTCCCTTCCAAAATGAAAGATTGGCAGCAATATATAAATGCCACCTTTACTGCGCTTAGAGAATGGGTCCAGAATGGTACGTTTAACACTTCATTGACACGTCCAGGCGGGTGGTTATTGTGGCCCATAGACACAAATGTGTCTCATCAGCGTTTTTCCACCTCCTCTGGGGGTTTCAGGACCAGTAGGGCAGACCCTCGCTATATATCACCTGAACACGCAGATATCATTACTACATATAGCGTGGGGAAACTATGTCAACAATGGTTAAAGTCATCCACGCTAGATGCAGTTAAGACACATCTCACGCTTCTGTCTAATTATACTGACTTGCAAGACTTTTTGTCAGGACCGAGAGTGCCCCAGAGGAAACGTTCTTTGTACGAAGTATACAATGAGATATGGAAAATTTTCCCAACAGGAGGCTGCGGCCCGGTTAAGGCAGATAGATCAGGAAAATTTGAAACAAGCATTATCTGTAGTGGATAATGGAATACACACCCTGTCTGACCGTATATATACGATTGACAACATTGTTTCCTCTGCTATAGACATTATTAGATCAGATATGTCTTCCTTATATCATGGACAGAGTCAAACGCGGTCCAATATGCAGTTGGGTTGGACACTTCAGACGCTGAAGGCGGGTCGCGTTCCGTGGCAGCACATCAGGGCCAGGGAGATATTTTTTTCCTTTAATTTGACACGCCAGCTGATGGCGAAAAAGGAAGCGACATATGTTATGTTGAATATTGAAAAATTACATCTGCAAGCGAGACCTACGCACTTCAGGTGGTAAGGTCATCAGCAGAAATACAGTCCCTATTAAATACTAACTTTCCGAGCCACTTTGGTGAACTCGTGGGACGTATATTTAATGCGTCCAGCACTGCTGGACTAGCACATTTTTTCAAAGCTGTAGGTGTTGGTTTTGCTCATACCGTCTCTTCCATATTTGAATGTGGGCACTCCCATCGGTACAGCTGTCTCGTGAACGCATGTTGCAGCATTTTGGAGCAACGCTCCTGGGACATTTGGAGTGTGACTGGTCCCTGTCATTCAGACCAGTTTTGGATTGTGTGCAACCCGTGTTTCGGTGCCTTTGGTGCTTATTTGAATATGCACTGTCTCTCTGTCTCTCACTGCAGCACCCCCCAGTGGTAGATGCTGATCTGTTGATGTTCCCGGTCAGGGCTCATTCCCAGACAGGCGCACTGCGGCTGTGTTTGCTTCGTGAGGCAGTTTACAAGATTCCCTTCCTGGAGGAAGATGATACTAACTCGTTCATAGGCCCTGCACGGGATGCCGCCTTGGATGGTTCTGGGGCTTTGGAACACACCTGCTCCATGATGGTGTTTGGCGTGGATTTTCCAGTCTTGTCATCTGCCGAAGTGGAGAATATCCTGCTTTCCGTGACTTCCGTTTGAATTGGATTCCTTCAAAATTGACATTGTTATATGAAATTTGGCTCTCAAGTCACATGCTTTAAATTAGAATTTTGGTCTTTGATGTCCTCTGGACTTGTTGAAATCTGTGTTTTAGGTTTCCTAGGGCATTTTTTTATTATGCTTTGATTAGAACCACTTTCTACCGACAAGGGGAGGGTGTAGTGTAGCCATTTTTATGTAGCCTTTGCGCTCTTGCTTCAGACGTTAGGCCTTTGTGCGCTTTGCCCTAGATGCATTTTATTCCTTTGCTCGCAGCATCGGGCCTCTGTGCACTTTGCTCTAGATGCATTTTATTCAGCCTCGTACTGTTATTTTCTAATAACCAGTTCTACGGTCTTGTTTTATTCTTTATATCACACTGTTTAGCCTACTTTAGCATCGGAGTTTTCAATAACACATTCTCGCTCACTCTGTGCTTCAGTCAAGGATACAGTCTGGTACATTGCCGATAGACGTGGTAGGAGTTTTGTCTTTGGGTTGTAGACGATACACATTCTTGCGTAGGGACGTTTTGTTACCGCATCAACATGTTAGTTATAAAAACACTTCCTTGTCCTAAGAGAGGCAAGAGGGAGATTCCGACCAGGGAACCACAACTATACACTGACTGCCCTGTTGCCGATGCTGATCCAGATCACAGGCCTTTGCTCAGGTATGAGCGTTGATGTCTTCCCAGGGAATCTGAAAGGCAAGCTTAAAGCTTAACATGCTGTGCTCAAAATAGAACAAAATTAGAGAGAACGTTGTTTGTCAACACTATGATAGCGTTATTCCTATGTTTCACTCTCTTGGTTACTATTTTAATCCTACTGTGTTGTATGGTTCTGGTTATTGCGGCTCACGCCTTATTATCTAGAATGCAGTTGTTTTAATAAATCAATCTATAAAACTTAAACTGTTTCTGTCATTTGTATATGAGATCATACTGTAAATGAGAGAGCTGGTTGGGACCTGAGTGACCACGACTTCCCTGAGAAGTTCTAAGATGTCATGCGCTCGGCTGCCAAATCATCCCCTCCCCTTGGGAGAGATGAGGCACTGCTAGTTAGCCGGAGCAAAACCGGATTGAAGGTGACAGGGGTCCTTCTTAGTGGGTCAGACTTAGTCCCCCACACCAGGAACGACTCTGACACCGAGAAATCCAGTAGTCTCATTTAGGGTAATGAGAGCCAACGCGACAATGCGTCCCGACTTTACCAGTACATTTTGGACAGTCAAACACACACGCATTCTCAAAGCATTACAAAAAGACATGCTTGATGCAAAACATTTACACACAAGGGACAACAAAAAACATTTGGTTATCAGAGTTATTGCTGGTGCCATTGGTTTCATTAATGTTACTTTCAATGAGGGTGAAACCATCCCATTGCGTACAAATCACACTTATATTCCACAGACATTGCTCCCACTGAGAAAATTCTCACTGCTGTTCAGATGGCGGTCCTTAAAGAGAGACCTCTGGCCAAAGGGAAACGCATCATTGTCGTGTCCCCAGTTCCAACCCTTGAGGCTGTTACCAAAGCAAGCGTTCTGAACGCTAAAGCATTACATCCACGTTGGATTCAAATGGCAACATCTCTGGCGGCCCCTGATGTTGATTGTGTTTTTGATTCCAAATTACAGGCGCAAGAATTCCTACAGTACAAACTTGAATATCCAGTCCCACAAATACACTACCTATTGACCAATATCAGACCATCTTGTACACTGATGGTTCAGCACAACCTGCTATAGGTACCAAACACCAATACTCAGCTGCTTGCGCAGTCATGAGTGGGTACATGAAGGATGGCAAGTTCCATCTAGAAAAAACATACACACAGAATCTAGGGGACTGTACAGCACAACTCGCAGAGCTCAGGGCTCTGGTGATGGCACTGGAACATACGGATCCTGAACAGATGCTGCTGATTGTCTGTGATTCATACTACTGTGTCCAGTCCTTTAATAAATATCTCCATTTCTGGAGACAAAATGGGTTGAGAGGTTCAAAAGGCAATACCATAAAACACTGACTTTTGTGGGGGAAGGTAGCGGATCTGAAAAACCAACTACCCAATGTCCATGTTGTACACACACTAGTACACCAATGTGTTGGAATACACGTTAAAGGCAACACTTCGGCTGATGAAGCAGCAAAGTCGGCAGTCGCAATGGCTTCTGTCTCAGCAGTATCACGGTCTAGAACAAGAGTGGATGATGAAACACTAGCAGCTATAGGAGCGACGGCCGAAGGCACACCTATGCCAAAAGCCTATCCTACTAAATATTCCTACCGGATGGGAGGCATGTTTGATGCAGAAGTAAAAATTCCAGGCGTGGGGATCCGAGTGATTCCCAACAAAGACCTAAGACCAGATTTAGTAAAAGCAGTGCATGAGGGAGTTACATTTGCACATGCTGGTGTGGCAGCTACAATTTCAATATCACAATCACGCTATTGGTGGCCAGGTCTTTACAAGCAGGCCAAGCAGTATGTCCTTTGTTGTGACATCTGCCAACAAATTAAAGGCTCCAGTGTTAAGCGCCCACCGCAGACACCCCTCTTAATTTCCAACAAACCTTTACTTGGACCACTGTGGTCTCCTGACACCAGACAGTGCATACAAATACATTTTAGTCGCTGTTGACTCATGCTCCAGATTTCTATGGGTTTGACCTCAACGCTCAGCTGACTCTCGAACTGTTATAAAGGATTTGCAAGTCTTTGTCGTTACATATGCTGTTGCGGCTTTCCATTCGGACAGGGGTCCTGCTTTTGCCTCAAGGGCTTAGTGGGATGCCATGGCTTCATTAGAGGTCCAACTGCATTACTCTTCTCCATCCAGGAAAATAGTATTGTGGAGCGAGAAAACCGCGATTTAAAGCAATCCTTAACAGCTAGAGTATTAGGCATGGGTCGTAGTTGGCTTACACACCTGTGTGGAGTTCAGAGAGCACTTAATAATCTGCCCAGAGGTCCCTGGGAGGACGTACTTCATACGAGTGTCTGTTTGAAACTCAAATGTACGTTCCAGATCTTGATGGTCCTGGCATGGTGGCGGCAGATACACCTTTTGACATAAATGAACGTGTCACTGACTTGCAGGAGTTACAATTCCATGATGACAAAGCATCTGCCAGTGCTGCCTCCTCTGGAATTAGGGATGTACCAGTAACATCTACCGGCCGGATTCCTAAGCTAAGGGATCTAGTACATGAGAAGATTGCTGTGAAGAAGGAGTTCCAGCCTTCTTATTGTGCACCTGTTCCAGTCCTGGGAATACACGGGACCAGAGCTGTCATTCTGCCACCGCTGCCTGGTTCGAAAGAGAATCGCTTTGTCTCAATCGACAATGTCAAACTAAACCATGTGATCGATCCTGCACAGCAGACCTAGGGGACTCCAAGGTAGTACCCAAATCCCTTCTACTACCAACCAGGATGTTCACCTGCAAGTCATCAACAACAATGCAGATACCTCTCCGAGCATGGGGAGGGTGGAAAATGAGCTTTCATTGGCTCCGCTGACAACTAATTCTACATTGATTTCTGCTAATACGGAGCAACCTTCTACAAATTCTACACAAACGGATATTGGAACCTACTATACACCACCAAGGGAATCTTCAGCAGCTTCTCCTTTTCAAAATACACCTCCAGCATTTGTTCATACAGATGATGACTATTTTGTTGATGCTAACGACTTTTCTTTAGACTCATTTGCCTCAACTGTGACTGAACTGTCAAAAACACATAGACTAATACATTGGCTAAAAAATGACTATTTCACTTGTCCATAGAACTATCTATGTTTATCACTAACTGTGTTTGCCTTTCTTCTTTGGATTGGGTTTGTCATTGCTTTCTTCCTTCCCATACATGGTCATTATCTTCCTGAACGCCCTACCGTTGAACTGGTGGATGAAGTTTTAAGACCACATTTTTCTTCACATAAAATATACAGAGACTAATCCCTAGTGAACATTACAGCTGTGCCAATTCCCACTGGGATGGTATGGGATAAAGTCTTATTCGATATATATGGTCATACAGAGATCATTCAAATTCCTTATGTGTTCAAACTTTCATTGACTGATGTAATTACACCCGGAGTGATTTCTGATGATTGGGTTGTAAAAACAGCTGATGCTGTGATGTCTGATCTACAGTATTATACAGTTTTTGAAAATGATGATGTGTACCAGTTTAAAGGAAATTATGGAGACATGTTCTGTTATAATTATTATGGACATTATTACATCTACAGAGCATGTACCCCAAAAATTATTTTTAAATATGCACAATGAGAACACTGCCCGACTCCACCAGTGAGCAGTTCAAAAACCTATACTGAAATGTTAGCACATGTTTCTGTGCACAATATTAAGAAAGAGTCATATTACTTCAAATTGCCAGTGATGGAAGATTTGCATGTATTAATGACTGATACAAAATTAATAAATTCCAACTCCTTTGTTTACCGATTGGCCATAGAAGGTTATGAACATTGAGTAAATTTGATTGATTTGAAAAGCGTGTGGGGAACTAAATTTTGGCAAATTAGAGGAAGAGAAGCTTTATTTAGAGCATTCGTCCCCCATAATATGACCGCAGCCAGATTTCTGCCACAAGAAGAGCGGAAATCCGGCTGTGCCCATACTGGCAGACGGCTGTGGCGCTGCTACCACCAGCATGGCTACGCCAGTAGAGCGCCGCTAGCCGTATTGTGACAAATAATACGGCCTGGCGGTGTTCTGCTGGCGGGCGCTGCTGGCGGTAGCAGCGCCCTGTCTCCTGCATGAAGACCCCCTGGATTCAGGTAAGTCAGGTTTCCAACACGGGAGGGGGGTCTTGTGTCTGTGTGTGGGGGTATGTGCATGTATGTGTGTGTGTGGGTGTGTGTGTGAATGCGAGTGTGTGTGTAGTGTTGGTTGTGTGCATGTATGCATGTGTGCGAATGCGTGTATGCATGGAAATGTGAATGCGTGTCTGCGTGTCAGTGTGAATGTGTGTACAGATGTGTGCGTGAATGAATAGATGCATGAGTGTATGTATGTGGGAATGAGTGTGTATCTGCGCGTGTGTGTGTGTGTATGGGGGAGGTTGGAAGGGAGGGGAGCTTCTGGGGAGTGTTGGGGGGAAGGGCCTCCTATCAGTGACAGGGAAGGAATTCCCTGTCACTGCTAGGGCCTACCGCCATGGTTTTCAAAAACCATGGCGGTAGGCAGGGTCATGATACCGCCGGCAGTACAATCGTGGCCGCCGGGCTGGAGATTCATATCTCCAGCCCGGTGGCTGTACTGCCATGGCGGTCGGAGTGGTACATTGGCGGGTTGGCTTCAGCCAATGTCATAATGTGGCAGTAGGTACTACCGCCACATTATCTCTGACTGCCTGGGTCATAATGACCCCCATAGTGTAGGGAAAGCATGCCAGCAATGGATGAAGGTCTCCTCACTAGATGCTGTTAAAGAACATCTTAGTCTCCTGTCCAATAACACAGATTTACAGGATTTCCTGTTAGGCCCCAGGACATCACACAGAAAACGCTTCTTATATGCTGCATATAATGAAACATGTAAGCTTTCCCATCAAGAGGCGGCTGCCCGGTTAAGGCCAATAGATCAGGAAAACTTACAGAAAGCATGTGGATAATGGGATTAACACCTTGTCTGACCGAACATATACCTTAAATAACATTGTATCCTCTGCAATAGATATAGCACAGAGTGATGTATCATTTTGCAGAATGGACAAAGTCAGCTAAGATCCATTGTGCAGTTAGGTTGGACACTACAAACATTGAAAGCAGGCCACGTTCCCTGGCAACACGTGAGCGCACAGGAGATTCTTTCCACATTTAATTTAACGCAACAGCAACAAATAATGGCTAAGAAAGAAGCAACATATGTCATGTTGAATATTGAAAAGTTGGGAAAGTTGCCTTTTACTGTGGCTAAAGTAGCATCTGCTGAATGATTAATACATGTAGTTATTAATCTGCCTATTTCAACATTTCAATTTACATTGTGTTTGAAACACATTACAGTGGGCAGATATGAAAGGCTGGGAGATAGTTACACACAAGAAGTGTGGGAGCTTCCCTTCTCGTACAAATGTTTCAATGGCATGAAAGAGGCCTTTCTTAGCTGTAGTGATTGTGAGACTTCTGTGAGCCATTCAATGATTTGTAAACAGCAGTCCTTGCATGAGGCTTGTAATGCCTCAGCGGCAAATTTGGCTTGTTATCAGAAGGGGGTCCCAGTCTCCTTGATTAGACCTGCATGCCAAGTGCTCTCCAATGGCAGCTATGTGCTCCTTAACAGTGAGAGCTGTTGTGGAAAGCGAGCCAGAATAGCTTACGTCATTTTGGTATCCCAAATTAATACGTGCTGCGAGAATGTCCTTTTTCCCCCTATGCAGTTTCAAGGAGTAGCAGACGTTTGGCCTCATATTGCTACTTCTTATGTTAATTTTGATAAGTTAAGCAGACTAAAGGCTTTATTGTTTCAAAAACATGTGGTGCTTACACATGCTCGCAAGACCTATGCACTTCAGGTTGCGAGTTCATCAGCGGAGATACAGTCCCTTTTAACTACAAACTTTCCGAGACACTTTGGTGACCTTGTGGGATGAATATTTAATGCATCCAGTACATCTGGAATAGCCCACTTTTTTAAGGAGGTTAGTCCTGGTTTTGTTCACACCTTCTCATCCATATTCGGTTTAATACTGTCAGCCATTCATTCTATATTCTTGAGTGTTTTCGGGGCATGTCAGTTGACTTTGGCTATAATAGGTGGCATTTTGCTGTTGCTACTATTTCTGCGCAATGGCTTTCCCGCCACGGCAAGGAGTACTGAAAGAGTTACCGCCAGCACAACTGTGTCGTGAACGCACAATGCAGTATTTCGGAGCACCACTCCTCGAACAACTGGAGTGTGACTGGTCTTTGTCATTCCGACCGGTATTGGATTGTGTGCAGCCTGTATTTCGATGCCTCTGGTGCCTCTTTGAATGTGCACTGAAAGTCTGTCTTTCTATGCAGCACTTACTTTCATTGGACGCTGATCTGTTGATGTTCTCGATGAGGGCTCATTATTAGACATGCGCGTTGAGAGTCCGTTTGGTGCGGGAAGTCGTTTATGAGTTGCCTTTAATGGATGCCCGACTCTTAACTCTTTGGAGGGTATGGCACAGAAGGCTGCTGCCTCAGCTGGAGCTCAGGCTTTGGAACATGAGTGCTCTGTGGCTTTCCTTGGATATGATCTGGATATTTTACCACCTGCCAAAGTAGAACCTCTCCGGGCTTCAATTGTTCCGGATGTAATTGGCGATTTCCAAAGTGACACTGACTATTGAATTTGGCTTGTTCAATTTGTCATTTTTCTGCCTCTGTGCCTCTTAACTTGTCACTATTGACACATATATATATATGTATATACAGTATATATATTTATTTTTTAGCATAAGAGTTATTAGCTTTCTTTTACTTTAAGCTTTGAACCACCTTTGACCGGCAAGGGGAGGGTGTTGTGTAGCTATTTTAGCCATGTTTTAGACACTTTGTTTTCAGCTACCTAGGTCTATTAGGTAGCAGTCCCTGAACAGCTAAGGCTGAAACTGAACTTAACACATGTTGAGTCACCCCTACAAATGTTCATTGAGTGAAGACAGTAATGTCTGTACACAGATTAAATTCGAGGTTCCAGCAGTCCATTTTAAAAACCCTGACAGTCACCAGGCAGGACAGGTTACTCACAAATTACATATTGTTAAAATCTGCCTAAAATAGATTTCAGAGCTTGCATTACCATCTTCAAGGGTTGATGCCAGAATTACTCCTCCCTAACCCAGGAGCAGCTCGCAGCGCTTTATTGGGGCGGGGCGGCACAGGCGGTGCAGGGGCGAATTAGTTAAAAACATTTTTGGGAAAAATGACTTACCTGCTTCTCTACTGCACTGCAGGCACAGGCTCCCAGCCTGCCCTGCGGCCAATCTTGACGGTGCTCAAAGCAGCATTAGGATTGTCTAGGAGTGGCCAGCCAGGGCACTCCCAGGCAGACTGGGAGCCTGTGCCTGCTCTCCAGCCTGGTAACTGTGTTGCTGGGTTGGAGAGAGCCTACTGCACATGTACCTTTGGGCGGCCCGAGACGACCGGCCAAACATACATGCGCACTGAGGGAGTGCACAGTGCACTCCCCTCATCATTGTCATCCCCAATGCCCTGCTCCCTTAACAAACAAAACAATAATAAACATGTTTAAGTTTCGTTTTGATTTTTAAAGGTGCTTTGCAGCGGCTGCAGCTTGCAGGGGGGGGTGACACTCCTCCGCCCTTTGGGAGGAGCCACGCCTGCGCAAACATTTCCATCATGCCCTACCTACCCCACTATCTTTGCTGATTCTAAAGTCACAGTGAAAGGAAAAGTTCAGACATGCTATATCGGTGTTAAATATTCTGGCATATGATTCTTTTTGTGACATCTAACTTACAATGTAGATTTACCAGGAAACTCACTTATAACAAAATACACAGGCAGTGCAAGCGCTGAACATATTTGAGTGGAAGTAGTGCCTAGAAACCGATTTGCCCTGTTGATCACTACAAACATTAAGAAAACAACAGCAGAACATTTAATAAAAAAAGCAATGTTGTATATTAATTCTTGAGATGAATAATTGTTAGGAGCCTTGGAAAGTATGAATCTATCCAATATACACGATTATGAAACTTTGTTCTGCCAGGCATCACAGAGCTAATATTTCAAAAGGGATTTACAATGTGTACTTCCTATGCCTCTGGGGATCTATATCCTGAATTATCAACATTCTCGAAACGTTTGCTGGCTGTAGTTCTCTGGTTACACTACACTCCCAGAATGCTCAGCATTTCTGAGAATAACCCAAACTAGTGTGTGTATTCTCCAGCGAGAACACACTTGAAATATGTTCATACGACGGTTATCGCTAAAGAACATTAAGATGCTTTATCTGAACATTAAGATACAATATCTCACTTTTGTGAACTCTGCCTTAAAAGTGGCGCATATCCAAGTGACAAAATAAGATTTTAAGTTTCCTCTTCTGGAAAAATATAAATTCCTCTGAAGTCTTGCCTCGACCCTCTTTTATATGTTTTTCAAAGCATAGATTGTACCATACCATGCTTTTACTACAACCCTGAGGTATTTTAAGTGTTTTCTCCCAGATAGTGAATTTTCGAAGCTGCTTTCTCTGGATAAAAACATATAGTGGTACAATCTCAAACAGTTTTTTTAGCATTGAAATGACCCAGATTTACTATGGTTTTGCGTCGGTACGCCACTTGTGGGGCACATCCTCGATTAAAAATCGTATTTGCCAATGACTAAGCCCTGCAAACCTGCTTTGCATGGTTTACTAAATTCAAAGTAATGCGATGCAGCATATAGAGCTGCATTATATTTATTTGTGATGGGTAGGCATTACATGGGTGGAACATTAGAGTTCCCATGCATCCACCCATGTATTTTGACGCAAAACCAGATTTACAAAGACCTGGGTTTGACCGGAAATGGTGCGGGCCTATCTGAGAGAGGCGTAACAAGGATAAATATCTTCTTTTCTTCTTGTTACTTCCTCTTTCCATGTGTGTTGAATTCTTCAGCACACATAGAAGAGGAATATGCCTCTAAGGATTGTGTTTTAATTACGTTTATCTGTAGGAATGGAAAGCTGATGCGTCTAAGGAGGTAGGAGATGTCTCTGCATATGCCTCGAAGCACACAAATTTGTATATTTGTGGGTGCTCATAAAACTTTTGCAGGTTGATTTCCATATACAGCCCATGAAACTACTAATTTAAAAGGCAGAAGGAAATGTTTTCCCCAGTGCCTGCTTTAGTGAGGTGAGGCCGGTGCAGCCAAACCAAGTGCTGAGCTCGCGTGGTGGGGTGGAAGCAGAGGGGGCGTGGTGTTTAGAAATAATGTATAGATTTAAAAGACATACTGCAGAGTTCCTTGTGAGTTCAGCAGTTTTCATGCAACAATAAAAAATGCCAAGATAACTCTGGTGATGTTCCTGTTGGAGAGAGATCGGAGTTTTGCCTAGTGGTAGTTTCGACCCATCATGAAGTAGCACAGAGGATTAAAATGCCTGCTGCGAAGAACGAGTACCATATGGATTACAGAACTGTGTTTCATGTGGATAGCTCAGTGGGTTACTGTTTTTGTCACAGAGATCCGTTTGTAATTTAAAGTTCAATAAGTTACAATACTAATATAGCACAGTGACTTATGAATTGTCATCAAAGAGCTGAACACAAACTGTATGGTACAGTTTAGAACATTATGGGGGTCATTCCGGGCCGGGGACCGCGGAAGCACCGCCAACAGGCTGGCGGTGCTTCCTGGGCAATTCTGACCGCAGCGGTAAAGCCGCGGTCAGAAAAGGGGAACCGGCGGTTTCCCGCCGGTTTTCCCGGTTTGCAGCGCCGCCATGGGGATTCCGACCCCCTTCCCGCCACCCTGTTTCTGGCGGTTCTTACCGCCAGGAACAGGATGGCGGGAACGGGTGTCGTGGGCAGTGCAGGGGCCCCACAAAGATTTTTACTGTCTGCTTAGCAGACAGTGAAAATCGCGACGGGTGCCACTGCACCCGTCGCACCCCTGCAACTCTGCCGGCCCCATGCAGGGGCTTTCCCGCTGGGCCGGCGGGCGGCCTTTGGGCGGTCGCCCGCCGGCCCAGCGGGAAAGTTGGAATGGCCATGCGGTCACCGCTGAATGACCGCCAATATTTTTTCCAGTTATTTCGTCATCCTAATGTTGCTAAAAAGGGTTAGTCTCAGTAGAAATACATTTTTATTAGTAACTGTAGGCTTTCTGAATCCAGATTTTTTGCTTCTCCAGACGAATCACTGGATGACGTGATTGCTACACTTTCTAAACCTCATTGTCTTATGTAACATTTCCAGTAGATTGACTTACACACATATGTGTCATTATCTCTGTATAATGGAAGTATGATGCACAGTGCTCTGACAACCTACACTGGTATGAGTAGCGCAATAAAGCAAATGAAATGCATGTGAGAGGGCTATGGAGAGTTGAGGGGCACTGATGGAGACTGGTTGTGAGGGAATCCATGGAGAAGCAGGTCATTGGGGAGGAGGGAGACTGTCACCCCACATGCCAACAGAGCTAAAGCCTGCCCTACTTTTCCAGAATGAGAAAAGAGAAGTAACCCTACCTGTTATTTGATGGGAAGACGTCAGCAAGTTCAGAATTTTGGTAGGCTTTGGAGAATATTACCATATTTCAAAAGTCATAAATAAGTTACCCTAGCTCGTTTGGGCTAAATGATTGTTTAAATCTCTATGCATAATGCGTACATGCCAACAGACCCGATTCAGGCAGGAGACTCTCAGTTTTTAAGCCCATATTTATTATTATTTAAGGTGTCTTCCAACAAAAATCGCCTCTGCTTCAATGTAATTCAAAGAGGGAATTCAATTTCCCCTGATTTTTCTTTCAAAATCGTCTGCATACCAACTTCAAAATGTTGGTATGTATGAATCAGTCATGTTTTTGTACCACCTTTCTTGAAAGATACATTTACCCTGGCTGATGCCTCTCACTTGCTGCATTTAAGATTCACGTTTGCATTGCAGGTCCCAAAAAACAAAAGCCAGGGTAGGCAATAGAGCTTTCAGGATGGTATGCCTTCCCTCTGAAGCCCAGATCCAGGACACTCTGAGCTTCAGGAAAGTACTCTAAAAAGTGCTTATTCAATCTTACCCTGCCAGGTAAAACTTCGGCCAATGTGTGACCCAAACACACAAATTAGGATCTAATATATCATAAAGGTAAGAAAAGTAAAATAGTCCAAAAGGTTTCAAAAAGGTTTCCAAATGGGAACAAAGTAAAACAAAATTTGCAAGTGCAAAGTTCTGCCAGGTAAACTCAAGCAGACTGTTTTTCATGCTATGTCGTACCAGACATACAACTGGTATAAGTTGCATGGTAAAATAAGAGAATGAATGGAAATTTATGATGTGTACAGATTCCCCTGCATATTCCAGGATATTTTTGAAACTCTCTGAAAAGTCGGAAAGGCAGACTTTTACGAGGCACAAATTTCTGACTTCTATCAAGCATTTTTCAATGAGAAACAGAGAAAATATTTCCTCAAACGTTCTAGCCTATACTTCAGGTTTGAAACCTTTTAAGATCATGCATATGAGAAAGGCCACCAAGGCACTAAAGAGAGCATGTTGGTTGACCTCAGTAATAACAAGCATTGGCAAGGCCAATAGTTTTTGCCTCTGAGAAATCTATTGCTTTTGTCAATATTTTTTTAGACATGTTACACAGTAGCATGAGCTGTTGTGCAGCATGGCTTGAATAAAAATAAGCACTATGATGTGACCATCGGTGACAGGCAATGGTAAGTAAAGTGACATAGGAGCCAAGTGGGAGCCAGCTAATGTTAAGTAAAGGTAAGTAATGGGTGGGTTTTAGCTCCTTTTAAGTTTTTTGCTTTTAATACAAGAGATTGTGCAAGCACAGCACAAGCGCTGTACAGACAAACCCTAAAAACTGGTTCTTAAGCGCCTAAATTTGGAGAGTCTAAAATGGGTAGCAAGCTGACCAGTCCTGGTGGCTGACTGAACTGAATTATAGTTTCTGCCCCTACTGCACAAAGTGGCAAATGGATTTAGAAAAAGCCAGTACAGTATTAGAACAATAAACTAGTATAGCATTGTGGGCCGGAAGAAGGCACATCCTTGGTCCTGAAGGCAAGCAATACAAACATGTTTTAACCTACAAAAAATCTTTAAAACCTTTAAAAGTACCAGAGGAAATGGTAAAATGCGATAACGTCTATATATTTCGTCATTATACCTATATCAAACTCTTCCTGGTGGAACACGATTACAATATGCCAGTCTGAAAGAGAAGGTGCAAGTGTGATTGAAGCCTGGAATTAGAACAGCTTGATGGCTGCCCTGGTTAGGTATTCAGGAGTGCTGAGGTGTCTGTGAAGCTGGAGGCTTCATTTAAGTATTCAGACGAGTCTTCCAAGACGTTTTACAAATATGACTATCTTTTATAAAAACATGATGTAGTATTGGAAGGTTTCTCTGTGCTCCTTTTAAAAAAGCATTTATTAAAACACTGTCAGAATCCAAGACCAGGTCCATAGGCTAAACAATTAACTTCACAAATGTTTTTATAGTTAATTCACAGTTTATCATACAATATAATTACGTACACTGTTCCAAGGGGGCAGCCACATGTCAACTGGGCACTTCTACAAGTAGAAGCAAGGGCCCTCACACACCCAGTTGGTGTGATGCTTCATTCTTGGTCTGCTCCCCATCAGGCCGGTGCTGCAATGATTAAAGAGCCCACTTGGGGGCTCTCTATCAGAGATCTTTTAAAAGTGCTGTGCTTAGCAGTTTTGGATTCAGACCTACAGAGAGAAATGAAGGGCTGGAGGTGGTATGTTAAAATTGATTCTGGGCACTACGGTCACTTGGTTTATTGTCAAAGGGTCTAGGTAAAAAACAAAGAAAGTGACCAAGGAAGTAATGTTCCTCCATTCAACCCAAAAAAAGAAGGAAAGGAAATTACATTATTTAACCTTCATTGATAGTCGACAAGTTTCATGCCTAAATCGTCACCTATGGATCAATGGCGTTTCATCAGGACCAAAAGCACAAAACAGGGGAAGGACCTAGACTTCTCTGAGGAAACCTTGAGTAAGTATTAGGTGATTAACTAATTAAATCAAAAACTTACATCAGGGGGATAGGAAGCCCTAATCAAAAAGAAGACCTGGGGAAGAAAAAGGGAGAAAGAAAGAAAAACGATGACATATTCAAATGAAGCAAAATTTAAAACATCTCTGTGGTGCCAATAACATTCAGTGATGCCAGGCATCCACAAAGGGCTGGAGGTGGTATGTTAAAATTGACTCTTGACCCCTTTGAACACATCATCAGACTGTGGCGTCACTATATTGACAACATCTTGATTGTATGGCAGGGCAGTATACAAGATGTTAAACCCTTTACCAGCTCGGCCAATGACTTGGACCCCTTTTTGAAATTCACGGCAACCATCTCAAATAAGGAGATCCCTTTTTTGGACCTCTTGATCACCATAGACCAAGGCAAACTCACAACCTGTACCTACCAGAAGAAGACGGACCGGAATAGCCTGCTCCTTTACAAGAGCCACCACCCACGGGCACTACAGGACAACATACCGTATGGACAATTCTTGATACTTAGATGCAATTGCAATGACAGCTCTACTTTTGAGAGTCAAGCCTACGATGTCGCCCGGAAATTACATAATCAACACTATTCACGTCACATCATCAATACTACATGCAACAACCACAGCATAAGGACACTTTACTAGCCATCTACCTAAGCAGACAGACACACGCTTGACTTGTGTCTCTACCTTTACACCTCTTTCCAACGAGGTCAAAAAGATCATCAACCAACGTTGGGAAATCCTCAGGAGCGTGGAAGGTAATAAACAAACCACTTTTTGCATTTAAGCGGTCTAAAAACATCAAAGATTTGGTGGTTTACACTCGGCCTAGGGCCCGCCACCAAGAACCCACACAGAAGACACTGTGGCAGTTACCCCCCGTGCAAGGACACCATCCTTGCGGTAACTGTAATGTATGCCCCCTGACCAGAAGATGAGACTCTTTAGACTTAGAACCCATAGGGAAATGGCAATTCAAAAAACATACTCATTACAACACTCTGAATTGTATTTAATGATAACATGCCCCTGTAACCTATGCTACATAGGGATGACGACGAGGCCTATAAAGACAAGGGTTAATGAACATTGTAGTAATATTATATGGCGAGAACTACGACCAAGCTTAGCACACACTTCCTGGACAAAGAACATATTCCCGATGACCTCTGGTGGGTGCTCCTCGAAGCACTGGCCTATCCTACAATGACCCCACAATATTTACTTGAAAGGGAACAACGTTGGGTATTCAGACTACAGACACAAATGAATGGACTGAATGATGATATACAATGGTCCAGCTTTTTCCTATAAAAACGCACGTAGGCATCGGTCTCCACATTGGCACTTGGATGAGGCCAGATGGGTCAAGCTGTTATCACCCTTGAGCCTGGATTGGTTCCCTACACCCCTCCTTTATCTAACCAGTTACTTCACTTCTCAGTCTACCTTGCCTTCAGCATTGTGGAGTTTTGGTGTATATATTTTTTTGTTTCCAACACAATAGGAAAGGTGGCATTTGATTGCCGCTGATTATTTAAGATCCAACGCTACATGGATGCACCACAGTGGGTGTATCCTCCTTGTAGTATTACTCCTTATTTCTTCCCTCCCCCTGGCCCTCCTCCTCCCACCACACGCATACACATACTTCCTGGATTTTATTTTTCCAAGACTGATCATCCTTTCACACACTGTATTAAGTAGCCCCTTAAATACTTTTACGTAACGGGTTCCTGCCAGACAGGTTTCCCTCCTCGGCTATTGTGCTTGACAATCCGTATTTTTCTACATATTTTGCAAAACTGTGGTATGATGGTGAATGTTTGCCTTCCATTAGCCACTAATGAATGTCTAGATCCCAAACCTCCAATAATGCTTATTGCTGGTCATTTGCAACTAATGGATTTCTTGCATTCACCTCCTCCATGTTGGTTATCTAAACAGATAGGGGGTCATTACGACCTTGGCGGGCAGTAACTGCTGTGCGGCCGCCAATGCGGCCGCACTCACGCGGCCCCCCATTATGAAATTCCCGCTGGGCCGGCGGGAATGAGGCCACAACATAGGAGCCGGCTCCTAATGGAGCCGGCGGTGTTGTGGCCGTGCGACGGGTGCAGTTGCACCCGTCGCGCTTTTCACTGTCTGCTATGCAGACAGTGAAAAGCTGGCCGGGGCCCTGTTAGGGGGCCCCTGCACTGCCCATGCCAGTGGCATGGGCAGAGCAGGGGCCCCCAGGGGCCCCAGGACACCCCTTACCGCCAGCCTCTTCCTGGCAGTGCAAACCGCCAGAAACAGGCTGGCGGTAGGGGGGTCATAATCCCCAGGGCAGCGCTGCCCTGGCGGATTATCACCGCCGGGGCTAAAACGGCGGTAAACCGCCGGCCCCGGCGGTGCGAACGCGGCGCTACCGCCACGGTCGTAATAAGGGCCTCCGTACCACCAGCCTGTTGGCGGTACGGACGCCACATTACCCCTGGCGGTCTCTGACCGCCAGGGTCATAATGGCCACCATAATGCTTAATAACCCTCCTAAACTCTAAGAGTTCCGGCTTCTAATGTCCCCGGACATCCTTTCAGTCGACCATAGGGGTCGCCGCACCACCTTGACTGACAGCGGTAGTTCCGCTTCTCCCTCATCTTTGAGCGCTTCTCCCCCTTCTTTGAGCACAGTGATATACACGGTCTAGTTGTCCAATGGAATCCTGTCTCTCTCATGCACACAGGCAATGACGCCGGCGACGTAAATATGGTGGACCGCGTAACCCGTGCACTTCCAGGCATTGCAGCCACTGGGTAGGTCTTTGCATTCAGGCTACATGCAGCAAATGTCAGTAAAAGCCATGTGTAGTATTCTGTGCCTTTGTTCCTTCCACCTGCCCACCCAACCACCTTTTTTCATTAGTTGATTCAATCCTTATAAATGTTTCGACACTTCCCTCGAGATTCCCCCCCATACTGGCTTTTGTCCTGTATTTCCCTAGTGGGTTGAAAGCTTTTCACTATATTTATTTAGCCCATGGATCCTATATTTTTGGAGGGTTGTGATCCCAGTGGTAAGGGGATATGTTCCGCTCATATTTCCAACAGAGTACCTAAGCAATTACATTCAGTAACTAAGGAGTAATCGCCGCTTGTACCATACGACACATTCACAACTTCACTGTTATACTACTATATCTCTGTCCAATAATTACATTCTTACTTTTGAGTCTTTGTTCAGTTTAGTTGACTGTTTTTTGTTTGTTTTGTATTTCACCATTGGGTTGAAAGGTATTCACTATTTATTGTATTTAACGCATGGATCCTATACTATAGGAGGGTTGTGATTCCAGTGATCAGGGGATATGTTCCGGTTGTATTTTTAACAGTGCCCCTAAGCAATTACATCCAGTAACTAAGGGATAATTACAGCTTTTACTATACGACACATACATGAACTTCACCTTTAAACTACAATATCTCTGTCCAACGATTATATTCTTACTTCTGAGTCAATGTTCAGTCTAGTTGTTGATGCCATATGAGATCTACACTTTACCTCTGAGCCTTTGTTTTCCTCAGCTCTGCGGTTGTTCCTCGGCCTGCAATTTCCCAAGAGGCAAATTCCTTAATATAGGAGGGTAAGGCAATGAATTTACTGTAGTTACACATATATAACGTCACATGTGTATTACAACTGTGGCTTACTCACGGATTTTGGGTGTCTGGCACATGGTCCAAATGGAATGCCCACTCACATTGTGGATGAATGCCATCACTAAGTGTTATTGCCACCAAAAATATGTTTTATATTTTGCTTCATTTGAATACGTCATCACTTTTCTTTCTTTCTCCCTTTTTCCAAACCCAGGTCTTCTTTTTGATAAGGGCTTCTTAGCCCCCTGATGTAAGTTTTGGACTTAATTATTTAATCACCAAATCCTTACTCGAGGTTCCCTCAGAGAAGTCTAGGAGCTTCAACTGTTTTATGCTTTTGGTCCCGATGAAACGCCGAATGATGCATAGGAGACAATTTAGGCGTGAAACATGTCAACCATTAATGAAGGTTAAAGGATGTAATTTCCTTTCCTTCCTTTTTTTTGGTTGAGTGGAGGAACATTACTTCCTTGGCCACTCCCCCTGTTTTTAACTGTGACCTAGACCCTTTGACAATAAACTAAGTGATGGTAGGGCCCAGAGTGAATTTGAACTTACCACCTCCAGCCCTTCACTTCTCGCTGTGGGTCTGAGTCCAATCCTACTGCTAACCACAGCTCTTATTAAAAGATCTCCGTCACAGAGCTCCGAGTGTGGCCTGCTGTGGCCTGTTGTGCATTGCAGCACTGGCCCGACGAAGAGCAGGCCCAAGGATGAAGCATGACACCCATTGGGTGTGGGTGTGTGAGAGCTCTTGCTTCTACTAATAGAAGTGCCCAGTTGGCCTTTGGCTGCCCCCTTTGAACAGTGTACCTAATTATATTGTATTTAATCTTGGGAGGTTGTGCACTGGACCATTTTGAAAATCTCCCTGTCCCTCTCTCTTGATTCTATTATAATATATTTTCTTCGCCCTGAAAGGAAGAAATTAGAACACCGGATAGCGCCTGCCCCTTTAATATATATGCCATATCATAGATGGCAGAGCACTATGACACAATAATGTATTACTGATTAGAACGGGATGTAAAACGTTTAAAGTTGAGTATTGTCCAGTGAAACCTGCTAGATCTACAATGGGAATTTTTACACAAAACTGCAGTGTCAATTTACAAAAAGAACAAACATGCATACTGTGCCTATCCTGCAAAACATAAAAAAGACATTAATGTCATCAGAAAAACAATACTAGAGACATACACCTCTAAACAATGCAGTGGATTTAAAAAAAAAAAAAATTATAACTCCATAGTTAAAAAATGAAGTGTAGTAATGGTATTCTGAAATTAATAATCAAATTAATTGACATTTGCAAAGTCTGCCTTTTGGGGGAGAAAATAACAAATATCACTATTATCAGTGAATTTACAGACCTGCCAATTCACACAAGGGTGTTACATTGTGTCACACATCATCTCCCTTCACATGGTCACCCGGTGAACAGCTGCTATCGTATGGTGGCAGAGAAAGTGAGCTGGAAACCCCTGCGTGAGAGGGTATCCAACTCGTTTTTGGAGTCTCTAATCAGCTGATTTCCATTAAGGGTGTACAAATACACCAGGGCATCAGCAGAAGTGTAAGCAAGCCTTTTTTTAAATGTTGGTAAGAAGGAGTAGTGGGGGTGGTAGAACTGCCTCCCAGACAGTTCTCTGCAGGAATCCCCATGCCCTCCTCTCACTGGGATTTTTTCACTTGACAGGTCTGTGTTTATCATGCATGTGGAGGCCAATTGCATTGCACCCCTTTCATTCCTTCAAAATAGGTTTAAAATATTATGGGTGACTAATTTGTTGATAGTGGTTTAGCCATGAAAAAAAGCCATGTAATTCACAATTTAAGAAGCAACCTTTGCCTTGTATCACAACCTCATTCTAGTAAATCAACCGTAACCTCCACCCCTATTATTGACAACGCTGAAAATGAGAAATGCTTGAGAAAATCATTGACTATTTTGATAAATTTTGAATAAATGTACGATTGCATGACTAAATTCTTGGAGTGACACTAGAGTGCATTGGTAAATTGTGGCTGTGTGGGTGCATGATGATTTTCAGGTGAACCCCACCTGCGTGGCCCACAAAACGATTCAGGCAACAAAGGAGTTAGTCAGCTCGCAAAAGTTACTTCACCCATTTCGCAATTGGAAATCAGGTGCAGGAGTGGATACATGCGCTCCATGGTACCATTGTCAGTGAATGGACAGTGCGGTGTTCGCAAACATTTTAAAAAATATAATACTTTGGCAGGATGCTCATATTTTACCTCATTCTAAAAAATCTGAATACATATTTTCACAAAACAAAAAGGCACAGTATAATGAAGACAGGAGTGCAATAAACATTTGGTGACCATTTGTTCCGCAATTCTGGAGCAGAGAAAAATCTCCTGTGTGAAATCTCATTTTATTGGTGAGTACAAATTAGCTGAGATCCTCCATTTCACTTTTGAACTTTTTGACCATTCAGCGCTGACTTGGCACACTCTTACAAATCCTCTCAAATGGTTTGTCAAAGCAAGTTTGGTGCAAATTGGTCAAGCATGGGCAAACAATGATAGTGCAACACGTAGATTTCCAATAAAACAAGCTGTGGACCTAAACTACAGAAGTTCAAATCCACTACTGTAACACTTATGTGGCAAAGGGATAGCACTCTGAGCTGGACTGAGCTGAAAAGCAAACCAAGCAATGGACTTGAGCCAAAACTCTAAATCTGCATTTTTAGCATAATTTTCTAAACAAACAAGACCGATTTGCTCTATGTTAGGAAGGGGTTCTTCTGAAATAGTCAGGTACTTAAGAGACACAAAAATAATCACAATAGCAGCATGAAAGTGCTTTCTGAAGCCAAAGGATTGCTCTTAGAACATCAACACACAGGGGGTCATTATGAGTTTGGCGGACTGATTTTACTGCCCGCGGAACTTCCGACGGGGAGGTTGTCGCCACACAGGCTACTTTCCCGTTGGCCCCATTAAGTGCTTCCCGCTAGGACAGCAGGCGGAAACCTGAGTTTCCATCCACTGGCCTAGTGGGAAACAGGCTACAGCATTGTCTCCCTCTCGTAATCGAGACTGTGGAAATGTCTGCAGGGTGCACCAGCATCCTCACAGTGTTGACTGTCTGCTGAAATGGTGCTGGCCAGGGGGCCCCTACACTGTCCATGCCAAGTGCATGGGCAGTGCAGTGGAGTGGCCCCCTGCACTCGTTCTCTGCCAGAATTTTCATGGCGTGATACTGCTATGAAACCGCTGGCAGAGAAGGGGATTGTAATCCCCAGGGCAGTGCTGCTTGCAGTGCTGCCCTGGCGGATTAGGATCACCTCAACCTCCAGACTTCCAGGATCTCTGATCCTGGTGGAGCTGGCAGTTCCCTGGCGGTCGGACCTCCAGGCTTGTAATGTGGCACTCAGACTGCTGCATTGGCGGCGGTCCGACCGCCAGACTCGTATTGACCCCCCACACTGTCCTAAGAAAAAAATGTGTTCTATTCTCAAAATCACCTTGCTAAAATACACTTTTACTCCCATATATCAACTTGAAGTTTTTAGTCAAAAAAAATAATTTTGGTCTTAAATATTACCCTTGTCATTTTGTCATTTACATTTTGTCCCCAAAGACAAGCTATTTATTTTATGTTGGTAAACTTATTGTGTGCACGTATCTAAAGAAATGGCTCCCTGTTGCAGTTACCCCCCACTTTTTGCCTGATACTGATGCTGACTTGACTGAGAAGTGTGCTGGGACTCTGCTAACCAGGCCCCAGCACCAGTGTTCTTTCACCTAAAATGTACCATTGTCTTCACAATTGGCACAACCCTGGCACCCAGGTAAGTCCCTTGTAACTGGTACCCCTGGCAACAAGAGCCCTGATGCCAGGGAAGGTCTCTAAGGGCTGCAGCATGTCTTATGCCACCCTAGGGACCCCTCACTCAGCACAGACACACTGCTTGCCAGCTTGTGTGTGCTGGTGGGGAGAAAATTACTAAGTCGACATGGCACTCCCCTCAGGGTGCCATGCCAACCTCACACTGCCTGTGTCATAGGTAAGTCACCCCTCTAGCAGGCCTTACAGCCCTAAGGCAGGGTGCACTATACCACAGGTGAGGGCATAGGTGCATGAGCACTATGCCCCTACAGTGTCTAAGCAAAACCTTAGACATTGTAAGTGCAGGGTAGCCATAAGAGTATATGGTCTCGGAGTCTGTCAAAAATGAACTCCACAGCCCCATAATGGCTACACTGAATACTGGGAAGTTTGGTATCAAACTTCTCAGAATAATAAACCCACACTGATGCCAGTGTTGGATTTATTAAAAAAAGCACACAGAGGGAACTTAGAGATGCCCCCTGTATTTTACCCAATTGTTCAGTGCAGGACTGACTGGTCTGTGCCAGCCTGCTGTTGAGAGACGAGTTTCTGACCCCATGTGGTGAGGGCCTTTGTGCTCTCTGAGGACAGAGACAAAAGCCTGCTCTGGGTGGAGCTGCTTAACACCTCCCCCTTGCAGAAACTGTAACACCTAGCAGTGAGCCTCAAAGGCTCAGGCTTCGTGTTACAATGCCCCAGGGCACTCCCGCTAGTGGAGATGCCTGCCCCCTGGACACAGCCCCCACTTTTGGCGGCAAGTCCAGGAGAGATAATGAGAAAAACAAGGAGGAGTCACTGGCCTGTCAGGACAGCCCCTAAGGTGTCCTGAGCTGAGGTGACTCCGACTTTTAGAAATCCTCCATCTTGCAGATGGAGGATTCCCCCAATAGGATTAGGGATGTGCCCCCCTCCCCTCAGGGAGGAGGCACAAAGAGGGTGTAGCCACCCTCAGGGCTAGTAGCCATTGGCTACTAACCCCCCAGATCTAAACACACCCCTAAATTCAGTATTTAGGGGCTCCCCAGAACCAAGGAACTCAGATTCCTGCAACCTTAGAAGAAGAGGATTGCTAAGCTGAAAAACCCTGCAGAGAAGACGGAGACACCAACTGCTTTGGCCCCAGCTCTACCAGCCTGTCTCCCCACTTCTAAAGACACTGCTCCAGCGACGCTTTCCCCAGGGACCAGCGACCTCTGAATCCTCAGAGGACTGCCCTGCTCTAGAAGGACCAAGAACTCCAGAGGACAGCGGCTCTGTTCACCCAAGACTGCAACTTTGTTTCAAAGGAGCAACTTTAAACCAACTTGCGTTTCCCGACGGAAGCATGAGACTTGCTACTCTGCACCCGACGCCCCCGGCTCGAGTTGTGGAGAACAAACACTTCAGGGAGGACTCCCCGGCGACTGCGAGACCGTGAGTAGCCAGAGTTGCCCCCCTGAGCCCCCACAGCTACGCCTGCAAAGGGAATCCCGAGGCTCCCCCTGACCGCGACTGCCTGTTCCTCAGATCCCGACGCCCGGAAAAGACTCTGCAACCGCAGCCCCCAGGACCTGAAGGATCCGAACTCCAGTGCAGGAGTGACCCCCAGGAGGCCCTCTCCCTTGCCCAGGTGGTGGCCACCCCGAGGAGCCCCCCCCTTGCCTGCCTGCATCGCTGAAGAGACCCCTTGGTCTCCCATTGATTTCCATTGGAAACCCGACGTGTGTTTGCACACTGCACCCGGCCGCCCCCGTGCTGCTGAGGGTGTACTTTCTGTACTAACTTGTGTCCCCCCCGGTGCCCTACAAAACCCCCCTGGTCTGCCCTCCGAAGACGCGGGTACTTACCTGCTGGCAGACTGGAACCAGGGCACCCCCTTCTCCATTGAAGCCTATGCGTTTTGGGCACCACTTTGACCTCTGCACCTGACCGGCCCTGAGCTGCTGGTGTGGTAACTTTGGGGTTGCTCTGTACCCCCAACAGTGGGCTACCTTGGACCCAAACTTGAACCCCGTAGGTGGTTTACTTACCTTCAAAAACTAACTAACTCTTACTCCCCCCAGGAACTGTTGAAAATGGCACTGTCTAGTTTTAAAATAGCTATATGTGATTTATTTGAAAACTGTGTATGCTATTTTGATTATTCAAAGTTCCTAAAGTGCCTACCTGCAATACCTTTCATTTAAAGTATTACATGTAAAATTTGAACCTGTGGTTCTTAAAATAAACTAAGAAAATATATTTTTCTATACAAAAACCTATTGGCCTGGAATTGTCTCTGAGTGTGTGTTCCTCATTTATTGCCTGTGTGTGTACAACAAATGCTTAACACTACTCCTTTGATAAGCCTACTGCTCGACCACACTACCACAAAATAGAGCATTAGTATTATCTCTTTTTGCCACTATCTTACCTCTAAGGGGAACCCTTGGACTCTGTGCATACTATTCCTTACTTTGAAATAGTGCATACAGAGCCAACTTCCTACATTGGTGGATCAGCGGTGGGGTACAAGACTTTGCATTTGCTGGACTACTCAGCCAATACCTGATCACACAACTAAATTCCAAAAATTGTCATTAGAAATAGATTTTTGCAATTTGAACTATTTTTCTAAATTTTTAAAAGTCCTGCTAGGTCCTTGTGTTAGTCCCTGTTAGCATTTCTTTTAGAGTTTAAAAGTTTTGTGAAAGTTTGAATTAGGTTCTAAAAATAGTTTTAGATTCTTAAAAAGTATTCCAACTTTTAGAAACATAGGTGGTCATTACGACCTCGGCGGTAAAAGGCGCTTACCGCCAGACAGAAGACCGCCATAACACCGCCGCGGTCGCTGTAAACCGCCACGGTCATTCTGACCCACTACAGGCAAACCGCAAAAATACCGACATCCACAAAAGTCCGCCACACCAAAGGTCAGCGATAAACTGGCGATGACCAAACCTCCACCGTCACGCCAACAGAAATACGCCCATGCCATTATGACCCACGAATCCACGCGGCGGTCTTTCAACCGCGGTATTCTATTGGCGGTACACACCGCCGAGGTCGAAATACACATACTCGTACAAAACACTACCACATTGGACAATTCGAAATACACACACCTGATACACATACACACACCACTCCCACACACCCGATACAATATAAAACACACACCCACATCACCCACAAACCCCTACGACCAGAAATTCAGAGAGAAGGCGAGAGAGAGACACCACAGTCAACTACCAAGCATCCACAGGCACACAATAACAATACCCACAGAACTTCCACGCACCTCACACAACACACCACTAAATAGCACCCCACCTATCACTACACACTCCACCCCACACATCATCCACACCACCCCATGGCACCTCAAAGACACCCCAGGTTCTCAGATGACGAACTCAGGGTCATGGTGGAGGAAATCGTACGAGTAGAGCCCCAGCTGTTCGGGACACAGGTGCAGCACACCACCATTGCCAGGAAGATGGAGCTATGGAGCAGAATAGTCGACAGGGTCAACACTGTGGGACAGCACCCAAGAAATAGGGACGACATCAGGAAGCGGTGGAACGACCTACTGGGGAAGGTGCGTTCCATGGTATCAAGGCACAACATCGCGGTACAGCGGACTGGCGGCGGACCCCCACCTCCTCCCCCAGAATTTACAACATGGGAGGAGCAAGTCTTGAACATCCTGCATCCTGAGGGCCTCGCAGGAGTCAGTGGAGGAATGGACTCTGGTAAGTCTCATCTTCACTACTTCATCCCCCCCACCCCACCTGCATGCCAACTCATACCCCCACCCTCACCCCCATCACAACTACCCCTTGCAAATGTCTCACCATCACAACCCACCCATCCCAAAACTTAGCCCTGCATGGGGCCCAAAGCATGGACACCCATCACCAAAGCATGCCCAATGCACATACCCATCACCCCCCCCCCCAAAACACTGTCAAAACAGCCCCCACAAAGGAATGCCAGCACTGGGGTACACCACCCATTGCACGCCATTGGCACACATAGAAGCAATAACCATACTTTTATACCCCTGCAGGACCCGAACGCCACGTCTCCACGCAGGAGCGTCCACAAATGTCCACTCCACCCCCAGAAGAGGCCCACAGTGATGACAGCAGCTCTGTCTCCCTGGATCTAGATGACCAGCCCGGTCCATCGGGGACCTCGGGACAGTCGGTTCCCCTCAGACAGGCACAGGCCACAGCAGACCTTTCCCCCTCTGGGAACACCAGCACAGCACCCACCCAGCGGGCCCATACCTCTGTCCCCAGGACACGTCAATCAGCGGTGTGTCCACCACTACAGGGAACCCAGGCTAACCCACCACCCCAACAACAACAGGGACCTGGGGGCAGTGGTAGTGGGCACACGGTCCAGGGGACGGAGGCCCAGTGAAACAGGGGAACTGGGAGGGCTGCTGTGCGACAGGGGGGGGACAGGCCAAGTGAACCCACTCTCCACGAGGCCCTCTCCTTCATCATGGGAGCATACCACCGCTCCCAGGAGACGATGGCGACGGTCCTGGCCAGGTTTCAGGAAATCCAGCTTCTGCAGGAGCAACAGTATATGGGGTTCAGGGAGGAACTAAGAAACATCAGTTCCACCATGGGTACCATCGTAGTGGCCCTGAATGAGTTAATCACCACATTGCGGACCACTGTGGCACCTCAAAGGGCCCCTGACACTAGCATGGACCAAGAACTGGCTACCACCTCTGCCGGCGCTAGTGGACAGGAGGCCCCGACACAAGACCAACAGGCCACCAGAACCCCACCCCCTGCAGAAGAAGAACCACTCCGCAAGCGGGCCCTGAGATCCAGGAAGAAGACAGAGTAACATGTCAAGACCCCCGCCAGCAAAGGATACCGCCCTGATTGTCATCCCACTGTCCCACATTGTCACCCTGTCCAACCTTAAACTGCCCCTGCTCCACTTCCCACAGGCATTTGGACAATGCACCTGTGAACCTGATAGTCTGGACTCTGCCATGGACAATCCTCCACCATCACCCCTCACCGATTTGCAACCACCCATCCAAATTAGAGCACTTGAATAAACACACTTATTGCACAAAAACAATCTGGAGTCTGTCTGTGATTTTAACAAATGTATTAGACATGACAGTGCCAAAATTGATATTCACATTGTGATGCCAACAAACCGCTGTCACACAGCTGTAGTCCATGGGGAAACAAAGCAGATGTCACGCAGTGGGGCCCACAGCTCTGAAAACGGAAGGGAAAGTCACAACACAGTTACCATACACTGGGGGGAAAAGTCAGACAGTAGAGAGGTAGGAGTCTTTAAGTAAATGTAATATGCCGGTGTGTACTCTTACCTGTGTGTCACTGAAAATATTGCTCTATTACTGTGTTCCTGTTGTCTATGTCGTCCTCTTCGGCTTCCTCTTCTTCACTCTCCACAGGCTCCACAGCGGCTACAACACCACCATCTGGACCATCCTCCTGCAGAAAAGGCACCTGGCGGCGCAAAGCCAGGTTGTGAAGCATACAGCAGGCCACGATGATCTGGCACACCTTCTTTAGTGAGTACATTAGGGATCCACCTGTCATATGGAGGCACCTGAACCTGGCCTTCAGGAGGCCAAAGGTGCGTTCGATCACCCTCCTAGTCCACCCATGGGCCTCATTGTAGCGTTCCTCTGCCCTGGTATTCCTCACTGGGGTCAGTAGCCAGGACAGGTTGGGGTAACCAGAGTCCCCTAATAGCCACACCCGGTGCCTCTGGAGTTGACCCATCACATACGGGATGCTGCTATTCCGCAGGATGTAGGCGTCATGCACTGAGCCAGGGAACTTGGCATTAACATGGGAGATGTACTGGTCTGCCAAACAGACCATCTGTACATTCATCGAATGATAACTTTTCCTGTTCCTGTACACCTGTTCACTCCTGCTGGGGGGGACCAAAGCCACATGTGTCCCATCAATGACGCCTATGATGTTGGGGATATGTCCAAGGGCATAGAAATCAACCTTCACTGTAGGCAAATCCCCCACCTCAGGGAAAACGATGTAGCTCCGCATGTGTTTCAGCAGGGCAGACAACACTCTGGACAACACCTTGGAAAACATAGGTTGAGACATCCCTGATGATATGGCCACTGTTGTTTGAAATGACCCACTTGCTAAGAAATGGAGTACTGACAGCACCTGCACTAGAGGGGGGATCCCTGTGGGTTGGCGGATGGGTGACATCAGGTCTGCCTCCAGCTGGGCACACAGTTCATGAATAGTGGCTCGGTCAAGCCTGTATGTCAGTATGACATGTCTTTCCTCTATTTTTGACAGGTCCACCAGCGGTCTGTACATGGGAAGATTCCTCCATCTCCTCGCATTGCCCAGCGGACGGTGCCTAGGAAGGACAACAGCGAGCACAGAGTCAATCAACCCACAGGTACGTTCCCACAGCTTGCACACAACACGATTCACTATGCATTGAATGGTTTGTATGAGTGTTGAGGAAAGGCCTAGGTATGTGTGACGCAGTAGAAACTAAGCCATGTGGGCCCTTGAAATGGCGGCTGCCTGACCTGTGAAGTGTGACAATGGGATGTGAGGTCAATGCGCTGGCGTGGCACACCGTGGCGGTAGGCGGTCGAAGACCGCGGCGCAAAGCCGCATTGGTTAACATAGAACCCTATGGGTTTCACGAGCCAAGGACGATGTGCGCCGGCGGTCGCGGTACGCACCGCCGCGTTACGCACCGCCACGGGCGTGACCGCCATTTTCTATCTACTTAATCACTCAATACCTGATCTTCCACAGGAGAGGACCTACACTGCAAGTGCTGCTGTGACCTCGGTCTGGAAGAGACAATGGCTGCTGCGACTGGGGAAAGGGCCCCTGCCTTCACTTCTGAAGAATTGGAGAAACTCGTGGATGGGGTCCTCCCCCAGTATGCGCTACTCTACGGTCCTCCAGACCAACAGGTAAGTACACTGGGACCATGCTTTGTTGGCAATGCCTGGGTTGAGTCGGGTGGATGAAAGATGGTGGGGAGGGGAGCGATTGAGGCATGCATCAGACGACAGATGAGAGATTGGCCACATGGCAAGGGTGGGGATGGGGGGCCACTCACATCAAGCATGCAGAAGGTGATGATTTTTTTTCTTCCCCTGTACATGTCACAGAGGTCAGCGCCCACCAGAAAATCACTATTTGGCGTGCCATCGCCAAGGACGTCCGGACCCTGGGGGTCCACAACAGACGGGGCACCCACTGCCGGAAGAGGTGGGAGGACATCCGACGCGGGAGCAGGAAGACGGCGGAGGCTCTGCTGGGGATGGCCCCCCAACGTAGGAGGGGTGCCAGTCGTCAATTGACCCCCCTGATGTCCCAGATCCTGGCGGTGGCCTACCCCGATTTGGATGGGCGCGTGAGGACATCACAGCAGACACAAGGGGGCGAGTACACTCTCATTCTGGTGACTTTGCGCACAGTGGAGGGGTCTGGGTGGGGAGGTGGGCTGTGGGTATCTCTAGGCCAGGGCGATTTCTGTAGGCTAGGCCCCTCCGTAAGGCATGGCCCTGTGCCCCCGCCCCCCACCTCTGTAGGGTGCCAAGTACAGCTATTCATGGCCCTGTGTCATCTATGTGTGCAGTTGTCGTCCATAGGCTTGTAGGCCATGTCCCACTGATTGAGTAGTGGACCCCAAGTGCGCAGCGTAGTGCAGGGGGCTTCTGTGTCTGTCCTCTCCGCCAACGGTAGCGGTAATCCATGCACTCAACATGTCTTTCTTTCTCCCCCCCCCCCTTTTTGTGGTCTTCCTGTTCATGTGTGCATTAGCATCATCAGGCGGAGGAGAAGTGGCATCGGAGCACGAGGGAGCTGCATCCCACATGGCCCTGGAGGGCCATGCAACGGACTCTGAGTACACCAGTGGGACGGAGGGCGAGGGGAGCTCCACAGCGGGGACTCGTGCTGATGTCAGTTGCAGCGACTCGTCCTCTGAAGGAAGCTCCCTTGTGGTGGCGGCAACATCCGTGCCCCCCGCAACAACAGGTACAGCCGCCACCCAGTGCACCAGCACCGCCCTCCCAGCAGCCCCTCAGCGTTTGCCCCGTGCCCGCTCACCCAGGAGGGGGGGGCATCTCCTTCGCCCCAGGCACCTCAGGCCCTGCCCCTGTCACCCCTGCTGCCCTCAGTGAGGAGGTCATTGACCTCCTGAGGACCATCATTGTTGGGCAGTCTACCCTTTTGAATGCCATCCGGGGTGTAGAAAGGGAGGTGCACTGGAGTAATGCATACCTGGAGGGCATTCATTCGGGTCAGGCTGCCCATCAGCGATCGTTCAACGCTCTGGCCTCAGCACTGACGGCAGCAATTGTCCCTGTCTCTAGCCTCCCCCCTCCAACTTCCTCCACCCAGACCCAATCCCCTGTACCTCTGCCTATCCCAGACACACCTACAGACCAGCCTGCACACACCTCAACACCCAAGGGAAGCTCATCCAGACATAAGCACCACACATCACACAAGCATTCACACAAGCAACATCCACATGCAGACACACCAACACCCACTGCCTCCACTGTGTCCCCCTCCTCCTCGTCTCCCTCCTCCCTCCCTGTGAAGTCTCCACTCACACTTGCATGCACAACATCTTCAGCCACTACATCCATCACCAGCACACCCACCAGAACACTCCGCACACGTGCAGTCACCACCCCCACTACCATTTACACGTCCCCTGTGTCCTCTCCCAGTGTGTCTGTCACCCCCTCTTCCAAACCACACAAACGCAGGCAGCCACCCACCCAACAGCCATCCACCTCACGACAGCCTCCAGCCCAAGCACCTGCACCCAAAGACACCAGACTTCACACTCCTACAACCACATCCTCTTCCTCCACTCCCATACCCACTACACCTAGCCGTCCCTCTCTTTCCAAATTGATTTTCCTTTCCAAACTTGACCTCTTTCCAACAACTCCCCCACCCCTTCCATCTCATAAGACTGCAATCAGCACCTCAGCCACCACCAAACCAGGACCTATCAAGTCTGTTGTCCAAGGACTGTGGAGTCCCCCACCCTCAAGGGCAACTAGTTCTGCTAGGAGCCAAGGCACGGCCAGCCCACCCCCGGAAAAACACCCAAAGATCACCAGTGCCCGGCGCGAGAATCCAAGGACACCAGGGACCAAAATCCCTACCCTGGCTCCGGCTGGAAGTGGGGTGCCACCTGGTACACCGCCAACGGTGGGAAAGGGCCACAGACGACCAGGGAAGGGTGGGAAGGGCAGCACGCCCGACAAGTCCGGCAGCAGGCCAGCTGCCCAGGAGGGCCCCACCAGCCCCATCCCAGGTGTGCAGGAGGACACCCAGAGGCCCGGTACGGCAGCCCAGGAGGGCCCCGCCAGCCACAGCCCAGCTGCCCAGGAGGGGCCCGCCAGCCACAGCCCAGCTGGGCAATGAAGGAGCACCAGCCACAGCCCAGCTGGGCAATGAAGGAGCGCCAACTCAAGCACCGCTGAACATGGCAAGGACTGCCAAGGCAAGCGCCACTGAAAAGGGCAAGGACCGCCAAGGCAAGCACCGCTGAACAGGGCAAGCACCGCCATGGCAAGCACCGCTGAACATGGCAAGGACTGCCAAGGCGAGCACCGCTGAACAGGGCAAGGACCGCCAAGGCAAGCACCGCTGAACAGGGCAAGCACCGCTGAACAGGGCAAGGACCGCTGAACAGGGCAAGTACCGCTGAACAGGGCAAGGACCGCCAAGGCAAGTACCGCTGAACAGGGCAAGGACCGCCAAGGCAAGCACCGCTGAACATGGCAAGGACCGCCAAGGCAAGCACCGCTGAACAGGGCAAGCACCGCTGAACAGGGCAAGCACCGCCAAGGCAAGCACCGGTGAACATGGCAAGGACCGCCAAGGCAAGCACCACTGAACAGGGCAAGGACCGCTATACAGGGCAAGCACCGCCAAGGCAAGCACCGCTGAACAGGGCAAGCACCGCTGAACAGGGCAAGGACTGCCAAGGCAAGCACCGCTGAACAAGGCAAGGACCGCCAAGGGAAGCACCGCTGAACAGGGCAAGGACCGCCAAGGCAAGCACCGCTGAACATGGCAAGGACCACCAAGGAAAGCATCGCTGAACAGGGCAAGGACCGCCAAGGCAAGCACCGCTGAACATGGCAAGGACCGCCAAGGCAAGCACCGCTGAACAGGGCAAGCACCGCTGAACTGGGCCCTTCATCTCAAGCACCGCTGAACTGGGCCCTTCATCTCAAGCACCGCTCCGCTGGGCCCTTCATCTCAAGCACCGCTGCACTGGGCCCTTCATCTCAAGCACCGCTCCGCTGGGCACCGCCGTCTCAAGCACCGCTGAACTGGGCCCTTCATCTCAAGCACCGCTCCGCTGGGCACCGCTGTCTCAAGCACCGCTGAACTGGGCCCTTCATCTCAAGCACCGCTCCGCTGGGCACCGCTGTCTCAAGCACCGCTGAACTGGGCCCTTCATCTCAAGCACCGCTCCGCTGGGCACCGCCGTCTCATGCACCGCTGAACAGGGCACCGCCGTCTCAAGCACCGCTGAACAGGGCCCTTCATCTCAAGCACCGCTGAACAGGGCCCTTCATCTCAAGCACCGCTCCGCTGGGCCCTTCATCTCAAGCACCGCTGCACTGGGCCCTTCATCTCAAGCACCGCTGCACTGGGCCCTTCATCTCCAACACCCCTGAACAGGGCCCTTCATCTCAAGCACCGCTCCGCTGGGCACCGCCGTCTCAAGCACCGCTGAACTGGGCCCTTCATCTCAAGCACCGCTGAACAGGGCCCTTCATCTCAAGCACCGCTGAACTGGGCCCTTCATCTCAAGCACCGCTCCGCTGGGCACCGCCGTCTCAAGCACCGCTCCGGTGGGCACCGCCGTCTCAAGCACCGCTCCGCTGGGCACCGCCGTCTCAAGCACCGCTGCACTGGGCCCTTCATCTCAAGCACCGCTGCACTGGGCCCTTCATCTCAAGCACCGCTGCACTGGGCCCTTCATCTCAAGCACCGCTGCACTGGGCCCTTCATCTCAAGCACCGCTCCGCTGGGCACCGCCGTCTCAAGCACCGCTGAACAGGGCACCGCTGTCTCAAGCACCGCTGAACTGGGCCCTTCATCTCAAGCACCGCTGCACTGGGCCCTTCATCTCAAGCACCGCTGCACTGGGCCCTTCATCTCAAGCACCGCTGCACTGGGCCCTTCATCTCAAGCACCGCTCCGCTGGGCACCGCCGTCTCAAGCACCGCTGAACAGGGCACCGCCGTCTCAAGCACAGCTGAACTGGGCCCTTCATCTCAAGCACCGCTGGCCCATTGGCGGAAGGGGCAGTGCCGCATTTGTGTCGGGCAGGGCTGCACAAAGCACTCTGGGCACCAGTCCCCCTCCAGAACCAGTGGACACTGTCATCCACTTGAGAGACTGTGGCTTTGCACTCCCCAAGATGTAACAGTGGGCAAACCACCCACTGTAGAGACTTGAGAGACTGTGGCTTTGCACTCCCCAGGATGGTACAGTGGGCAAGCCACCCACTGTATGGACTTGAGAGACTGTGGCTTTGCACTCCCCAGGATGGTACAGTGGGCAACCCACCCACTGTATGGACTTGAGAGACTGTGGCTTTGGACTCCCCAGGATGTAACAGTGGGCAAGCCACCCACTGTATGGACTTGAGAGACTGTGGCTTTGCACTCCCCAGGATGGTACAGTGGGCAACCCACCCACTGTATGGACTTGAGAGACTGTGGCTTTGGACTCCACAGGATGGTACAGTGGGCATCCCACCCACTGTATGGACTTGAGAGACTGTGGCTTTGGACTCCCCAGGATGTAACAGTGGGCAAGCCACCCACTGTATGGACTTGAGAGACTGTGGCTTTGCACTCCCCAGGATGGTACAGTGGGCAAACCACCCACTGTATGGACTTGAGAGACTGTGGCTTTGCACTCCCCAGGATGGGACAGTGGCCATGGAGACCCCTCGTGGATCGGGCGTTGTGTACTCATGTGACTGAGGTGCCCCCCCTTCCCTTCCCCCTGAGATGCCTGTAGTTTTTCTATCTGATGCCCCTGCAGTGTTCTCTCCGTTGGTGTCAGGTATCCTGTGTGGACCTTGCCCATGTGATTTGGGCACAGTGGTCCACGGACAATGACTGCTAAAATTATCGGACTTTTAATATTTATGTATATATTAGTTTTAAATGTGTGATATTTTTATATGCCGATAATACAATATATTCGACTGTTTATGATCAT
The DNA here is from genome assembly GCF_031143425.1 of Pleurodeles waltl. Classification (NCBI taxonomy): domain Eukaryota; kingdom Metazoa; phylum Chordata; class Amphibia; order Caudata; family Salamandridae; genus Pleurodeles; species Pleurodeles waltl. The sequence goes on from NC_090449.1 coordinate 264,321,173, forward strand.
TTCATTTTGTCTTTGCATTCTTCCAGGGGGGTTTGGGGGTTGTAACAGTGATGTATTGCTATGCATTGATGTGTGTGTTGTAGTGGGTGAGGGTGGTGGTGGGTGTGTAGCATATGTGTGCCCGTAATGTTTTCTCCTCCCCCCTCCCCTGTGTCGTAGGTGCAGTACTCACCGTAGTCTTCTGCGCCGGCGTTCGTGCTCCTGGTAGAGGAGCAGGAATACAATAGCTGGTAGGATGTGTAGTTCGGGTTCCATGCTGTCCAGATTCCTCGTGGGGTGTATGGAGGTGAGCGTTTTCCGTTTGAAATGTCTGTTTCCGCCGTGTTTTTATCGGCGGGGCTACCGCCCCGGAAAAGGTGGCGGATTGGTGGGTTGTGATAGGGTGGGCGGTACATTGACTCCCGTCTGTCTGTTGGAGGTGACCGCCGCGCTGTTTGTTTGTCCCGCCGTGGCGGTTGGAGTGTTTATGTGGCGGTCTCTGTTGGCGGTTTCCGCCAGGGTCAGAATTCCATTTTTTAAACCACCAGCCTGTTGGCGTGTTAGCCGCCGCTTTAACACCGACCGCCAGGGTTGGAATGACCCCCATAATGCCTGGTGCAGAAGAGAATGTGGTGGAACTCGACCTCACACCTTACCTCCAGTTTAAGATGAGGGAGCTAAGGTCTCTCTGCAAAATAAAGAAAATCCCAGTTGGCTTAAGACCCTCCAAACAACAGCTCCAGGAGCTGCTGGCAGAGTTTGAAAAAGCCAACCCCTCTGAGGATGACCTCACAGAGGGTGAAGATAGTGACTTGGAGGAGAATTCCCCGCTTCCAGTCCTAATTAGGGAGATCAGGGACCCTCAATCCCTGACTCCAACCATAATAGTCAGAGATGCTGCTTCCCTCACAGGAGGGGCCAGCACTTCTGTGATCACTGAGGAGAGCCTCAGTGAAGATGACCTCCTGTTAGCCAGGATGGCCAAAATATTGGCTTTAGAGAGACAGCTCCTAGCCATAGAAAGGGAAAGACAAGAGATGGGTTTTGGTCCCATCAATGGTGGATTTTAACTAAATATGAAGATGGTGATGACATCACCAAATGGTTCACAGCTTTTGAGAGGGCTTGTGCAACCAGAAAAGTAAACAGATCTCACTGGGGTGCTCTCATTTGGGAAATGTTCACTGGAGAGTGTAGGGATAGACTCCTCACACTCTCTGGAAAAGATGCAGAATCCTATGACCTCATGAAGGCTACCCTGATTGAGGGCTTTGGATTCTCCACTGAGGAGTATAGAATTATGTTCAGGGGGGCTCCAAAATCGTCGAGCCAGACCTGGGTTGATTTTGTAGACTACTCAGTGAAAACACTGAATGGTTGGGTAACTCGAAATGAAGTGCATGACTATGTTGGGCTTTATAATTTGTTTATGAAAGAACACATTTTAAGTAACTGCTTCAATGAAAAGTTGCATCAGTATCTGGTAGACCTAGGTCCAATTTCACCCCAAGAATTGGGAAAGAAGGCAGACCACTGGGTCAAGTCTAGGGTAACCAAAACTTTCACTGGGGGTGACCAACAGAAAGGGGTTACAAAGCCCCCCAGGAGAAAGTGGGTGACACTAGAAACAAAGAAAAAGAGTCCTCTGTAGGCCCCCAAAAACCAGACCAGGTGGGTGGGCCCCGAGACACAACCCAAAACAAAGGTGGGTACCAGGGTAAGAACTGGGATGCCACTAAGGCATGGTGCCAAAACTGTAGACAGACAGGGCACCACACCAAGGACACTTCTTGTCCCAAAAACAAACCCCCTAGCAAAATCCCAGGGGTGACCAGTGTAGCCATTGGGGACGACTCCTCAGATGAGGAGGTCTTCATAGCCTTCAACTGGAAAAAGGGCCCAACAGGTGAGTTGGAGATTCCAGACGGAAGTAGACACTTCCACCACCTACTGCTGAATGGAATCCCAGCCACTGCCCTGAAAGACACTTGTGCCAGTCACACTATTGTGCATGACAGGCTGGTGTTCTCAAACCAGTACATCCCAGGTGAGACTGCTAGAGTAAGAGTTAGCCCAGACAGGGTCACTGATAGGCCTGTGGCTTTTGTGCCCATAGAAGTGGGTGGGACTTTTAGCTGGAGAAGGGTGGTAGTCAGTACAGACCTCCCCCTTGATTGTCTCCTTGGAAATGACTACCCAGAGGTTAGTCAGAGCCCAAGAGAGGAACTGGTTCAGTACCAGCCCTCTCCCAAGGATTCTGGAGGTGCTACCTCTGCAGTAAATGCAAGTAGGCCCCAGAAGAAAAAGAAAAGAAAACAGTGTAGGAAGGGTGGACAACCTTTAGCCAAGGTTCCAGCAAGCCAAGGAGATTCTGCTCCAGTAGGGAAGAACTCCAAAAGTGGCACTGGTAAAGTCCAACCTGACCAACAAGAAGTCCCGGCTAGTCAGGCAACTGTTAAGCCTGTGTGGGTGGCTCCTCAGCTAACAGAAGAAAGAGTGGAAGAAGGGTGTTTACTACAAGATGTGGTAACCCCCCACTCTAATACAGCAGACAGGCACCCTGAACCCAAAGAAGCCTGTAACTTAGCCCCTTCCCTTGTAGGTGAAGAGCTAAAGGTGTGGTTCTGGGCACTGACAGCTGTCAGTGGCCTCTGCTGGGTGTTAGCCTTTATGGCTGCACTATCCTTGGCATGGTGGTCTGACCCCATGCCAAATAGCAAGTTAGGCCCCCTGACCCTGTTGGTCATGGTGGGGTTACTCCAGCTCTGGGTAACCTCTTTGGGTAAGCTAGGGGTGACCCTGGCTTAGATAAGATTAGCAGAGGTGGATACCTCCAACCCCAAAATAGAGAGAATGGGTGGAGACATTAAAAACACAGACAAGAGGCAATTCAGACTAGGTCCTATCACTGTGGAAGTGGGTCAGTTCCCCAGAGGGAATGACCTGAACAGGAGGATGTAAGGCAGAGTAGGCCCTGCAACAAACCAGCCTATTTCCTCTACTCTTCCTCGCCTGACAGACTAGGAAGACTCTCCCAGCTTTGGCTGAGTCTCTTGGCCTGTGAGCTGGGGGGGGACTTGTGTAAAGAAATGGCTCCCTGTTGCAGTTACCCCCCACTTTTTGCCTGATACTGATGCTGACTCGACTGGGAAGTGTGCTGGGACTCTGCTAACCAGGCCCCAGCACCAGTGTTCTTTCACCTAAAATGTACCATTGTCTTCACAATTGGCACAACCCTAGCACCCAGGTAAGTCCCTTGTAACTGGTACCCCTGGTACCAAGGGCCCTGATGCCAGGGAAGGTCTCTAAGGGCTGCAGCATGTCTTATGCCACCCTAGGGACCCCTCACTCAGCACAGACACACTGCTTGCCAGTGTGTGTGTGCTGGTGGGGAGAAAATGACTAATTCGACATGGCACTCCCCTAAGGGTGCCATGCCAACCTCACACTGCCTGTGGCATAGTTAGTTCACCCCTCTAGCAGGCCTTACAGCCCTAAGGCAGGGTGCACTATACCACAGGTGAGGGCATAGGTGCATGAGCACTATGCCCCCACAGTGTCTAAGCAAAACCTTAGACATTGTAAGTGCAGGGTAGCCATAAGAGTATATGGTCTGGGAGTCTGTCAAAAACGAACTCCACAGCTCCATAATGGCTACACTGAATACTGAGAAGTTTGGTATCAAACTTCTCAGAATAATAAACCCACACTGATGCCAGTGTTGGATTTATTAAAAAATGCACACACAGGGCACTTCGAGATGCCCCCTGTATTTTACCCAATTGTTCAGTGCAGGACTGACTGGTCTGTGCCAGCCTGCTGCTGAGAGATGAGTTTCTGACCCCATGTGGTGAGGGCCTTTGTGCTCTCTGAGGACAGAGACAAAAGCCTGCTCTGGGTGGAGGTGCTTAACACCTCCCCGCTGCAGGAACTGTAACACCTAGCAGTTAGCCTCATAGGCTCAGGCTTCGTGTTACAATGCCCCAGGACACTCCAGCTAGTGGTGATGCCCGCCCCCTGGACACAGCCCCCACTTTTGGCGGCAAGTCCAGGAGAGATAATGAGAAAAACAAGGAGGAGTCACTGACCAGTCAGAACAGCCCCTAAGGTGTCCTGAGCTGAGGTGACTCCGACTTTTAGAAATCCTCCATCTTGCAGATGGAGGATTCCCCCAATAGGATTAGGGATGTGCCCCCCTCCCCTCAGGGAGGAGGCACAAAGAGGGTGTAGCCACTCTCAGGGCTAGTAGCCATTGGCTACTAACCCCCAGACCTAAACACACCCCTAAATTCAGTATTTAGGGGCTCCCCAGAACCAAGGAACTCAGATTCCTGCAACCTAAGAAGAAGAGGACTGCTAAGCTGAAAACCCCTGCAGAGAAGACGGAGACACCAACTGCTTTGGCCCCAGCTCTACCGGCCTGTCTCCCCACTTCTAAAGACACTGCTCCAGCGACGCTTTCCCCAGGGACCAGCGACCTCTGAATCCTCAGAGGACTGCCCTGCTCTATGAGGACCAAGAACTCCAGAGGACAGCGGCTCTGTTCATCCAAGACTGCAACTTTGTTTCAAAGGAGCAACTTTAAACCAACTTGCGTTTCCTGCCGGAAGCGTGAGACTTGCTACTCTGCACCCGACGCCCCCGGCTCGAGTTGTGGAGAACAAACACTTCAGGGAGGACTCCCCGGCGACTGCGAGACCGTGAGTAGCCAGAGTTGCCCCCCCTGGGCCCCCACAGCGACGCCTGCAGAGGGAATCCCGAGGCTCCCCCTGACCGCGACTGCCTGTTCCTCAGATCCCGACGCCCGGAAAAGACTCTGCACCCGCAGCCCCCAGGACCTGAAGGATCCGAACTCCAGTGCAGGAGTGACCCCCAGGAGGCCCACTCCATTGCCCAGGTGGTGGCCACCCCGAGGAGCCCCCCCCCCTTGCCTGCATGCATCGCTGAAGAGACCCCTTGGTCTCCCATTGATTTCCATTGGAAACCCGACGTGTGTTTGCACACTGCACCCGGCCGCCCGTGCTGCTGAGGGTGTACTTTCTGTGCTAACTTGTGTCCCCCCCGGTGCCCTACAAAACCCCCCTGGTCTGCCCTCCGAAGACGCGGGTACTTACCTGCTGGCAGACTGGAACCGGGGCACCCCCTTCTCCATTGAAGCCTATGCGTTTTGGGCACCACTTTGACCTCTGCACCTGACCGGCCCTGAGCTGCTGGTGTGGTAACTTTGGGGTTGCTCTGTACCCCCAACGGTGGGCTACATTGGACCCAAACTTGAACCCCGTAGGTGTTTACCTGCAAAAACTAACTAACTCTTACTCCCCCCAGGAACTGTTGAAAATTGCACTGTCTAGTTTTAAAATAGCTATATGTGATTTATTTGAAAACTGTGTATGCTATTTTGATTATTCAAAGTTCCTAAAGTACCTACCTGCAAAACCTTTCATTTACATGTAAAATTTTAACCTGTGGTTCTTAAAATAAACTAAGAAAATATATTTTTCTATACAAAAACCTATTGGCCTGGAATTGTCTCTGAGTGTGTGTTCCTCATTTATTGCCTGTGTGTGTACAACAAATGCTTAACACTACTCCTTTGATAAGCCTACTGCTCGACCACACTACCACAAAATAGAGCATTAGTATTATCTCTTTTTGCCACTATCTTACCTCTAAGGGGAACCCTTGGACTATGTGCATACTATTCCTTACTTTGAAATAGTGCATACAGAGCCAACTTCCAACGTACATCTATCTACATATAATACTGTAAAAATATACCATTGCACACATTTATCAAAATTTCATTTTATGAAAACATACGATTGTAATCATATAATCTTCGCAGCGTCCAGTCATTCCAAAATTAGATCACACATTGGCCCACATTACAAGAGGCCCAGTATTTGGTGCAGTAATCGCATATGATAAAAACCCAACACTGATGTGTTCAGAATTTAAAGCAGTCCGATAGTTATCAACTATTTTATAAATGTTTCCTTAAAAATTAGGGTTAACAAGCAAACTTTGGTGCCTGATGCACCAAAATCTGCATTTCCTGATTTCTCCTGGCCATTCCCCCTCTTTAAGATCCAGGAGGCTTGAACTGCTTAAATTTAATGTGAGGTACTATGTTTTCCATACTCAGTATTTATCAAGCGAAATAGACATCAGAGCACTGATAATTGGGATTCCCTGAACAAACTGGGTTTGTGCAAGGATCACAATTTACCAGTTCACTCATAATGAGGGTATTGGTACTTACAAATGGGATATTGTTGAAAGCAGTTTTTAAACACACTTAAGAAAATGTCTTACTATCTTAAAGGCTCGACTCCCCAATGGCCTTCCCTATAAACCTCTCTAATGTGCCTTAATCTGGTAACTATGTTTCTTATACATTCATGCTGATTGAGCTGCAAAAGTAGAGGGATAGTTTGTATGCTGTATTCATGTTAACTGATCTGGCATACGATTCTTGTTCCTTCTACTAGGAAACACAATTACAACATAAGTGCATAATATTTAGGGTTTCCGAACAATTTTTAAGTGGGAGAACTGGCTAGAAATCCATTTGTACCACTGAGAATTACAACCACTAAGCAATAACAACAGAACATTTTGATATTTACTCTCTGTTATGTCTTCAATCTGGTGATGAATGATTGTTGGCAACCTTGGAAGGTGTGAATCGATCCAAAAGACATATTTGAAACCATGTCAGTCGGCCAGGCACCACAGAACGAACGTTTCAAAAGGGATTCACTGTTTGTACTTCCTAGGCCTCTGGGGAGATATATTCTGATTTATCAACCTTTGTGTAACATCTGCTGGCTGTATTTCTCAAGTTATGTTACCATAACAAAATGTTCAACATTTCTAGAAACGGCCAGAATCAGGTTGTGTATTCTTCAACGAGTATACTCTTTATATACATAGGACCATTGCATATCAGAAAAGCACAGTAAACCAGCATCTCAAGTTTGTGAACTCTGGGGCTTAGGTAGAACTTGGAGTACAGGGCACTGTGCCAAAAACATGGTAGAGGACTCTGCTAAACGCATGGTTCTCCCGAGCAGAGATCTTCAAACTCGGGGCGGACCCCCCTATGGCGGCATCAAGTTAGTCCTGGGGGATGCTGGCTCTTGCCAAAAGAAGCATTATGCTAGCAACCGGGCTTTGTTTTAAGGTGAAAACAATGAGCAACGGTAAACCGCTCTGTAATGGGCCCTCACCAACATGTTTTGTCATTTATATCTAAGCTGGGAGTATGTGTTAAAATAGAAGAGACTCCAAATACTCTCCAAAACCCTCATCCCCACTTCTAATAATCACACTGTGATTTTTACATGATAGTAAGGCCTGCCTGACCAGAATAGTATGTTTGGTGTCATGTACTTGACTGCATTTTCAAAACAGTAACAGAACTTAACTGCAATGTTTAAATAAGTCTAGACATATTTAAACATTGCAGATTTTATACAATAAGTGTGAAAAATTTAGGAGGGGGCAGTGATTTATATCTACGGGTGGGGGGCGGTTGGTATTAAAAAGTTTGAAGACCACTGCCCTAGAGTGAGGGGAGCCACCATGATTCTGACGGAGGCGGCTATATTGGCTCTGCCGGCAGCAACCTTTGACCAAATGCTGCAACTACATCATGCTGTCGATCAATGGACATCACACCATCCACCTAATAAGGGCAGATGTTTTTACGGAATCTTTTCCAGCTCTGGACCACCAAGTAAAGTCTTGAACAAGAAATAGGATTAATGACCCCGGTGCATTAGGAAAAACTCCAAGTGCCTCTGAGCAATTTGGAGCCCTTGTGCCTTTGTACCCTGGCGGTCCAACGTATCTCTGCCTTCAGCCTTGCCACTGCCACAGCCATGATATGAGTCACAAAGGATGTTGCTGATGACCAGTTAGAAAGTGTCTCACTGCTTCTCAGTCTTACCACTAAAATGTAAGTATTGCATTCAGCAAGATGCTCTCCTTCGCCAGTGCCTGGTGCCCCCACCCACCCACTTTGAAGATCTCTGCGTTAGAGTATGTGTGAGGGCAAAAAGCTTTCCTTGATTGGCACTAGTCTCTTCTTGTCTATAGTGAGATCAGGCCCCAACCTTATGCTTTACTCTAATCCTGAAAATTTAAGAGAAACCCTTTGAGTAAAAAAAGTGTTGACATAATCAGTAAGAGTGCTTTGTAGAAATAAATAATAATTGCACGTTTGCAAGTTAACATCTACGTATGTGACTTGTCAGTGATATAGTATATTCAGGCAGGTGAAATAACCGTACAGTGCAATAATGGCATTTGAAGGAATAGCATTTGCGTTGAAGGTCAGCGTACGATATATGATTAGGGAGTATTATAGTACATGTAAGTGAGTGATAGAGTTACATGGAAATGATTAAGGGGTATTAGGGTTGATGTCAGTAAAGGAAAGAGAGAATATGGATGCAAGAAAAAGGGAGGGGAGGAAGGAAAGGGGGAAAACGTGGAGATTAGGACAGATATTTTCTGAAAAGGCGAAGCTACTTCTTTCAGATGAAAGAATTAGGTGCACTGACATCACGGGGGGGGTGGGGGGGAGGGGGCGCCGGGTGATAGTGCTCATCCCTGCCAAAGCTAGAAGTTCAAGACCAGTATTTCAGGATGTATCGATATACTTCCCTGGTAGATTTTTTCAGGTGGCAGGGCAGCGCTCTGGAAGAACCTTAGTTATCAGGAGCAGGTCTATGTTTTACTCTGAATGTTAACAAAAGCATAGCTCTAAGTGAGCCGCTGCATTGTATGGATTAGACTTTTAAATGAGTCTGGAAATCATCAGGAGCAGAGCTCTGAGTGAATCTCTGTGGCAGAGGCATAGCTCTGAATGTGTTTGGGTGTTACCAAAAGGAGACCACTGAGTACTGGGTTCTGAACCAACATGTGTATTATGAGGAGACTATTTGTCACAAAGAGCGCTCTAGGTGATTTTCAGTAATGGTGAGGTAAGAGCTCGGAGTCTGGGCATTGGCAAAGAGTTCTGAGTGAGTCTGGGAATTAACAAGAGTAGAAACATGAACGAACCTCAGTGTTATCTTGAGTGGAGTAGATCTGTGGGAAACACATCAAAAGGCAAACTTTTACTGTACTCTCAGTATTATTAGGTATATATCTGTATATATCACTCGTCAGGTTACAATTATCATTATGAAGATCATCATTATCAAGAGCAGAGGTCGCAGAAGGTTTACAGGTATCAAGAAGAGAGCTTTGAGTAATCCTCAATGTAGTGTGTTTAGAGATTATAATAGTTGTTGATGAAAAAAACTTGGGTAACATGAACAACAAACACAAATTGGGTATTATCAGTGGCTGATCGATTAAATTCTAAGAACAGAGTGTGGAGTGAGCATCTGTCCAAGAGAACATAGAGCTATGACTGACTCCCTGTATATTCAAATGGCTTCTTTCAAAACATGACAAAGGTTGTGAAAAGCAACATGAGCATCGTCTAAAGAAATGCTTTTAGCATGGTTCACCCCCACTTTTTGGCCCAACCTTTCATAATTTAGGACTGATACTGCTGGTTATTCGATTCTGTAAGTACTCGGAGTCCTGTCCTGTCCTGAGACCGAAGTGCCAGTGCTCTGTCTAATTGGTTCACACACAATTGGCATAGGTTACCTTACTTTTAAGTCACTTTTATATGGTACTAGGGGTAGTTAGGGCCATTAAGTTAAGTGTCCCTCGTAGACTACAGCACGAGTTGTGATGCCACGAGTGTGATAAGGTAAAACATGACACCCAGTCTACCACTGCAGGCTGGCAAAAACAGTTTCTGAACTGCAAACTTTAGTTTCTTTCTTTGCCATTTAAAGTAATTGCAATGCCCAAACCTTACTTTTTAAAATATATCTATCACCCCTAAGGCGGACCTAACAAGCCCTAACTAAGGCAGGGTGATTTATACTAAAAAGTAGGACATGTGTTTTTACAAGCTCAGACAGTAAAAAAAAAAAAAACACATGTTGTTTTTAAAGGAGAAAGGCTAGTAGCCCCATTGGCAATTAAAGGGTTACACGCTGACAACTCAGCAGAGCTAACTTCTGAATGGGACTACACAAATGTGATCATTCAAGATATGAAAAGATTTGCCACATTAAACCCAACTTGTTGCTCAAGTCGAATTTAATGTAATATTTATACAAATGGAAACTTTAGAAAGTAGCCATTTGGTTGCCTAAAGTTTTCCAGTGACATATACAGTTGCACACAAACTGCTGTCCTGGAGGCAGCCTCCTGCCCTCCTGAGGGAGGTGTGATTGACTCCCAGTAAGGCTCAAAGAGGGACTACCAATGGAAGAGGTGTGACCTTCTTCTGGCAGGATGGCCAAACAGGGTGTGGGCCCAAAATTCAAACTTCAAAGGGGAAGCTACCTTTAAAGGACAAATGGTAGTCACACACTGGAGGGACTTCTCTTTTTTTGTTTAGCAGACAGACTGGCATCTCAGACAGAAAGGGGTAAGCTGTTTCCAAACCGTTATTTTTGTGAGGGTGTCACCCCCAGGTAGCCACACCTCTGGGATGGGTTAGGGAGTACCACTCATTAAGAGAAGGGTGCTGCCATGTTCGGAGCAGGCATAATGGTGCATTCTGGGTCTGATGCCACACTTCATAGAAAGTCATCACTAGGCAGGAGGGAACCTGGTACCTTATTGGCTAGTATTTGCCACAGCTCCCAAGGGCAAGTAACAGGTAATACAAAAAAAGTGACACCCAAACTTCAGATCACGTCTGTACTCGAGAGGGGTATGAAGGACCGCTTGCTGTTCCTTGGACCAAGAAAAGAAAGGTTGCACCCAAGACTGGACTGCTCTGCTGCACCTCGGGGTACCAAAGAAAGGACTGTGCTTGAAGTGTTCCTCTTGAGGAAAAGCCGTCCGCAAGCCCCAGACTGAGAAGGGATCTCCAAGGATCATTTGGTTGACTCCCTGTCACAGCCACTGGGCCTTAAAGGTTGAAGAAGCCTGCCTTAGCAAGTTGGTCGCCGCTGACTACTGAAGTGCACCCTCATAGACTGAGTCCCAACCCTCAAAAGTTGCACCCGAGGTTGCTAGACCCAGGAGAGTCGTCGGAGTGTAATTTGGTCACCCAGTGAGGAAGGTACTACCACTTAAATGTAACCGCTGGTTTTACTGTAACCGGAGACCAATGGCAACTGGTTTTTAGCCTGACTTCACCCAGACTTCGAGGGACATTGATCCCTGAAACCAAAGTCGCCCCCTGTGTTCGTGGATGAAGGAGTGGCTACAGTTAGATCCTTCATCCCGTGCATCAGGACCACTCCGTTGATTCTTATGGCAGCTCCCCCATAGACCCTGGAACTGGACTAGAAACTACTTTACCTGCAAGGTAACTGTTCAAGTGAACTTTTTTGATTCCTGTGACTGTCTCCCTGTCGGAGTTAGTTGCCACAAGAGTACCTTTATAGCCATTTAGTTACTTGTTGTGGCTAACCCTAAACTGCAGGTCACTATAGATTACAATTATTGACTGCACTAAGTGAAAATCTCCAAAACCATTCAGTGGTAGATTTTTGTTGTTGAGGTGTTTGAAGAGAAAAATACAACCTATTTTTATAATTGTGTTGTGTTCTTAGTTAACTGTTTGGTACTTCTAAATACTTTACACTTGTTCTTTTGATAAACCTGACTGCTCTGAGCCACATCTACCCAGGACTGAACTAAGGTTGCACATACAAACCTGACTGGACCCGATACAGAACTGCACCTTTATTGCATGGTGAGGTCACGCAACCACACCGTATAATAAACCACTTACCACACACATGGGTGTTCTCCAATGAGACTCCATGACACACAAAATGTTTTTATAGAAAAAATATTAGCATTAAGACATAATTCTGATCAAGGATGAGCACTCTATATGGGACTGTACACTACAATATCAACCTTTGTCCATTAATATTGGAAATATTGCTTCATAATGCACCATGGCGTCATGAACCCCATTTTGCAATAATGTCTTTTAGGACTACCCTGTACATAGCCCTCTTCCCCAAGACACACAAACACAGAATCTAGCTTTCCATTCTTTGCTTTCCTTCTGCCGTTGCTCATTCAGTAACATCATGATTTTTAAAACATTGTTATACATTTCTAAAGCCATTGCAACTTTACTGCACTCTCACTCATAAAATTGTTCCAGCACCACTGGATGATGCTGAGGTCCCAATCAGAAGGCAGACTGCAAACTCGACTAAGACATTTTGTCAGTATTAGTGTAAGGATCTGGTGTTTTCAAGCAATCCCTTTTCTGTGTCCCCGTGTATATTCTTGTCTTGTGCTTTTGGCACTGGCCCAGCAGGGACATACGTTCTATGACCAGTGCAGAGGTCTGAAAGAATGGACATGTCACAGGGCTTCTGTGGTACTTATTCTCTCTGAAACCCCACCTTAGAGGAAAGCTGCACTGGTCCCCTCAAGCTGCTCCTACACTGACTAGATAACCTCCGTCCTGACACCATGCACTTTTCTCACAAGCGCGGCTCCTCCGGCCACGGTAGCTGCAAACCTTTTACTAAAAAAAGATAAACAATGTTTATTATCATTTTTTAGTAAAAGGGGTGGGGCCACGGGCTGTGACGAGACCTGCACTCCCCCTCATTGCGCATGTATGTTTGGCCGGCCGTCTCGGGCTGGCCAAAATCATATGCGCAGTAGGCTCTCTCCAGCCTGGCACTGCATTGCTGGGCTGGAGAGAGCAGGCACAGGCTCACAATCTGCCTGGGAGCACCCTGGCTGGGCGCTCCCAGCCAATCTTAACCCTGCTTTGAGCAGCATCAGGATTGGCCGCAGGGCAGGATGGGAGTCTGCGCCTGAAGCCTGCCTACAGCAGAAGAGGAGCAGTGTGGTGGTGATGGCAACTGCGACAATACAGGTAAGTTTAAAAAAAAAAATAATAATAATTCCCCCATGCGCACTGCCCCGCTCCTGTTAAGCACCGCAAGCTGCTCCTGTCTGCTGAGCCAGAACAGGACAAGGACAAGTGAATTGTTTCATGAATGCTGCTGCTCACACCCTCCAGTAACTGACCTGGAGCTGTTGTTTCTGTCCCAACCAGTAAACTGCACAATTTACAGTAGGAAACGTGTTGGAGTTTGGGTCTGACACAGCAGAGACCAGCCCCTATAGCCAATCAGTTTCCGAGCTTCCCCATTGTGCTGGCACCCTTCCTCACACAAAGAGCCAATACATGTTGAAAGCCACTCTCTCCCTTCCCCCTTCCTTCTGCGGCCCTCTGCCACCTACCAAAATCCAAGCCTGTCCCTTTACTGAGGCAGCACTACTGCTATAGCATCACAAATATAGAGTCATCTCACTGTAGTGCCTCAGAGCCTGTGGTGTACGCTTTCAGAGCTGTATCCCTGACGTGAGGAGAAAAAGTAGCACTGTGCTGCCTGCAGTTTGGTATCTGACTTCCCTGTTTGGACAAAGCATTGTTATTCTGATGTATAATACACTTCTCAACCTAAGTTGCCACCCAATGTTATCCAGCGTTAACGGGTATTAGTGAGCATAATGCTATTAACCAACCTGAAATAAAGCAGGAGGAATAGATAGAAGATAATGGAGGATGGAAAAAAAGGTACCACAGCTGTGCGATGACAAAGAGAAGAAGAAAGGAGGGAGAAAGGGCATGAGAGAAAAAGGTGAACATTAAGGAATAAAAGGAGAGGACTAGAAAGTAAGAATGAAGGGTGGGTGGAGGTATACAAGAACGGAGATGTCAAAGACAGTCACTAGAAATAACTAGGCAAAGCAGAGAGACAGTCTGAGGCATTCCCTGGTCTGGAACAACAAAGGAAAGATGGCTAGTGCCTCACAAAAATGATACTGGCTCCACTACGGACCACCAATTTTGTCATTCCTCTTGGCAAGTGCTAAATCTGGAGAAGAATCCACTTGAGAGTCCATAACTTGGCTGTACCATTATGCGTTCCAGAAGCAAGAAGAACATTCAATCAATGGCATATATTATGTGTGTTCACATGTATTCATGTTAACGTGGTGCATCAGAAGGTTATATTTCTGAGGTGCACTTATAAGTAGAAATGTAGAAACATTGAATGCATGTCTTGTAATGATACTTAGCGGCTGGAAAATAACACATGTATACATTTATATTAAATGTATTGGAATCATGGTATCATAGTTGGATGTTATTACAGTTATTCATCATTTATTAAACTTAAGAGAATTGCATGTATAGCTATGTGTTTGAATGTGTGTTGAATTATTTGTTAAATTGACTTAAGGCCTGAAATGTTTTTCCATGTTTAACTCTCAACGTGGGGTTTTGCTCGTATTCCATTTTCTTTATTTGCAGGTGCATCTGCACAAGCCTACAGTTAATGAAAGGCCCATTGTTGGTTTGAGATTAAGGGGTATTGCAGGGTATGTAGGGAAGGACGAGAAGTGCTAACTAGAGGATATGAGGATAAACTTCCCTCTGAGATCCTCGACACGGGAGGTGTCCAAGGTCATCCTGATTTTCAGTTCATGAAATGAAAGCCTAATAGGAGTTGTAGATTCCAAACTGTGTGAAGGTGGAAAACTACTGATGAGAATGATGTAAACTCTAAAAATTCTGCACTTTACTTTGGCTAAAGTGGGTTTATACTGCATACATCTCTCGCCTGCAGAACGTCTACTGAGGTTTATGTTATGTTGAAACTTTTGATTATAATTCTATTCCATGCCTTTCCAGAGAAATCTTTAGGGTTTCCCTTCATTTAATTAGCATATTTAGATTTAATTAGCTTTCAATGATTAGACAGGAGAATCGAAATTTGGACTCTGATCATCAACTACTTTTTATTATCTTTTGCATTGCCGTCACTGAATTACTGGTATGCCTTATGCTTGTACAATTTAACCTCATTAGACACATATTTGCCTTTGGTGATTCTGTACTTGTACAGTATGTTTCTGAGACTCATTTATATAAACATGGCTTTGAATTTCTAATAATACCTTTAAACTTTAATTCCCGCCTCTGAGGTTTAATGTGTGACCGAATGGGTTACACTGTAAATTGATTGAAAGTTTTGTTGTGTTTCTCCTTACCCCATGGAGCTCCTAAAAAGAGTCATTAGAACTAGGAAACTAGAAAATGGGCCAGATGGGTTCTCAGGTGGCAGGATAGGATGGTTAAGATCCCGAAGTAAGGAGAGCTAGAACCCTGTTTTCTAGATAAATTAGTTCCCACAGACCAGTCTCTAGTGCCCATGTCCAGACTTTGGAGATTCAGAAGACAGTAATGTCGGCAGTGGAGGAGTGAGTATCAATAGGTTCAGAAATTGCAGCGGCTCATGTTTAGTTTGTTGAGTCTGTAGATTTGGATGGTGTTTTGCAGAGATGTTTTGAATGTTGTGTGAGTGTGTTGATTAGTGAAGGAGTTGAAGAAGTTATCGACATGGCCCGAGATCCCTGGACAGTATTAAAAGGTGTAAAACGACACCATATTGTATCTGCTAAGTTTGGTGGTGTTCGTTGTGAGACGTCTTTGTCTGCACAGTTGCGATAGGGACTTATATTTGTGTTAATGTGAGACGGTTGGTATATTGGATCTTAATGCGCACAGTGAACCCACACTGATCTGGATGATACCCCGCAGGTCGAGGTTCCATTCAAAGTGTTTGGAACTCTTGTGTGATTAGAAATTGACCATTCTTTAGTGGAGCAGACAAAGGTTATTGTATTTAATTTTGTTATATGTGTGAGATGTTGAGGAGAGTGCGTGCAGATTGTAAAGGAGGGTGAACCGCTGCGAGGAGCGAGATTGGTGTCAGTGTGTCTCGCGGGTTTACGTCAGTTGATCTGTTGGCGCGGGTCTATTGGTTGAAGACTTCATAAGGGGTCACGCTGTGTTTGGTTGTTGTTCCTGAACAAAGGATTGTGTAAATTATGTTATTTTCTGGTTTGAAACAAAATGTTATTGTGATTATTGATATTCGATTGGGGAAAAATGAAATGTTAAGTTACGCAAGATTTGTTTAGAGGAGATATACATGTAGCCAGCAGAGAGGGAGAAAAGGCACCTCAAGAAGATATCCCAGGTCATTATACCAGCAATAAACATAGGGCTCCATAAATGTGTTTGGCTTAGTCAATGCCACAAGATCGCAGAAAAAGAAGGTGCATTGATGTTTTCACGATATGGCACATTTAATTTGAGAATTATTGAAAATCTGAGGAGGGTGTTATATAAGATGAAACCACCTCCTAGAACTGCACAATATGAAGCACTTAATGCTTAGGAACGTGCTGCTCATGTAAGAGAAAAATAAAAATATAAGGGTAGAGCTCGAAGAGTTGTGCACCTATGCGAATGCTAGAAGGGATGCTGAACAGATAAGGTGGAGAACTGATATAATAGAGGGAGTTAGATTGTATCCAGCCTTGACAAGTGAAGCCGGTGTGGGAGAGAAGGAAAAGAAAAGAGACAAGAAACAAAAACAGGGAAAGCAAATGGGACCAGATGATATTTGAAGTCAGCGATAGTGATTCTGGAGATATTTTTTGGATGTGTTACTGTCTGAACATCCACACCATATAATGAGATTTGGGAAGAGGTGGTAATGGCACTGGTGGTAATGGAAAGATTATGTTTGCCACTGTCCCAACAAATGTGACTCCTATTCCTGTGAGGGTCACTCCGGCTAATGTACATTATGAGCCAAGAGGCGAGGGTTCATGAATTTGTGCTCCAGTTGATCCTACCCCAAACACTGTAGGTGCTCTTACTGTCCCATTTACTATTAGCCCTGTGGTTCCTATGTATAAACCTGAAAGCCCAGAAAAAAAGACTTATAATTTGGCTGTCACAGGTGCAGTTGGTGGGTCAAGTAGAGTTGCAGTGGGTCCTGATACTAGAGAAATTGTTCCCTTAGTTAGAAAGCATACAAGTATGCAGAGTGTGGCGAGTGCAGGTTCAACTTTAAATCTCTCAGGGTGTACTTCAATAGGCACTTACCAGAAAATGGCAACTGCTGGAACACCCATATGGGAACCGCCTTCAAATCTCAATAGCAGAGAAATGGGAATGTGTCCAAAGTTCATGTGGTAACACAAACTATTAGCGCCAAGAAAATAGATGAGTGGGTGAAGGCTTTCAATGATGATGCCCCTTCAAGAGAAAGCACGAGTACCCAGTTGAGTCAGGGAACAATTCAGCCACTGCCAAGGAGAACTTGGCGGATATAATGAAACTGAAATTAGAATTAGGTGAGATGAGATGACAAATGGAAATCTTGAATTTGATCGCTTAGGTACTTATCATGAGAATTAACTCGTGTTCATGCGTAAGGACATTACTAAAACTCAGGACAAGCTCATGATAAATTAGCGGAGTTCACTGGCCCTCCGGACAGATGTTATCGCCACTAGGAAGGCAGTTTTTATGGTTAGGAGCCTGACAGGATGTTTGTGTAGTAGCTCAAAGAGAGCACACATCAAAAATGTGTGAACTGAGTTCCCACTGTGGCATAATGAAAGGAGCTGGTAGAACATATATGTTTAAGATCTCTAAGAAACCTATTTACAATAGGGAATTTAAAAAGGAATGACTGACCTGGCAACCACAGAAATGCCAATTTGGAAGACAGATAAGCACAACCCTGCTGGGCTAGGGTAAGAATAAACAAAATAACTTGGGAAAGGGGTGCAGATAAGGGGACAATTTGTTTACCTGTACACCATGCCACAAACGTATTCCAACAGTAGGCATATTCGTCTTGGTGGAATGGCATCTGGATGCCAAGATAAAATTGCAGACTTCAGGCAGAAGGTCAAAAACTATCAACTGTCACCGCTCATCCATACAGGCAAAGCAATTTCAGATTTAAGTGTAGAACCCTGCCCTGTTGCAGCGATAGAAGATCCTTCCGAAGAGGCAGCCTGATCGGAAGACCAGTGGTCATTTTCAACAACTCGGGATACCAGATTCTCCATGCAGTCAGAAGCTCCAAGAATGGCTTCGGCTCAGTCGATCCTGATCTTCTTGAGAAATCTGGGCTGGAGTGGTATTGGTGGAAAGGCGTACTGGAGGCCAGAGCTCCAATGAAGACGAAAAGCGTCTCCGAGCATCAGCCGCCTTGGAAACTCCAGCATGCAAAACTGCTGACTTTTGGGGGGTCTTTACAGAGGCAAACAGATCCAACCAAGGCTCTCCCGCTCTTGGAAGAGACTTTGCCCCACCTCCGGATGGAGACACCATTTGTGATCTGCTAGGCATCGACGGCTGAATTTGTCCACCCTGGCATTCAAAGACTCTGCTAGGTGTTGAATGCCCAATCATTTGCCCAGACTTTGAGCCATGTCCAGAGGCACTGCGCTTCTTGACGAAGGGTCCAGGACCCTGCCCCACTTTGTTTGTTGCAATATCATGGGGCAGTGCTATTGTCCTCCAGTACATGTGCCAGCCTTCCCCTGACTGAAGGAAGAAAGGCTTTCAATGCCAGCAGATCACTTGGAGCTTCAACAGGTTGATGTGGAGTGCGGATCCCACAGGAACCCAGAGCCCTCTGATCCCACCTCTCCCAGGTGGCCACCTCAACCCAGAAGTGACACATCTGTCCATACAGTCAGCTCTGGTTGGGGAAGGGAGAGAGATTTGCCACTGCCTCAACCTCAGTTCGGTAGCCACCACCGTAGGTCTTTTGCAGTTTCTTCAAGATCGAGCCCAAGTTGTAGCGATGCCCCTGATGCAGTGCCCTCTGGAATCTCAGGTCCCACTGCACAACCCTCATATACCAATGTGCATGTGTCACAAGAATGATGCAGAAGGCCATGAAGCCAAATTGCCTCAGTCAGACTCACTGAAATCCAGGACAGAAGCTGAAGCATTGCTATTATAGCATGAATATCCCGGACATGCCATTCAGGAGGATAGGTCTGAAACTGCACGGTGTCCAGAACAACTCTAATGAAAGGGAGTGTTCGAGAAGGAGTCAGGTGTGACTTTGGCAAGCTGAGAGTGAATCCCAGTGAGGGCAGAAGGTTCGCTATAGTCTGAAGGTGGGAGACTACTTCTCGGGGTGAACCGGCCTTCAAGAGCCAATTGTCGAGGTACAGGAAGACTGGTATCCCTGATCTCTGCAGATGAGCTGCAACCACCACCATCACTTTCATGAACACTCAAATGGTGCTGGTAAGACCAAAAGGAAGCACAGTAAACTTAAAGTGCTCTTGGCCGACTGTGAACCACAAATAACGCCTATGGGTGGGCAGCATGGGGATGTGAATATAAGCATCCAATAAGTCCAGCAATACCATCCAGACTCCTGGGTCAAGGGCAGACGGGGCTTGAGTAAGCATAAGCAATTTTAATTTCTCCTTTTTCAGGAAGAGATTGAGAAGGTACAGATCTAGTACAGAATAAAGGTCGCTGTCCTTCTTGAGCACCAGAATGTAGCATGAGTAGCAACCTTGACCTACTTCTGGTTCTGGCACTTTCTTTTTAGCTCCCTTGACCAAGAGATCCAACACTTCCTGACACAGTAAGGTGGACCTCCATCATCTGGGTGTAAGTAGGTGGCATGGGTGGGGGAAGTCACAAAGGGGAGTAATTTGGGGGAGATGGGAAGCACAACAGTCACATGCTATTGACTTCCAGTGGTAGAGGTGATCGTGTATCCGCCCTCACACCCCCCCACACTGGATGCCCATGTTGTCCAGAGGGCATACTTATGGGGTTTGGAGGTTGCGACTGCTGGATGGGTGGGGGTTTTGGGGAGTGACCAGGGGCCATGGAAAGGCCAGAGGATATGGCCATAGCCCAACTGTACTTGAGGTGCTTCAGGACTGAGTGTGTCCTAGCTCCAAAGAGACGAGTGCCATCAAAGGGCATTACCATGAGAGAAGCCTGGAAATCCCCTGTAAAGATAGTGGTTCTCAGCCAGGCATGGGATCTCATTGCCACTGACAATTAAATTGCTCTACTTGGTGAGTATGTTGTATTCAATCCACATTGGATGGCGAACATTGCTGCATTCCTTCCATCGGCAATTGCCTGTGACAGTATTGCTTGTGCCTCTTCAGCGACCATTGAAAGCACTTGCACAACTGAATTCTAGATCGTGTGGATACATCAGCCCAACAGGCATGCCTTGTTCACCAGCCACAATGCTAGGCTGGCAGAAGAGAAAACCCTCTTACCAAAGGTGTCCTTACTCTTGGATTCCCTGTCCGGTGGAGTGGAAGGAAACCGCCATGGTTATCTCAGGATCTCGAGGCCTGGACTACGAGGCTCTCTGGGGTTTTGTGCTGAATGAGGAACCTGGGATACCCTGGGGAGGGCGATGGCAGCAGGCAACTGTCCTATTCACCGGAGCCCTGGTGCAGGGCTTGGACCAGGCCCAAAGAAGGACATCTGTAAGTGTTTTATTAAAAGGGATTAAGAGTTCGGACGGAGTAACTCCTGGCTGGAGCACTTCTGTAAAGACATTTGTCTTGACTGCCACCCATGATAGCTGAAGGTCCGGGACCTCAGCCCTCCTCACCACCATAACAAATGAGGCACTGTCCTCTGTAGCCATGGTAGGGGAGAGACCAAGCCAGTGTCTGGGGAGGTGCCCAAACCAATGGCATCTGCCAAGTACTCATACAATTTTGTCCTCAAATTTCTTCTATAGGGTACTGGTAACCATAAGGGCCCTCAGACCCCTCCCTTTTGACCCCAAGTCCAGGCCTATAGAGAGAATAAGGCCCTGGCAACAATGTGAGGGGTCTAAACCCTTCCCCCCTGCACCAGAGCCAGCGTTGGATGATGCCTAATCGGCTTCATGTCGGAGTTAGGGATGACAATAGGGATGGCGCAGCAATGGGGTGTCAGCAGCATCAGCACTGGAGCTGGCAGTGGGGAAGGTTGAGGTGGCTCAAACAATGTTGCTTCGAATCCATCAACCGATTTAAGAGGCCCAACAGGTGTAGGAGCCGGCTCTGCTGGTGGAAGACCAGTAGGGGCCCTCCCAAGCCCAGGGGGCCCAAAGGCACTCCAGCAGACACAGGCCGACCAAATATGAGGAGTACAGTCTCATAAAATTCTTGTAACTGCGAGAAGGTTATTCTGGCTCCCAGAAACTCTGGAATGCGTGGAGATAGCCCAGACGATCGCTTCATCACAGTTAGGCCTCAAATGTCAGCTCTCCCTAGTGTCATCAAATGACTGACGGATGTGGTGAAGTCGATGATCTCTTTGATGTCTTACTCTTATGGAAATCAGGTAAGTGGGACTTACCTGGCATCACAGACAACGAGCGGATGGAGTGCGGCTTCTCGAACGATCTCGGGACCTTCCTCTTGAACAAGATCTTGAGTGTCGCGTGAAGCTTAAGGAACCATTCCCTCAAAGCCTTGAGGTGCATGGCACAGCAGTCAATGCAGGTCTTGGCATCGTGGTCATGCTCCAAGCACTAGCGGCCACCAAATATGGGTCTGTATCTGACATCTGTTGATGGCATGCACCACATGGTTTGACCCCAGCTTTCCTAGGAGACATTCAGATACCACAAGACAAGGTCTCAAAAAACATCTCGTCAAAAAGGGTCAGTCAAAAAGATGAAGTAGCTCTGCCCCGATCTGTGCTGACTGGCACAGAAAAAAAGGAACTGGCTTCAACGTGCTGGGGTGACGCCTTTATATACACCGTGCATGTCACTACCAGCGCAGACAACACCACACAGAGCAGAATATCACCGCCTATGGGCACGTAGGGGTAGTGCTCACACAAAAGTTCAGAATCCAATCTGATGCCTGGGGATTATTCTAAGGTAAGAAACCCATGGCTAGAAGTCTATCAGATCCATGACTCCAACATTCAGCGACTTGCAACTTCACTTCACAGTTTATGATCGCCTTACGGTGCATGAGCATACATTCATCATATGTCTTGGAGTCATGTCCCAAGCCCAAACACCAAAGGCACACCTTATGCGGGTCTGTTCCCGACATTTGTATAAGACATTCACAACATGGTCTGAACACTGTAGTTTTAGATGGGAAATCATTCTCTAGCACCCTGGATTTCAATTTAAGAAGGTTGTCACTACCAAGAAAAAGGGAGCGGAGCTATTGTCCCTGTTTGATGCACCAATAGAAATAAATGACATCAATCAGGCTGTTTACATTAAAAAGCCCTGAAGAACTAAATGGGCGTAATGCCCATCACACAAGACCCGACTCTGCAGGCAGGCATGTTTGCTAAATGTGTACACCAATGCCCCCACAGATTCCTGACAGATGTCTAGAACTGGGACTCCTCTAGCTAGCATAGTGGTATCAGCTTCAGCTCTGGTGGAATGAGCTCTCAAGCCCTCAGGGGGGTCTTGACCTTTGTTTAGCAGAATTTTACACAGTCGTTCTAGAGATGGTTCTTTTTGTGAACTGCCTTTCCTTTTTCCGCACCCACAAATCCAACAAACAGTTGATCACTCAACGAGAAGTCTTTGGTACATTAGATGTAGAACAACGACACTCTTTTTAGATGCAGGTGGTGGAGTCTTTACTCTTCCTTGGGGTGGGGAGGGAGGGGAGTAGGCACTGTGATGTTCTGCTTGACGTGAAAAGGTATGACTACCTTTGGTAAGGACCTAAGGTACAGCTCAGCTGAGGACCAGGGTGGTTAGATCCGGGAAATGCAAGAAAGCTGAAATGGTAGAAAGGTACGCTTTAACTATGCCCAAAGGAAGGCCTTTGCTGGGCAGGGCCTAAGGCAAACAAAAGAACTTCAGGCAAGTGTGTAGACAGAGGATCAACCAATCTGGCAGCACATCAAACCAAATGTATCCCATCGGCAAGCATAAATCATTTTTGTGGAGGGATGCCTGGCTGATGGACTGACATTGCACACTTGGGCAGGAAGTCAGATACCCTCAACTGTTGCCACCAAAGCCCCTCACATGTAGATGGAGCATGAAGGTTCAAGTTCAGTACTTTGCCCTGTGTTGCTGTGACAGGAGATTCTCCTGAGAGGGCAGCCTTATCGAAGGACAGATGCTCATGCTCAAAAGTTCAGGATACCAGACTCTCTTTGCCCAATTCAGAGCCATTAAGACAGCTTGGGGCAGGTCGTGCCTGATCATCTTAACTCCGTGCAAGCATGGTATCGGCAGAAAGCCACTCTAAGCTTCACCCTAGGAAAAATGCTTCTCCGACCAACAGCTGCCTTGGAAGCTCAAGTATGCAGAAGTGCTGATATTGTGCATTCTTGGCTGTAGGGAATAGATCTAACCAAGGTTCTTCCCAGTCTCTGAAGAGACCTTGCAACTTCTCCAGCTGGAGACACCCATTGTTATCTGCGAGTCATTGATGGCTGAATTTGTCTGCTTTGGTGTTGGAAAGCCCACCAGATGTTGAACAACCAGGAAAATGCCCTGACATTCAGGTCATGTCCAGAGACGCATGGCATGTTGACAAAGGATCCAAGACCCCATAATGCCCTGCTTCTGGCTATACCTCATGGCAGTGGCGTTGTCTGTGAACATCTGAAACATCCTCCTCTTGATGGAAGGAAGAAATGCCAAGCAAAGCATTTTCAGCTCCAACAGGTGGAGCCGAGATACTGCTGGAGTCCTCCGATCTACACTTCTCCAAGATGGCCACACTAGCCCACGATGACACATCTATCACCACAGTCAGCTTTGGCTGGGGAAGAGAAAGGGGTATGACACTGGCCCACTCGTGGTTTGTAAACTTCCCATGCAGATCTTTTGTAGTAGTCTTCAACTTCAGAGAAAAGTTGGAGAAATTCCCTTGATGCTGCACAAACTGGGACTTCAAATGTCACTGCAGACCCCGCATATGCGAACAGGCATGCTTCCTCAAATCAAGGACAGAGGCTGAAACATCAGAATCGTAGTCTGGATATCCTGGGTTCGCTGCTCGGGAGGGTAGACCCTGTATCCAGAACAGCTATTAAGAAAGGGAGAGTCTAAGGAGGAGTCAGGAAATCCCGACTTCCACAGATGTGCTGCAACCACCACCATCACTTTGGTGAATACCTGAGGATCTCTGTTAAGGTCAAAGGGGAGTACAGCAAACTGATAAAGCTCTTGGTCTTCTGTGAGCCACAGATAACACCTGTAAGTAGACAGGACAGGGATATGAGGTACACATCCTGCAAGTCTAGCACTACCACTGAGTATCCAGGGTCGATGGCAGACAGGACCTGAGTGAGCATCATGAATTTCTACTTTTTTAATAAGTTATGGAGAGGATGTAGATCTAGGCTAGGACTCAGGTCACCAGCCTTTTTCAGCACTAGAAAGTAGTGAGAATAAAACCCATGACTGACTTCTGATGCCAGCACTCTCTCAATGGCTCCTTTGCCCAGAAGAGTCAGCACTTCCTGTTGCAAGAGTGAGCGAAAACTGGTCCTTTGTCAGCATTTCAGAGGATGTTGGCAAAGGTTGCAGTTTGTGTTTTAAAGGCAGGCATAGCCCTGCTAGACAATCTGAAGCACTCGTTTATCTGAAGTACTCTCCCGCCATTGAGGCAGATGGTGCCGAATCCTGCCACCAACAGGGTGGCCGTGATGGTGTGAGGCAAGTTAAAGGGGCTTTGAGGCATAGGCTGCCTAGGAGGGGGAAGCATATTGGGTATACCTCTGGCCTTGTTTCACCACAAGGCTTGTGGGAGTGGTGTCTGTGGCCAAAAAGGAATAAGGTGCCTGGTGGCCATGGTGGTTAGCAGGAAAAGAATGTGGCTGATAGCCCCTTTTGTAGCCACAGAAGGGGGGGGAGCAGAAGGCGGTATGCAGCTGTCACAGGGCCACAGTGAGCCCAACTTCTTGGCATGGGCACCAATATCCTTGAAGCTTTTAACTGCCAAATCCACCTTGTCACCAAACAGGCAAGTGCCATCAAAGGGCATGTCCAAAAGGGATTCCTGGACAACTCCAGAAAAGCCGGTTGATATCAGTCATGTATAACATCAAAGCGCAACTGTGGAAGCAACGGCTCTGCCCAGCGAGTTGGTGATATTCAATCCGCCTCTGTGTCTGAACTTTGCCGCATCTCTCCCTGCAGCATTAGCTTGAGAATACTGCTCAGGCCATCTCCTAGACCACAGGCAGCACTAGAATAAATGTATCCCATGCAGTATGAGAATATGGGCCCAATAAGCACACACTGTTCACTGACTGCAGTGTAAGGCTGGAGGAAGAGAAAATCCTCTTTCCAAATGTATACAGCCTCCTGGATTCCATATCCTATGGTGAAGTAAGAAACATGCCAGGGTTGATATTAGAGGTAGATTCCTGGCAAACAGGTTCTCAGGGATGATGGCTGAGGAAGGCTTGGTCCCAGGAGTGGGGCAATGGCAGCAAAAGACAGTTCTGTGGACAGAAGTGCCTTTGGAGGGCTTGGCCCAGGCCCGAGCCGGACATCAGTGAGGGCTTTATTGAGGGGCAGTAAGGTTTCTGAGAGGGACTCCCTGGGTTGAAGCACCTCTGCCAAGACATTGGTTTTGACCTCAACTGAAGGCAGCTGAAGGTCCAGGACCTTAAGCCGCCCTCAAGATCAGCATCGCAAAGGAAGCCCCTTCCTCTGTATCCACTGTAAGAGGACAATGGAAGCCAGCACCTAGTGAGGTGTACAGACCACTGGCATCAACCAGATATATATATATATATATATATATATATATATATCCTGTGTTTCAAGCCAGACGCTCTGCTAGTCGGTTGGAATAGCCATAGGGATCCTCAGTTCTCCATTGTGTTCCTTGGAGGGTCTTTCTGGTAAATAGGTCTCCATCCACAATTCAGGCCATATGGACCTGATCGGCACTAGGACAGACGTCGTGCAAGGCTTGTCTAGCTCAGTATTGAAGTTGTGAATCAAGATGGGTTCAGCACAGTCGATGGGCATTACAGATGCAGAGAACTACGCCATTAGAACCGTCTGCGAAAGAGGTAGCCAAGTCGCGGCTGGGGTTGATTTGGATCCACCAGCGCATCCAGAGGACCTAGCTGGCACTGAGGGTGGACCTGCCTGTCCTTCCCAAACCCATCGGGCCTGAAGGATCAATAGAGGGGTCTAGCTGTCCAAAATGAGGTTCTTAACCTCATAAAATTCAAAGTTGGGTGAGGGTTGCTCTGGCTTTGAGAAAATTGGGGAAGCGCAGAGCACAGAACAAGAGTCAAGCGCAGGCTCCACAGGGACAATCTGGGAGTGGAGCCTGGACATGAGCATCATTCTCGTGTCTCATAATATGAATGGGACACCGCAGAGAAGTCAAACAGTGCTTCGACTTCTTTTCGTGGATTTACCTTAAGAAGTCTGGGATCACGATGATGACCAGTGCAAGCCTCGCTGAGAGTGGTGCCGGGACACCCTTGTGAACGAGACCTTGAGCAGTTCACAGTTATGTGGTGAGTGGCCAGAAGCTTCATAGTCTCTTGCAGATGGCCTTCAGATTCATTGTCCTGCAATCCACGCAGGCCTTAGAGTCGTGGTCCTGTTTGAGGCACGACAAACACACTAAGTGGGGGATCTGTCACCAACATTTGCCTCTGACAGCCACCACAATGCTTGAAAAATGTTGGTTTCCTTGGAGACATACTCCAAAAACAGGTGAAAAAAGGTACCCAGTGGTAATTCGACCAAACAGTTGAAAAATTCAATCAAATAAACCACTGAGGGGAGCTCGTCCAGATCTGCGCTGAAGGTGTGGAATAAAAAGTTATTTGCCTTTGGTAATGCCTTTTCTGGTAGAGACTGTATCTAGCTACATATTCCTTACCTTAGAATTTCCCCAGGCGTCAGACTGTAGAGATGGGGCCACTCACCTGAAAAGCAGGATGTCTGCAGGGGCAATGGTATGCCCCACGACCTCCTGGAACACCTCTCAGCACTTCCTGCTGGACAGAGAAACCCCAGCAGGTGTCCCAAAAGGACAGAGGGAGTGGAAGAGAAAGAGACAAAACACTGCCACGTCTTGCCGGTCCAGCCAGGCACCCTGTATCTTCGAGGTGCAGGTCGTTGTTGACAGAGCGATAGTAGAGTTAGTGCACTCAACTTCCTTGAAACTGAATCTCTGTTTCTGATATGGGCACAGGAGCAGTAGAAGAACACCGGGATTCTCCTGCACTTTTCTTGGATAATAATAACTGTTGGCACAATTACTAACACTGCATTACCAAAAACCCAAACTAAGTACCATAACAATAAGTACTGCGACACTAGGGCTGGCTTCACAGAGATTCACTGTTGCACACTACAATTAGAACTGTGGTTGCACTTATCATGCACAAGAAAGACAAACCAGGGCATTAGTTATATCACATAACTTTCCTGCATGCATAGGGTAAACTAAAAGGAACAAAAACAATCCAAGTAATACAAATGTCCACACTTGGTTCAAACAGTTAGGGTGGCATAGTCTGGTTTGGTTTCACTGTGTGTGTGAAAAACACTTCAAAAAGCAAATTCCTCAACCCTGAAACACAGGCATGAATGACACAATTTAAATCCAAGAATTATGCTATTAGAAAAAGAAAAGTCACGTAAATGCTCTTTTGAAATTGCACTGTCACTTTTTGTAGTACTTGAGCTCAAGCAGATTTCCTGAAGCACATTTAGGCAAGTAACTACAATAATAATGTAGAATGTTCAGAAATTCATTTGTCTCTTCAAGTTAAGCACTCTGCCAAAATACAAGGTCTGAAATACACCAGCTGTTCTAGGAAAGTGTGGCGCTCAAAGAACAAACTCCCTGGAGAATACTAGTCACTTAGTTGCAGTCTTTTCCAGAGTGTTAGAGGAATGCTTGGTGTCAGCTGGTACAGGAACGAAGAAAAGAATTGCCTCAAAAGTCCTGAATGCGAGGATGACAGCAGGGGCTGGACTGCCAAGTCAGATGCTGAGATCAGGAAGCAAAACAAAGCCAAGCAGGGAGGCATTCTTCACTCTGCTATTTATAGCCAATCAGGAAAGCAGTTGAGTTTCCACATGTGGATGAGTCACCACACCCAATTAGAAGTACATGTCTACACCTGCTCACATTAGCAAACAAGCATTGATAAAACCAATTTTGTAACACAGCACAATATGTTTACTTAGAAACATGAAGGTTTGACCAAGAACAGAGATATGATTTAACCCTAGTCCCTGGGGATGCTGACAGAACGCAGAAGGCACCTTGGGGATTCCTGACACAGACTGGATCCAGAAGATTTTCAATGAGTAGTTCTTTTGCACATCAGTAAGCTCCATGTGTGTCAGAAGGGAAGTCTGCGGTACCTATATAGGCACAACCTAGGCATGCTGACATCGGTTTCTTTTGATGACTTTCCACGGAAGAAGTGCAGAGCCATGAAAAGCATTGACCACTAGTGTGTATAACTAGGGTCCAAAATGGAACAGCCCTATCCCTCCAAATCTGTTTGCATAGCTGAGAGAACAAGTGGGTCGGTAAGGAATCTGCAGCTAGATAGTGTCTCTACCAGTTAAGGCATTACCGAAGGCAAGTTATTTGTTCATCTGATAGAGGCTTATAGCCACAGATCCCTTACCTTAGAATAGATACCCAAGCAATACGAGCCCCGGAGGTGAGTCTGCGGACCAATTTCCAATGAGGAAGTCCTGCATGACTGAACGGGCAAAGTGCCCATCACTACTGACCCGACTGTCCAAGCAGTAGTGCTTTGTGAATGTGTGCAAAGAGGCCCATGTTACTGCCTGTCATATATCTAGGACCTGAACTCCGTGTGCTAATGCAGTGGTCGCAACTTCACCTCCTGTGGAATGAGCTTGCAAGCCCTCAGGGGCCTGCTTTTTGGCCATTGCGTAGCAGATCCTAATGCTGAGTCCAACTCTCTTCTTCATGTTCCATCCTTCCTTCGCTCCAACAGACCCCATGAAGAGTTAGTCATCCATCCAGAATTCTTTTGTTTGACCAAGGTACAACAGCGCTCTTTTTGGGTCCGGACCGTGTAGTCACTCCTTCTTTTAGAGGGATGTGGAACAGCATAAAAAGTATGCAAGGTGATGAATTGGCCTATGTGAAATGGAGTGACCATTTTTGGAATAAAGGAGGGTATTGTGCAAAGCATCAGCTTTTCAGGATACATGGTAAGGAGGCTTGGATCACAAGGCTCTTCGGGAAGATGTATTTACCATGCGGAAGGCTGTCTTGATTGTAAGGAGCCTAAGGGGACAATTATGCAGAGGCTTGAAAGGAGCACACATCAAGAATGCTAGTACAAGATTAAGGTCCCACTGAGGCATGATAAATGGCAACGAGGGAAAGATGTACAAGACCCTTTAGAAACCTATTTACAATAAAGGACTTGAAGAGGGATGGCTAGTCAGACAACCAAAGAAGAGAAGGAAGAGCATAGAGGTAGCTCTTGTGAGTGCCCAGAGAAAAGCCCTTCTGGGCAAGAGAAATAAAAAGGAGAACCTGAGAAAGGGGAGCCAAAAGGGGATCAACTGAATTTTCTGCACAATGTACCTCATTTTTTTTTTCTAACAGCAGGTGTATACTGTTTTGGTGGAGGGACGTCTGGCTGCCAAGATGACATTATAGACTTTAGGAGGAAGGTCAAAAGCTGTCAGCTGTCGCCACTCAATCTCCACTCAAGAAGGTGGAGGCTGGAAAAGTTTAGGTAGAGGACCTTTTCCGGCTGCAGCGACAGAAGATCCTCCTGAATAGGCAGCCTGATCAGAGGATTGATGGCCATGCTCAGTAGCTCAGGATATTAGACTCTCCATGCCCTGTCTTGAGCCATAACAATGACTTGGGCCTGGTCATTCTTTATCTTCTTGAGAACTGTGGGCAAGAGTGTTCTTAGCGGAAAAGCATGCAGGAGACCTTCGCTCCTCTTGAGACGAAAAGCGTCTCTGAGTGGGAGCTGCCTTGGAAACACACAAAACCGCTGACACTGCACGTTCTTGGCAGCAGCAAAATGATCTAACAAGACTCTCCCCACTGCTGAAAGAGACCTTGGACCACCTCCAGATGGAGGCATCACTTGTGATCTGTGAGGCATCTTTGAGTGCGTCCACTCTGGAATTCAGCAAGACTGCCAGGTGCTGAACCACCAGGGAAATGCCCTGATGCTCTATGTCCAGAGACACAGAACCTCTTGTCAAAGGGTCCAAAACCCCACCCTGCTGTTTGCTGTATACCACATGGTGGTGGTGTTGTCCATTAACACCTGTACTAGCCTTCCCTTGATGGAGGGTGGAAAAGTTTTGAAATGCCAGTCAGATTGCCCGGAGCTCCAGCATGTTGATGTGGAGTCTGGATTCCACGGAGACCCGAGTCCTTTGAGCTTCACCTCTCCCATGTGGCTCCCTCATTCTATGAGTGACTCATCTGTCACTACTGTGAGATCTGTTTGGGGGAAGAGAGGAGTCTGCCACTGACACAATCACAGTTCTCCGTGAGCAGAACCAGGTTGGAAAAATTCCCCTGATGTTGTGCCCACTGGAACTTCAGCTCCCACTGCAGAGCCCACATCTGCCAGCGGGCATGCATCACTACCAGGATGCAGGAGATCATGAGTCCCAACAGCTTCAGGGTCTGTCTCACCAAAATCCAGGAAAGAGACTAAAACATTGTCATCATAGTCTGAATATCCTGGACTCATTGTTCAGGAGGACATGCACAAAACTGCACTGTGTCCAGAACATATCCAATGAAAGGGAGTATCTGAGAGGGAGTCTGGTGTGACTTCAGTATATTGATAGTGAACCCTAGCAAAAGCAGGAGCTCTGCCGTAGTCTGGAGGTGGGAGATGACAGTCTGGGGTGAGCCTGCCTTCAACAGCCAGTCATCGAGATAGCTGAAGACTGGCACCCCTGATCTCCGCAGATAAGCTGCAACCACTGCCATCACATTGGTGAACATCATAGGGGTGCTGGTAAGGCCAAAGGGAAGCATTGCAAACTGAAAGTGCTCATGGCCTACGGTGAACGGCAGTTAACTCCTGTGTGCAGGCAAGACAGGAATGTGAATATCTGCGTCCTGCAGGTCCAACACTACCAACAAGTCTCCTGGGTCCAGGGCTGAACTAACATGAGCCTTTTGAACTTCTACTTGAGAGAGTGGTTGAAGAGCCGTGGAACTAGCATAGAACGAAGGCCGCTGTCCTTTTTTGCTCAGAAAGTAGCAGGAATAGCACCCATGACCCACTTCTCATGTTGACACCTTCTCTAAGGCTTCCTTTGCCAAGAGAGCTATGATTACCTGGCAGTGAAGGATTAGGTGATCCTTTGTAAGCCTCCCATATTATGGTGGCCTGGGGGAAGGGTTGTCACAAACGAAAGGGAGTAGCACCTTTGGACGATCTGCAAAACCCACCTATCTGATGTTATTGCCTGCCAGTGTGGCAGGTGATTCTGGCTCATGCTGCCAGCTAGATGCCCATGATGGTATGGGGGCAGATTATGAGGGTTTGGAGGTTGCGGCTACCAGGGAGTACAGCACGGTACAGCACCCTCGGCCACCTAGAGGCTGAGAAGCATGTGCTGTGCAGTGGTTGGGAGGGTATTGGTGTGCCTGGGAGGGGGCTAGCACAGCTGGCAGTCCCTTCCATAGACACAAAAAGGAGCAAACAACAGTTTGTGGGTGACTTGGGGGCCATAGAATGGCCCAAGACCCTGGCCGCAGCCCTATGGTCTTTAAAGCACTCCATGGCCAAATGTGCCTTGTCTCCAAAGAGAAAGGAGCCTTAAAATGCCATGTCCATCAGAGATGATTGGATATCCGTTGAAAAGTCAGTCGTACTAAACAACGTCTGGTGCCTGAAGGTCACCATCGATGATACTGCTCTGCCAAGTGAGTCGGTCGTTTCAAGTCCACAAAGGATGGTGAACTTCGCTGCATTTCTCCCATCGGCAACAGCTTGGGACAGCATGGCCCAGGCCTCCTCCGGAACTGTTGGCAGAACCTGTGCAACCATGTCCCTCAGCGCATGGGAGTAGTGGCCCAAAAGGCATGCAGTATTCACAGACTGCAATGTCAGGGTGATGGAAGAGAACATCTTTACCAAAATGTCCAGGCTCTTAGATTCCATCAGGGGGTGTGTGGTTGGGAATGTGCCAGGACTTACATGAGAGGTAGAGGTTTGGACCACCAATTTCTCTGGGGTAAGGGTTGGGTGAGGAAGTCTGGGTCCCCTGGAGCAGGGCAGTGGGCAAATGTCCTTTCCACAGGAGCCCCTGTGCTGGGTTTGGACCATGTTTCCAGGTAGACATCTGTGAGAGCTTCGTTGAACAGGAGTAGCGCTTCTGAAGGGGAAACTCCCGATTGCAGCACCTCCATCAATACATTAGTCTTGACTTCCACCAAGGGCAACTGACAGTCAAAGACCTTGGTTGCCCTCTGCACCACCACCACTGCGAATGATGCTCCCTCATCCGTTGCCATGGTAGAGGGAGAAAGCATACCAGTATCTCAAGACGTATCCAGTCCTCTGGCTTCACACAGTTCCTTACAACAGTCCATGCCAGGATCTTCATAGGGCTCGTATTCTTTGGAGTCCAGTGAACCCTCCCTCTCCTCCCCGAGTCCAAGCCTGTAGGAATTGGGCTCAGGCTCAGCCTCTAAAAACAGCACTGAACGATGCCCCTCTGGCTCCATACTGGAGACAGAGATCAGAATGGGGGGGGGGGGAGGGCGGTGCCGAAAGCATCGAAACTGGCAGCGGGGAAGTTCGGGGTGGTTTGACCGGCACCGGTCTGGATCCAGAAAAGGATCCTCAGGGTCCGACTGGAGCCAAGGCCAAAGCCACTGGAGCACAACCAGAAGGAGCCCCTGCTGACTCCTCGTGCGTGTAAGTGCACTGAAGAATCGGCTTTCCCAAAAATGTGGAGCATGGACTCATAGAATTATTTTAGTTGGGTGGAGGTTGCTCCGGCACCCAGAAAATTAGGGAGGTGGAGATGTGACCGAGGCACAGGCCCAACTGTGAAGCCAGGCCTTGATACAAGACGGTCCCTCATCTCGTTGGCCGACGGACCAGGTGCAGTCAAAGACCACATCAACGTTTTTCTTCTTATGGGGTGACTTACCCAAGTGGCCCAACGACCTGGATTGCAACTAGGATCTCAGACTCTGCTTCTGCTCCCAGGACCTTCCTCTCGACCAGGACCTTGAATGCTGCAGTGCCGCAAGCCACACTGTCAGGGGTTTCAGGCCCTCAAGGCCTGCAGGTTCATGGGGCGTCAGTAAGAACACAACTTGGGGCATGGTCTGGCTGGAGGCACCAAAGGCATACAAGGTGCAGGTCAGTCACCAACATCAGCTGATGACAGGTACCATAGGAAATAAGTAAATCAAAAGAGTTCACTGTTCCAAACAAAAGAGAAAAAAGGAAAGGAACGGATTCTGACGACACTTCTGAAGTTAGATGCAAGAGCCCTCACACATCCAATGGATGTAATGCTTCATCATAGGGCCAGCTCCTCGTCAGACTGGCGCTGCAATGTCTGATGGGCCCCCGAGGAGGCTCTTTGCTGGAGATCTGGATTTGAAGTTTGTGCCGTGATTGAAGTAGGGATAAATTTAAACCTATCCTCAGGAAAGAGCAGGAGAAAAAAGGGGGTTAAAATTGGCTCAAGGGCCTCAGAACAATATGTTTTAATAAGCGTCGAGGCTCTCGTTCAATATTAAAAACACAAGGAAGTGGAATAGGAATAAAGTTCCACCACTCTGCTTAGTGGTGTCCTAGACTATCAAGAAATTGATCAAAAGGCGATGGTCCGTCCATCCTTTGTAGTGGCAGGCAGGTCATTCCAAAACCTTTGTTCGCTTTTAAACGGACTAGGAATATCAAAGACCTAGTAGTACACACCCGCCCCAGGGTTTTGACTTCAGAAACTAGACAAACTACACTGTGGCAAGGCCACCACCCTTGTGGGAGTTGTAACGCATGTCTGTTGACCTCACAAACTGAGACTTTCTAGGATAGCCTCATGCCACACTTCACAGGAACTTCATCAGTAGGTAGGAGGGGACCCAACAGCCCATTGGCTAGTGACCATGTGGTCCTCTCAGAGCACTTTCCTGGAATAAGTATGGCGCCCCAACCTTCAGATCATGCTGGAATCTGAGAGAGGACTGAAGGACTGCCCTGCCCTGCTGCCCTTCGACTCGCATAGAGAGGCTACGCTGTTGGAAAGACAGCAGCTGCTGTATATTGGGCTAGCAAAGTCTGGACTATGTCCACGGCTACTGGCCCGGGAAAAAGTTGGTTCCCAGCCCCAACCTACAGCCCTAGGATCAGTTGGGTGATCTCCTGGAACAAGCTCCCAGGACACAAGAGCTGAAGAAGCCCAAACCAACACATTGGTAGCCACTGCAGAGGTTTTGCTGCCACCAGTAGCCAGACATGCAAGAAGCCAAATCGGAGATGCTAAAAGTTGCACCCCAGTCTGCCTGACCCAGAAGTGCTATCCAAGTCTGAATTTGTCGCACCCAAGGGACAATGGCCCCCACCTATGGATTTCTCCACACCCAAGGTGCAGACTAACCAGTAGCCCAGCATTGGCTGCCCTGCTACTGCATCAGAGGACTTCGAGGGAGCCTGATTTCTGTGTCCAAGGTTTCCCAACTTCATCCATTTACCAAGGAGCAACCAACAAAGACAACCCTATCGATACACCACAACCGGAGCATCCTTTGAGCATCTTTTGTCTATATCTGCAGCATCAGGACCACTCCATTGATGTCTATGGCGGTCGTCCTGTAAAGTTTGGAACTTGCCTTAAAAGTGCTCTGGTGGCCAGGTAACTGTCCAAAGTGATCACTCTGGCCTCCCTGGACTGCTGACCAGCTGGAACTGGCCACCCAGAGTAGACCGGAGTAATCAATCTGTTTCTAACTTTTCAAAAATTTCCAACGTTTTTGTTGACCAATGCTTGTTTGAGTTTGCATTTATAAGTAATATCTTCTAAATTCTCTGACTTCTGAATCCTCTGGTTGGCATTGCTCATCAAGGACTCTAAAAATGCATACAAATATTCTCTATTATTATAAATTGGTATCTTGTTTCTTTCGTGTGTTGTGACTTTATTTCATTGGTTGGTGCTGTTAAATGATTTACACATAATTCCTTTGCCAAGCCTCATTGCTCGCAGCCACAGCTACTCAGCATTGAGCTTAAGGTTAAGGAACCAAGCGTGACTGGACCCAACATGATGTTCTGAGTGTAGTGCATGATAAGGCCTCACAGCCTTATCACATAGTACACCCAAGACCTCACAGGTAGCTGCAGGTCAAGGACTTCTGTTGCCCTCCTTTTGACCATGACAAATAATGAAGAATCTTCAATAGCTGTACAAGGTCTGGATGTGTGTAGGCAGGGCCCAAGGAGGTATCTAGGCCAATGGCATGCTGGAGATCTAAAACAAGGTTTTCCTCATCAAAATCCTGTGAGGTATAATCATCTTCGTGGTCAGGGAGAATATAATGAAGAGGAAGCATCATTGAATCTGAATATACAAGGGGGTGAGATGGGTGCGACTTCAGTTGAGGTTACAGTGAATTTGTTTCAGAGTCAGAAAGGACTATTGGCTCCTCTTCTAGCATCAGGGGCATCAGTGCCAGGGTTGATGCTCGGGGCTCTGATGTCAGTCGATGCGCCATCTCGGGACTATGTGCAGGCATCACCCAAAAGCGGGGATGAGTCTGAAGCAGGGTTGAAAGGCACAGACGGACCAAAATTAGCTGATGGTTGACCAATTGGAGGCCTCAGATCCTTAGGGCCCTAAGGGGATCTAGCGGGATATGGTAGAGCAAAGAAATGGCAGCATGGCTTCCTTGAAAGGCTGGATGCGCTGCGGCATCGCTGATAGACCCACGCACTCTGGATGATTCAAGAATAAGCACTCAGATCATTGACCAAGACAGCGACAAAGGTACCCTGTGCGCAAAATGACTCCTTGGGGTGGGAGTGCCCGGACAATGGGGAGCCATGATTCATTTCCTTATGCTTCTTTAACTTACCTGATTAATTCAAACTAGAATAGGAGTTTATGTAGGATCGGCCCCAGGAATAAGAACGCATCTTTGAGCTCAACTGGGACCAGGCCTTTCCTCAATGTTCTGCACCACTGAGCTTGGTCTCATGGTTTCAAATAGACTTCATGTTTAGCCAAAGGAAATTGTTACACAACGCCGAGTTACATGAAGAGCCCAAACACCAGATACAGACCTCATAAATGACTGACACCGGTTTGTAGCAATACTTACAAGGTTTGAACCCTGTCATTTTTGGGGTGGTGGTGTGGGGGAGCGGGGAGGTGGGGGGTTAGACCACCACATTGGTACCATTCTGAGAGCTGCAAAATTAAAATCCTAACAGAATCTGAGGGAGTGAGCTCCAGATTAGTGTCGGAAGGAACTGAAAAAAAAAAGGAACTGACATCACAACCTGGAGGTGAAAACTATACAGAGACCAGACGTAACATTCAGGAGGGATCAGAGGTGGAGCAGCACAATGCTCCCTACCAATGCGAAAGGGATTTGCTTGAAATGATCCCAATCCTGCCTGAGGGGTATTCACATGGTGAGAAATCTTCTGTTAGAAGTATCTATTAGAAACCAAACTCCCATAAGATGTTTGAGGTATTGCAGGAATGTCTATGGTCTCAAAAATTAATCTGGTTTCAAACCAATTAGAAGAACCAAGAATGTTAAACTTCAGCTGACCATCTTCAGCCACAAAATGGGTAGCAATCTGTCTGGGACAAGGGTTGGAGATCTTTCTATGAAGTAATGACTGTGGTTTATTGCACCAAGGAACTGCTGCTTGGTTTCTCCAGAAAAAAAGTGGTCATTTGTATAAACTAAATCTGGCACTGGAAAAAAGTTACGCTGCCTTGATAAGGAGGGCAGAACATAGGTTGGAGCCACTACATTTAGCAAGTCCTGGCGACATCCGGCACCAATTTCCATGACAAGATCCTCATTTCCACCTGCTGCTGCGAAAACAAAGAACTTATCTTTGATGGATGCCTGGAAAATGATCAAATGCAACATACACACAAGTGGGCCAACACAAGCCAAGTCAGAAAGTCAAGAGACCTTTCCAAAAAAAACTTTATAGAAAGTGTACATTCAGGGCATTTCTTGGTTTTAGTAGAAAGCACAGATATTTCCTCATTTACTCTTTCAGCTTCAGCAGTAGGGTTTCATGGGCACGTGGCTTGAAGAGTATAAAGTCACTTATAATAATGGCAAAACTTCTTTGCTTTCCTCAAAGTCCCACGTCTATTTACTCTTCGTTTGTATATAGTACTACCTTACCCATAGCAGAGCTGCACTTAAAGGAAAGGTTATTTACTTGTATTCCTAGTTCTTTATTTTAGGCATCCTCGCTGATAGTCATAAACATAGATGATCCCTATGCATTTGTAGGGACCCTGGAAAATATTCTCTTAAATTATTTCAGGTCATCTTTAGATGGAGGTAGTCGCCTCAATGTCCATGAACTCGGTGTTACCACCATTAAAACAAGACTGTCCTACCTTTACTGATTTTTTCTGAAGCATAAAATGGTATTTATTTAATAGAATGTGACCACATTGGAGCATTAGGTACCTACCGAGTGAGAAAAATAAAGGAAAAGGGGCCTGTCAGGTCAAGAGTTCAATGACTGCAAAAAAAACTACAATCTTACTTTAAGGAATCAGCAGCTTTCTTTCCCAGCATGCACTGTCCTGGCAAGTTGCCTCTGTTGTTTTTGAATGGCACTAATAAATTCGAAAAATTGCAAATGGACTGACAAACGGGGAAGAGGGAGAATTGTTTTTTACTTCAGTGAGGATACTGCTATTTCCTCATCCTAACCATTGGGTGCCTGCTGCCTGGTCATGGGTCATATGACTAGGTGTAGCTGGCAGCTGGTCTTTTGTGTATTGCTCCCAGACAGAGAGCTAAATTGAAGATAGGTGTTGGCAGGACGGGCCACTGAGTTCATGAGGGGGAGGGATATGTCACCTACCACACTTGCACAACACAAAGGCTCTGCCTGAGCACCCTCACAAACGGTCTGTCACTAGTTTTTTGTGACCACAGACAGGGTGTGGACAGGGCAAGGAGGAAGGGGATGCCAGACACCTCAGGGGGTGGAAACTCCTAGAAGCTTCCTTCATTTCAAAGTGGGCACCAGTTATAAATGTTAGACCTTGGACTACAGCTCTTCAGTACACTTCTGGAACTGTTGACTCTGCCAGGAAAAAGATTGCTGTGCCGCTGAAAGGATTGCAACTCTGCTGGACAGCTGCTCTGAAGGACTGCTGTCCTATTATCCTCTTCCCTGGTGAGAAGGAGTGGACCTGCATCTCTAAACCCAGCACCTCAGAGTAACTCCAAGGGCTAGTTGGTTTGTCTCCTAATCAGAAGTCTAAGGGGCAGAAAAGGCTTCCAAACACCTTGAACCCTGCACCTGGACTCCGCCATCTGTGAGTCCTGCCCTCCCAAGTGGTATCACTCCAGTCCTGGGCCCTTGGAAGTGGTTCTGAATGTGCACTGCTAGCCCATCTGTGGGTCCAACAGAACCGACATCTCTGCGGCACATCTCTTGCAGAACAAGTGCATCGTATTTGTTGTTCAACGCATCACCCTCGGAATAGATGCACCACTGGCTGTAAGGACCTTCACGGCGCAAGGCATTGGCATCGCAGACCATCAGAGCTGCCACTGTGCGACATCTGGTCTGGACCTCAAATCACCTCTGCTGCGCAACACATTCTCAACACGGGACTCAGCATCTCTTCGCAACCAGGATCAAATTGCTTTGTTCAGAGGTCCTAAGTGAGTCCCTCTAGGCAGTCCACTCTCCAATGCAGTCTGCCTGAACTTGTGACTGTCTTGGTTTGGCGCAACCAGATGGCCACAGTTGGCACTTTGGTCTTTTTAGCAATATTTTCAGTGAAATCTCTAATCTTGCATATCTCCAGTTTACTGATAGGGTTTTTGTCATTTTGGTCATTTTATTCAAATATACTGTATTTTTCTAATTTGGTCAGGGATTCTTCTTGTGTGGTGTTTCACGTTCTTACTGTTTGAAGTATTGCACAAATACTTTACACATTGCCTCTAAGTTAAGCCTGACTGTGCTCTGAGCCAAGCTGGTAATTGTGGTTGCTCCTTAGGTAGGGTTTCATTTCCCTCAACCAGCAACCCTATGTCCACCAGTCACTGAAAGTCATAAAGATAAAATAGAGTTGCAAGCATATCTCTAACTTGCGGGTGTCAATACAATGCTAAAAACCATAAAATATTTTTTTAAATAGTTGATCCGGACATATGGCTAGTAAGAATCGCTCTAATTGAGCACATTCTTGAATGGTGCCTGACCTAGTAAGGAGTCCGCCTTTGAACTGTCATCCAAACAATAATGTTTAGAAAATGTATTAACAGATTTCCATGTAGCCACTTTTCAGATTTCTGTTATTTGGACATTTTGTATCCAGGCAACAGATGTGGCTTATTACGTGTAGAGTGAGCTTTAGGTTTACCTAGAAGGGGCTTCTTAGCGAACTGGTACCAGAATAAAACAGGAAACTATCCATCTAGCTATAGTTTGTTTAGAGGAAGCCATTCCAGTTCTCAGAGGTCCATAACTTATAAACAACTGGCTTATATTGTGAGTTTATCTAGTTCTGTCCAAATAAGATGTAAGAACTCTAAGATCTAAGGAATGGAGGATCCTTTATGCTGGTGAAGAAGGGTTACTAAAAACACTGGAAGTGAAATTGTTTGATTGATGTAATAATCTAAAATAACGTTTACTAAAAAGGAAGGTGTGTTCTTAACACTACTCAGTTACTGTGAAAACCCATATGTGGGTCAATAGAATAAAGGGCTTGAAGTTTACTGACTCTTCTTGCTGACCTAATAGCTACTAAATAAAAGCTAGCTTCTAGGTGAGGTGCTGCATTGAGGTCTTATGTATGGGCATGAAAGATGAGCCATTAATTAGGAAGGGCAGACTGTCTAATAGGAGGAAAGTCTTTTTCAATCCTGCTAAAAAGTCTTTAACAACTGGCATAGTAAAGAATGTTCTTTGAGTTGGTCCTTTTCTATATGCTGTTAGGGCAACTAAATGGACTTTTATTGAGTTAAATTGTAGCTATGATCTTGCCAAATGAAGAAGATATTGTAAAATAATCTCCTCTTGGCATCTTAGTGGATCATATTTGTTTTTAAGATACCAGATGACAAATAT
This sequence comes from Pleurodeles waltl, assembly GCF_031143425.1. Taxonomy (NCBI): domain Eukaryota; kingdom Metazoa; phylum Chordata; class Amphibia; order Caudata; family Salamandridae; genus Pleurodeles; species Pleurodeles waltl. Next base: position 264,361,407 of record NC_090449.1, read on the forward strand.
TTTCCACTCAAAAGCGTAAGATGTTCTTGTGTTCGGATATTTGTCTTCCTTGAGAATGGTCAGACAATCTGAAGAAAGTTATAAATGTCTTTATTGAATGACTTCAGGAGCCCTGCTCTCAAATTCAAGGTGTGTACGTTTGGTTAGAAGATTTTGCCTTGCATCCTCGACACAAAATTATGTTGCACAGTAATCTCTTGTGGTGTCGGATGGAAAGGTGAAGCAGCTCTCGATACTACCACTGTCTGGGTACTCTGGGTCTATCAGAATCATTAAGGCAACTGATACTTTAAGTCTGGGTAGTACTGTTGGAATTAATGGGTTTGGAGGAAATGCACAGAGAAAACTATTTAACCAATCGATCAAAAGGGCAGTGCCGAAGGAGTTTGGTTCCCACATTCTTGGTGCGAAATTTGGGCATTTCTGGTTTTCTTCTGTAGTGAATAAGTCTGTCGGGAAACCCCTTGTCTTGAAAAATATTTAATGAGACTGAATTGTTTAATTCTCATTCATGATCATCTATGAAGGATCTGCTTAGTAGATCAGCTTGACAATATTGGATTCCCAGTAAATTAATTGCTTGAATCATTAGATTTGACAGTAACCAATGCCAGATTGCTTGAACTTCTTTAGAAATAATCCTTGATATGGTGCTCCCTTGTTTGTTTAAATAGTGCATCATTGTTGTATTGTCTGCTTGAATTGTCCTATTCGACATTAGGTATGGGGCAAAAGTTTTCAAGGCTGCATAAACCGATTTCAACTCAGAACATTTATGTGCTGCTATTGCTTTTTTTCTGACCACTGACAAGCGAGATCCAGTAGGTCAGCTCCCCCCATACAGGCATCTGAGAAAATTGTTTCTTTTGGAAGATGCTAGAAAAAAGGGGTTCCTTTCAGTAAGTTGCTTTTCTTGCACCACCACAACAGGGGCTGTTTGGCTTGCTTGGTGAGAGAGTATGTATCCCCCAATTGTCTTTCCACTGAGACAATTGATCCATGAGGCATAGTTGTAAAGGTCTCAGTTGAAGGCATGCATTTGGGAACAGAATAAATGCAGATGCCATAGATATGAGTAGAATTAAGATCTACCTAGCAGTTAAATGCTATATCTGAAACAGCTGGTGACACTTCTGAGAAATGGTAGACAGTATATCGTCAAAAGGACACACTTCTACCTTTATAGTATCTAGGGTGGCTCTTGGATATTCAAAATGTTGGCAAGAGGAAGAAATTGACTTCTCAGGGTTGGTATGCAAGTAAAGGTTTGCAAAAGCGTGACCGTTATGTTGAAATCTAACTGAGCTTGATGATCAAGGAGGTGCATTTATCAACCAACTGTCTAGATAGGGGATAAATGGAAATCTTTGTTCTGAGGTGAGCCTCGACCACTGGCATGCATTTGGAGAATGTTCTTGTTGTGGACTTTAGTCCGAATGGAAGGAATTTATATTGATAAAAGGCTTCCCTCCCCCCATTGTAAATTTTAGGAACTTTGAGGCTTTTCGCTTTGGGAGGTGAAAATATGCATCTAAAGATCCGCAGAGCACATGCAGACTCATTTAATTAATTATGGATATATTTCTTGTAGAGCTAGCATCCTGAATTTTTGTTTCTTGATGCATTTGTTTGTCTGTCTTAGATCGAAGATAGGCCTGAACTCAGCCTGTTTGCTTTTCTCGGGTGCCAAAAGTATCTGTAATAGATACCTTTTTCTTTTTCAGATGAAAGAACTGGTTCTATTGTTCATTTTTGGAGTATAGACTGTCCCTCTCTCTTTATTTTTGCAGCAACTGATGTTTTGGAGCTGGCTTTGCAGGTATGGAAGGTGGAAGATTTTTTTAAATGGATGGTACAGCCGTTCTGGATGATCTGCAAGACCCTTTTCGGTGGTGCTTATTAACCTCCACTCTGTTAGGTGATATGGCACTCTCCCTCCTACGGGAGTACGAAACAGTACGGGGGAGTGTGGTTCTCATTGGTTTGATGTTCGGGATTCTGAGGAAAACAGGTGCTATGTTTGCTGTTGTTGCTGCTGACTTTTTCCTTGATAGTGCCAACGATGGAACTGACTGCTGTTGTTGTTGATGTTGCAACTGATGACCTTGTTATTGAGGCTAAAATGACCATTAATGGGATAGAACCCTCTCTCTGGATTGATATCTATAGTCCCGGTGGTGGTACTGCGAGCAATAGAACTTATATTTTTCTTAAAAACCCACTGCTTTTAGGGTATCTGCTTCCTTCTTCATCCTCTCCATTTCTCGGTCAGTGCAAGGCCCATAAAAGAACTTTGTCCGGTGAACAAAGGTTCATGATTTTCAATTGAACATCCTGTTTTAGCAAAGTTGGTCTAAGGCAAGACAATCTTCAAAGAGAGGTACTGTTGCACAGTTCGGTTACAGCCAGATCTGCCTCATCTACGACAGCACTGATGGGCTGATTCAAGACGTTTTGACCCTGGAACTATTTCCATGAAGTCTTGTTGTCTGTCTTTTGGAAGATCATCTGCAAATCAGCAATAGATTCCCATAGTGCTCAATCATATCTGTCTAACAGGGCAGATGCACTAGAGTTTTGGAATTACATTTTTCTTCCTACTGCATTCAGTCTCTTACTCTCTTTCAGGAGGGACTGAACCCCCTGGAGCCGAAGGATGTCTTTTTCTTACAGAAGAGCCTATTACCGAATCTAGTTTGGGATCCAGTCTCAGATATATAGGTTTTTGATGGGAGGCTTTGTCATTTTTTTGAGAAGCCAATGAGCTGCAGCTTTAACAGTAGCTGGTGAAAAGAACTTCTCCTCTGCAAGTTCTGCTAACTCTGGTAGGTGTGGTGAAGTTCTTGGTTGAAGAGCCGAGCCTCCGGTTTCACAATAAGTGCAGTTTAAGATGTTTGCAGTTGTATGTTTGGTTGCACCACTACCTAACTTGAAAGGTTAGAATGTCATCTATAGGAGAAATTATAAGAGGTGATGCAGCTGGAGAGGTAGGAGTGTATGTGGAGTAGGAATCGGTAGGATAAGAACTAGTTGGTGAATGGGAACAAGAAGGTGATGATCTTTTGCATCTTCTTGGAGAAGCAGGCTGTGCAGGCCTATGAGTTTATGGTGAAACTACAGCTCTTGGTCTTGATTGTGGGTCCAATGGTTGGCTGGAAGGACATACAGGTTGGAGAAATCAGTCTAGGAGGCAAGTCTAGACGAATAAGATGTTCCTGAACAGGGCCTTCTTATGGGTATAATTAGATTTGGTCTAGTCTTATTCATTGTTCCTTCTTCTGGAAGATGATAACTAGAAGCAACTGAAATCATTGAGACTTCTAGGTGTCTTAGGACCGTATTTATACTTTTTTTAGTGCCAAATTTGCGCCGCTTTTTGACGCAAAACGGCGCAAACCTACAAAATACAATGACATTTTGCAAGTTTGCGCCGTTTTTGCGTCAAAAAACGACGCAAATGCGGCGCAAAAAAAGTATAAATACGGGCCTTAATGTCTATCTACTTGACTTTGAGCATCTTGAAGGTGACCTCAATGTTGATATTAATTAAGTCTATCTTCTCAACTGATTATGTGTCTGTGTGGAGTACTAGGTCGTCGAAAGTCTTGTCATTGACAGTTGCAGTGTAGGAACTGGTATCGACAACAATTGTGGAATCAACTGTACCTGTGTTGTTGTAATCAACTTTAGCAGTGTGGTTGTTGTACTCTTCAACAGCCAGCAAGTCGGTGCCAAAGCATGCCATGACTGGTGTGTTCTAATAGTGGCAAGAACCAGGTGAGAAGTCACAAAATTGAAATACCCTTCACTTTGAACACAAACTCTGATTGCACCAAGCAAGTGAGCCTGAACCTCCCTAGAAGAGCTCCCCAGTGTCTTCCATCCAAGAATGGATCTTTTCATCCTTTCAACCTTCCATCCCCCTGACAGCCACCATTTCATCTTTACATTCTCCCCTCCATTCATTCATTCATTCATCATTCACATTGTTCAGTCCTTCACCATTCCATCCGCCCATTGGTTATTCCATCTATCCATTTTTACATTGATCAGCTATACATGCACCCAGCTATACATGCATTCATCAACATGCATCCACCCACATATCCATCATTTGACTCCCATCCATCAAGTCTTTGATCCATCAATCGATTGATCATTCTGTCCACCCATTCGTCCATCCATCTAGATTTCCATTTACTCTGGCATCCATTCGCTCAAATTTCCATTTACTATGCCATCATTCTTCGCAAATTACCATTTACTCTGCCATTCTTCCACCCACCTATCCATCCTGTCAGATACTCCAGTACTCCATCCATCCAGCCTGTCAGATCCTGATTTACTCTGCCATCTTTTCAATCCACATACCCTCAAACTTCAATTTACTCTGCCCTCCGTTCATCTGTCCATTTAGCCATCCATCCCTCACAGATTTCCATTTACTCTGGCATCTTTTCATCCACCCATACATCTGCTCAGATTTCCAAGTGTTCTGCCATCTTTTCGTCCACTCATCCATCCTCCCAGATTTCCATTTACTCTGCCATCCTTTCATTCACCCATTTAACCAAAATCTCTCACTCATATAACATCCCTTTCACCCACTCACCCACCCATCTTTTCACACTCATCTATTCACCCTTTAACCCATTCATCCTTTCACCCACGTCCATTGTTTTACCCACCAATCCTTTAACCCACTCACCCACCCTTTCATCCACCCTTTCTCACTCATCCTTCCATCCACCCATCCTTTTACCCACACATCCATCCCTCATTTTATCCCATCCATCCACCCACTCATCAATCCTTTCAGTTACTCGTGCATCCACTTTCCCATTTATATTTGTCTATTCTACCGGGCTATCTGATAATTATAAGCATTTATCTGCCAAATTGCAGGTAAGAGGCCCATAAAGAGCCTCAACCCTGTTGTAGCTGGTAAAGCAGTGGTTCACAATGCCCTTGGTGAGAACGACCAGAGTGACAGTGGTGATGTTTCCTCTGCAACCTCTCTTTAGATCTTATTCCTCTATGGAAGTCTTTTAAAGAGAGGTTCTGGATTCAGAAAACGGCACTCCTTTTCTGTCATTTTTCTCAGCTTTTTCTTCTCTTCTTTCTGGTGTAAAGACATGCAATCGAGCATGTGTCACGGTGCTCCGTGTGTTTTTGTTAAGACCCAAAAGTACCAGTATTCTTTTTCGGATAAACTGACCTGTGTTAACTCGACTTGCAGAATTGGCCGGTATTGTTTACTCTGTTCAGATATTGTGGTATGGAAACAGTGATGTGTTGGGCTGTGTTTAACCTGAGTACTGTGATTTAATTAGGTAGACTGTGACCAGTGGGTAATTTGAGCCGGAGGGGGCCACCAGCGCTCATTTTTGGGGATCGTTACTTGTCTTTCTACATCAGATGTTCACCGGAGCAAGAGAGGGAAAATGCACAAAACAGACAGACAGAGGAAGAGAAAGACAGAAAAACCGTCACAATAGGAAGAAAGCAAAATTGTAAGAGTGAGAAATGGGTAGACTGTGCAGCCTTGGTATTCACCGAACTGACCTTTAATTGCACTGGATCGCTTCAGAGCAGAGGTTAGGACACCACCAAACTTTCTTTCACAATTAAGCACTTCAAACGTGTAAGAGTGTATTACTTTAGCGGATATTAATCAGCAAAACCAAAATTATCACTACAGATTTTCATCCTATAAATAAGTTGCATCATTAAAGTGATGCAAAAACTTAATTGAAATCGTCTTTTCACACAAATTGTAAGCCATCCCTTCTCTGCCTTTCCGATCTGAACTTCAAATTTCTACGGCCTGTTTGGTGCATATGTGTACCTCATCCACTCCTAGTTTCTTTGTATTCTGATAGATGCAGATTTACATTTCCCATTAACAACTCAGGACTACAACAATGCAACGGTTAAACAGTATTGCATGGCGCAATTGTTCCCGGACCAGAACGACTTGTGATTGTTTCTACTGGTGGTGTCCGGGTGGCTGTAAATATCGACACTAGTCATTCTACTGAACTACCTCGCCCCTGCATTTACTACCCTACGAGAACCCGGGCTCGTTCCTGGTGTCAAAGCCGAAATAGCCTCTTCCTAAGCCCTGCATTTTGGAAAGCTTGTAGATACAACGGGGGTCATTTCAATTAAATGTTATTGTTGTAAGGTAACCCCGTGTACGTGCAGTCAATTAGCATGTATTGCCGTTACCGCCAAAACAAACTTCGAAATGCACCAGTCACCCTTATGTTGAAACGCCTGATATCTGCAAATAAAGGACTGCCATTCATGCCAAAGTTTGTGGATTTATTGTTCCCTTTTCACTGTTTTTTCGTCTCCTACATCGTGTGCTTTTGAGTTATCGCTCTCGTGAAAATGTTGTTTTTCTGAAGACATTTAGGGGGTCATTCTGACCCTGGCGGCCGGTGGCCGCCAGGGCCACCGACCATGGGAGCACCGCCAACAGGCTGGCGGTGCTCCCACGAGCATTCTGACCGCGGCGGTTCAGCCGCGGTCAGAAGCGGCAAGTCGGCGGGCTCCCGCCGACTTACCGCTGCTCGGGGGAATCCTTCATGGCGGCGGAGCGCGCTCCGCCGCCATGAGGATTCTGACCCCCCCCTACCGCCATCCTGTTCATGGCGGGAAAGCCGCCATGAACAGGATGGCGGTAGGGGGGGTCGCGGGGCCCCTGGGGGCCCCTGCCGTGCCCATGCCAATGGCATGGGCACGGCAGGGGCCCCCGTAAGAGGGCCCCGCAAAGTATTTCAGTGTCTGCCTTGCAGACACTGAAATACGCGACGGGTGCCACTGCACCCGTCGCACCTTCCCACTCCGCCGGCTCGATTACGAGCCGGCATCCTCGTGGGAAGGGAGTTTTTCCCTGGGCTGGCGGGCGGTCTTTTGGAGACCGCCCGCCAGCCCAGGGAAAAACTCATAATACCCTCCGCGGTCTTCTGACCGCGGAGCGGTATAATGGGGGCGGAATTCTGGCGGGCGGCCTCCGCCGCCCGCCAGAATCAGAATCACCCCCTTAATGTGAAGTGGCAAAAGCGCGAAGTTTGGCCTGAGAGTGAACTGAGGTTTATTGGAGTAGGAACTGCTAATGCTTTAGTCTGTTCTTTGGTTCACCTCACGAGCTTTGTTTTAGTAATGTGGCATGATTAACCAAGCATCTGTCTCACAGCGAAGTGCAGGAGGACCTGCCTATGCTGATTTATTACAAGGAATACAGATCAGCGTGTGCAGCACTTAGTGGCAGGATTCACTCGTGGGTTTCCTACGTTTCATAACGGAAATTCTATGGCTGTTTGGAATTTGATGGCAAACTATTTTTAAGTGGTTTGAAGCAATATTTAGAGAAAAAGATGTGGCGTAACATCCAGCGCTGCTGACTTTGGCACTGGGGAGCTGAGTTCGAGTCTCTGCGTCCTGTGCCTAAAAACAAGATTGTGAATACCTTGAAATTGTTAGAAAGGAACTCCTGTCGGCGTAGAGGAGGAAATTTCCAAAACAGGGGCAGGAACATACCGAGGCAGGAAATAATTTAAAAAAGAGTCCCCCCCTAACAACAGATAAACAATAAAAGCGAAAGGAAACTGTACTTGGCCGGTGCGCCGCAGCCCGAACGGAAGTGACGTATCGGAGGCCTGATCCAGTTAGGAGGTAGCAAGGAAGAGTGACGTTGCAGAGAACCAACTGTAAGCAGCAGGTGGGACTCAAGTCCTTTTGCTGAATACAGCAAGTCTTTCCAGACAGCGCATGCGCGCTGTCTAGGCTCGACCTAATAAAAAAAGAGTAGCTTCTTAAAAAAAGAGCACAACTAAGGAGATCGCTCAAGGGGGAGAAACAAGCAAGATGGCCAAAGTAAGCCATTCAATAAGAAGCAAGCAAATGACTGATAATAAAGCCAACCAATGGTAAGCATCGTAAGCTCTTGGCAAGCTAACAATACGTTAATGCTGCCAAATAGCTTGCTCTGTCTGGTAGATTCAACCTAACAAAAAAACAAAAAAATGAAAATGTTATTGCACACAGGAGGGGGGCAATCAATTGCAAGTAGGGACAAATGCAGGAGCTGGGCAGATCAGATGGGGTCTCATGGAGATAGGGCATTGTGCAGGAGAGCTAAATACATCAAAGAGCAGTACAAAGGTGCAGAAAAGTGAGGGCAGTATGGCTCCTGGGGAACTCAATGAGTGGGGGGGAAAGTGCAGTGTGGAGTGGGGTCAGCAAAGGCATGAAGGACAATGCATTTAAAAGTTGTGGGAAGGTGCATAGTTTAGGATCAACTTCAAGTATGGGCTGTGGAGGGGGTATTACATTCAAATACTCACATCTCCAATCCGTAGAATTTCAACTTTTTTGCATGTGTTCATCTCTGCTGACCTTCCGTTTCAGATTTTCTCAAGATAATCTCAGGATTGTGCACAGAAAAAAAGTGCTGACAACTTCACACACAGTGCATCCAACCATCAACAAAGTCTGTATGCGTAGGCATCTACAGCACCATAGACTCCCACTGCAGGATAGGCACCATGTTAAGGAAGCAAGACCCATATTGGAATGGTACATTATGTTTTCCAGCATGAACTAAGTATTTTCTGAATCAACAGCACAGACACTAATATATAACTAAATAATGCTACATTTAGCAACTCCAACATTTAATACTATAGGAGCAAGTTACTTATTTTCAGTAGCACCTTATGTGGTACAGACTAACTATCCACAGATTCCTTACCTTAGAATAATACCCATTCAGACATGATCCGAACGTTTTTTGACCAGTACCCTTGCACACTAGTAGGCTGTTTGGCTGCACGTCGGCACCCAAAGAGATGTGCATGCAGCCTATATAAGCGCCACCACAGCACGCTGACATCAATTACTTTCACGACTTTCCAGTCCAGAAGTCTGGAGTCACAATGTTAACTGGCCACTAATGTGAAAAAGCTACGGCCTGAGAAAAGTGTCCCTTATAGTGCAATCGGCTAACAGGAAGGATTGGTAATGAATCTGTGGCTATATAGTCTCTACCAAATAAGGCATTACCGAAGGTAAGTAACTTGTTCATCTGCGAGAGAATTCTAGCTGCGGATTCCTAATGCCTCCCCAGAAGTGGCTCTGTAAAGCCAAATCTTAAATGAAAGTCCTGTACGACTAAACTGGCGAAGTGCCCATTGCAACTGTCCAGACAGTGTTTGGTAAACATGTGCAAAGATGCCCGTGTTGGTGCTCGACATATCCAGAAGAGGTACTCAACCGGCTCATGCAGTGGTTGTAGCTATATCTCTGGTAGAATAAGCATGCAATCCCTCAGGGGGTTGCTTCTTGACCAATGCATAGCTGATCTTGATGCAGAGCACTATCCATCATGAGAGCCTTCATTTCTGCACGGCCTTCCATTTTGTAACTCCAGTGTACCCCATGAACAGTTGATCATCCACTAAGAACTCTTTTATGTGGACAAGATAGAACAATACTGCAACTTTTGGGGTCCAGACATTGGAGTCTCCTCTCCTCTTTGGAGGGGTGAGGAGGAGCAAAGAAGGTATACAAGGTGATGTTCTGTCTCAGATGGAAGGGAGTCACGATGTTCAGAAGCAAGGAAACACGTGTCCAGAGGACTAGCTTGTCCAGGTAGAAGGTGGTATAAGGAGGGCGTGCGGACAGTGCCTGCAACTCGCTGACCTTGCCAGCCGATGTTATGTCCACTAGAAAGGTAGCTTTGAATCCTAAAAGGTCAAAAGCCTAAAGGGCAATTGCACAGAGGCTTAAAGTGTACATACATCAAGGTGGGAAAAAGATTTAGATCGCACTGGGACATGAAGAATGGCTGGGGGTGGGGGAACATATGCTGCAAGCCTTGAAGAAACCTAGACACAAAATGTGATTAAATAAAGCTCGGTCAGACAACCACAAAAATACCAAAATGGCTGAAAGATAACCTTTAACTGTGCCCAGAGCAGAGCCCCGCTGGATTAAAGAGGGAGCAAACAGAAGAACTTGGTACACAGGTGTATGTGTGTGGGGTTGGGGGTGTCAATGTTGTGGGAATCAAACCATGTCACAAACTTATCCCAACATCAGATGTATTCCAACTTGGTGGAGAGATGCTTGTCTGCCAGAATAACAGCACAGACTTTAGGCAGAAGGTCGAAAGCTGTCAACTGTTGCAACTCAAAATCTATTCATGAAGGTAAGGGTGCACAGTTTCAAGTGTAGAACCCTCCCCTGTTGCTGCAACAGAAGATCCTCTCACAGAGGCAGCCTGATTGGAGAACAGACAGTCATGCTCCACAGGTCAGCATACCTGACTCTATGCTCAATCAGGAGCCCCAAGAAAAATTTGGGACTGGTTGTTCCTGTTTTCCTGAGAACTCTGAGCAGGAGTGGTATAGGCAAAAAGGTGTACAGAAGACCAGAGCTCCACTCCGCACAAAAAGCGTCTCAGAGCGAGAGTAGCCTTGGAAACTCTAGAGGACAAAACTGCTGACATAACATTCTCAGCAGTGGCGAACAGATCTAACCAAGGCTCTCCCGAACGTTGAGAGTCCTTGCAACACCTTCGGATGGAGACGCCATTTGTGATCTGCTAAGCATCTTCAGCAAAGTTCGTCCACACTGGGGTTTTGAGAGCCAAGCCAGTTGTTGAACCAACAAGGAAATGCCTTGGGGTTCCAGCCATGTCCAGAGATGGATAGCCTCTTGATCAAGGGCCTACAATCCCACCCACCCTGTTTGTTGCAGCACCACATGGCGGTGGTGTTGTCTGAACACCTGCACCAGCCTTCCCCTGACTGAAGGAAGAAAGCCTTTCAATGCCAAGCTATTCTCTCAAAGCTCCAAAGCTTTGATGTGTAGCTCAGTGTCAGATTGGTCAGACTAGTACTGGTCAGATGCACTAACCTGAATCCTGTCCCAGTGGGAGCACTATACACATTGATTGTCCAAAAACACCCTCTAAAGCCCCACGGACTGCATTGCTGCCAGCCAGAGATGCAAGGAAGGGAATGAGGGTGTGGGACACAACAAAAAAGATTGAGTCACCCTTGTCTGTGGTTGGATTGCACTTCAGAGGATTTGATGAGTGCTGGGAGAAAACAAGAGTGTGAATAACACTTGTTGCTACTACTCTCTTTCACTCCTTCATTAAAGAAAGCACAAACATATCACTTCATCAACAGTTCGTACCTAATCACATCACCAGATCTGTGTGGAACCTAAAACGGTAGGCTAGAAGGTGTTCAGGTGAGAAGAGTTCTCAAGTCCAAAAGATCCAGCCTCTGTGTAACGAGTACCAGTTCCTGCACTTGAACTGGCCTATGGGCGCTTACCCAGGTCACTAATGCAGCCTTTGTTACAAAGCGCAGCAAGCAATGTCAGGGTCAGTTCCTGTTGCACTTCATATTCAGGACTAGAATGGTGCTATACAATGAGTGGAAATAGTCTCAAGGTGATACCTTGGAGGGCGGGCACCCAAGTTTCTGGTGTTGCTGTTTTTAAGAAGCCTATTGCATTTGTTCCTCACGCTACTGAGTTCCTTATGCTGCTGCACCACGCACAACTTACTGTCTGCTTTCTTTTCTTAGGTGGTCTGCAACCAACGACTTGCTGCATGCTTTCTTTGTCTTTTTTCCTAGGTGGTCTGCACCCAGTGACTGCGGCAGCAAGAAGACAGATGCAGGGGACTGCAGTTGAAATCAGGTAAGTGCTTCCTCCTCGACATTTTGATTGCCTAGCAATCAGGCGCGGTAAGAATTTGGCTTTTATAGCAGCACCCTCAAAATGGCCACCGTGAACTGCCAGTCTTGCGAGAACTCTCATTCTCTACCCGTACATGGAGCTGGTCGAAGCACACTCGTACACTTCTCTCTCCTGACAGGCATTCATGAGCACAGTAGTCAAGATGCACAAGTGCATGATTACAGTCTTCTCTTATGTCCATAGCATGAAAGTTGTATGGAATACTAGGTGTGTGAGCAGCTATGAAAACTGTATTGAACACTGGGTTATGTGTAAAAACGAAGACCCTTGAAGTCTCTGCAATGCTCTCCCCAGGCATTCTTTGGTGCGCAACTGTCTCCACAGGTTTAGGGTTTATATCATGCAGTGTATGTTGTGCCCGGTTCTGCACAGATGTTTATGACCCTAGGTCTCCACCTAAGACCGGAGTCCCCCAATCTCCACCTTTCCCTGATGGACACCCCATCTCAGAAGTTACCCATCTGTCATCACAGTCAACTCTGGTTGAGGAAGGCAGAGGGATCTGCCATTGACCCAATTGCGGTTCTTCAGAAACCACTGCAGATCTTTTGAGGTTCCCTCTGAGACCTGTACCATGTGAAAGAGATTTCCCTAATGCTGCGCTCACCGGGACTTCAGGTCCCACTATAAAGCCTGCATATGCCAACGGGCATGAGTAACATGCAGGAAGCCATGAGACCCAACAACCTCAGCGTCAGTCTCTCTAAAATCCAGGATAGTAGCGGATACATCAATATCACAGCCTGAAAATCATGGATTTGCTGCTTGGGAGGATAGGCTCAAAACTGCATTGTGTCCAAAACAGCTCTTATGAAAGGGAGCATCAGAGAGGGAGTCAGGTGTGACTTTGGTACACTGATAGTGAACCCCAGCGAGTGCAGAAGGTTTGCCAGGCAAGCCTGCCTTCAACAGCCAAACGTCTATATAGGGGAAGACTGGAACCCCCGCACTTTGTAGATGTGCTGCAATCACCGCCCTAACTTTCATGAACATCCGAGGGGCACTGATAATGCTGATGGGGAGTACAGTAAATTGAAAGTACTCTTGGTCCATTGTGAACTGCAGGTAATGTCTGTGGGCAGGCACAATAACGATGGTTAATAATGGGTCCTCCAAGTCCATTGCTACTATCCAGTCTACCAGGGCGAAGAAAACTGGGGTGAGCATCAGCTTCTTCAATGTCTCCTTTTTTTAGGAAGAAATCAAGAAGGTGCAGGTCTGGGATAGGACGAAGGCCTCCATGCTTCTTGGAGGTAGTACCAATAGCAATTATGACCTACTTCTGATGCTGGCACTCTCTGCATCACCTTTGGCCAAGAGAGCCAGCACTTCCTGGACAAGTAAGAAGAGGTAGTCCCCCTATAAGCCGGTCATAAATGGATGGCATGGGTGTAGCGGCAGGGGAGAAGCCCCTTTGGACTAATTGCAAAACTCTATGGTCCGATGTCACTGACCACCAGTAATGCAGGTGAGGGCGTATCCTGCACCCCACTGGATGCCCATGTTAACAAAAGGGGTTTTGGGGCTGACCCAACCTCTGGCTCCATGTCCCACGTGGTCTATGAACTCGTGTACTCGATCAAGAAAAGACTGGGAAGCCTGTTAGCTGTGGTGGCTGGGAGAGAATGGACGCAGTTGGAGATCCCTTCCAGCACCAGCAAAGTACGACTGGGGGAGAGGAGGGACCGTAGATAACCCCAAGGACCTGGCCATAGCTCTGTTGTTCTTAAAGTGTTCGAGAGATGAGTCCGTCTTCTCTCCAAAAAGACAAGAGCCATCAAGGGCATGTCCGTGAGCAAGACTTGGGCATCGGCGGGAAAAAAAGAAGAAAAAAAACAGTTCTCAGCCAGGTGTGGTGCAGCAAGACCACAGACGATGAAATCGCTCTACTTAGGGAGTTGGTCCTGTCAAGTCCACAGTTTATGGCGAACTAAAACCAAGGGAGAAAATGTTAAAATACAGGCCAACTCAGCAAAGCACACATAGCAAAAAGGAAGTACTCCTCCTCCAGCTCTTCTCCTTGGTGGAGGTTCCTCTTGATCCAGAAAGGTTCTAGAAGTCTGGGGTTTTAGGTCCACTACTTATACTCATTTCTGCCTTTGAAGTAGGCAGACGTCAAAGAAAGTCTCTGTTATTCACAAGATTGTCCTGCCTTGCCAAGGCCTGGCCCCAGACACTCCGGGGGGAGGGCAGGAGGGGTCGGAGGCTGCATTGTGTGAGGACAGGCACAGGTCTTTCAGGGATAAGCTCCTCTCTCACAACTCTAGCCCAGGAAGATTCATAAGGATATGCAGGACATACCTCAGATCCTTTGTGTCACTATCTAGAGGGAATTCACAAACAGTCCAACTGTCAGTCTGACCCAGACGTGCATTCCACAGGCAGGGAGAGAGACAGAATGGTTAATTAAGAAAATGCCCACTTTCTAAAAGTGGTATTTTCAAACAGACAATCTAAAAACCATGTCTACCATAATAAAAGAAGTAATTTTAAACTGTGAGTTCAGGGACCCCAAACTCCACATCTCTATCTGCTCCCAATGGGTAACTAAACTTAAAAGATATTTAAAAGCAGTCTCCATGTTAACCTATGGAAGAGATAGGCCTTGCAATAGTGTAAAATCTAATTTGGTAATATTTCATTATCAGGACATGTAAAACACACCAGTGTATGTCCTACCTTTTACATATACTGCACCCTACCCATCGGGCTACCTAGGGCCTACCTTAGGGGTGACATACATGTACAAAAAGGGAAGGTTTGAGCCTGGCAAGTGGGAACACTTGCAAGGTCGAGTTGGCAGTGCAAGACTGCACACAGATACTGCAGTGGCAGGTCTGAGACACGTTTATAGGGCAACTCATGTGGGGGCCACAATCAGTGGTGCAGGCCCACTAGTAGCATTTGATTTACAGGCCTGGGGCACGCACAGTGCACTTTACTAGGTACGTACCAGAAAATCAAATATGGCAATCTTGAATAAACCAATCACTAGTTCAATTTATTTAGGGAGCACTTGCACTTTAGCACTGATCAGCAGTGGTAAAGTGCATAGAGACAATAAACTAGCAAAAACAGAGTCCGGAATACTATAAAAACCAGGTCAGAAGGCAAAAAGACAGGGGAAACACACCAAAAGATGCTAGGTCTAACATGTCCCCTCCAGCTGAAAGTAGGGAGAACTACCCAACTACTTGGAAGTTCTCCTCACTAAGGCGGAAGAATCAGGACAGACCATCAGCATTGGCGTGTTCTGTGCCACGACGGTGCTCCACTGTAAAGTCTATTCCCTGTAGAGAAATGGACCACCTCAACAGTTTTGGGTTCTCACCCCTCATTGCAATTAACCGAGGGGCCTGCGGTCGGTCTGAATCCAGAAGTGAGACCCAAACAAGCAGGGTCTTAGCTTCTTCAGTGCCCAGATCACAGCAGAAGTTTCCATTTCAACTGTACTTCACCTCTGTTCCCTGGGAGCAGTCTCCTGCTAAGGAAGACTATAAGTTGGTCTAGGCCCTCTTCATTCACACCATGCTCTGAAGCATCTGTTGGTGCCACAAACTCCTTGGAGAATTCAGGGGCCAGCAGCACAGGCGCCATGCACATGGCCTGCTCTAGGGTGTCAAACGCAGATCACCTGTTTAGGCTGCTTCTTGGAAGTTAGCTGTCAGGGGAGCAACAATGGTGCCATACCCTTGACAAATCTCCTGTAGTACACGGTGAGGCCTAAGAAGGCTCTCACCTCTGCCTTGGTGAGTGTCCAAGCCCGAATGGCATCAATCTTGGGTTTTAGGGGCGCCACTCGGCCACTTCCTACCTGGTGTCCCAAGTACACCACTGACCCCTGCCCTATCAGGCACTTACTGCTCTTGATAGTGAGGCCTGTGGCTTGCAGCACCTTCAACACTTCCCAGAGGTGGTGCAACTGGTCTCCCAACTGGAGATGAAAAAGGCAATGCAGTCAAGGTAGGCGGCACTAAAGTTCTTAAGCCCAGCAAGGACCTGATTGGTCCCCTGAGAGGTGGAACCAGCGTTCTTCAACCCAAAGGACATAACCTGGAACTGAAAGTACCCCTCTGATGTTGAGAACGCTAACCTCTCCTTGGCCTCATCAGTTAAGGAAATCTGCCAGTACCCAGACGTTAAATCAAACATGCTGAGAAACTTGGCTGCTCCAAACCAATCAATAAGCTCATCAGCTCAAGGGATGAGGTTGGCATCAGTCCTGGTGACTGAAGTGAGCCCACAGTAGCTCGCACAGAACCGAAGTTCTTGTGTGGCACCAGGTGCAGCAGCCTTAGGTACCAAAACCACTGGGTTAGACCAAGGGCTGCTGGAGTGCTGAATCACCCCTAAATCTAACATCCTGGGTACCTCCTCCTTGATGCTGGCCTTGACTGTCAGCTAAACTGTAAAGTTTGAGTTTACCGGAAGCCTGTTCCCAGTTTCCACATCATGCATGCATAGATGGGCGATACCTGGAGTGAGTGAAAACAGAGTTGAAAATTGTTCCAGTAACCAGCAATAGTCACTCTGTTGTGCTAGGTTCAGAGAAAGGGAGAGGATCACGCCTTCTACTGACCAATTGTGCTTCCTGGCAGACAGGAGGTCAGGGAGAGGCTCACACTCCTCTTCCACCCCATCACCTGTAGCCAGAAGCATGGTTAGCTCATACCTCTCAAATCAGGGTTTGTGGTTGTTCACATGTAGGACCCTCAAGGGGTTCCTGGGAGTCTGCAAGTCAACCAAGTAGGTGTCATCCTACTTGTGCTCCTTTACCTCAAATGGCCCTATCCACTTGTCCTGTAGATCACAGGGCTCTACTGGGGCCATGACCCACACTTTCTGGACAGGCTGAAAATTAACCAGAGTGGAATTGAGGTTGTTTCAGTGTTTCATATCCTCCTGGCTTGCCTCCAGGTTCTCCTGTGCGAGCTTCCTGAAGGGGGCTGTTTGGTTTCTGAAGGCCAGCATGTAACTAAGTACAACCTGGGGTAACTTCCTAGGAGCTTGCTCCCAGCCCTCTTTTACCAGACTTAGAGGTCCTCTTACAGGGTACCCATACAACAGCTCAAAGGAGCTAAAGCCAACCCCTTTCTGTGGTACATCCCTGTGAGCAAGGAGAAGGCATGGCAAGAGGACCTCCCATGTATGCCTCATGAAGTCTGACAGACTCCCAATAATGCCTTTCAGGGTGCAGTTGAATCGCTCAACCAACCTTTTACTTTGGGGGTAGTAAGGAGTGGTGAACGTGTAATTGATTCCACACTCCTTCCACATGGCCTTTATGTACATTGACATAAAATGTTGGTACCCCAGTCAGATACCACCTCCTTGGGGAAATCCACTCAGGTAAAGATCCCCATCAGTGCCAGGGCCGCGACTAGCGCAGTCACTGTCCTCAGAGGGAAAGCTTTTGGGTTAAGAGTGGCACGGTCCACCAAGACCAGGACAAACCTGTCGCCCAGGGCTGTCTTGGGGTCCAGCGGCCGTACTATGTCAATGTCCACCTCCTTAAAGGGGTGCTTACGACAGGGAAGGGTTGGAGGGGAACTTTATATTTCCCTCCATTCTTGCCACTTGCTTGGCAAGTCTGGCAGGACCTACAAATATATCAGTATTTGTTCTCATTTGGGGCCAGTAGAAGTGGGTGATAAGCCTGTCAAAGGTCTTGCTCTGCCCCAAATGTCCTGCTAGAGGCACATGATGAGCCAAACCCAGTAGGAAGGATCTGAAGCGCTAGGATACCACCAGCACGTGGCTGCCCCAGGCTCAGCAGCCTTAGGCTCGCTATACAGGAGACCATTCTCCCAATAGGTAAGGTGAGTCTTGGGCTTAGTGTCAGCTGCCTGGTCTTCGGCCTGCTGTCTAAGACACATTAGAGTAGGGGTGCACCTTCTGTTCTGCATAGAACTCCTCCCTGGTAGGACCCTCTTCTTCCTGCCAATGGGTCAGCTCAGGTAGGTCTCCCAGTCCAGCTACTTGCACCCCCCGTAGGTGCCAGGGGTCTCCCTCAAGGTCAGCCTCCTCCCAGACCGTGGGAACTTCAGGGGCCGGCTTCCGATGCCCACTGCCCTTTCTCTTGGCAGAAACCTGGGCCACTGTTTCAGGCTCCAGGTCCTTCTGATCACCCTGACTAGTTTCCATGGATTGAGCGGTCACACACGCCCACTCTGGCAACCCCAAAATACCCCAGTGTGACCTGAGCTCCACCTCTGTCCAGGCAGAAGTCCGCAGGTCCTTGCCCAGCAATCAACAGGCATGGTGTGGCTCACTGCTACCCTCAAGGAACTTGAGACCTCCTCACCCCCACTCAAAGGGAACTTGCACCTTACACTGGCGCTCTGAGTTGTCCACTGCAACTACTTGGTGGAATACACCAGGGAATTCTGCTCTTCAGACACCAGGTGACACCAGACCATGGTCACACTGGCTCCAGTATCTTGGAGAGCCTCTGCCCATTGACAGTCACCCACTGCCTGTATTTATTTGTGTTATCAAGCATTAGGTTCCATTTGACCTTCTCACTGTCCCCTAGTGAGACAAGGGTCATCTTAGTTGGTTCACCACACCTGTTTGGGACCAACTTCTTCCCAAGCCCTACACTGGCCAACCCCTTGGTCTGTCTACAGGTGGGTGGCTGTGTCCACTTGGGATTCCCCTTCATGTGGCCCACCTGATCACAAGCAAAATGAGCAGCAGATTCCAATAGGACACAGCCGCAGGTGATGGCTCACTTTGAGCTTTTAAGCAGACCAAGTTTTTCTATTTGGGACTTCCTGACTCCACATTGCTGTTTTAATATTGGTTGACGAAGCACTGTACTTCTTATTGGCCTTATTGCTCCTGCTGCCTTTTTGGCACGTGTTTAGTGGCCTTGACAGTAGAGTTCTCCTTTTGCTGCTCTCCTCCCCTTTTTATTCCCAGTGCCCTATCGTGTTTAGCCCTCCCTTTTTTTCCTTCTACTTAGCACATTGGTCTGAAAGGGAATAATTGATGGAAGCCATTTTTCCTCCTCAGTCCCTGCACAATAGCTGACACCATTTTGGAGGTCAGCAGTCTAGCCGCCAGACTCTCCTTATATTTCAACCCCATTTAAGATTCATGATGCTGCGGACACGCAGCGGATTGAAATAGGACCCGACTGCAGGTGATAGCTCACTTTGAGCTTTTAAGCAGACCAAGTTTTTATATTTGGGACTTCCTGAACCCACATTATTGTTAATATTGGAAGACGAAGCACTGTATTTCTTATTGGCCTTATTGCTCCTGCTGCCTTTTTGTCCCATGTTTAGTGGCCTTGGAAGTGGAGTTGGCTTTTTACTGCTCCCCTCCCCTTTTCTTCCCTTTTGTATTACCATTGCCCTATCGTGTTTTGCCCTCCCTTTTTCCCCTTCTACTTAGCACGTTGGTCTGACACAGAGCAATTGATGGCAGCCATTTTTCCTCTTCAGTCCCTGCACAATTATGTACGCCATTTTGGAGGTCAGCGGGCTAGCAGCTGGACTCTCCTTGTATTTCAACCCCATTTAAGGGACGCGATACTGAGGACGCACAGCAGACGCGCCAATAGCGCCTAAGGCAAGCCTGTCTGAGCCCGTCCAGGCCAAGGGGCCAGTACCCCTTGCTCATTTTAATAGGAATAGAATCTCTTAGAATTCAGACTTCCTTCAGTCGCTTAGACCTGGACCCTCAGATGGTTGTCACTGTCGGTTAGACCCTATTGATGTCATTTTACCTTGCACTATATGCCAATGGTACCCACAGCATAATGCAATGACTGGACATGTGCCTCAGTCGGCTCTACATAGTACTTTTCATCTGGCCAATTTTCGATCACTGGCCATCCATAAACTTGATATTAACCTTCTCCTGAGTGACCCAACACCCACCGCTCTCTTTCTCACAGAGACATGGCTTAATGAGGGGTCAGCACCCAATGTAGCTCTAGCTTTACCCAAAGACTACTCAATAATTAGGATGGATAGAGCCACTGCAAAAGGGGGAGGAATTGCCATTATCTTTAGGGAATCAATTAATGTGACATCCCGGCCTCTTCAGCTGCCGGACTGTCAGAGTATGTCTTTCTCCATCTCACTAACTCCTCAATGTACTTTTTCAGGAACTCTAGCATATCGCCCTCGTGGTCCCGTGCAACATTTTCTACAATCATTTCATGAGCAGATTGCGGAACTAAGCCCAATTTCACAATTCTTGGTGATTTTGAGAGAGCGTAGTATAAATATCATATATTATAGACGTGAAACACTTACACTTGGCAAAGCAATATTAATAAATAATAATTAAAATGCATTAATAAACGTGAAGATTTACTCATCTATGAACACTAATGTTGAATAATAATAATAATAATAAGGTATATGCATTATTACAATCAAAACTGTATTCATTAAAACGTGTATGTCTTAAGTTAGCATGAGTTGCGAATTCGCCGTGTAACTCTCATTTAAAGCTTATTTTTCCTGCTTTTCTGTGTGCGGACTCGCAAATGACTATGACCTAGCTATTGTTCTTTTCTGTATTAACTTGAAACATGGAGGAATCTTCCCATCCGCATGCTAGCAGTTGTAGTATAAAAGATATGTGCTTCGAAACAGTAATGGACACTCTCAAAGACGATGAGACGAGGGGAAAAGAACTCCTGACCCGAGACGTGTGCCAAGATGGTGAAGTAACCCCGGACGTACCACCTACGAAAAATGCTGATTATGAAGACCAATTGAAAGACAATTCAATATCAAGAAATAACAAATGCATTACTTAATGAATAATTTGATTGGTTACCAATGATGGGGTGTAGCCAATAACCAATAGAATTTTAGGGGAATGGATTATGAGAAAAGGGATAAAAACTCATGACACAAGAGACGAAGGGCAGTTAGGAAGGGATGACATCAATTGCATCCAGAAACTCTGTCACTCTATTTGGTGATTTGAGACTTAGACAAAATTACCATAGCCTATAACCCGCCCTATTATACTTTCCTCCATAAGAGGAGAGTGTCCCTTGATTCCATTTAGATAGATTGACGGTGAACCATCTGATGTCCTGAAGACGAAGACTGATCTTGTATGCTGACTTAACTCGAGGAGGGTAATTATAAATGCTAACAGAATCTATATGCCTTTCTTTCTAGGTACCAACTGCTGTATGTTTATTTAGGTATCTTAGTTAGATGTTTTCCAAATTGATGTTCTAAATTGTTTTTGCATGAAGCCCAACATGCTAATGCTAATCTGAGGTTAGATGAGGTATTCATTTGACGGACGGAACTGACGTGACTGACATGTAGCTATGCTGAACTGATATTCTGTTGTTTATCATGCACTATGGTCTATTCTCTTCTAACATGTCTATTCTATGATCCCGATCATCACATTGTTGAAAGTTCATCATGATTGCCACTTTGTGATTGTGCTTATATGCTTCTTGGTTTTAAGAATAATACGTTTATTATTAGATTGTAAGCAATAGGGAATAAATTCACAAAATCTTCTTTAAGGTGTGGTTATTTGAGTCAGAAAACAGATGAATGCGTCGAAGATTCTTTAATGGGTTTTGTGAAATATATGTTGATGGTTGGTAATTCCGTCTTACGGAGACTCACCACTGGGTCAAAAGGTTCATCGACCTAAAACAAGTCCAGATGTGTATAATTTAACATAGACGGACGCGTTAGCAATTTCAATATTCACGCATCTAATCATGATAATGCAGCTGCTAAAAGTTGCTTCACAGAAATGGCCACCCTAGCCTAATACAATTGGTCAGAGGCCCGACACATAACAAAGGCCATAACATTGATCTAGTTTTTAGTAATGCAGTTGGCTTAACTTCTTTTCCTCCCACTCCTCTGGCATGGTCTGATAATTTTTTAATCTCCCTTAACCTGCTCACCCCAGCCATAGGTAGATCCTCCGAAATTATAACTCGGCCCCATAGGCTCTGGCATATGCTTAATGCTAGAGAGTGGATCAACACCTTGGAGAGTTTGAAACCCTCCTTGATAGGGAATGAGGCCTGTTCCATAGAGATATTCAACAACTGGATTACCAAAGCCTAGTTGTTCTCCTTCCCTATTCCTCAAAGTCAGGAGGCCATGTGAAAACAAACGCTCTGTGGTTTTCTGCCCATCTACATCTACTAAAGAGGGGTTGCAGATGTCTGGAAAGAAGATGGAGAAAAACCTATGATACCTTGAGGAAAGAAGATTATAGTAAAGCCATTAGACTATATGATGTTGAAATTAAACCAGCTCAAAGTACCTACTATGCTTCCAAAATAGAGCAAAGCTCCAATTCTTCGAAAGAGATTTTTTATTAAGAGAAATTGCCTACTCTCATTCTCATAATGAGTCTGTTGAAGCCTCTCATGAACACAGCAATAATCTGGCATTGTTCTTTCAGAATTTGTACTCTGCATTCCCAATGGGTATTCGCTGTCCCCAAGTTCTTGGAGAGGAGTGCCCAAACTTCTCAGCGGTGGTATCACACCTTCCGCCTCTCTCTCTGGAACTGGTCCATACATTGCTTGATACCCTAAAATCTAGGTCCCCCCTTGACCCTGCCATACCCCTATTCTAGCACTAGGGTCATATGTTACAGTTACAGTTCTGACCGGCATGTTGAATTTGTCGCTGTCCAGTAGCATCCTTCCTCTCCTGTGGAAACATGCTATAGTGAAACCCCTGCTCAAGAAACCCAACTTAGATGAGTCAGTGCTCAATAATTACAGGCCCATTACCTTGTTGCCGGCCTTCTCTAAGATACTGGAAAAACATGTGAATGTTCGACTTTCCAAATTTCTTGAAGATAACAGTCTTCTTCATCCCTCCCAAATGGGCATTAGGCCTCTACATAGCACAGAATCAGCCTTGAATGGAGTCATTGAAGAGGTCAGGAAGCACCTTGGTCAGGAAGTGGTGCCAGCGATTATTCTTCTGGATATCTGTGCCGCATTTGAGCCTGTCGATAACAATATATTACTTCTAAGAATGAGGGAGATTGGAGTTACAGGCAATGCCCTTAGCTGGTTCTCTTTTTTTAGAGGCAAGATCATTTCAGGTGGTAGATCGATCTTTTTTCTCTAACTGTTTTAAGAGCAGCTGTAGAGTGCCACAGGGCTCTTCACTTAGCCCTACTTTATTTAACATCTACATGTCTTCATTAGCAAAAATAGTGGAGCCTTATGGCCTTTCTTTAGTGTCATATGCTGACGACACCCAGCTGGTTCTCATTCATGACTAAGTAGAACTCCTCCGTGTCGTCACTCTCCCCCTGCCTAAGGGCAGTGTCGGAATGGACGTCTGAATGAAAACTTAAGCTGAACGGCGATAAGACAGATGTTATGATCTTAGGCCATTATTCTTGACCAGATCTTCTCTCCCCTGTGCTTCATTCGCTAGGAGACTTGCCCCCTCCCAAGGGATATATCCTATAGCCTAGGTGTTTGGATTGATCCGTGGATCATCAGGCTAAGAAAATTTCCTCCACTTGCTTTGGTACAGTCAGACTCCTAAGAAAGGTGTTTAAAATACTTCACACTATTGCGAAGAGACTCATCATCCAGGCACTCATCATTGCCCGGCTAGATCATGGTAATGCCTTGTACCTTGGTGCTCCGAAATATGTGAAAAAGAAGCTACAGGTGGTACAGAACACCGCTGCCTGTCCTCTCTTTGATATACCCAGGAATGAGTCAGCCAAATCGTCTGTCTTCCCTGCACTGGCTCCCAGTGAAACAACAAATAAAGTTTAAAACATTGTGTTTTATCCACAGAGCAGTATATAACAAAGGCCCTCCATTTCTAAGGATTCTTGCCTCCTTCCACAAGCCCTGTAGATATCTCAGATCCTCCTCAGTGGCTTTAGCCTAAATGTCCCCAACAAAACAATCTAAATGGGGTGGAAGCTCTATGGCCTATCTTAATGCCAAATTGTGGAACTCCTTGCCCCTTGGTTTATGACAAACCAGCCATGAACTCTCCGTTCGCCGTCACTCAAAACCTGGCTTTTTTAATCTTTTCCCTATGACTGTGTCTTGAAGACTTCTGTTTAGCGCTGGGAGGCATTTGGGTAGCCATGCACTTTATAAGTCCTCATAACAACATTTACAGGGTCCATTCTCTGCAGATTTACCCAAAGAGACCCATGGTTTCTTATTTCCTGGGGGGTGGAAATGTTTACCCTGGGTACTAGATTGGGGGCCTTTGGAGAACTCCTCTTGTTCACCCTTGCCCCCCCAACCTCTGTTGCTGGGGGCCCTGCCCACTATGGCAGAGTCTTTCCCATGTACCTTTTTGTGGACCCTGGTACTCACCTAGCAGTCCTCCTCCATAGCAAGCTTCCTTGGGTCAGTCAGCTTGCTATCAGTCAAGTGCTGGCGCAGCTCTGAAGAACACAGACTACACAAGTGCTCCCATGCAATTGAGTTGTACAGTCCCTGAAAATCTGTGACATTACTGCCCCCACCCAACCATCAGTGATCTGCAAAAAAAAAAATAATAATAATAATAATAATCAACACATTCTAACCAGGTCTGGGAATCCATTTTCTTACTTCCTCTAATCTGGTTCCTCTATTTGTCAGGAGTGAGACCATACCTTGTGAGAAGGGCCTCCATGTCTGAATAGGTGAGGTTGTACCCCTTAACCAAAGCTAATAAGGTGTCCCTCCCCTCCTCTGTGAAGTGGTTCAATAATCCTGCTCACCAATTCTTCTCAGGGACCCCATTCATGTGAATAGATGCCTCATATCCCTGAAACCACCTCTGGATATCATCTCCCTTCTTGTACTACCTTCCTACATTCTTGGGAATGTGTACTATTCTATCTGAGTGCACTGAGGTATTGCTGCCACCATCAATGCTGGATCTACTCCTTTGATCCAGCTCCTTCACTCTGAGCTCATGGTGTAAAAGCATCCCCCTTTCCTCCGTGGCTCGCCCTTTGGTCCCCCATTTAAACCTCTTCAACTCTATCTGATATCTCCTAGTTTCCCTCCTCTCCTCCAGCTCTTCTGGGGTCAGACCCTTGGATACACTACTGCTGCCTGACACAGAGGGTACCCCCCAGTAGCCGCTGCACACTCCACACATCTTCCCTTGAATTTGGCTCCACGGTCTCCCCTTTTGGATCCTCAGAATGACCACTGGCATTTCGGGCTGCTACCCAGGCCCTCAGCACCTTTTGTAGCGCCTCCTTTCTGGTGAGGCCTCTAACTTTGACTCCAAGGAGTTTGCAAACTGACTTCAGATCCTTCACTGTGTAAGTTTCCAACCTATCCTCCTCAAAAACCAAATCCAGGGATGTAACTGATGATGTTCTTGAGTGAGACATGATGTAGTAGGAAGTTTAAGTTGAACTCAAGTCCAAAAATAGATCAAACAAAAAATCCCCCCCAAAAAGCCTATTTGGGGTACGCAGTCATCTGGATATGGTAGTAATGTACACCAATCACTGTAGGTCAAGTGCAAATGCAAGTCCTATCCTCACCGCTGACAACCAATATTAGAAATGAGTTCTCTAGTTGACAGTCAGTGTACACTCTGTCCAAGTAGGGACCCTCACTCTAGTCAGGGCAAGGAAGATACCCAGCTCAGATAACCCCTGTTCACTCCATGAGTAGCTTGGCACAAGCAGTCAGGCTCATCTCAGAAGAAATGTGTAAAGCATTTGCACATAACATACAGTACAAACACTACAAAAGGACACTACGCCAGTTTTAGAAAAATAGCCAATATTTATCTATGTAAAACAAGACGAAAATGAGAAAAATCCATCATACAATAATTAACTTAAAAATACAGTTCCTTGAAGTTGATAGCTCAGTCTGAGGATAATACGGCGTTGTGAACAACAAAGCCAACAGTTCAGGCAACTGCAGCCACTCAGGCCAGCTATGACGTGGAAATGTAGGACGTGGTGATCCTCGCTATGAAATCTGGAGTGCAGCGTCGCAGGCATCAGCAGCGTCCGTTCCGGAAGTCAGTGTAGGGGTTGTCAGCCCTTGAAGTCACATGCAGATTGAACGCCAAGCTGGTGACGAAGCCAGGAGTGCTGCTGTTTATGGTGCTGGAGCTGCGGTGCAGTGCGAAGCAGGATTATGCTACGAGCGGCGCCCACAGGTCACATGCAGGAAGCGGCTAGGTGAAAACGTCCTGCGGCATTGGTAAGACCAGGGATGCGATGTGAAGTGGGGCTGTGCGACATGCTTTGTCTCCTGGCCACAACGCAGGCAGCAGCGACGTTGCTGAAGCGACATCATAGGCAGGCCCAAGGTTGTGGTTCAACGCAAGGTGGGCTCTGTGAGGCGCCTATGTGTCGCGATGCAGACGGGGCATCTGTTGACTATGCTGGAGTCAATGGAGTTGCCATCTGTGGAAAAGGGCAGAGGTGCGGTATGGGATGGTGCTTTGTGTACTTCACGAGCGGTGTTCTCAGGCCACGGTGCAGGGAGCAGCATCGGTGTCTGCGTAGTGTGGCGGCATTGGGGATACCAAGCCTGCGGTGTGAGTAAGGCGATGGTGCAAGCATCAGCTCGGTTATGATGTCAGGTGGCTGCCTTGCTGAGACAAGGGTTGCAGTGGAAAGCAGGGCAGGGCTCCGTGCAGCATCAGCAGGTCACTGTGAGGGCAGCGGCATAGTTGACACCATCGTGGTGGCTTTTCTTCCATTGCAGCACAAAACACACAGTTCCAAGTGCTGTAGGCAGAAGTCTATGAACCTGAACCTGAAGTCTATGATACCTCTGAGACTTCCAAAAGGAGGCAAGCTCTACTTTAAGCCCTTGGAGAAACTTCACAAGCAGGAAACACAGCAAAGTCCAGTCTTTGCCCTAAGGCAGAAGCAGCAACTGCACGCCAACCCAGCAAAGCACACACAGCAAAGGGGCAGTATTCCTCCTCCAGCTCTTCTCCTTGGCCGAGGTTCCTCTTGATCCAGAAGCGTTCTAAAAGTCTGGGGATTTGGGTCTACTACTATTTTTAAATTGAGAGTTCAGAGACCCCAAACTCCACATCTCTATCTGTTCTCAATTGTTGACAACACTTAAGATATTTAAAGGCAGTCCTCATATTAATCTATAGGAGAGATAGGCCTTTCAATAGTGAAAAACAAATTTGGCAGTATTTCACTATCAGGACATGTAACACACACCAGTACATGTCCTACCTTTTAAATACGCTGCACCCTGCCCATGGGGCCACCTTGGGCCTACCTTAGGGGTGACTTACATGTACAAAAAGGGATGGTTTGCACTGCAGTGGCAGGTCTGAGAAATGTTTACAGGGCTACTCATGTGGGTGGCACAATCAGTGCTGCAGGCTCTCTAGTAGCATTTGACCTGCAGGCCCTGTGCACACAGTGCATCTTACTAGGGACTTACTAGTAAATCAAACATGCCAATCATGGATGAACCAATCACCAGTACTATTTAGATAGGGAGCACTTGCACTTTAGCACTTATCAGCGTGGTAAAGTGCACAGAGACAATAAACCAGCAAAAACAGAGTCCAGCATACCATAAAAACAGGCGGTCAGAAGGGAAAGAGACAAGGATAAAACACCAAAAGATACCAGGTCTAACAGCTACCACTGCCATGATGGCAAATGCAGGACAGTTTCCATTTTAATGGAAAAACAGGATCTTGTAGACAGGCTTTTTGCACCTTTATATTTCCCTACAGTTCAGGAGGTAGGTTCAAATGGCCATTTTGTCTGATCGCAAGAGCCATCCAGCCAAAGTCAATGATTAAAGGCTCAGGTGGTGGATCTGGTCCAAAGATCTGGTCTGCATGGCAACCATCTGATGTCAGAGACTTTTGTAGAAGGTCCAGCTACCACCATTGTCTTGGCCGCTCTGTTGTAAGATCATTTGTGCATTTGATCTGTGTAGTTGAGTACAGGAATTGGATCAGAGAAAAGGTGTTGACAAATGGCAGTGACCATTTAATCAAAAGCACGCTGACCAGTGAGTTCAGCTCTGGGCGCAAAGTCTTGTCATTTTACCTTTTGGGCCATGGTGAATTGGTCTAAGGACGGAGTACTTCATTCGTTGAACATGTTTTCTACAATTTTGTTGATCAGAACCCATTCATTGTTTTCTTTGCAATGTTAGCTGAGGAAATCTGCACCTTGATTCTGTACTCTCGGAATATGTATAGCCTCCAGAGATACTCTTCTGGCCAGGGACAACACCATATTGTTTGTGCATGCAGATATGTCTTGATTTTGTTCCTTCTTGTTTGTTGGAATAAAGCATGAGGGTGTTGTATTGTCAGTTTGACTCAGTTCTTGGAGAACAGAGAAGTTTTATGTGTCAAACGAACTGCTTTCGGTTTTAGTAAACTGAAAATGGTTATATTTTATTTCTGTCTATAGTTCTTGAATTGTCAGATGTTTCATGTGGGCTTACCACATTGATAGAAAAACATCCAGGTCTATGGTTTGCATCATGGTTTTCTTTTGAAATGAACTAACAAATCTGGACTTTTGCACTACCACACCAGTGACTGTAGTGGCGATGCTGACAAAAGGGCGTGTGCTCAACTGTCTCCTGTTTGACACCATTGGAGTTTAAGGTAGAGGTTTCATGAACAGTTTTGCATTTGGTACTACGTGTTTGCATGAAACCACAGATCCTAGGTGTGAGTCAACTTCACAAACTCTCTTCTCCAAAGAATACACACTTTCATTTAAAGGGTCTATCTCTGACCATAGCTGTAGGAAGCTGACCTGCTGTGTGGTTATCACCTTATACCAGGTCCAGGTATCCCCTATTAGTGAGGTGTAGGCAGTGTCTAGGAAGCCAGGTCTCTCTAGAGGTAGCTGTGGATAAGCAGCCAAAACTTATATAGGAGACATGCACAGCTTATGCAATACCACTGTAGTCACACAGCACTTACACACATGAAAGAACCATACAGTGTTACAAAAATAAAGGTACTTTCTAATGGTAACAAATACCAAAATACTATATAGGCAATACCCCAAGTGGAGGTAAGTAAACACCCTATTATATGTACATTAGAAGTCAGGAATTAGCACAGAATGCAACAGAAAATAGTGAAAGCAGTAGACAATACTGAAGGCCGGGGGAGGGGGTTACTAAACCATATACTAAAAAAAAGTGGAATGTGAAATTTGAGCACCCCAAGGAAGTGGAATCTGTAGAGGGGAGCTGGAGGAACTAGGAACCCCAAAAGGTAAGTACCAGAGTGCCCCACCCCCAGCGACCAGTAGAAGAGAGGTAAGTACCTGGTCCTCCCCAAACCCACCAAAAGGACTTCAGAAAAGGATAATGCAAGAGCCAGACAAGATTGCAGGACACCAAAGGTGGATCCTGGAAGAGGAAGGCCTGGAAAATAAGGGTTCCAAGTCCAGTTCACATTAGAGTGTCTGGTGGTTGCAGGAGCCACTACCCACCAGTTTGGGGATGGAGGACTAGGTTGACAAAGATAGTCAGCAGTGCAGTCCTGGAGCAGCTGAAGAGTTCCTGGAGTGATGCAGTTGACGTCCCATGCCGGAAGGAGGATTGCAGTCTGTCAGTGCTGTGAAGAAAACACCAAGAAGCCTTGGTAAAGACAAATGTCATTGGAGAAGAAATGTGGAGCTGCTGGGGACCAGCAAGGTCCAAGAGGACTCAACCCACAGAGGGGAGTCCTGGGTGACCCTCAGAAGTAAAGAGAGTCACAGGAAGAGGAGGCAGCAAGCACAGGAGTCGAGGTGAGGCCCAAGCAGCACACCTTGAAAGGAGCCACACGTTGCAGGAGAAGCACGCAGAAGGCTGTGCATCGCAGTGCTGGAGGCTGGGGCTACAGAGAGCCTAAAGATCCCTTGGAGGAGATGCTAACAAGCCTTGGTACCTGCAAGAGATGCAGTGCTAGGGGGTACTGTCCTGCAAGAAGAGGCAAGGACTTACCTTCTCCAAAGTTGGACACCTGGTAGAAAGGACCAAGGAGACTACTTCAGACCACTGCAGGATTCAGGCAGCTCTGAAGGAGAGGAGATCCATGCAGGCAGTCGTCGTTGAAGTTGGTGCCTGCGGATGCAGGGGAGGGACTTCTTCACTTCAAGGGAGATTCCTTCTTGCTTTTTGTGCAGGCTGAAAACTCGTCACCCTCAAAGGTGCATAGCCGGGGAAAATGTTGCAGTTGCTGGAAGGAGCTGGAGAAACAATGTTGCAGAGCTGAGTCATCGATGGAGATACAGATTGTAGGTTCCTGTGGAGTCCAGTTGCAGTTCCAGTGGCCAGAAGACTAAGTAAACGTAGCAGAGGAGTCCTGCTGGAATCTTGCACGTTGAATCTGAGGACCCATCCAAGAGGGAGACCCTAAATAGCCCTGGAAGGGGAATTGGTCACCTGGCAAAGTGACCACCTATCAGGAGGGGGCTGTGACATCTCCTGCCTGACCTGGCCACTCACATGCTCCCAGAGGCCGACAACTAACCTTTAACTGTTGCCAGACCAAGCATGTGATTGGCTAAAGATAGGCACAACAGCCAAAAACCAAATAACTGTGCCAGTAAATGCTTGATATTTTGAGAAGAAAACTAGACAATAAGCCTCTCCCAAAGGTCAGAGTGTTTTGGTCAAGGGGCACTTGGTTGCCAAAGTGAACCTCACTAGTTTGGAAGATGTTAGAAATGGGGTCTGTACTCAAACTAGCTGAACAGCCTCACAAAGGTCCTGGCACACAGACAGCTTTCCGACCACCTGGGGAGACATGTAAACAACTACCAGGAACAAAGGCGGTTGCAGCAGAGCGAGGTGTTATGCCCACGAAGGGTGATAGCCCAAAAGCTGTGCGTCAAAGGGGAAGCTGCCTTTGTAAGGGGAGTAGCACAAACACTTCTGAGCAGAATGCCTTTTGTTCCAGCAGACAAAGTAGAGACAGAGAAAACACGCCCCCGAAACAGTTTTACTCTGGGTGTGTAGCCCTCTGGTAGTCACACCTCTTAGGTGGGCTACCAAGCTCTTGACAACCAAGGAAGGGTTGTGCCATATCAAAAGGCACAAGAATGTAGCACTCTAGGATAGCCTCATGCTACACTTCACAGGAACTTCATCAGTAGGTATGAGGGGACCCAACAGCCCATTGGCTAGTTACCATGTGGTCCTCTCAGAGCACTTTCCTGGATTAAGTATGGCACCCCAACCCTCAGATCATGCTGGAATCTGAGAGGACTGAAGGACTGCCCTGCTGCCCTTCGACTCGTACAGAGAGAATACGCTGTTGGAAAGACTGCAGCTGCTGTATATTGGGCTAGCAAAGTTTGGACTGTGTCCACGGCTACTGGCCCGGGAAAAAGGTTGGTTCCCAGCCCCAACCTACAGCTGTGACTCCCTAGGATCAGTTGGGTGATTTCCTGGAACCAACTCCCCAGACATAAGAGTTGAAGAAGCCCAAACCAACACTTTGGTAGCCACTGCAGAAGTTTTGCTGCCACCAGTAGCCAGACACCCAAGAAGACAAATCGGAGATGCTAAAAGTTGCACCCCAGTCTGCCTGACCCAGGACTGCTATCCAAGTCAGAATTTGTCACACCCAAGGGACAATGGCCCCCACCTATGGATTTCTCCACAACCGAGGTGCAGACTAACCAGTAGCATAGCATTGGCTGGCTTGCTACTGCATCAGTGGGCGTCGAGGGAGCCTGATTTCTGTGTCCAAGGTTTCCCAACTTCGTCTGTAATCTTCTTCTGTACTCTTCTTTTCCCCGTCTTCTCTCTTCTTCTCTTCTTCCTCATCTTCTTCTGTGGTCTTCTGCCTTCTGTTCTTCGTTTTCTGTATCTTCTTCTGTGTTCTTCTGTGTTCTTCTGTGTTCTTCTGTTCTTCTGGTCTCCTGTTCTTCTGTTCTTCCGGTCTTCTGTCTTCTATCTTCTGCCTTCGGCTCTTCTGCCTCCTCCGTCTTCTTCTCCCCGCGCCTGCCCTCCTGCTCCTGCCTCATCCCCCTCCCTCACTCGCCTCCCCCCTCTCTATCACCCCTATCTAACCCGTTCGCTATCTACCTCCCTCACTCCTCCTATCTACCTATCTCTCTATCTCTCTATCCCACTATCTAACGCCCTCACTCTCCACCTCCTCCTATCTACCTATCTCTCTATCTATCTATTTCTCTATCTATCGATTTTCTCTATCTATTTCTCTATCTCTTCCCCCTTCCTGCCACCCCCTCTATTACCTATCTTCCTATCCTCTCACTCTACCTCTCACCCTCACCCACCTCTACAACCCCCCCTCCCCTATCTTCACAACCCTACTCCTATCTTTCTCCCTAATCTCCTAAACCTCCTAACACTCACCCCCCTCCACCCTTAAACCCCACTCCCCCAGCTCTTCTCACTCTACCTGTCCCCCCCCTCCCTCGCGCTTTCCCGCCGCGACCTCCTGCACACCCCCACCTCCCAGCTCCCATTCGCCCCCAGCTGACCCCTCCCCCCCTCCTACCTCATATGGCGGCCGCTGCGCCAGAGGCAAGCCCGTCTGCGCCTGTCCGCGCCTGGCCCGCGCCCAGCGCCACAACCCCTGGTCCCCAGCTCTCCCAAGCCCCGCTGATCCGCTACGACCCCACCACCCTCCACGCCCTCAACCCAGGACGCTCCAACACCTGCTTCCAAGCTCACCCGAAACGCACCCATGGACCCTTCGCCTGCAACTCCTGCAAACGCATCTTCCACCACGCAACTACCACGACCACAAGCCCACGTGCCATCAACCACCTCAAGTGCATCCTGGTCAACGCTCGTTCCGTCCACAAGCACGCCGTTGAGCTCTGGGACCTCCTGGACTCCACAGCCCCGGACGTCGCCTTCATCACGGAGACCTGGATGAACGCCTCCTCTGCTCCAGACATCGCAACCACCATCCCCGAAGGCTGCAAGATCTCCAGAAAAGACCGCACCAACCAAGTAGGAGGAGGTATCGCCATCGTCTTCAAAGACTCCATCAGCGTCACCACCTCCACCGAAGACACCCCTCTCGCCGCTGAACACCTGCATTTTCAGATTCGCACCGACCCGAGGACCACCCTCAGAGGATCCCTCATCTACCGTCCTCCCGGACCGCGCGCCCCATTCAGCGACTTCATCTCCTCGCACGCCCTCGCCTCACCGGACTACATCCTCCTAGGCGACCTCAACTTTCATCTGGAACAAAACAACGACCCCAACACCACCACCCTGCTCGACAACCTCGACAACCTCGGCCTCAAACAACTGGTGAACACCGCCACCCACATCGCCAGACACACGCTCGACCCTATCTTCTCCGCCAGCAAACACATCTTCTTCAGCCACACCTCCGCTCTACACTGGACCGACCACAGCTGTGTCCACTTCACATTCCGACGCGAGACCCGCCACCTTCGCACTCAACCCATCCCTTGTCGACAGTGGAACAAGATCCCCGAAGAGCAACTCTTCTCAGCACTCGCCGTCAACCAACCCACCCTCACCACCGACCCCAACGACGCAGCCCTCAGCCTCACAAACTGGATCTCCAACTGTGCAGACAACCTTGCTCCCCTCAAACGCACGCATCGACAGACCAACACCAAAAAACCTCTCTGGTTCTCTGACACCCTCAAAGAATCAAAGAAAACTTGTCGCGCTCTCGAGAAGGCCTGGCGCAAGGACCACACCGCTGACAACATGACCGCCCTCAAGAACGCTACCCGCGAACACCACCACCTGATCCGCGCTGCTAAAAGGAACTTTTTCACCGACAGACTGGACAAAAACAGCCACAACAGCAGAGAACTCTTCAGCATCGTCAAGGAGTTCTCCAACGCCAACGCCGTCACGCCCTCACAGGATTTGTGCGAATCCCTCGTCACCTTCTTCCACCGCAAGATCAGCGACCTCCACGACAGCTTCGGACACCAGACCCAACCAAACACCACCGAACCCGCACCCCCGACCATCACCCTCAACAACTGGACCCACATCAACACTGAAGAAACCAAATCCACCATGAACTCTATCCACTCCGGCGCCCCTTCGGACCCCTGCCCTCACTTCATCTTTAACAAAGCCGACGACATCATTGCCCCGCACCTCCAGGCCGTCATCAACTCTTCTTTTTCTTCTGCTACCTTCCCCGAATGCTGGAAACACGCCGAAGTCAACGCCCTACTAAAGAAACCTACGGCTGACCTAAAAATCTTCCGCCCCATCTCTCTCCTGCCTTTCCCAGCCAAGGTAATAGAGAAGACCGTCAACAAACAGCTGACCACCTTCCTGGAAAACAACAACCTGCTCGACCCTTCACAAACCGGATTCCGAACCAACCACAGCACGGAAACCGCCCTCATCTCAGTCACAGACGACATCAGAACCCTGATGGACAACGGTGAAACAGTCGCCCTCATTCTCCTCGACCTTTCGGCTGCCTTCGACACCGTCTGTCACCGCACCCTAATCACCCGCCTCCGCTCCACCGGGATCCAAGGCCAGGCCCTGGACTGGATCGCCTCCTGCCTCTCAAACCGTTCCCAAAGAGTTTACCTCCCTCCGTTTCGCTCAGTACCCACCGAGATCATCTGCGGCGTACCCCAAGGCTCATCACTCAGCCCGACACTCTTCAATGTCTACATGAGCCCCCTCACCAACATCGTACGCAAGCACAACATCATCATCACCTCCTACGCCGACGACACCCAACTTATACTCTCCCTCACTAAGGACCCCGCCAGCGCCAAGACCAACCTACAAGAGGGTATGAAGGACGTCGCAGATTGGATGAGGCTCAGCCGCCTAAAGCTGAACTCTGAAAAAACTGAAGTCCTCATCCTCGGCAACACCCCGTCCGCCTGGGACGACTCCTGGTGGCCCACGGCCCTCGGCACCGCACCGGCCCCCGCAGACCACGCCCGCAACCTCGGCTTCATCTTGGACCCTCTTCTCACCATGACCAAGCAAGTCAACGGCGTGTCCTCCGCCTGCTTCCTCACCCTCTGCATGCTCCGCAAGATCTTCCGCTGGATCCCCGCCGACACTAGAAAAACCGTGACCCACGCCCTCGTCACGAGCCGCCTGGACTACGGCAACACCCTCTACGCTGGAACCACAGCCAAACTCCAAAATCGCCTGCAACACATTCAAAACGCCTCGGCCCGCCTCATCCTCGACGTACCCCGCAACAGCCACATCTCCGCACACCTGAGTCACCTGCATTGGCTCCCAGTCAGCAAAAGGATCACCTTTCGACTTCTCACCCACGCACACAAAGCCCTCCACGACAAGGGACCGGAATACCTCAACCGACGCCTCAGCTTCTACGTCCCCACCCACCTCCTCCGTTCCTCTGGCCTCGCACTCGCTTCCGTCCCTCGCATCCGCCGCTCCACGGCGGGTGGGAGATCTTTCTCCTTCCTGGCGGCCAGGACCTGGAACTCCCTCCCCACCAGCCTCAGGACCACCCAGGACCACTCCGCTTTCCGGAGACTCCTAAAGACCTGGCTTTTCGAGCAGCAGTAACCCCCTCTTTCCCCTAGCGCCTTGAGACCCGCACGGGTGAGTAGCGCGCTTTATAAATGTTAATGATTTGATTTGATTTGACCAAGGAGCACCAAACAAAGACACCCCTATCGACACACCACAACCGGTGCATCCTTTGAGCATCTTTTGTCTATATCTGCAGCATCAGGACCACTCCATTGATGTCTCTGGCGGTCGTCCTGTTGTAGTGTGGTCAGTTTTATGTATCGTTTTGTGCATTAGCTTTAGGCTTAGGGCCTATGTGCATTTTGCCCTGGATGTATTTTATTTCTTTGCCCGTAGCTTAGAGCCTCTGTGCCTTTTGCTCTAAATGCTTTTATTCGGCTTCGTATTGTTATTTTTAAATAACCAGTTCTACAGTCTTGTTTTAATTTTTGATATCACACTGTTTAGCCTACTTCAGCGCTGGAGTTCTCAATAACACATTCTTGTTCACTCTGGGCTCCAGTCAAGGATACAGTCTGGTACATTGCCGATAGACGTGGTAGGAGTTTAGTCTCTGCATACATTCTTGCGTAGGGACATTTTGTGATCACACTGACATGTTAGTTATAAAAACACATCCTTGTCCTAAAACACGCAAGAGGGAGATTCCGACCAGGGAACCACAACTAGACGCTGACTGCCTCGTTGCAGATGCTGAACCAAGATCACAGGTCTTTGCACAGGTATGAGGGCTGATGTCTCCCCAGTGATTCAGAAAGGCATGTTAGAAGCTTAACATGCTGTGCTCGAAATAGAACTAGCAGAGGGAGAGTAGAAACTATTAGACACCATGATAGCGTTGTTCTTATGTTTTACTCTCCTGGTGACTATTTCAATCCTACTGTGTTGGATGGTTCTGGTTATTGCGGCTCACGCCTTATTATCTAAAATGCAGTTGTTTTATTAAAATATTATATAAAACTTATACTGCCTTTGTCATTTGTATATGAGACCATACTGTAAATGAGAGAGTTGGTTTGGATCGGAGTGACCACGACTTCCCTGAGAAGTTCCTAAGATGTCATGCGCTCGGCTGCCCAATCATCTCTTCCCTTCGGGAGAAATGAGGCACTGCTAGTTAGCCGGAGCAAAAACCGGACAGAGTTCCTTCCACGTGGGTCAGACTCAGTCCCCCACACCGTGATCGATCCTGCTGCCTAGAAATCCAGTAGTCTCATTTAGGATAATGAGAGCCCACGCGACACTGTAAAGTTTAGAATTTGCCTTAAAAATGCTCTGGTGGCCCGGTAACTGTCCAAAGTGATAACTCTGGCCTCCCTGGACCGCTGACCAGCTGGAACTCTTCACCCAGAGTAGGCCAGAGTAATCAATCTGTTTCTAACTTTTCAAAACTTTCCAACGTTTTTGCTGACCAATGCTTGTTTGAGGTTGCATTTAAAAGGGATATCTTATAAATTATCTGCCTCCTGAACCCTCTGGTTGACATTGCTCATCAAGGACTGTAATAATTCATAAAAATATACTCTATTATTATAAATTGGTATCTTGTTTCTTTCGTGTGTTGTGACTTTAATTCATTGGTTGGTGCTGTTAAGTGCTTTACACATAGTTTCTTTGCCAAGCCTCACTGCTCGCAGCCACAGCTACTCGGGATTGAGCTTAAGGTTAAGGAAACAAGCGTGACTGAGCCCAACATGATGTTCTGAGTGTGGTGCATGATAAGGCCTCACAGCCTTATCACATAGTACACCCAAACCCTCGCAGGCAGCTGCAGGTCAAGGACTTCTGCTACCCTCTTTATGACCATGACAAAGAATGTAGAATCTTCCATAGCTGTACAAGGACTGGGTGTGTGTAGGCAGTGCCCAAGGAGGTATCTAGGCCAATGGTGTGCTGGAGATCTAAAAAGAGGTTTTCATCATCGAAATCCTGTGAGGTATAATCATCTTCGTGGTCAGGGAGAATATAATGAAGTGGAAGCATCTCTGAATCTGAATATACAAGAGGGTGAGATGGGTGCGACTTCAGTTGAGGTTACAGTGAATTTGTTTCAGAGTCAGAAAGGACTATTGGCATCAGGGGCATCAGTTCCGGGGTTGATGCTCTGGGCTCTGATGTCAGTCGATGTGCCATCTAGGGACTATGGGGGTCATTCTGACCCCGGCGGTCTGAGACCGCCGGGGCCAGGGTCGGCGGGAGCACCGCCGACAGGCCGGCGGTGCCCCGCAGGGCATTCTGACCGCGGCGGCTTGGCCGCGGTCAGATCTGGAAAACCGGCGGTCTCCCGCCGGTTTTCCGATGCCCCTGAGAATCCTCCATGGCGGCGGAGCGCGCTCCGCCGCCATGGGAATTCTGACACCCCCTACCGCCATCCTGTTCCTGGCGGGTCTCCCGCCAGGAACAGGATGGCGGTAGGGGGTGCCGCGGGGCCCCTGGGAGCCCCTGCAGTGCCCATGCCAATGGCATGGGCACTGCAGGGGCCCCCGTAAGAGGGCCCCACAAAGTATTTCAGTGTCTGCTATGCAGACACTGAAATACGCGACGGGTGCCACTGCACCCATCGCACCTTCCCACTCCGCCGGCTCAATTCTGAGCCGGCGTCCTCGTGGGAAGGGTGATTTGCTCTGGGCTGGCGGGCGGCCTTTTGGCGGTCGCCCGCCAGCCCAGGGCAAATCCCAAAATACCCTCAGCGGTCTTGCGACCGCGGAGCAGTATTTTGGAGGGGGGAACTCTGGCGGGCGGCCTCCGCCGCCCGCCAGGGTTAGAATCACCCCCTATGTGCAGGAATCACCCACAAGCAGGGATGACCCCGAAGCAGGGTTGAAGGGCACAGCCGACCAAAATTAGCTGATGGTTGACCAATTGGAGGCCTCAGATCCTTTGGGCCCTAAGGTGGTCTAGCGGGATATGGTAGAGCAAAGAATTGGCAGCATGGCTTCCTTGAAAGGCTGGATCCGCTGCAGCACGCTGATAGACCCACGCACTCTGGATGATTGAAGAATAAGCACTCAGATCATTGACCAAGACAGCGACAAAAGGTACCCTGTGCGCCGCATGACTCCTTGGGGTGGGAGCGCCCGGACAAGGGGGAGCCATGATTCATTTCCTTATGCTTCTTTAACTTACCTGATGAATTCAAACTATAATAGGAGTTTTTGTAGGATCGGCCTCAGGAATAAGAACGCATCTTTGAGCTCAACTGGGAGCGGGCCTTTCCTCAATGTCCTGCACCACTGAGCTTGGTTTCATGGTTTCAAATAGACTTCATGTTTAGCCAAAGGAAATTGTTACACAACGCCGAGTTACATGAAGAGCCCAAACACCAGATACAGACCTCATAAATGACTGAAACCTGTCTGTAGCAATCCTTACAAGGTTTGAAACCTG
Organism: Pleurodeles waltl; assembly: GCF_031143425.1. Taxonomy (NCBI): domain Eukaryota; kingdom Metazoa; phylum Chordata; class Amphibia; order Caudata; family Salamandridae; genus Pleurodeles; species Pleurodeles waltl. The sequence goes on from NC_090449.1 coordinate 264,400,045, forward strand.
TCATTTTTGGGGTGGTGGTGTGGGGGAGCGGGGAGGTGGGGGGGGGTTAGACCAACACATTGGTACCATTTTGAGAGCTGCAACATGAAAATCCTAACAGAATCTGAGGGAGTGAGCTCCAGATTAGTGTCGGTAGGCACTGAAAAAAAAGGAACTGACATCACAACCTGGAGGTGAAAACTATACAGAGGACAGACGTAACATTCAGGATGGATCAGAGGTGGAGCAGCACAATGCTCCCTACCAATGCGAAATTAATCTGGTTTCAAACCAATTAGAAGAAGCAAGAATGTTAAACTTCAGCTGACCATCTTCAGCCACAAAATGTGTAGCAATCTGTCTGGGACAATTGTTGCAGATCTTTCTATGAAGTAATGACTGTGGTTTATTGCACCAAGGAACTGCTGCTTGGTTTCTCCAGACAAAAAGTGGTCATTTGTATAAACTAAATCTGGCACTGGAAAAAAGTTACGCTGCCTTGATAAGGAGGGCAGAACATAGGGTGGAGCCACTACAGTTAGCAAGTCCTGGAGACATTCGGCACCCCTTTCCATGACAAGTGTCTCATTTCCACCTGCTGCTGCGAAAACAAAGAACTTATCTTTGATGGATACCTAGAAAATTATCAAATTGTGGTTACTTCTTAGGTAACTAAATGGTTTCATTTTCCTCAACCAGCAACCCAATGTCCACCACTCACTGAAAGTCATAAAGATAAAATAGAGTTGCAAACATATCTTTAACTTGCGGGTGTCAATAAAATGCTAAAAACCATAAAATATTTTTTTAAATAGTTGATCCGGACATATGGCTAGTAAGAATCGCTCTATCTGAGCATATTCTTGAATGGTGCCTGACCTAGTAAGGAGTCCGCCTTTGAATTGTCATCCAAACAACAATGTTTAGAAAATGTATAAACAGATTTCCATGTAGCCACTTTTCATATTTCTGTTATTGGGACATTTGTTTATCCAGGCAACAGATGTGGCTTATTACATGTAGGGTGAGCTTTAGGTTTACCTAGAAGGGGCTTCTTAGCAAACTGGTAACAGAATAAAACAGGAAACTATCCATCTAGCTATAGTTTGTTTAGAGGAAGCCATTCCAGTTCTCAGAGGTCCATACCTTATAACCAACAAGCTAGTATTGTGAGTTTATTTAGTTCTGTCCAAATAAGATGTAAGAACTCTAACATCTAAGGAATGAAGGATCCTTTATGCTGGTGAAGAAGGGTTACTAAAAACACCGGAAGTGAAATTGTTTGATTGATGTAATAATCTCAAATAACGTTTACCAAAAAGGAAGGTGTGTTCTTAACACTACTCAGTTACTGTGAAAACCCATATATGGGTCAATAGAATAAAGGGCTTGAAGTTTACTCACTCTTCTTGCTGACCTAATAGCTACTAAATAAAAGCTAGCCTGTAGATGAGGTGCTGCATTGAGGTCTTTTGTATGGGCATGAAAGATGAGCCATTAATTTGGCTAAAACTGGATTTAAATCCCAAGGAAGGGCAGGCTATCTAATAGGAGGAAAGTATTTTTCAATCCTGCTAAAAAGTCTTTAATAACTGGCATAGTAAAGAAGGATCTTTGAGTTGGTCTCTTTCTGTATGCGGTTAGGGCAACTAAATGGCCTTTTATTGAGTTAACTTGTAGCTATGATCAGATGACAAATATTTTAAACTTAAAAGCGTAGGACGTTCTTGTGTTCGGACATTTGTCTTCCTTAAGAATGGTCATACAATCTGAAGAAAGTTATAAATGTCTTTCTTGAATAACTTCAGGAGCCATGCTCTCAAATTCAAGGTGTGTATGTTTGGGTGGAAGATTTTGCCTTGCATCCTCGACAGAAGATTATGTTGCATAGTAATCTCTTGTGGGGTTTGACGGAAAGGTGAAGCAGCTCTCGATTCTACCACTGTCTGGGTACTCTGGATCTATCAGAATCATTAAGGCAACCAATACTTTGAGTCTGCGTAGTACTGTTGGAATTAATGGGTTTGGAGGAAATGCACAGAGAAAACTATTTAACCAATGAATCAAAAGGGGAGTGCCTAAGGAGTTTGGTTCCCACATTCTTGGTGCGAAATTGGGGCATTTTGTGTTTTCTTCTGTAGTGAATAAGTCTGTCGGGAAACCCCTTGTCTTGAAAAATATTTTATTAGACTGAATTGTTTAATTCTCATCTATGAAGTATCTGCTTAGTAGATCAGCTTGACAATATTGGATTCCCAGTAAATGAATTGCTTGAATCGTTAGATTTGACAGTAACCAATGCCAGATTGCTTGAACTTCTTTAGAAATTATCCTTGATATGGTGCTCCCTTGTTTGTTTAAATAGTGCATCATTGTTGTATTGTTTGTTTGAATTGTCCTATTCGACATTGGGTATGGGGCAAACGTTTTCAAGGCTGTATAGACAGATTTCAACTCAGAACATTTATGGCTACTATTGCTTTTTTCTGACCACTGACACAGCAAGATCCAGTAGATCAGCTCCCCCATCCCGTCAGAGGCATCTGAGAAAATTGTTTCTTTTGGAAGATGCTAGAAAAAAGGGGTTCCTTTCAGTAAGTTGCTTTTCTTGCACCACCACATCAGGGGCTGATTGGCTTGCTTGGTGAGAGAGTATGTATCCCCCAATTGTCTTTCCACTGGGACAATTGATCCATGAGGCATAGTTGTAAAGGTCTCATTTGAAGGCATGCATTTGGGAACAGAATAAATGCAGATGCCATAGCTATGAGTAGAGTTAAGATCTACCTAGCAGTTAAATGCTATATCTGAAACGGCTGGTGACACTTCTGAGAAATGGTAGACACTCTATCCTCAAAAGGACACACTTCTTCCTTTACAGTATCTAGGGTGGCTCTTGGATATTCAAAATGTTGGCGAGAGGAAGAAATTGACTTATCGGGTTGGTATGCAAGTACAGGTTTGCAAAAGCGTGACCGTTATGTTGAAATAAAACTGAGCTTGATGATCAAGGAGGTGCATTTATCAACCAACTGTCTAGATAAGGGATACAGCGAAATCTTTGTTCTAAGGTGAGCCTCAACCACTCGCATGCATTTGGAGAATGTTCTTGCTGTGGACTTTAGTATGAATGGACGGACTTTGTATTGATAAAAGGCTTCCCCCCATTGTAAATTTTAGGAACTTTGAGGCTTTTCACTTTGGGAGGTGAAAATATGCATCTAAAGATCCGCAGAGCACATGCAGACTCATTTAATTAATTATGGATAAATCTCATGTAGGGCTAGCATCCTGAATTTTTGTTTCTTGATGCATTTGTTTGTCTGTCTTAGATCGAAGATAGGCCTGAACTCAGCCTGTTTGCTTCTCTCGAGTGACAAAAATATCTTTAATAGATACTTTTTTCTTTTTCAGATGAAAGAACTGGTTCTATTGTTCGTTTTTGGAGTATAGACTGTCCCTCTCCCTTTTTGTTTGCAGCAACTGATCTTTTGGCGCTAACTTTGGAGGTATGGAAGGTGGAAGATTTATTTAAAATTGATGGTACAGCCGTTCTGGATGATCTGCAAGACCCTTTTCGGTGGTGCTTATTAACCTCCACTCTGTTAGGTGATGTGGCACACTCCCTCCTACGGGAGTACGAAACAGTACAGGGGAGTGTGGTTCCCACTGGTTTGATGTTCGGGATTCTGAAGAAAACAGGTGCTATGTTTGCTGTTGTTGCTGCTGACTTTTTCCTTGATAGCGCCTACGATGGAACTGCTGTTGTTGTTGATGACCTTGTTATTGAGGGTAAAATGACCATTAATGTGATAGAACCCTCTCTCTGGATTGATATCTATAGTCCCGGCGGTGGTACTGCGAGCGATAGAACTTATATTTTTCTTAAAAACCCACTGCTTTTAGGGTATCTGCTTCCTTCTTCATCCATCCTCTCCATTTCTCGGTCAGTGCAAGGCCCATAAAAGAACGTTGTCCGGTGAACAAAGGCTCATGATTTTCAGTTGAACATCCCGTTTTAGCAAAGTTGGTCTAAGCCAAGACAATCTTCAAACAAAGGTACTGTTGCACAGTTCGGTTACAGCTAGATCTGCCTCATCTACGATTCACCAATGGGCTGATTCAAGACGTTTTGACCCTGGAACTATTTCCATGAAGTCTTTTGGAAGATCATCTGCAAATCAGCATCAGATTCCCATAGTGCTCAATCATATCTGGCTAACAGGGCATGGATGGGTGGGTAAAACAATGGACGTGGGTGAAAGGAAGAATGGGTTAAAGGGCGAATAGATGAGTGAGAAAAGATGGGTGGGTAAAAGGGTGAGCGGGTGAAAGGGATGTTAGATGAGTGAGAGATTTTGGTTAGATGGGCGAATGAAAGGATGGCAGAGTAAATGGAAATCTGGGAGGATGGATGAGTGGATGAATAAGATGGAAGAAAACATGGAAATCTGAGCAGATGTATGGGCGGATGAAAAGATGCCAGAATAAATGGAAATCTGAAAGGGATGGATGGCTAAATGGACAGATGAAAGGAGGGCAGAGTAAATTGAAGATTGAGGGTATGTGGATTGAAAAGATGGCAGAGTAAATCAGGATCTGAGAGGCTGGATGGATGGAGTACTGGAAAATCTGACAGGATGGATAGGTGGGTGGAAAAATGGCAGAGTAAGTGGTATTTTGAGAAGAATAATGGCATAGTAAATGGAAATCTGAGCGAATGGATGCCAGAGTAAATGGAAATCTAGATGGATGGAAGAATGGGTGGACAGAATTATCAATCGATTGATGGCAAAGACTTGATGGATGGGAGTCAAATGATGGATATGTGGGTGGATGCATATTGATGAATGCATGTATAGCTGGGTGCATGTATAGCTGATCAATGTAAAAATGGATAGATGGAATAACCAATGGGCAGATGGAATGGTGAAGGATTGAAAGATGTGAATGATGAATGAATGGATGGAGGGAAGAATGTAAAGGTGAAATGGTGGCTGTCAGGGGGATGGAAGGTTGAAAGGATGAAAAGATCCATTCTTGGATGGAAGACACAAGGATGCTCTTCTAGGGAGGTTCGGGCTCACTTGCATGCTGCAATCAGAGTTTCTTTTCAAAGTGAAGGGTATTTCAATTTTGTGACTTCTCACTTGGTTCTTGCCACTCTTAGAACCCACCAGTCGAGGCATGCTTTGGCACCGACTTGCTGGCTGTTGAAGAGTACAACAACCACACTGCTAACGTTGATTACAACACCACAGATACAGTTGATTCCACAATTGTTATCGAGACCAGTTCCTACACTGCAACTGTCAATGACGAGACGTTTGACGACCTAGTACTCCACACAGACACATAATCAGTCGAGAAGACAGACTTAATTAATATCGACATTGAGGTCACCTTCAAGATACTCAAAGTCAAGTAGATAGACATTAAGACACCTAGAAGTCTCAATGATTTCAGTTGCTTCTAGTTATCATCTTCCAGAAGAAGGAACAATGAATAAGACTAGACCAAATCTAATTATACCCATAAGAAGGCTCTGTTCAGGAACATCTTATTCGTCTAGACTTGCCTTCTAGACTGATTTCTCCAACCTGTATGTCCTTCCAGCCAACCACTGGCCCCACAATCAAGACCAAGAGCTGTAGTTTCACCATAAACTCACAGGCCTGCACAGCCTGCTTCTCCAAAAAGATGCAAAAGATCATCACCTTCTCGTTCCCATTCACCAACTAGGTCTTATCCTACTGATTCCTACTCCACATACACTCCTACCTCTCCAGCTGCATCACCTCTTATAATTTCTCCTATAGATGACATTCTAACCTTTCAAGTTAGGTAGTGGTGCAACCAAACATACAACTGCCAAAATCTTAAACTGCACTTTTTGTGATACCGGAGGCTCGGCTCGTCAACCAAGAACTTCACCACACCTACTTTATCTGTGGTACCAGAGTTAGCAGAACTTGCAGAGGAGAAGTTCTTTTCACCAGCTACTGTTAAAGCTGCAACTCATCGGCTTCTCAAAAATGACAAAGCCTCCCATCACAAACCTATATATCTGAGACTGGATCCCAAACTAGATACGGTAATAGGCTCTTCTGTAAGAAAAAGACATCCTTCGGCTCCAGGGGTTCAGTCCCTCCTGACATCCACCCTCACTCATCATTCCATCCACCCATCCTTTTACCCACACATCCATCCATCCTTTTATCCATCCATCCACCCACTCATCAATCCTTTCAGTTACTCATTCATCCACTTTCCGATTTATATTCGTCTGTTCTACCAGGCTATCTGATAATTATAAGCATTTATCTGCCAAGTTGCAGGTAAGAGGCCCATAAAGAGCCTCAACCCTGTTGTAGCTGGTAAAGCAGGGGTTCACAATGCCCTTGGTGAGAACGACCAGAGTGATAGGTTTCCTCTGCAACCTCTCTTTATATCTTATTCTTCTATGGAAGTCTTTTAAAGAGAGGTTCTGGATTCAGAAGAAGGCACCCCTTTTCTGTCCCTTTTCTCTGCTTTTTCTTCTCTTTTTTCTGGTGTGAAGACATGCAATCGAGCATGTGTCATGGTGCTGCGTCCACCCTTATATTTATTTAATAAGTTAAATAGCACAATAACACACACTTTTATCAAACATGTTAGGTGTCATGACACCTTTTTCCTACTTAATGGGGGGACCATGGTGTGAAGACATGCAATCGAGGACGTGTCATGGTGCCGTGTCCACCCTTATGTATACTTAATACTTTAAATTTACCATTCCAAGAAGGGAAATAACTATTTAGGAGTAGCAAATTAAAAAAAAAACAGTGCTATTAAGAAAAATTAAAGCGATGTAAAAAAAAAAAAAAAAAATACAAACAAAACTTTAGGGTTTTTGTGTAAAAAAAATGCCAATTGCACAAGAGAGACCGCTTTCTCAGAGTAACTTGCAAAAAGAAAAAAAAGAGTAGCTTCTTAAAAATGAGCACAAATAAGGAGATCGCTCCAGGGGGAGAAACAAGCAAGATGGCCAAAGTAAGCCATTCAATAAGAAGCAAGCAAATGAGTGACAATAAAGCCAACCAATGGTAAGCATCACAAGCTGGCAAGCTAATAATAGGTTGATGCAGCCAAATAGCTTGATCTGTCTGGTAGATTCAACCTAACAAAAAAACAAAAACACAAAAACAAATGAAAATGTTATTGCACACAGGAGGGGGGCAATCAATTGTAAGTAGGGACAATTGCAGGAGCTGGGCAGATCAGATGGGGTCTCATGGAGATAGGGCATTGTGCAGGAGAGCTAAATACATCAAAGAGCAGTACAAAGGTGCAGAAAAGTGAGGGCAGTATGGCTCCTAGGGAACTCAATGGGTGGGCGGGGTAGTGCAGTGTGGAGTGGGGTCAGCAAAGCCATGAAGGACAATGCATTTAAAGTTTGTGGTAGGGTGCATAGTTTGGGATCAACTTCAAGTATGGGCTATGGAGGGGGTATTAAATTCAAATACTCGCATCTCCAATCATGAGAATTTCAACTTTTTGCATTTGTTCATCTCTGCTGACCTTCCTTTTCAGATTTTCTCCAGATAATCTCAGGATTGTGCACAGAAAAACAGTGCTGACAACTTCACACACAGTGCATCCAACAATCAACAAAGTCTGTATGCGTAGGCATCTACAGCACAATAGACTCCCACTGCAGGATAGGCACCATGTTAAGGGAGAAAGAACCATATTGGAATGGTACATTATGTTTTCCAGCATGATCTAAGTATTTTCTGAAACAACAGCACAAACACTAATATATAAATAAATAATGCTATATTTAGCAGCTCCTCATTTAATATTATAGGAACAAGTTACTTATTTTCAGTAGCGCCTTATGTGGTACAGGCTAACTATCCACAGATTCCTTACCTTAGAACAGTGGTTCCCAACCTGTGGTCCGGGGACCTCTGGGGGTCTGCAAAGCCTTCGCAGGGGGTCCGTGACTGCTTAGGAAATGAAACAATATTAACAAATAATGACAAATTAGGTCCCAAGGTTCCAATAATGACTCAGTGGGGGTCCCCGGATTCCAATGATGATTCAGTGGGGGTCCCTGGGTTCCATTAATGATAAAGTGGGGGTCCACAGAAGTCAAAAGGTTGGGAACCACTGCCTTAGAATAATAACCAGTCAGACATGATCCGAAAGTTTTTTTTACCAGTAACCTTGCACACTAGTAGGTCGTTTGGCTGCACGTCGGCCCAAAGAGAAGTGCATGCAACCTATATAAGCGCCACCACAGCACGCTGACATCAATTACTTTCACGACTTTCCAAGCCAGAAGTCTGGAGCCACAATGTTAACTGGCCACTAGTGTGAAAAAGCTAAGGCCTGAAAAAAGTGTCCCTTATAGTGCAATCGGCTCACGGGAAGGATTGGTAATGAATCTGTGGCTATATAGTCTCTACCAAATAAGGCATTACCGAAGGTAAGTAACTTGTTCATCTGCAAGAGAATTCTAGCCGCAGATTCCTAATGCCTCCCCAGAAGTGGCTCTGTGAAGCCAAGTCTTAAATGAAAGTCCTGTAGGACTAAACGGGTGAAGTGCCCGTTGCAACTGTCCAGACAGTGTTTGGTAAACATGTGCAAAGATGCCCGTGTTGGTGCCCAACATATCCAGAAGAAGCTAATGCAGTGGTTGTAGCAATAACTCTGGTAGAATAAGCATGCAAACCCTCAGGGGGTTGCTTCTTGGCCAATGCATAGCTGATCTTGATGCAGAGCACTATCCATCATGAGAGCCTTCATTTCTGCAAGGCCTTTCCTTTTGTAGCTCCAACATACCCCATGAAGAGTTGATCATCCACTCAGAACTCTTATGTGGACAAGATAGAACAATACCGCAACTTTTGGGGTCCAGAGAGTGGAGTCTCCTCTCCTCTTTGAGGAGGAGCAAAGGTATGCAGGGTGATGTTCTGTCTCAGATGGAAGGGAGTCACGATGTTCAGAAGGAAGGAAGCACGTGTCTGGAGGACCAGGTTGTCCGGGTAGAAAGTGGTGTAAGGAGGGCGTGCGGACAGTGCCTGCAACTCGCTGACCCTGCCAGCCGATGTTATGTCCACTAGAAAGTTAGCTTTGAATCTTAAAAGGTCAAAGCCCTAAGAGGGCAATTGCACAGAGGCTTAAAGTGTACATACATCAAGGTGAGAACAAGATTTAGATCACACTGGGACATAAAGAATCGCGGGGGGAATATATCGGTCAGGCAACCACAAAAATACCAAAATGGCTGAAAGATAACCTTTAACTGTGCCCAGAGCAGAGCCCCCCTGGATTAAAGAGGGAGGAAACAGAAGAACGTGGTACGCAGGTGTGTGTGTGGGGTTGGGGGTGTCAATGTTGTGGGAATCAAACCATGTCACAAACTTATCCCAACATCAGATGTATTCCAACTTAGTGGAGAGATGCTTGGCTGCCAGAATAACAGCACAGACTGTAGGCAGAAGGTTGAAAGCTGTCAAATGTTGCAACTCAAACTCTATTCATGAAGGTAATGGTGCACAGTTTCACATGTAGAACCCTCCCCTGTTGCTGTGACAGAAGATCCTCTCACAGATGCAGCCTGATTGGAGAACAGTCAGTCATGCTCCACATGCCAGCATACCAGGCTCTATGCTCAATCAGGAGCCCCAAGAATAATTTGGGACTGGTCGTTCCTGTTTTCCTGAGAACTCTGAGCAGGAGTGGTATAGGCAAAAAGGTGTACAGAAGACCAGAGCTCCACTCGGCACGAAAAGCATCTCAGAGCGAGAGTAGCCTTGGAAATTCTAGAGGACAAAACTGCTGACATAACACATTCTCAGCAGTGGCGAACAGATCTAACCAAGGCTCTACCGAATGTTGAGAGTCCTTGCAACACCTTTGGATGGAGACGCCATTTGTGATCTGCTACGCATCTTCAGCAAAGATCGTCCACCCTGGGGTTTAGAGAGCCAAGCCAGGTGTTGAACCAACAAGGAAATGCTTTGGGGTTCCAGCCCTGTCCAGAGATGCATAGCCTCTTGATCAAGGGTTCACAATCCCACCCACCCTGTTTGTTGCAGTACCACATGGCGGTGGTGTTGTCTGAACACGTGCGCCAGCCTTCCCCTGACTGAAGGAAGAAAGCCTTTCAATGCCAAGCTATTCTCCCGAAGCTCCAAATCTTTAATTGGTGTAGCTCAGTGTCAGATCGGTCAGACTAGTACTGGTCAGATGCACTAACCTGAATCCTGTCCCAGTGGGAGCACTATACACATGGACTGCATTGCTGCCAGCCAGAGTTGCAAGGAAGGGATTGAGGGTGTGGGACAAAACAAAAAAGATTTGGTCCGTTGCCTCACTGAGTCAACCTTGTCCGTGGTTGGATTGCACTTCAGAGGATGTGATGAGTGCTGGGAGAAAACAAGAGTGTGAATAACACTTGTTGCTACTACTCTCTTTCACTCCTTCATTCAAGAAAGCACCAACATATCACATCATCAACAGTTCGTACCTAATCACATCACCAGATCTGTGTGGAACCTAAAACGGTAGGCTGGAAGGTGTTCAGATGAGAAGAGTTCTCAAGTCCAAAAGATCCAGCCTGTTTGTAACGAGTACCAGTTACTGCACTTGAACTGGCCTATGGACGCTTACTCAGATCACTAATGCAGCCTTTGTTACAAAGTGCAGCAAGCAATGTCAGGGTCAGTTCCTGTTGCACTTCATATTCAGGACTAGAATGGTGCTATACAATGAGTGAAAATAGTCTCAAGGTGATACCTTGGAGAGCCGGCACCCAAGTTTCTGATGTTGCTGTTTTTAAGAAGCCTATTGCATTTGTTCCTCACGCTACTGAGGCAAGCTGTTAATGTCTTAATGAACAGCTTGCATGCTGCACCACGCACAAATTACTGTCTGTGTTCTTTTCCTAAGTGGCCTGCAACCAACGACTTGCTGCATGCTTTCTTTGTCTTTTTTCCTAGGTGGTCTGCACCCAGTGACTGCGGCAGCAAGAAGACAGATGCAGTGGACTGCAGTTGAAATCAGGTAAGTGCTTCCTCCTCGACATTTTGATTGCCTAACAATCAGGCGCGGTCAGAATTTGGCTTTTATAGCAGCCCCCTCAAAATGGCCACCGAGAACTGCCTGGCTTGCGAGAACTCTCATTCTCTACCCGTACATGGAGCTGGTGGAAGCACACTCGTACACTTCTCTCTCCTGACTGGGATTCATGTGCACAGTAGTCAAGATGCACAAGTGCATGATTACAGTCTGCTCTTATGTCCATAGCATGAAAGTTGTATGGAATACTAGGTTTGAGAGCAGCTATGAAAACTGTATTGGACACTGGGTTATGTGTAAAAACTAAGACCCTTGAAGTCTCTACAATGCTCTCCCAGGCATTCTCTGGTGCGCAACTGTCTCCACAAGTTTAGGGTTTATATCATGCAGTGTATGTTGTGCCCAGTTCTGCACAGATGTTCATGACCATAGGTCTCCACCTCTCCCAGATGGACACCCCATCTCAGAAGTTGCACATCTGTCACCACAGTCAACTCTGGTTGAGGAAGGCAGAGGAGTCTGCCATTGACCCAACTGCGGTTCTTCAGAAACCACTTCAGATCTTTCGAGGTTCCCTCTGAGACCTGTACCATGTGAAAGAGATTTCCCTAATGCTGCGCTCACCGGGACTTCAGGACCCACTATGGAGCCTGCATATGCCAACAGGCATGAGTAACATGCAGGAAGCCATGAGACCCAACAACCTCAGGGTCAGTCTCTCTAAAATCCAGGATAGTGGCGAAAACATCAATATCACAGCCTGAAAATCATGGACTTGCTGCTCGGGAGGATAGGCTCAAAACTGCATTGTGTCCAAACCACTCTTATGAAAGGGAGCATCAGAGAGGGAGTCAGGTGTGACTTTGGTACGCTGATAGTGAACCCCAGCGAGTGCAGAAGGTTCGCCAGGCGAGCCTGCCTTCAACAGCCAAACGTCTATATAGGGTAAGACTGGAACCCCCGCAATTTGTAGATGCGCTGCAATCACCGCCCTAACTTGCGTGAACACCCGAGGGGCACTGACAATGCTGATGGGGAGTACAGCAAATTGAAAGTGCTCTTTGTCCATTGTGAACTGCAGGTAATGTCTGTGGGCAGGCACAATAACGATGGAGAAATATGGGTCCTCCAAGTCCATCGCTACTATCCAGTCTACCAGGGTGGAGAGAACTTGGGTGAGCATCAGCTTCTTGAACGTCTCCTTTTTTTAGGAAGAAATCAAGAAGGTGCAAGTCTGGGATAGGACGAAGGCCTCCATGCTTTTTGGAGGCCACAAAGTAGTACGAATAGCAATTATGACCTACTTCTGATGCTGGCACTCTCTGCATCACCTTTGGCCAAGAGAGCCAGCACTTCCTGGAGAAGCAAGAAGAGGTAGTCCCCTATAAGCCGGTCATAAATGGATGGCATGGGTGGAGGGGCAGGGGAGAAGCCCCTTTGGACTAAGTGCAAAACTCTGGTCCGATGTCACTGACCACCAGTAGTGCTGGTGAGGGCGTATTCTGCACCCCACTGGATGCCCATGTTAACAAAAGGGGTTTTGGGGCTGACCCAACCTTTGGCTCCATGTCCCACGTGGTCTATGAACTCGTGTACTTGATCATGAAAAGGCTGGGAGAGAATGGACGCAGTTGGAGATCCCTTCCAGCATCAGCAAAAGATGACTGGGGGAGACAAGGGACCGTAGATAACCCCAAGGACCTGCCCATAGCTCTGTTTTTCTTAAAGTGCTCCAGAGCTGAGTCCGTCTTCTCTCCAAAAAGACAAGAGCCATCAAGGGCATGTCCGTAAGCAAGATTTGGACATCGCCTGGAGAAAAAACCAGTTCTCAGCCAAGAGGTATGGTGCAGCAAGACCACAGACAATGATATCGCTCTACTTAGGGAGTCGGTCCTGTCAAGTCCACAGTGTATGACGAACTTTGCTGCATCTCTTCCATCAGCATTGGCTCAGGCCTCCTCTAAGACCAGAGGCATTACTTGCTCAAGTGAGTCCTATTCTGTATGGGAATATTGGGTAAGAAAACTGGAGTCTCCAGGAGCAGGGTAATGGCGACGGCCAATCATCCTATGCACAGGGGCCCATATGCAGTGCTTGGAAAAGGCTAGATTAGGACATCGGTAAGGCCATCATTAAAGGGGAAACAAAGGTTCAGCGGTGATGACTCCAACTGAAGCACCTCTGTCAAGACATTCAACTTGACTGCCACTGTGGGCAGCTGAATGTCCCAGACCTTACAAATACAAGAGAGGTGCAAGTACTTAATTCAATGCAGCAACATAAATTAGAAATCCAGTTGGATTATAACCAATAAACATCTCACTGAGCAATACTACGTAGGTGGTGTTTTTTGGACACTTATTCCCACAAGATAATTTTAGGGACACAGTAGAATCCAAAACCCACTTACAAAAAGAATAAACTCAAAATAGAACTAAAAACCAAGGGAGAAAATGTTAAAATACAGGCCAACTCAGCAAAGCACACATAGCAAAAAGGAAGTACTCCTCCTCCAGCTCTTCTCCTTGGTGGAGGTTCCTCTTGATCCAGAAGGGTTCTAGAAGTCTGGGGTTTTAGGTCCACTACTTATACTCATTTCTGCCTTTGAAGTAGGTAGATGTCAAAGAAAGTCTCTGTTATTCACAAGATTGTCCTGTCTTGCCGAGGCCTAGCCCCAGACACACCGGGAGAGGGGAGGAGGGGTCGGAGGCTGCATTGTGTGAGGACAGGCACAGGCCTTTCAGGGATAAGCTCCTCCCTCACAACTCTAGCCCAGGAAGATTCATAAGGATATGCAGGACATACCTCAGCTCCTTTGTGTCACTATCTAGAGAGAATTCACAAACAGTCCAACAGTCAGTCTGACCCAGACGTGGAATCCACAGGCAGGGAGAGAGACAGAATGGTTAATTAAGAAAATGCCCACTTTCTAAAAGTGGTATTTTAAAACAGACAATCTAAAAATCATGTCTACCATGCCAAAAGATGTATTTTTAAACTGTGAGTTCAGGGACCCCAAACTCCATATCTCTATCTGCTCCCAATGGGTAACTACACTTAAAAGATATTTAAAGGCAATCTCCATGTTAACCTATGGAAGAGATAGGCCTTGCAATAGTGTAAAAACAAATTTGGTATTATTTCATTATCAGGACATGTAACACACACCAGTGTATGTCCTACCTTTTACATATACTGCACCCTACCTATGGGGCTACCTAGGGTCTACCTTAGGGGTAACTTACATGTACAAAAAGGGAAGTTTGAGCCTGGCAAGTGGGAACACTTGCCAGGTCGAGTTGGCAGTGCAAGACTGCACACAGATACTGCAGTGGCAGGTCTGAGACACGTTTATAGGGCTACTAATGTGGGTGCCACAATCAGTGGTGCAGGCCCACTAGTAGCATTTGATTTACAGGCCTGGGACACACACCGTGCACTTTACTAGGTACGTACCAGTAAATCAAATATGCCAATCTTGAATAAACCAATCACTAGTACAATTTACTTAGGGAGCACTTGCACTTTAGCACTGATCAGCAGTGGTAAAGTGCATAGAGACAATAAACTAGCAAAAACAGAGTCCGGAATACTATAAAACCAGATCAGAAGGCAAAAAGACAGGGGAAACACACCAAAAGATGCTATGTCTAACATGTCCCCTCCAGCTGAGAGTAGGGAGAACTACCCAACTACTTGGAAGATCTCCTCACTAAGGCGGAAGAACCTGGACAGACCATCAGCATTGGCGTGTTCTGTGCCACGACGGTGCTCCACTGTAAAGTCCATTTCCCTGTAGGGAAATGGACCACCTCAACAGTTTTGGTTTCTCACCCCTCATTGCAATTAACCGAGGGGCCTGCGGTCAGTCTGAATCCAGAAGCGAGACCCAAACAAGCAGGGTCTTAGCTTCTTCAGTGACCAGATCACAGCAGAAGTTTCCATTTCAACTGCACTTCACCTCTGTTCCCTGGGGAGCAGTCTCCTGCTAAGGAAGACTATAAGTTGGTCTAGGCCCTCTTCATTCACCATGCTCTGAAGCATCTGTCAGTGCCACAAACACCTTGGAGAATTCAGGGGCCAGCAGCACAGGCGCCGTGCACATGGCCTCCTCTAGGGTGTCAAACGCAGTGTGGCACATCTCAGTCCAGATCACCTGTCTAGGCTGCTTCTTGGAAGTTAGCTCTCAGGGGAGCAACAACGGTGCCATACCCCTTGACAAATCTTCTGTAGTACACAGTGAGGCCTAAGAAGGCTCTCACCTCTGCCTTGGTGAGTGTCCAAGCCTGAATGGCATAAATCTTGGGTTTTAGGGGCACCATTTGGCCGCTTCCTACCTGGTGTCCCAAGTACACCACTGACCCCTGCCCTATCAGGCACTTACTGCCCTTGATAGTGAGGCCTGTGGATTGCAGCACTTTCAACACTTCCCACAGGTGGTGCAACTGGTCTCCCAACTGGAGATGAAAACAGCAATACAGTCAAGGTAGCCACTACCTGATTGGTCCTCTGAAAGGTGGAACCGGCGTTCTTCAACCCAAAGGACATAACTTGGAACTGAAAGTACCCCTCTGATGTTGAGAACGCTAACCTCTCCTTGGACTCACCAGTTAAGGAAATCTGCCAGTACCCAGACGTTAAATCAAACATGCTGAGGAACTTGGCTGCTCCAAACTAATCAATGAGCTCATCAGCTCTGGGGATGGGGTTGGCATCAGTCCTGGTGACTGAAGTAAGCACACGGTAGTTCGCACAGAACCGAAGTTCTTGTGTGGCACCAGGTGCAGCAGCCTTAGGTACCAAAACCACTGGGCTAGACCAAGGGCTGCTGGAGTGCTGAATCACCCCTAAATCAAACATCCTGGGTACCTCATCCTTGATGCTGGCCTTGACTGTCAGCTAAACTGTAAAGTTTGAGTTTACCGGCAGCCTGTTCCCAGTTTCCACATCATGCATGCATAGATGGGTGACACCTGGAGTGAGTGAAAACAGTTGAAAATTGTTCCAGTAAACAGCAACAGTTACTCTGTTGTGCTAGGGTCAGAGAAGGGGAGAGGATCACACCTTCTACTGACCCATTGTGCCTCCTGGCAGATAGGAGGTCAGGGAGAGGCTCACTCTCCTCTTCCACCCCATCATCTGTAGCTAGAAGCATGGTTAACTCATACCTCTGAAATAGGGGTTTGTGGTTGTTCACATATAGGACCCTCAAGGGGTTCCTGGGAGTCTACAAGTCAACCATGTAGGTGACATCACACTTGCGCTCCTTTACCTCAAACGGCCCTGTCCACTTGTCCTGTAGATCACAGGGCTCTACTGGGGCCATGACCCACACTTTCTGTGCAGGCTGAAACTTAACCATAGTGGAATTCAGGTTGTACCAGTGCTTCATATCCTCCTGGCTTGCCTCCAGGTTCTCCTGAGCGAGCTTCCTGAAGGGGGCAGTTTGGTTTCTGAAGGCCAGCACGTAACTAAATACATCCTGGGGTAACTTCCTAGGAGCTTGCTCCCAGCCCTCTTTTACCAGACTTTGAGGTCCTCTCACAGTGTACCCATACAACAACTCAAAGGAGCTAAAGCCAACCATTTTCTGTGGTACATCCATGTGGGCAAGGAGAAGGCATGGCAAGAGGACGTCCCACTTAAGCCTCATGAAGTCTGACAGACTCCCAATTATGCCTTTCAGGGTTCAGTTGAATCGCTCAACCAGCCTTTTACTTTGGGGGTAGTAAGGAGTGGTGAACGTGTAATTGATTCCACACTCCTTTCACATGGCCTTTATGTACATGGACATAAAGTTGGTACCCCAGTCAGATACCACCTCCTTGGGGAAATCCACTCGGGTAAAGATCCCCATCAGTGCCAGGGCCGCGACTGGCGCAGTCACTGTCCTCTGAGGGATAGCTTTTGGGTTCAGAGTGCCATGGTCCACCAAGCCCAGGACAAACCTGTTGCCCAGGGCTGTCTTGGGGTCCAGCGGCCATACGATGTCAATGTCCACCTCTTTAAAGGAGTGCTTACGACAGGGAAGGGTTGGAGGGGAGCTTTACATTTCCCTCCATTCTTGCCACTTGCTTGGCAAGTCTGGCAGGACATGCAAATGTATCAGTATTTGTTCTCATTTGGGGCCAGTAGAAGTGGGTGATAAGCCTGTCAAAGGTCTTGCTCTGCCCCAAATGTCCTGCTAGAGGCACATCATGAGACAAACCCAGTAGGAAGGATCTGAAGCGCTGGGGTACCATTAGCACATGGGCTGCCACAGGCTCAGCAGCCTTAGGCTCGCTATACAGGAGACCTTTCTCCCAATAGGTAAGGTGAGTCTTGGGCTCAGTGCCAGCTGCCTGGTCTTCCGCCTGCTGTCTAAGACACATGAGAGTAGGGGTGCACCTTCTGTTCTGCATAGAACTCCTCCCTGGTAGGACCCTTCTCTTGCTGCCAATGGGTCAGCTCAGGTAGGTCTCCCAGTCCAGATACTTGCTCCCCCTGTAGGTGCCAGGGTGTCTCCCTCAAGGTCAGCCTCCTGCCATACTGTGGGAACTTCAGGGGCCGGCTTCCGATGCCCCGTGCCTTTTCTCTTGGCAGAAACCTGGGCCACTGTTTTAGGCTCCAGGTCCTTCTTATCACCCTGACTGGTTGCCATGGACTGAGTGGTCACACACGCCCACTCTGGTAACCTCAACATACCCCAGTGTGACCTGAGCTCCACCTCTGTCAAGGCAGAGTTCCCCAGGTCCTTACCCAGCAATCAACAGGCATGGTGGGGCTCACCGCTACCCTCAAGGAACCTGAGACCCCCTCACCACCACTCAAAGGGAACTTGCACCACCTTACACTGGTGTTCTGAGTTGTCCACTGCAACTACTTGGTGGAATACACCAGGGAATTCTGCTCTTCAGACACCAGGTGACACCAGACCATGGTCACACTGGCTCCAGTATCTTGGGGAGCCTCTGCCCATTGACAGTCACCCACTGCCTGTATTTATTTGTGTTATCAAGCATTAGGTTCCATTTGACCTTCTCACTGTCCCCTAGTGAGACAAGGGTCATCTCAGTTGGTTCACCACACCCATTTGGGACCAACTTCTTCCCAAGCCCTACACTGGCCAACCCTTTGGTCGGTCTACAGGTGGGTGGTTGTGTCCATTTGGGATCCCCCTGCATGTGGCCCACCTGATCACAAGCAAAACGTGCAGCAGATTCAAATAGGACACAGCTGCAGGTGATACCTCACTTTGAGCTTTTAAGCAGACCATGTTTTTATATTTGGGACTTCCTGACCCCACAATGCTGTTTTAATATTGGTTGACGAAGCACTGTACTTCTTATTGGCCTTATTGCTCCTGTTGCCTTTTTGGCCCGTGTTTAGTGGCCTTGGCAGTGGAGTTGGCCTTTTTCTGCTCTCCTCCCCTTTTCTTCCCTTTCATATTCCCTTTGCCCTATAGTGTTTTGCACTCCCATTTTTTCCTTATACTTAGCACGTTGGTCTGACACCGACCAATTGACGGCAACCATTTTTCCTCCTCAGTCCCTGCACAATTACTGACGCCATTTTGGAGGTCAGCAGTTTAGCCGCCAGACTCTCCTTGTATTTCAAACCCATTTAAGAGTCATGATGCTGAGGACGCGCAGCGGGTTCAAATAGGACACAGCTGCAGGTGATAGCTCACTTGGAGCTTTTAAGCAGACCAAGCTTTTATATCTGGGACTTCCTGACCCCACATTACTGTTAATATTGGATGACGAAGCACTATGGGGCATATTTATACTCCGTTTGCGCCGATTGTGCGTAAAATAAATTGACGCACAATCAGCGCAAACGTTGCCCCATATTTAAACTCTGACGCCCGAGCCCATGGATGACAAAAATCCGCCGTGTGCGTCATTTTTTGGATGCGTCAACCCGCCCTGCGTTAATGATATGCAGGGTAGGCGTTCCCGTCCAAAAAACGACGCAAACGGCCGTGCGTCGTATTTATGCTTCCGGGCAAAAATGACCCTCGGCCGGGAGGCGGAGCAAAAAAATGACGCAAAGCCCGATTTGCGTCAAAATTTAACACCTGGGTCAGGGCAGGCTTTAAAATGGGGCAAACACACTTGTATTTAATCAGAACACACAGAACAAACAGCAGAGCAGCAGAGCAGCAACAGGGAGACATGGAGGTGATTTTTATCCAGCGTGCACGTAGACGCAGAGCCCTGCAGCAACAACAGCAGCTACAGCAACAACAGCAGGGACCCCAAAGGCAGCGCAGAAGGCAGGAGAGGATATTCCGCCCAAGAACAACCCTGCATGGCCTCAGGGAACACGACATCATACAGAGGTACCGGTTGAACTGGCAGGCCATTCAGCAGCTGCTGCGAAACATTGAACCGCAGTTGGCCCCCACTTTAGCGACACCCCGCACCATCCCAACAGAAACAAAGCTGCTTGCCGTACTTCACCTGCTGGCAAGTGGCTCGTTTCAAACAACTGGTGCCCTGGTTGGTGGAATATCACAACCATCATTCTCCGCATTTCTGCCAAAAGTACTGGATGCCATCATTCAACTGACACCCCGTCACATCTGCTTCCCTAACACACTGCAGAAGCAGCAGGAAACAAAACAGGGGTTCTACGCCATCAGTGGCTTCCCACACGTCCTTGGTGCAATCGACTGCACACACGTACGCCTTGTGCCACCTGCTGCAACAGAACACCTCTACCGCAACAGGAAGCACACACATTCCATCAACGTGCAGGACATAGTCGATCACCAGGGATTGATCACCAACATCGTGGCTAAATATCCTGGGAGTGTACATGACTCATTCATCTTCCGTCACTGCACCATCAACCAACACTTCCAGGATGGACGGTATGGCAATGGACTACTTGTTGGTAAGTACAAAAACCTACTTATATACACACTGCACAGCAGCCCTCTAGGACACACAACATATACACCACAACAGCAACATCTAGACAGGAACACACTGAGGTCCTTACATCACTAGCCATGTTTCTTATGTCACCATTGAACCTGTCACACATTGGAATTTACTGTACAGCCTAATGTTAAGACATCAATGAGTGTGGTTGCCTAAATGACACCTTGCAAATTGTAGGTGTCACAATGACCTTTACATCAATACATTGCATAAGTTTCAAGGTATGGGGTGTACAGGGTACTTTGATATGAACGTGTTAACAACACTTCCAAATTTAAATGTGCATGGAACTATCATCTCACCCTCAGTGAAGACACACGGACACCTGTATCACAAGTCACAATGCTAGGGAGGGCACACTGTACTGCAAATCCCAAAACATATTGATGACAAACGGTTAGCAGACAAACACTTGCCCAGCCAAGGAAACAACACAATGCAGATGGTATAGCCTACAAGTATAGGACGTCACATCAGTACACAAAAGAGTCACAGACAACACAAGACAACTACTGCCATTAAAGGTTTTTTTAATAGTGCCAGCTACATCTACATGATCCCATTCTGTGTTTTTCTTTCAGCTGATCAGGGGTATGGCATCCAGCCATGGCTAATGACACCATTTGGGAACCCGACTACTGCTGCAGAGCGGGCATACAACGACGCCCATAAGAGGACACGCAGCATTGTCGAGCGCACCTTTGGGATCCTAAAGTCAAGGTTCCGCTGCCTTGACATCACTGGTGGTAGCCTACTATATTCCCCCGAGATGGTCTGTAGGATCATACTCACATGTGCAATATTGCACAACATTTGTGTAAAAAGGAACATTCCCCTCCTCGAACCAGACCCATACATGCCTGAAGATGACGAAGAGGAGGATGCTGGCCTGCAACAGGAGGGGGAAAAACCAAACACGGCTGCTGGAGTGCGTAGGCGCCAACACATTGTAAATAATTTCTTTTCATAATTATCACCATTACCACTTAATGCACTATTGTAAATAAACACTGATAACAAACACCACATCATGGTTTGGCCTATTCATTTCTGCCCACCTTTAGCTTGGAATATCTGAAGAAGAATGTTGTCTCATTGAGCAATAATTATATAACAATCATGATACAAAAATATACACCACAAATGTAATTGCCACCATACAATGGTCAAATACACACACAATGTAAATGACAGACATCCTGTACAGTTCACCTTTGAAGGGCAATAGCTGAGGACCACACATAAGACTCACATACATGTAGGAAACATGGATCATCGCAGCAGATGGCACACAACTAAAACACCATCACTCAACTAGGGGAAAACAGGCCTCATACATCAGGCAGTTCACATGCTAATGCTTCAGGAACAGGAATGTAGGACTAGACTCCTGCCAACAGTAATTCCATCTACTTACTATCATTGTAATGACTATCCGTCAGTAGAGTTACACATAAGCAGAACATACACAGCACAAGTGCTACACCTACGACAAGCATCCAGCACATCACATCCCATCTACATGTCAGCCCTTTTTTAAAAACATTACACACACTTGCAGCTGCTTACACCCCACCTGTCTGAAGAGGTCCCTGGAATGCCGATTTGTGTACACTGAGATTCCCTCATCTACACACACACACTCACAAGAGTCATCCAGTGTGCCACACCCTTTACTATGCCTACCATTGTCATACTACCATGTCACTGCATGGAACTCAGCTCATATAATACACTGGCTTTGAGTTTATAAGGCCTGGTATCACCTGTAGATTGATTCTTCTGTGAAAGGTACTGTAGGCTATTTATCAGCAAATCCCATCTGACAGGACTAGTGAGACACAGATGGAGGCCACACCAGTGATCCCCTCCATGCACACCACCCAAATGTACATGCCCCCTCCCTGCTGATGCCTCCTACTGCATACATGTTGGAATTGGAGCTATTACATCATAAAGCTTTGACACTAATGTTGCCGTAGAAAACTTTATCAGGGTTCATGTGTCACCTTCAAAACAACACAGGACATACACAGTGTGACATCTCAACTGTCTACTGCTCCCTCTGACCAGTCCTAGTCAGAACACGTGATCATGTAATTACTGAAAGAACTTGCTCCTGATTGACCCAGCATCCCGTCAGCCTGACTGGCACCTGTCCCTGGGTCACTCTACAGATACCTGGGGTCCACCTATAGACCACACGTGCTGTCCAAAACCTCTTGTACCTCAGACACTATTTTGTCATTAGCCTCATCAATGTATACTCAAATACATAGTATTGCATCATCTGACTGTTAATTGCATCCGATTTGTGACAGTGCCCTTGAATAGCCAAATCTTGGCCCTTCCGTTGTCTGGCCCTCATTAATGCCTAAACTACAAAGTGTGACAGTGGACCAGGACCATAGTGTATGATGGTGTAAATGGCCTCCATCAAAACCAGCAACCTCAGATAATGTCCTTGAAAAGGGAATACATATGAGGACCCTGACTGTTCAAACGCTGAGTAACATTTTTCAAATGATAAAGATGAGTCGTGTGTTGAATACCAGCCATTTACTTCTGCATAGAGACTATGATGTTTCCTGATACATTACCATCCACAGAGGCCAACTGGAGTAGAAATGTTGCAATGACACATGCCGGATCCAGACACCTGAGACATTCTCTCACTCAGCACACCAAGGTTGCCCAGTTGAAAGTCTCATTACACGTCTTCAGTGACAGGGTGGGACCATCCACGTGTAGGTGACCATGTCCTCAATGGCTTCTCTCAAATTTTGCTACAAACAATACCCAATTGAAACAAGATTAGCTGCCAGTAACTCATGCGGAGACCTGGAAGTTACAGTTACAACATACACCCTGACAGTTGACACTGGATCAATATTTGACCACACACATACACATGTACCATCCAATCAACAAATTATTTGCAAGCAGCCGATCACAGTAGTGTCCCAGTTGTAACCTAGCAGGAAGAATGAAACATGCCACTAAACCAGATAATGCATAAAGGGCCACATACATCAACAACCTATTTGCCCTGAGGAAATAAGGAATGTTGAGATTTAGCCAAAAATATCAATGCAAAATGGTATGTCAGATTTCTCCCAAGAATCAATAGGGCAAACGTCAAATGGGCAAATGGGATAACAGAATGGCAAACAGTGAATCATTCCCTATTTGCTTCCATGAGCCTGCTGCTGAAGGTTTAGCATTACTGAATTTGGGAAACCCTTGGATAAAATTGTACGTCTGGAAGAGCAAACCCTAGGGTGCTGGGGGCCTAAGTCCACCTCTACTGCCCCCCAAATAGACATTATCTATGCACATGTGAATCACACACATGCATAAGGCGCATGTGTGCCCTACATGTCAAAAGGAGAACACATTTAAGATACA
Organism: Pleurodeles waltl; assembly: GCF_031143425.1. NCBI lineage: Eukaryota > Metazoa > Chordata > Amphibia > Caudata > Salamandridae > Pleurodeles > Pleurodeles waltl. The sequence goes on from NC_090449.1 coordinate 264,423,432, forward strand.
TTAACTCGTTATTAGGACATGGTTACCCCCTTCAAAAGTGTAGGCGATAATTGCACTACCTATTTGGCCTTTATATAAGTTTGATTACCGTGATAAATGTGGACACATTTTTGCTAAGGTATACATCCTGGTATACCATTCATATTTTGAAATTAGCCATCAGCAATTACCCACATATGTGTACAATTATGAGTAATATCCATTCTGACCAATCATTACTATTGCACTGTGAATACCTTCTATACATCCTATAAGGGACATTTGCCATAGCTAACCCCAAATGTGTATTACTTAGCACCGTTTGGTCATGACAAAATTCTTTTCAGAATTATGACAAATGAAAGACATATTTGTCATAATGCGTCATATTTCCACGCATAAAGCTTGTGCGTCATATTTTTTTACGCATAGGAGTGCAGATAAGGCTGAGTCAAAAAAATATCTGAAAAATTGATATAATACTATCCAGCATTACATGGCCACCATTTTTTCCATAATGCGTCATATTTCCACGCATACAGCTTGTGCGTCATATTTTTTGACGCACAGGAGTGCAGATAATGCAGAGTCAAAATTAATTTTCATATTTAGATATCATATTTGCCAGCGGCTTAATTTTCAACTCTAGAACTGTAAAATAAGCCTCAAACAAATAAAATGGACCAATGATGAAAAAAAATTTGACTCTGCATTATGTGCACTCCTATGCGTCAAAAAATATGACGCACAATCTCTATGAGTGAAAAAATGACGCATAGCGGGGAAAAAACGGCGGCCATTTTATGCAGGATGTGATGTAATAGGATATCCTGTTTACAGAATCTGTACAGTGGGTGTACTTTCACTTTCACTTTGCAGTCTCAGATTATTCTAGACTGTGTGGCTGTGTGGAAAGTGTTGTCCTGTGTTTTAGTGCTTTTGTGTCCAGTGTACCTTCTCTATTGTGCTTTTGTCATCATTGTCTTGTTGTTGAATACTGAAGAAAATTGAGAGCACATAGGAAGCAAGTCATAGGATATGGGCGCTCACAGTGAGTCAATATAATAGCATTAACTTTCCAATTTTAACATGGTGCTCCTGGCAAGAGGATCTTCCTAACTCCTCTAATGTTTCCAGGGAAACTCACAATGACAAAAACACAGCTGTCAGGGCACCCATGAAGATGTAATTCCAAGTGAGTAATATATCAATATGTAATGTATAATGGCATTAATACCATGGAGAGTTTCAAGCTCAATTTATTCTTCAACAGAAAAGTTCATCATAGTAACCACAGAATTGTCCTTTGACATCCATGTTCATGTAGTAAACACAGTATTGAAGTCAGTATCCATGTAGCACATACAGCCACAGCCAACACGTGTTTCGTCCTATGAGAACAGTACTCTCACGGACTTGATGTTGAATACTGTCTGAGTCTGTGTTGTATTATTTTGTCAAGTCCAGTGTTTCTTTTATTGTCTGTGGGAGTCTGTTGTGGGTAGTGTAATTTAGGGGTTAGTTGGGCTCTTCTTCTTAAGTTTTCTTTGTTTTTCACTACTCTACCTTTCCCCATTTCCCCCTTTTCTTTTTTCTCCAACTTTTTCCCCTTTGTCAGTGCTGACATGTCTGGTAGGCCACGGCTTGCCAGGATGGGTGAGGAGGAATTGGGGGGATTTATATGGCTTGTTTGCCATTTCCTCCCACTCATGCTGGAGGCTGGGGTTAGGGTGATACAGGGGTATCACACGGAGGCCCGTAAAGTCCGGTGGGGGAAGGTGCGCCATCACTTGGTCCGTGTCTATGGTAGCCTGAGGAATGAACATCGACTTAAGCACCGCTGGGCCGATCTGATATCCAGGGAGCAAGATCTGCTGGACCACCTGGGAATCAGGATTGGTGGCCATGTTGGTGAGTACACATCAATTCCATGTGCGCAATTTCAAGCTGTGTGGCGACATGTGATGATTGTTACCCAATCTGCCAGATAAGTAGATGACTGTGTGTAATGCTAGGGAAACCTACTGGGTAATTGATGCACAATGTGAAGGAAGACAAATGCTAGCAGTCAGGTAGCTCATGTTTTCTACACATACCGGTTGCCTGTAGCAGTATGTAATGTAGTGCTGCCTTTGTGTCAGACAAGCAACACGTTAATGACTCAATTTGAACTCTACAGGTCACAATAGCCAGTGAAAAATGGATGTTGAAACATCATACCTACATATGTAGACGCCATAGCTAGACTGCCATTTGTAAACCCAATATGATGCTATAAATGAGTGCTGCCTTCACGTCAATTGAAGTTAGCAATGTTGTCCACACATATGTCACATGTGTGTCAGGTTGGTGTGTGGAGAAAATGACCACATAGGCTGTTTGAGTTTGAGAGGTCATGCAGTCCTCAAGTAACCAGCTTTTGGATGTCTCTCTTGGATGCACATGATGAGATAAATGCACCCCTATATTGTTGGGGCATACTAATGGGGGTGCATCTTTCACAACACATGACTGTCCAGGCCACTGCATGTGTGTAGTAGGGTGTGTAACTGTAGCAGGACACTTATCCAATGTAAATGTTGCTCAAGAATAATTCCATGCAGTATGAGCATGTGTGAAAGTGTTTAATTACGCATGTCATATTCTCACATTGTCTTTGTAATTGCAATTGTTTGTCAGTGCACGGATTCTGAGTATATTCTACCTTCCATGCTTTACAGGTGGACCTGCACCGTACACTGTGGGAGAGGTGGCTCATTTTGAGGACCCTGACACCTACAGTGAGTGTTGGATGTGTGCTATTTTTAATGTTTGCTGGTGATGCATGATGGACTACTGTGTGTTCAACAGAATTCAAGGTTTGATGCGCTGCCCATTCATTAGTATTGTTCCATTAGTGGGATTTAAAATATCACTTCAGTTTGAGTAGACCTATGCTTATCCATTTCTCAGATTTTGGGTCTGTAGGCCATTCCAGTACGGGCCGCTATGGGGAATGGGGTGAGTCATGTGGAATACACTGGTTAATGTAAGAGTTGCTCTGGGACTTGTCTCGGACTGAGTCTGCATTTCAGACTGACATTCTCCCAGATAGCTTCTGCAAAAGGCTTGTCTGAAATCTGCTGCTTCCCTAGTTAACGATGGACTGAGTACACTGTAGGTTGGATCTTCCGGGGGCATGTACTTCCACAAGTTGAACTAGAAGTGTGTGGGACTAGAGTGCAATGGCCTAGGTGTACATTCTACTCATGATCATGGGTGTTCTTGCTCCTCTGTGTGTATGGTAAAATATGCCTCACTGGTAGTATGTGATGTTGGCTTAAGTCAGTACATTTTGATATGTGTGGACCTTGGATAGGACAAGGTTTAGCTGATTCCAATTTGTTGCTAGGCCTTCACTGGTGTTGTGTGTGTGGAGGCAAAACCTTTTTGACCTTTCTAGACACTCCTGGGTGTGCATTGAATATGGGATTGTTGGTTGTTCTTCCCACCCCACCCTCAAAGACTGCCATGTGTTTGTGAATAGGGTACCTAGGACTGTAGCAACCAGTATGTTACACATACTTGTGACAATTTGCAACTTTGTTTTGAACCTAGTGTACGCACTCGGTTATGGCACATGAGTTCTATACTAGCAAAAACAATTACAAATGGCAGATATTGAGGGTTGTGATTGTTATCACATAGACTGACATATGTAGTGAAGGCAGTAGGCGGAGGAGGTGCAGCCATAATGTCAGCTGCATTACCAATTATTTGGATGAGAAGTTTAGGCTGATGTCACCCATCATGTAGAGACATGGATATGCTAGGTGTGAGATGCCCTTTTGTATGCAGGCTTCCCATGTAATTCCTCTGAGACTTTCAATGATCTATGTGGTGAAATTAGCTGGTAAAACTACAGTAAAAGTAATGTCCAATTGACCCATTGTGCTATTCCACCCAATGCATTTCCTATGGTAAACTGCAAACATGAGTGCCGCACAGAGGCATGATTTTGAAAGGCGGGCAATGAGATACCGGCACATCCTGCAGGTGCAGTCGGGGTTCCGACGGATGGCCCGAAAATACCAGGCAGATCGGGCCTCCGGAGCATGGTGGGCCTCACCACAGGGTGGCCCAACGTTGCCCACTACCGCCACCACCACAACATCCACCAGTTCTCCCCAAGTGGCCCCAGCAACGGCGGGGACAGTTGTCCCTGCCTATGCAGGACGCCCTGGACCCAGCAATTTCAGAGCTGCAGGACAGTCCAGTGGGCTACCAACAACTCCCACACCGAGCACCTCTGCCAGCACACAGACAGCAGCAGCACCTCCTATTGACCCTGCGGCATTCCAGGCTTTAGACAGGAAAATGGACAAGTTCATTTGTAAGGTGGACAAGCTGAGCCAGGATGTGGCGTACATTAAGAAGAGGGTTAGGTCCATCAGGCGGACCCTACGGAGGGCCAACCTCTAGGACTTATTTGATTCATTTAAATTTATCCCTCCCCTCTCTCCTCTTTCCTTTTTATCATGATAGGTGGGTTTTGGGGATTAGTGTTAGGTTAGTATAGGTTGTTAGCTTAGTTAGTGTTAGGGAGGAGGGTGGGGGGTCCTTGTTCTTTCTATTTTTTATTTTTGAGTGTGTGAGTGGGTGGGTGGGGGTCAATGTTGGGATTCCTGTCTGTTTAGATAAAGAAAATAAAAAAATAAAAAATCCAAACAAATATATGATTGTTTAGGATAGTATAGTATGTGTGTAGGTTAGTATGTGTTGTCCTGCATGTGTCCTGTCTCATAATGGTGGGTGGGGGGTTGATGTTTAGATCGATTCGTTATATGTGTAGAGTAAGTTTAGATTAGGTTAGTTAGGGACAGTTGTGGGTTAGGAGCAGTCAGGTTAGAATAGTGTAGGTATGACTTTTCCCTTAGTTGCCTCTGGTGTGAATACATATGAATAAATATATAGTTTACCCTTTGCATTATGTGTTAACTGCTACTTGATCATGGCCTTGACATTAGTTTAGGTGATTGTTTTTCTATGACATTTGGGTCCTATGCTACACACCAAAGAAAAAAGAGGTTTAAAATGGCAGCTACCCCTGTGCTAACTTGGTAAGTATCCACCATTTGAAAGAACCACCATTAGTAGTTTACATGGATCACCAAGGATTTGTGTTGATGAGTATGTATTCTACATCACAAAGTGTGCTTCCAGACTTGGTATTGTGGGTAATTTATTAGGTCGGACTGCAGTGTGATGTTCAGGGACATCTTTGTAAATGAGGTATTGTTAACACTCTTGTCTTGTTTTCATTGCTCACATAGATCATGTGTGCAAAACTTCAGCATGACTTCCCTTCATGGAAGTATACTCAGAAAGGGTGATTGATGCTGTGTTTAGTTGTGTTTGCTTAGATTATACTGCATTTTTTCATGTTTTAGTATTGCATGGTGCCTACATTTCTCAGCCACCATTAGTTGACTTTGATTGCTATAGATGGAGCATTATTCTGTCCAACACAGCATGATTGTGTGTGGTTTGTCCCTTCATCAGTTATTCTCCTCAGGATGGTCAGGCTATGATGCAATCCTGGACACTGCACAGATGTCTCAGACTACATGATGTCAGGACAGTTGTATTGACAAGCTACATGGTTGTCACACAGGCACTTTAGAGTTATCTACTGCACAGTTGATGTGTCAAATAACACAGAGACATATTAGGTGTGCAAGTGCTATTTATTGATAGGTGCTGTAGTGCAAAATTTACATTGTCCATGTTTGCTGAGTCCGTTCTGGTGCATTCTTACATGGTGATCCTACAGAAGGGGTGTGGATGATGCTCCTGACATGCTGGGGTGATGTAACAGACAGTGCAGAGGGACAGGATTTACCGATTAGTAGGAGAGAGACATTCACTGGCAATGCTGACAAGTCATACAGTGGTTAGCAGAACAGTCATTGAGTATAGTTGTAGTGAGACTGGCATTTGACAAAACGTAGGACCTTGGTCAAAGTAGGCCATGGTGCAGGGACTAGTGCTTCCGGGTACTCTTCCGTGTGAATGTGATCTGTTCCATGTCTTCTTCTTCTGATGTGTGTGTTGCCTGCTTCGTCCTTGTTGTTGTTGGTTGTGAAGGGGCAACACACACCTCAGTGTTAGAAGACGTGGAGTCAGACATCCCGGTGGCTGCTCCCTGTGAAGGTCTTAAGGGCAGTACTGCAGCAAGGAGGGCCTGCTGGTTTTTGAGAATAGCAGCTTCATCACGATGGTAGGCAGCCAGGTTGGCCCTGAGGGAGTCATGATTGCATTCGTGCTTGCAATGGAAAGTTTGAGGTGCGAGGTGTTGTGGCAACTCCCTTACTGCAGTGGTGAATTCCTTTATAGTTTCTTGTAGTCCATGCAGTACGGATGTTAGGGCTTGCATAGCTGCTGCCTGATCTGCAGATGACATCATGCACGAGCGCACCCCCTCAAGGCTGCCTGCCATATTTTGCATCCCCACCCGCACCTCCTTGGCCAGCTCCCGCTGTACTCCAACTACAGTTCTTTCAAAGCTGGTGCCAGTGTCGTCAGAGTCCTCACCTGTGTAGGAGCTGGCAGGTCTTGCAATTGGGGTGGTGGGTGGTTCTTCTGTGATGGCTGCTTGTTCTGTGCTCCTCCTTGTGACTGAAGGTGGGGTCTGGAGGGTTTCAAGGACCTTTTGGATGGTCTCCTGGGGAATGTTTATGGGCTCATCATCCATGTCATCAGGGAAATCAGGGACAGGCATATCGGCAGGAGATCCATGTTCCTCTGCAATGAAACAGGGTACAATTAGTGTGTCTGTGTTGTGACAATTTTGCTGTAACATGCCAGCCTTTAGATTAATTCACTTTGTGATCTTGTTTGGTATTGGTATCTGCTGTCCTTCATATGGGCATTGTTATAGGCCTATGGCTCACCTGTGTGTCACATTTATGATATTGAGTTACCAGACTTGTCTGCCTAATCGCCTCTAGGTGTTGCTTTGTACCAAATAGGGAATAGCCATCTTGTTGTCCTACTTGACTTTCCGTGTATATCTATTCTTATGGTGAGACCTTTGACTGGCTGTGGGTGTTGTGATTGCCCTGGCAGCACACTTGCCTCTCAGGACCTGCACAAATCCCTGATTGTTCACATTGACTTAATTGTAAATGACATGTGGCATATCCTATGCATGGCACTGTTATGATGTGATATGGATGTAGACATTGTTAATGTGTCCAGCTGATGTTGGGTAATGTGTGTTTATTTGGATTGCCCTGTTTATCGTATCAATGTTCTATATGGTCCTCTGACTGTGCAGGTGTATTTAAGTGACCAGTTGCATGTGTCCCCTCCTCAATGCTGTTGTCTGAGCAGTATGACATTTGTGATGTTGCCTTGTTAGCCAGGCACGTGAAGGACCCTGACATATGCAGCATGTGTGTGTCCTTAGTGCTGTGTGGCTCCTATTGCTGTTTACTTCGGCTGATGTATGTGACAACTATGGGCATTGACATATGAGTGTACTGGGGTCTTTGTCTTGTATCAGGAAATTGTTGCAGATGTCATCCTCACCCCCTAATTTAGCTATGTATGTTCCATGGGGAGGTTACTGCCATTGGCTACTTGAGCTGCACAGAGATCAGAGGTGTTAGTGTCAACTGTTGTCGCAGTTACATTGCAGTTGTTGTTTTGGCTACTGGATTACTGATAGGGACCTAGTTGATGTAGGAGATATTTTGGCTGACGTGTGCCAGGATGTAAGTTTGACGTAGTGGCCTTCCCACCTGTCGAGGCTTTCCCTTAGCTCCATTGTTGTCATGACAGGATGCCCCCATGGGACTGTTGTTGGTGTTGTGTAATGTCGTGCCCCAGCTTCTGTCTGTGCAGGCCATGCCCCCCTGCCGTGCCCCTTTACCCATGCCACTCCATGTATATGCTGACTTACATGCAATGTGAAGTGGTATTTCCCCCCCTGCTTACAGTCCACATTATTGCATTTTAATTCCCCATGCAACTTACCCTGCATGTGCGTTGTCTCGTGGTAGTCTGCGCTGTCCTGTCCTTGAATCCCTGACACGATCTCCTCAGGGATGACAGCTGCGACCATCTCCTCCATGTGGTCCAGGGCCTCCTGGTGTGCTGGACTCCCCCCTCCAGTCTGCAGTGCGGCCTTCCTGTTCCTGGCCATTTTTTACTTTGTCCTACGTTTGCAGTCATGCCAGCGTTTCTTACACTCGGGGACTGTTCTGCGTACTTCAGCCACACTGTTGATCTTGTTAACAATTTGTTGCCATATGGCCTCTCTCCTGCTGATTGGCAACTTAGAGGTGATGAATAGTTGGTGCTGGTGTTCCGTCACCTCTTTAACCAGGATTTCCTGCTCCTCTGCACTGAAGTGACACTTTCTTTTTTTTCTATATATGTCCTGGTTCCTGTATGGATCATCCTGGCTGGTTCCTGGTCTGCTGTCATCTTCCTGGGGTCTGTAGTGGCATCTGGGATCCATTTTGGCTCTCCTCTGCTGAAAGGGCAGTGGTCGCGGGTATTTTTGATGCTATTGCGTCAAAAAAAACGGCGCTTTCCGGGTTGCGCTGTCGTAAATCGACCCACAGGCATTTACGTCGCGTTAACGTCGTTTTCCATTACGACTTGATGCCGCGATGTGCGTAAAAAAAAAGGACTCCCACCTGGTGGTTGCGCCGTTGTGCGTCAAAGTATACATTTGACGCCCGCACGGCGCATCGAAATGGCGTTAGCCGGCGGTAAAAATTTTGACGCAAAACTGCGCCGGCGCAGCTTTGCGTCAAAAAGTATAAATATGGCCCTATATTTCTTATTGGCCTTATTGCTCCTGCTGCCTTTTTGGCCCGTGTTTAGTGGACTTGGCAGTGGAGTTGGCCTTTTACTGCTCCCCTCCACTTTTCTTCCCTTTTGTGTTCCCATTGCCTTATCGTGTTTTGCCCTCCCTTTTTCCGATTCTACTTAGCACGTTGGTCTGACACAGAGCAATTGACAGCAGCCATTATTCCTCTTCAGTCCCTGCACAATTACAGACGCCATTTTGGAGGTCAGCGGTCTGGCCGCTGGACTCTCCTTGTATTTCAACTCCATTTAAGGGACGCGATACTGAGGATTCGCAGCGGATGTGCAAATGGCGCGCCTAAGACAAGCCTGTCTGCACCCGTCTGGGCCAAGGGGCCAGTACCCCTTGCCCATTTTAACAGGAATAGGACCTCTTATAATTCCGGCTACCTTCAGCCGCTTAGACCTGGACCCTCAGATGGTTGTCACTGTCGGTTAGACCCTATTGATGTAATTGTACCTTGCACTATATGCCAATGGTACCCACAGCATAATGCAATGACTGGACATGTGCCTCAGTCGGCTCTACATAGTACTTTTCATCTGGCCAATTGTCGATCACTGGCCATCCATAAACTTGATATTAACCTTCTCCTGAGTGACCCGACACCCACCGCTCTCTTTCTCACGGAGACATGGCTTTATGTGGGGTCAGCACCCAATGTAGCTCTAGCTTTACCCAAAGACTCATCGATAATTAGGTTGGATAGAGCCACTGCAAAAGGGGGAGGAATTGCCATTATCTTTAGGGAATCAGTTAAAGTGACATCCCAGCCTCTTCAGCTGCCGGATTGTGAGAGTATGTCTTTCTCCATCTCACTAAATCCTCAATGTACTTTTTAAGGAACTCTAGTATATCGCCCTAGTGGTCCTGTGCAAAATTTTCTACAATCATTTCCTGAGCAGATTGCGGAACTAATCTGCAATAAGCCCATTTTCACAATTCTTGGTAATTTCAATATTCACGCATATAATCATGATAATGCAGCTGCTAAAAGTTGCTTGACAGAAATGGCCACCCTAGACCTAATACAATTGGTCAGAGGCCCGGCACATAAAGGCCATACCATTGATCTAGTTTTTAGTAATGCAGTTGGTTTAACTTCTTTGCCTCCCCCTCCTCTGGCATGGTCTGATAATTTTTTTATCTCCCTTAACCTGCCCACCCCAGCCATAGGTTGATCCTCCGAAATTATAACTCTGCCCCATAGGCGCTGGTACACGCTTAATGCTAGAGAGCGGATCAACACCTTGGAGAGTTTGAAACCCTCGTTGACAGGGAATAAGGCCTGTCCTTAGAGATATTCAACGACTGGATTACGAAAAGTCTAGATGTTCTCCTTCCCTATTCCTCAAAGTCGGGAGGCCATATGAAAAAAGGCGCTCTGTGGTTTTTCGCCCATCTACGTCTACTAAAGAGGGGTTGCAGACGTCTGGAAAGAAGATGGAGAGAAACGTATGATCCCTCACAGAAAGAAGATTATAGTAAAGCCATTAGACTGTATGATGCTGAAATTAAATCAGCTCAAAGTACCTACTATGCTTCCTAAATAGAGCAGAGCTCTAACTGCTCGAAAGAGATTTTTCAGTTATTAAGAGAAATTGCCTACTCTCATTCTCATAATGAGTCTGTTAAAGCCTCTCATGAACACAGCAATTATCTAGCATCATTCTTTCAGAAAAAAAATCTTAGACATCTACTCTACATTCCCAAAGAGCATTCGCTGTCCCCAAGTGTGTCCAAATGTCTCAGCGGTGCTATCACAGCTTCCGCCTCTGTCTCCAGAACTTGTCCATACATTACTTGATACCCTAAAATCGGGGTCCCCCCTTGACCCTGCCACCCCCCATTCTAGCACTAAGGTCATCTGTTATAGTTCCAGTTCTGACCGTCATGTTGAATTTGTCGCTGTCCAATATCATCATTCCTCTCCAGTGGAAACATGCTATAGTGAAACCCCTGCTCAAGAAACCCAACTTAGATGAGTCTGTGCTCAATAATTACAGGCCCATTACCTTGTTGCCAGCCTTTTCTAAGATACTGAAGAAACATGTGAATGTTCAACTTTCCAAAGATAACAGTTTTCTCCATCCCTCCTAAATGTGCTTTAGGCCTCTACATAGCACAGAATCAGCCTTGAATGGAGTCACTGAAGAGGTCAGGAAGCACCTTGGTCAGGGATTGGTGCCAGCGATTATTCTTTTGGATCTCAGTGCCACATTTGAGCCCGTCGATCACAATATGTTACTTCCAAGAATGAGGGAGTTTGGAGTTACAGGAAATGTCCTTAGCTGGTTCTCTTTTTTTAGAGGCAAGATCATTTCAGGTGTTAGTTAGAGAAAAAAGATCAATCTGTTTTAAGAGCAGCTGTGGAGGGCCACGGGGCTCTTCACTTAGCCCTACTTTATTACATGTCTACATTAGCAAAAAATAGTGGAGCCTTATGGCCTTTCTTTAGTGTCAAATGACGACACCCAGCTGGTTCTCATTCATGACTAAGCAGAACTCCTACGTGTCGTCACTCCCCTCTGCCTACGGGCAGTGTCGGAATGGATGTCGGAATATAAACTTAAGCTGAACGAAGATAAAACAGAGGTTATGATCTTAGGCCATTATTCTCGACTAGATCTTCTCTCCCCTGTGCTTCATTCGCTAGGAGACTTGCCCCCTCCCAAGGGATATATCAAGAGCCTAGGTGTTTGAATTGATCCATGGTTGACCATGGATCATTAGGCTAAGAAAATGTCCTCCACTTGCTTTGGTACAGTCAGACTCCTAAGAAAGGTGTTTAAAATACTTCACACTATTGCGAAGAGACTCATCGTCCAAGCACTCTTCATTGCCTGGCTAAATCATGGTAATGCCTTGTACCTTGGTGCTCCGAAATATGTGAAAAAGAAGCTACAGGTGGTACAGAACACCGCTGCCTGTCTTCTCTTTGATATACCCAGGAATGAGTTGGCCAAATCGTCACTCTTCCCTGCACTGGTTCCCAGTGAAACAACAAATAAAGTTTAAAACATTGTGTTGTATCCACAGAGCACTATACAACAAAGGCCCTCCATTTCTAAGGCCTCTTGCCCCCTTCCACAGGCCCTCCAGATATCTCAGATCCTCCTAAGCGGCTTTAGCCTAAATTTCCCTAACCAAAAAATCTAAATGGGGTGGAAGCTCTATGGCCTATCTTGGTGCCAAATTGTGGAACTCCTTGCCCCTTGGTTTATGACAAACCAGCCATGAACTCTCCATTCGTCGTCACTCAAAACTTGGCTGTTTTAATCTTTTCCCTATGACTGTGTCTTGAAGACTTCCGTTTAGCGCTGGGAGGCCTTTGGGTAGCCATGCGCTTTATAAGTCCTCATAACATTTACAGGGTCCAGTCTCAGCAGATTTCCCGGACATGACCCATGGTTTCTTATTTCCTGGCTCACCTAGCTGCTGCCTGCACGTGACCTGTGGGCGCTGCACGTAGCATAATCCTGCTTCGCACCGCAGCCCCAGCGCCATCAACAGCAGCACTCCTGGCTTCATCATCAGCTTGGCGTTCAATCTGCATGTGACTTCAAGGGCTGACAACCCCTACACCGACTTCTGGAACGGATGCTGCTGATGCCTGCGACGCTGCACTTCAGATTTCATAGCGAGGATCACCACGTCCTACATTTCCACGGCCATAGCTGGCCTGCGTGGCTGCAGTCGCCTGAACTGTTGGCTTTGTTGTTCACAACGCTGTATTATCCTCAGACTGAGCTATCAACTTCAAGGAACTGTATTTTTAAGTTAATTATTGTATGATGGATTTTTCTCGTTTTCGTCTTGTTTTACAGAGATAATTTTGGCTATTTTGTTTTTTGGCAGATCACTGATGGTTGGGTAAGGGGCAGTAATTTCATAGATTTTCAGGGACTGTACAATTTAATTGCATGGGAGCACTTGTCTAGTCTGTGTTCTTCAGAGCTGCACGAGCACTTGACTGATAGCAAGCTGACTGACCCAAGGAAGCTTCCTATGGAGGAGGACCGCTAGGTGAACACCAGGGTCCACAAAAAGGTATATGGGAGAGACTCTGTCATAGTGGGCAGGGCCCCCAGCAACAGAGGTTGGGGGGGCAAGGGTGAACAAGAGGAGTTCTCCAAAGGCCAACAATCTAGTACCCAGGGTAAACATTCCAGCGTCCTGCGGCATCGGTGAGACCAGGGCTGCGATGTGAAGTGGGGCTGTTCAACATGCGTTGTCTCCAGGCCAAAGTGCAGGCAGCGGCGACGTTGCTGAAGCACCACCATAGGCAGGCCCAAGGTTGCGGTTCGACGCAAGGTGGGCTCTGTGAGGCGCCTACAGGTCACAATGCAGATGGGGCATCTGTTGACTATGCTGGAGTCAATGGAGTTGCCATCTGTGGAAAAGGGCAGAGGTGCAGGATGGGATGGTGCTTTGTGTACCTCACGAGCGGTGTCCTCAGGCCACGGTGCAGGCTGCAGCATCGGTGTCTGCGTAGTGTGGCGGCGTTGAGGATACCAAGCCTGTGGTGTGAGCAAGGCAATGGTGCAAGCATCAACTCGGTTATGACATCAGGTGGCCGCCTCAGTGAGACCAGTGTTTCAGTGGAAAGCGGGGCAGGGCTCCGTGCAGCATCAGCAGGTCATGGTAAGGGCAGCAGCATTGTTGACACCATCGTGGTGGCTTTTCTTCTGTTGCAGAACAAAACACACAGTTCCAAGTGCTGTAGACAGAAGTCTATGAGCCTGAACCTGAAGTCTATGATACCTCTGAGACTTCCAACAGGAGGCAAGCTCTACTTTAAGCCCTTGGAGAAACTTCACAAGCAGGAAACACAGCAAAGTCAAGTCTTTGCCCTAAGGCAGAAGCAGCAACTACACGCCAACCCAGCAAAGCACCCACATCAAAGGGGCAGTATTCCTCCTCCAGCTCTTCTCCTTGGCCGAGGTTCCTCTTAATCCAGAAGCGTTCTAAAAGTCTGGGGATTTGGGTCCACTGCTATTTTTAAATTGTGAGTTCAGTGACCCCAAACTCAATATCTCTATCTGTTCTCAATTGTTAACTACACTTAAGATATTTAAAGGCAGTCCTCATATTAACCTATAGGGGAGATAGACCTTTCAATAGTGAAACCCGAATTTGGCAGTATTTCACTATCAGGACATGTGTCCTACCTTTTAAATACGCTGCACCCTGCCCTGGGGCTACCTTGTGCCTACCTTAGGGTTGACTTACATGTACAAAAAGGGAAGGTTTGCACTGCAGTGGCAGGTCTGAGAAATGTTTACAGGGCTACTTATGTGGGTGGCACAATCCGTGCAGCAGGCCCTCTAGTAGCATTTAATCTACAGGCCCTGTGCACACAGTGCATCTTACTAGGGACTTACCAGTAAATCAAACATGCCAATCATGGATAAACCAATCACCAGTACTATTTAGATAGGAAGCACTAGCAGTTTAGCACTGATCAGCGTGGTAAAGTGCACAGAGACAATAAACCAGCAAAACAAAGTCCAGAATACCATAAGAACAGGAGGTCAAAAGGGAAAGGGACAGGGAAACACCAAAAGATACCAGGTCTAACAGCTACCACCGCCTTGATGGCAAATGCAGGACAGTTTCCATTTTAATGGAAAAACAGGATCTTGTAGACAGGCTTTTTGCACCTTTATATTTCCCTACAGTTCAGGAGGTAGGTTCAAATGGCCATTTTGTCTGATCGCAAGAGCCATCCAGCCAAAGTCAATGGTTAAAGGCTCAGGTGGTGGATCTGGCCCAAAGATCTGGTCTGCATGGCAACCATCTGATGTCAGAGACTTTTGTAGAAGGTCCAGCTACCACCATTGTCTTGGCCGCTCTGTTGCAAGATCATTTGTGCCTTTGATCTGTGTAGTGGAGTACAGGAATTGGATTAGAGAAAAGGTGTTGACAAATGGCAGTGACCATTTAATCAAAAGCACGCTGACCAGTGAGTTCAGCTCTGGACGCAAAGTCTTGTCATTTTAACTTTTGGGCCATGGTGAATTGGTCTAAGGACAGAGTACTTCATTCTTTGAACATGTTTTCTACAATTTTGTTGATCAGAACCCATTCATTGTTTTCTTTGCAATGTTAGCTGAGGAAATCTGCACCTTGATTCTGTACTCTTGGAATATGTATAGCGTCCGGAGATACTCTTCTGGCCAGGGACAACACCATATTGTTTGTGCATTCAGATATGTCTTGATTTTGTTCCTTCTTGTTTGTTGGAATAAAGCATGGGGGTGTGGTATTGTCAGATTGACTCAGTTCTTGGAGAAAAGAGAAGTTTTGTGTGTCAAACGAACTGCTTTCGGTTTTAGTACACTGAAAATGGTTATATTTTATTTCTGTCTATAGTTCTTGAATTGTCAGATGTTTCATGTGGGCTTCCCACATTAATAGAGAAACATCCAGGTATATGGTTTGCATCATGGTTTTCTTTTGAAATGAACTAACAAATCTGGACTTTTGCACTACCACACCAGTGACTGTAGTGGCGAGGCTGACAAAAGGGAGTGTGCTCAACTGTCTCCTGTTTGACACCATTGGAATTTAAGGTAGAGGTTTCATGAACAGTTTTGCATTTGGTACTGTGTGTTTGCATGAAACCACAGATCCTAGGTGTGAGTCAACTTCGCAAGCTCTCATCTCCAAAGAATACACACTTTCATTTAAAGGGTCTATCTCTGACCATAGCTGTAGGACGCTGACCTAGTGTGTGGTGAGCACCTATGGTGTTTTCACCTTATACCAGGTCCAGGTATCCCCTATTAGTGAGGTGTAGGCAGTGTCTAGGAAGCCAGGTCTCTCTAGAGGTAGCTGTGGATAAGCAGCCAAAACGTATCTAGGAAACATGCACAGCTTATGCAATACCACTGTAGTCACACAGCACTTAAACGCATGAAAGAACCATACAGTTTTACAAAAATAAAGGTACTTTATAATGGTAACAAATACCAAAATACTATATAGGCAATACCCCAAATGGAGGTAAGTAAACACCCTATTACATGTACATCAGAAGTGCGGAATGAGCACAGAATGCAACAGAAAATAGTGAAAGCAGTAGACAATACTGAAGGCCGGGGGAGGGGGGTACCAAACCATATACAACAAAAAAAGTGGAATGTGAAATTCGAGCCCCACCAAGGAAATGGAATCTGTAGAGGGGAGCTGGAGGAACTAGGAACCCCAAAGGGTAAGTACCAGAGTGCCCCACCCCCAGCGACCAGGAGAAGAGAGGTAAGTAACTGGCCTTCCCCAAACCGACCAAAAGGACTTCAGAAAAGGATAATGCTAGACCCAGACCAGACTGCAGGAAGCCAAAGGTGGATCCTGGAAGAGGAAGACCTGGAAAATAAGGGTTCCAAGTCCAGATCACATTAGAGTGTCTGGTGGTGGCAGAAGCCACTACCCACCAGTTTATGGATGCAGGACCAGGTTGGCAAAGATAGTCAGCAGTACAGTCCTGGAGCAGCTGAAGAGTTCCTGGAGTGATGCAGTTGATGTCCCACGCCGGAAGGAGGATTGCAGTCAATCAGTGGTGTGAAGAAAACACCAAGAAGCCTTTGCAAAGACAAATGTAATTGGAGAAGAAATGTGGAGCTGCTGGGGACCAGTAAGGTCCTAGAGGACTCAAACCACAGAGGGGAGTCCTGGGTGACCCTCAGCAGTAAAGAGTCACAGGAGGAGGAGGCAGCCCCCAGAGGCAGCAAGCACAGGAGTCAATGTGAGGCCCAAGCAGCACACCTAGAAAGGAGTCACATGTTGCAGGAGAAGCATACAGATGGCTGTGCATTGCAGGGAAGAGTGCTGGAGGTTGGGCTACAGAGAGCCTGAAGATCCCTTGGAGGAGATGCTAACAAGCTTTGGTAGCTGCAAGAGATGCAGTGCAAGGGGGTACTGTCCTGCAAGAAGAGGCAAGGACTTACATTCTCCAAAGTTGGACACCTAGTAGAAAGAACCAAGGGGAACACTTCAGACCACCACCTGTGATGCAGGATTTAGGCAGCTCTGAAGGAGATGAGATCCATGCAGGCAGCCGTCGTTGAAGTTGGTGCCTGCGGATGCAGGGGAGTGACTTCTTCAGTCCAAGGGAGATTCCTTCTTGCTTCTTGTGCAGGCTGAAAACTTGTCACCCTCAAAGGTGCATAGCTGGGAAAATGTTGCTGTTGCTGGAAGGTGCTGGAGAAACAATGTTGCAGAGCGGAGTCATTGATGGAGCTGCAAATTGTAGGTTCCTGTGGAGTCCAGTTGCAGTTCCAGTGGCCAGAGGTCTAAGTAAAAGTTGCAGAGGAGTCCTGCTGGAATCTTGCACATCGAATCTGAGGACCCATCCAAAGAGGGAGACCCTAAATAGCCCTGGAAGGGGGGTTGGTCACCTAGCAAAGTGATCACCTATCAGGTGGGGGCTGTGACGTCTCCTGCCTGACCTGGCCACTCAGATGCTCTCATAGGCCTCTGCCCACCTTGGATTCAAGAAGGTAGAACAATGTGACCACCTGGAGGAGCTCTGGGCACCACCGCTGGGGTGGTGATGGACAGGGGAAAATCCCTTTTCCACTGTCCAGTTTTGCACCAGAGCAGGTGTCGCATAGGCTCTCATTAGTCTAATGAGACCACTGGATTTTGAGCGGCAGAATCGCCCGCGGTGTGGGAGACTAAGTCTGACCCACTGCAGGTGACACCGGTCGCTCCAATCCAGGTTTTGCTCCGCCTAACTAGCAGTGCCTCATCTCTATTAAAGGGCAGAGATGACTGGGGAGCCGAGCGCATGACATAATTGGTTGCTCAGGGAAGCCGTAGTCACTGAGGTCTCATCAGTTTTTCTCAGTTATATTTTTCTCATATATATATAATGTAAGAGGCAGTATATGTTTTAATAATGATTTTAATGAAGCAACTGCAATAGACTAATTCCTACCTAGACTATAACAGAGCACAGCATGTTAAGCTCTAATTCTGCCCTTCAGGTTCCCCTGGAAAGACATCATCCCCATACCTGAGCAAAGGCCTGAAGTCTGCCTTAGCAACTGTGGCAGTGCATTCAGCATACAGTTGTGGTTCTCTGGCTGGAATCTCCATCTAACGTGTAAGGGACAGGGACGTGTTTTTATAATACAACAGCTGATGTTCTGAGAAAATGTCCCTACCTAAGGATGTGTGTTTTCTACAAGTGTTGGAGACTAAACCTATACCACGGTCACTGGCAGCCTATTTTGCTGCAGCCTTGGAAGAAGCACAGAGTGAGCAAGAATGTCTTGTTTGAGAACAGAGCGCTGGCCTAGGCAAAAACAGTTCGATAGAAAGAAAATAAAACAAGACCGTAAAAGTGGCTATTGTAACAATAATAAAATTAAGCAGAATAAAAAATATCTATGTTAAAGTGCACAGTGGCAGGCCTAGTACGCTAAAATAATGTGCATGGAGCTGTAGTTAAAATGGCTACACAACACCCTCCCCTTGTTGGTTGAAGGTGGTTCAAAGCCTAATTACATATGAAATGCTACTAAAAGCTCAACCTAAGATATACATATAAAAAAAATGTCAATCATGACAAGTTGAAAGAACACATGAGCATATAAAAGGAAAATTTTAAATGTGAACATGTGCCACAAAAAGGACCGAATTTCAAGAGTCAGTTATTTTTAGAATTTCCAATCGATTCCGGGACCATGGAGGACAGGAAATCTTCCAATTCGGCAGGTGTTAAAATTGGAAAGGCATCGCTGAGAAGGACCAAGGAGCACTCGTGTGCCATAGCCTGAGCCACAGCCAAGGCAGCTTTCCAAGGTGTGTGCAATGATGAGTTAAGAGCCACATCCTCCATTAGTAGCTTCCCGTAGCAAACACACCCTCAACGCGCATGTTTGGTAATGAGCAAGAACATCAACAGATCAGCATTCAATGAAAGCAAGCGCTGCGTAGAAAGACAGACTTCCAGTGCTTGCACGAAAGGGCACCAGAGGCACCAAAACACGGACTGCACACAATGCAAAACCGGTCTGCATGACACTCTCCAATTGCTCCAGAAGTGTAACTCCAAAATACTGCATCATGTGTTTACGACACAGCTGCGCTGATGGGAGCACTTTCATTCCTCCTTGTGGTGGCTGGACAGCCATTGCACATAAAAAACAGCAACAGCAAAACGCCAACAACTCTAGCCAAAGTAATTAGAAATCCCCCCAAAAATACTGGAGAAAAATTAATGAATGGCTGATGGTATTAAACCGAATATGGAGGAGAAGGTGTGAATGAAACCAGAACCAACAGATTTAAAGAAATTTGTTATTCCAGTTGTACTGGACGCATTAAATATCCATCCCACAAGTTCACCAAACTGTCTCGGAAAATTGGTACTTAGAAGGGACTGTACCTCTGCTGACGACCTTGCCACCTGAAGTGCGTAGGTCTCGCACGCGGATGTAAGCGCCACATGTTTTTGAAACAATAAAGCCTTGAGTCTGCTCAACTCATCAAAATTCACATTAGAATTAGCAATATGAGGCCAAATGTCCGCTACCTCTTATTTTAGTGGGAGGAAACAGTACGTTCCCACAGCACGTAACAATCTTAGAGATCGAAACAGACTATTCACGGCTCGCATCCCACAACAGTCTTCACCATTGAGGAGCCGTTTGAAAGTACCTGGGACATAGGTCTAATCAAGGGGACTGGAACTCCCATCAGATAACAAGCCAAATTTTCTGCAGACACGTTACACGCCCCATGCAATGATAGCCATTTACAAACCATCGAATGGCTGGCAGAATTTCTCACTCACTCCCACTAAGAAAGACATCTTTCATTCTACTGAGACATTTATACAAGAAGGGAAGCTCCCACACCTCATGAATGTAACTATTTTCCAGCCTTTCATATCTGCCTACCGGAATGTGTTTTAAACAAGAGGTGAATTGAAGCGTAGAAATAGGCAGATTAATGACCCCGTGTATTAACCACTCAGCAGTATTTCACCCACAGTAAAAGGCAACTTTTCTAATTTCTCGATGTTTAGCATGACATAAGTCGCTTCTTTCTTAGCCATTAGTAGTAGTTGTTGCGTTAAATTAAAGGAAGAAAATATTTCCCTCACACTGACATGTTGCCAGGGAACGCGACCCACCTTCAATGTTTGAAGTGTCCAATCCAACTGCTTAATGGACCTTAGCTGACTCTGTCCATGGTGTAAAGAAGACATATCTGTTTGTATAATGTCTATAGCAGAAGAGACTTAGGGGGTCATTACAACATTGGCGGTAAAAGCCGCTCACCGCCATGCAGAAGACCGCCGATACACCGCCACCTCTGCGGAAATCTGCCACAGCTATTATGACGCACATCTCGGAATCTGCCGAAATTCAGACACCCACACAAGTCCGTCACACCAAAGGTCAGTGATAAACTGGCGAAAACAAATCCTCCACCGTCACGCCAACATAAACACGCTCATGCTATTACGAGCCACGCGGCGGTCTTTCAACCGCGGTATTCCATTGGCGGTACACACCGCCGCGCTCAAAATACACACACATCTCCAAAACACCGCCACATTGGACAATTCAAAATACACACACCTGAGACACATACAAACACCACTCCTACACACCCATTGCAATATAAAACACACACCCACATCACCCACAAACCTCTACGACCAAAAATTAGAGACGAAGGCGACAGAGAGAGCACAGCAATAGACAACCCCACCACACAGAGGCACACGACACCATCACCCACACAACATCCACGCACAAAACACCCCACATCACTACACATCACCACACTCATCACCACATACACCACCCCACACATCACCCACACCGCCCCATGGCACGCCAAAGACACCCTAGGTTTTTGGAGGAGGAGCTCAGGGTCATGGTGGAGGAAATCGTACGGGTCGAGCCACAGCTATTTGGATCACAGGTGCAGCACACCTCTATAGCTAGGAAGTTGGAGCTGTGGTGAAGAATAGTCGACAGGGTCAACGCAGTGGGACAGCACCCAAGAAATCGGGAGGACATCAGGAAGAGGTGGAACGACCTACGGGGGAAGGTGCGTTCCGTGGTCTCCAGGCACAACATCGCGGTTCAGCAGACTGGCAGCGGACCCCCACCTCCTCCCCCACAACTAACAACATGGGAGGAGCAAGTCTTGACCATTATGCATCCTGAGGGCCTCAGAGGAGTCGGTGGAGGAATGGACACTGGTAAGTCAAATCTTAACTATCAAATCCCCCACCCTACCTGCATGCTATCACACACCCCCACCCTCACCCCCTCCCCTATCATTCCAACTCCTCACTAATGTACTAATAACACAAACCACACATCCCAAAACCAAGCCCTGCATGACACAACAAAGCATGGACACCCATCACTAAAGCATGCCCACTGCACATACCCATAACGACCCCTAACCATCATCACACAAGCCCCCACACAGGAATGCTAGCACTGGGGTACACGCTCACCCACCCATTGCACACCATGACACACACACATGCAATAATCATGCTTTTATACCCCTGCAGGACCACTACCTAACGTCACCAGACAGTAGGGTCCAGACATCTCTACCCCACCCACAGAAGAGGCCCACAGTGATGACAGCAGCTCTGGCCAACTGGATCCAGATAACCAGCCCGGACCATCGTGGGCCTCGGGACAGTCGGTTCCCCTCGCACAGGCACAGCCCACCACGGACCTTCCACCCTCTGGAAACACCAGTACAGCACCCACCCAGCAGGCCCATACCTCCGTCCCCAAGACACGTCAATCAGCTGTGTGTCCACCACTACAGGGAACCCAGGATAACCCACCACCCCAACAACAACAGGGACCTGGGGGTAGTGGTAGTGGGCACACGGTCCAGGGACGGAGGCCCAGGAACACAGGGGAACTGTGAGGGCTGCTGTGCGACAGGGGGCGGACAGGCCAAGGGAACACACTCTCCACAAGGCCCTCTCCTCTATCATGGGAGCATACCACCACTCCCAGGAGACGATGGCTACGGTCCTGGCCAAGTTTCAGGAGACCCAGCTCCTGCAGGAGGAACAGTATTTGGGCTTCAGGGCGGAATTCAGAACCATCAGCTCTGCCCTGGGCACCATCGTAGGGGTGCTGAAGGACACACAGAAGACCAGGAGGGACACTGTGGCACTCCAAGGAGCCCCTGACACTAGCCTGGACGATGAACTGCCCACCACCTCTGCCGGCGCTAGTGGACAGGACAGGACGCCCCGCCACAGGACCACCACACCAGCACCCCATCCCCTGCAGACGGAGAACCACCCAGCAAGCGGTCCCTGAGATCCAGGAACAGGACAGAGCATGATTGCAAGACCCCGCCAATAAATGAGACCACCCTGATTGTAAGCAGATGACACACGTTGGTAACCACACCTGTGAAACCGTAATGGAAATGTACAACTCAGTTACCAAATACTGCTTGAAATTGTCAGACAGGATAGAGGTAGAAGTGTGACAGTAAATGTATTAGTAAAGAAAGTGTTCTCACCTGTGTGTCACTGGAAATATTGCTGTATGACTGAGTCCCTGTTGTCAGTGTCTTCTTCCTCTGCTTCCACCTCATCCATCCTCCTGCAGAAAAGGCACCTGGCGTCGCAAAGCAAGATTGTGAAGCATAGAGCAGGCGATGATGATCTGGCACACCTTCCTTGGTGAGTAGAATAGGGAACCACCTGTCATATGGAGGCACCTGAACCCGGCCTTCAGGAGGCCGAAGGTGCGTTCGATCACCCTCCTAGTCCGCCAATGGGCCTCATTGTAGCATTCCTCTGCCCTGGTCCTGGGATTCCTCACTGGGGTCAGTAGCCATCACAGGTTGGGGTAACCAGAGTCCCCTAATAGCCACACCCGGTGCCTCTGGAGTTGACCCATCACATAAGGGATGCTGCTATTCCACAGGATGTAGGCGTCATGCACTGAGCCAGGGAACATAGCATTTACCTGTGAGATGTACTGGTCTGCCAAACAGACCATCTGTACATTCATGGAATGATAACTCTTCCGGTTCCTGTACACCTGTTCACTCCTGTGGGGGGGGACCAGAGCTACATGGGTCCCATCAATGGCACCTATGATGTTAGGGATATGTCCCAGGGCATATAAGTCACATTTAACTGTAGCCAAATCCTCCACCTGAGGGGAAAACGATGTAGCTCCTCATGTGTTTCAGCAGGGCAGACAACCCTCTGGACAACACGTTGGAAAACATAGGCTGGGACATCCCTGATGCCATTGCCACTGTTGTTTGAAATGACCCACTTGCTAGGAAATGGAGCACTGATAGCACCTGCACTTGAGGGGGGATTCCTGTGGGATGGCGAATTGGTGACATCAGGTCTGGCTCCAACTGGGTACACAGTTCCTGGATTGTGGCATGGTCAAACCTGTAGGTGATGATTAAATGTCGCTCCTCCATTGTCAACAGGTCCACCAGCGGTCGGTACACCAGAGGATTCCGCCATCTCCTTACATGTCCCAGCTGACTGTGCCTAGGAAGGACAACAGCGACCACAGAGTCAAGCAAATCTGAGGTATGTACCCACAGCTACACAGAACACGAAACAAACTCCAAAAAGTTATCTGTATGTGTGTTGAGTCCAGGCCTAGGTATGTGTGACGCAGTTGAAAATGAAGCCATGTGGGCCCCTGAAATGGCGGATGCCTGACCTCTAAACTGGGACAATGGGAAGTGAGGTAACTGCGCTGGCGTTGTACACTGTTGCGGTAGGCGGTTGTAGACCGTGGCGCAATGCTGCATTGATTAACATTGGACCCTATGGGTCCCAGGAGCCAATGACGAGGTGCACCGGCGGTGATGATACGCACCGCCGTGGACGTGACCGCCATTTTCTAACTGTTCAATCACTCGATACCTGATCTTCGACAGGAGAGGACCTACACTGCAAGTGCTGCTGTGACCTCGGTCTGGAAGAGAGAATGGCACGTGTGTCTGGGGAAAGGGCCCCTGCCTTCACTGCACAGGAGTTGGAGAAGCTCGTGGACGGGGTCCTCCCCCAGTACACGCTACTCTATGATCCTCCAGACCAACAGGTGAGTACATAGGGTGCAAGTTGTAAGGGCTATGTCTGGGTGGAGAGGGCTGGATGTAAGAAGGAAAGGGGCAGAGTTCTGCGAGCATGAAGGAGTGTGAATGCATGTGCCACATGACAAGGGCAGGGATGGGGCCACTCACCTCGACGGTGCAGTTGGTAATGACTTCTCTTCTTCCCCTTTACATGTCATGTAGGTCAACGCCCACCAGAAGAAGGATATTTGGCGTGCCATCGCCAAGGACGTCCGGACCCTGGGGGTCCACCAGAGACGGAGCACCCACTGCCGTAAAAGATGGGAGGACATTCGCCGCTAGAGCAAGAAGATGGCAGAGGCTCAGCTGGGGATGGCCTCCCAACGTGGGAGGGGTGCCCGTCACACCATGACCCCCCTGATGTTCCGGATCCTGGCGGTGGCCTACCCTGAGTTGGATGGGCGCATGAGAGCATCACAGCAGACACAAGGGGGGTGAGTACACTCTCATTCTGCTGACTTTGTCTGGGTGGGGGAGGAGGGCTGTGGGTTTCCCTAGGCCAGGGCGAGTTCCGTAGGCTAGGCCCCTCCGTAATGCAGGCCATGTGCCACTCCACCCCACCTCTGTAGAGTGCCAAGTACAGGTATACATGCCCCTGTGTCACCTATGTGTGCAGATGTCCACCATAGCCATGTAGGCCATATCCCAGGAACTGCATCTGTAGAGCCCAAGAGCGCGGCGTAGTGCAGGGGGCTGCTATGTCTGTATTGTCCACCAACGGTAGAGGTAAGCCATGCACTCAACCGGTCTTTCTTCTGTTTCCCCACCCCTTTTTGTGCTCTCCCTGTTCTTTTGTGCATCATCAGGCGGAGGTACAGTGGCACCGGAGCACGAGGGGGCTGCATCCCACATGGCCATGGAGGGCCACACCACAGACTCAGAATACACCAGTGGGACGGAGGGCAAGGGGAGCTTCACGGCAGCCACCGGATCAGCAAACAGCGACACGGACTCATCCTCCGATGGGAGCTCCCTTGTGGTGGCAGCACCATCTGTGCCCCCCACTTCTACAGGTACAGCCGCCACCCCCCCTACCAGCACCGCCCTCCCAGCAGCCCCTCAGCCTTCGCCCCGTGCCCGCTCACCCAGGAGGGTGGGCATCACCTTCGCCCCAGGCACCTCAGCCCCTGCCCCTGTCACCCCTGCTGCCCTCAGTGAGGAGGCCATTGACCTCCTCAGGTCACTCACTGTTGCGCAGTCTACCATTGTGAATGCCATCCAGGGTGTAGAAAGGGAGTTGCAACACACTAATGCATTCCTGGAGGGCATTCATTCTGGTCAGGCTGCCCATCATCGAAGCCTGCAATCTCTGGCCTCAGCACTGATGGCAGCCATTGTCCCTATGCCTAGCCTCCCCCCTCCAACTTCCTCCACCCAGACCCAATCCCCTGTACCTCAGCCTATCCCAAGCACACCATCAGACCAGCCTGCAAACACCTCAACACACAAGGGAAGCTCAGGCAAACATAGGCACCACACATCCCACAGGCACTCACACAAGCATCACCCACATACAGACACAGCAACATCCACTGCCTCCACTGTCCCCCTCCTCGTCGTCTCCCTCCTCCCTCCCAGTGTCGTCTACACTCTCACCTGCATGCACTACCACTACAGCCACTAGGACTCGCACCAGAACACCCAGCACCACACCCCGCTCACCTGCACTCACCACCCCCACTACCATTTACACGTCCCCTGTGTCCTCTCCCAGTGTGTCTGTGACGCCCCCTCCCAAAGTACACAAACGAGGGCACACACACACACCCAACATCCATCCACCTCACGACAGCCTCCAGAACATGCACCTGCACCCAAATCATCAAAAGTTACACCTCCTACAACCACCTCCTCTTCCTCCATTCCCAGACCCCTCCAGCTACCCGTCCCAGTGTTCGTCAGAAACTTTTCCTGAGCAACGTTGACATCTTTCCCACCACCTCCCCCCCCTCCAATTCATAGGTCCCGTAGTAGCACCTCAGCCAAAAAATGTCCGGTACCAGTGGTGCCTGTTACAGGTATGTGGAGTGCACCGGGCACCAGGGCAGCCAGTGTGACAGAGCCAAAGCACAGCCAGTCCCCCCCATGTGAAGTACCAGAAGTTGGACAGTGCCTGACAGGAGAGGGGAAAGACTCCTGCCTGCAAAGCCGCTCACAAGGGTCCCGGGGCTCCTCCCAAGGTGGGGAAGGGGCAGAGAAAGCGCCAAAGGCTGGGAAGATCAGCACGGCGGAGAAGGCCGCCATCATCCCCGCTGCCAAGGACACCACCACCAGCCCCATCGTCACTGGTCAGGAGACCACCGCCAGAGTCAGTGCTCAGGAGGGCAGCACAGTCGTCACAGTTTAGGAGACCACCGCCAGAGTCAGTGCCCAGAAGGGCAGCACAATCGTCACTGATCAGGAGACCACTGCCAGAGTCAGTGCCCAGGAGGGCAGCACAATCGTCACAGGTCAGGAGACCACCGCCAGAGTCAGTGCCCAGGAGGGCCCCGGCAACCACAGCCCCGCTGGGCAATGAGGGACCGCCATGGCACACACCGCTGCACAGGTCAGAAACTGCAAAGTCAAGCACCGCTGAACAGGGCAAAGACCGCCATGGCAAGCACCGCTGAACAGGGCAAAGACCACCGAACAGGGCAAGCACAGCTGAACAGGTCAGAAACTGCAAAGCCAAGCGCCGCTGAACAGGGCAAAGACCGCCATGGCAAGCACCACTGAACAGGTCAGAAACTGCAAAGTCAAGCACCACTGAACAGGTCAGAAACTGCAAAGTCAAGCACCGCTGAACAAGGCAAAGACCACCATGGCAAGCACCGCTGAACAGGGCAAAGACCGCCATGACAAGCACAGCTGAACAGGGCAAGCACCACCAACTCAAGCATCGCCAGCCCATGTGCGACAGGGCCAGTGACGGACTGGGACCGTCACAGGGAGAGTGATGCACTCTGGGCACCAGTCCCCCTCCAGAACCAGTGGAGACTGTTATCCACTTGAGAGTCAGTGGCTTTGCACTCCCCAGGATGTAACAGTGGGCAAACCACCCACTGTAGAGACTTGAGAGACTGTGGCTTTGCACTCCCCAGGATGGTACAGTGGGCAAGCCACCCACTGTATGGACTTGAGAGACTGTGGCTTTGCACTCCCCAGGATGGTACAGTGGGCAACCCACCCACTGCAAAGACTTGTGAGACTGTGGCTTTGCACTCCCCAGGATGGTCCAGTGGGCAACCCACCCACTGTAGAGACTTGTGAGACTGTGGCTTTGCACTCCCCAGGATGGAACAGTGGGCAAACCACCCACTGTCGAGACTTGAGAGACTGTGGCTTTGCACTCCCCAGGATACAGCAATGGGCATGGAGCCCCGTCATGGATCTGGCATGGTGATGTAATCCGGCTGAGGTGCCCCCACTTCCCTTCCCCCGGAGGTGCCTGTTGTATTTCTATCTGATGCCCCGGCAGTGTTCTCTCCGTTTCTGGACAGGTATCGTGTGTGGGCCTCGCTCATGCATTTTGGGCCCAGTGGTCCACGGACATTAAATGGTGCATACCTGCACTACTAATCGTGATGGATATTTTTGGAATGTGTATATATTTCTGTATATATTAGCTTACTGTATTTTGATACATAACAATGGTTGTACTCATTTCCTTTTGTCTTTGCATTCTTCCGGGGGGGGGGTTTCAGGTTGTTACTGTGATGTTTGGACATGCATTGGTGTGTGTATTGTAGTGTGCGAGGGTCGGGGTGGGGGTGGGGGTGGGGGTGGGGCGTGTGTGTGTCCCTGACTTTTGCCTCCCCCTCCCCTATGTCGTAGGTGCAGTACTCACCGTTGTCTTCGGCGCCGGCTTTGCTGATGTTCGTAGAGGAGCAGGAACACTATCGCCGGGAGTATTTGGAGTTCCGGCTCCATGGTGTCCTCCTTCCTCGTGGAGTGTCTTAAGGTGAGCATTTTCCCATTGAAATGGCTGTTTCCACCGTTTTTTTATCCACGGTGAAGCCGCCCCGGAAAAGGTGGCGGATTGGCCTGTTGTAATACTGTGGGCGGTACTTTGTCTCCTGCCTGTCTGTTGGCGGTGACCGCAGCGCTGCTTGTCTGTACCGCTGTGGCGGTCGGAGTGTTAAAGTGGCTGTCTATGTTGGCGGTTTCCACCACGGTCATAATTCCCTTTTTTTCCCAGGTTGTAATGACCCCCTATGTTATTTAAGGTGTAAATCAAGTCGGACAGGGTATTAATCATATTATCTACAACAGCTAAAGCCTCTTTTAGATTTTCCTGGTCTATTTGCCTTAAACGGGCAGCTGCTTCTTATGAATTTTTTTTTGCAGGGGCAGGTATACTGGGTGTGTTTAATTCCTTGATCTTTGCTAAGCCTAGACAACTTGTTTGTTGTACTGTTTCATTTAAAAATATCATTTGCACAGGTATCAGGCATGCTCTGAATAAAGCTTCCTTCCCCTTTATGTGCCAATGTTTAGTTCCACACACACCATTTAAGTCAATCGACTTCAGCCAATATTCATAGCCTTTTATAGTCAACCGGGAAACAAAGTATTCTGAATATATAAATTTCGTATTTGTCAATAATATGCGTATGTTTTCCGTAGGTGGCAATTTAAAATAATACGACTCAGCATTTTTAACATCATGCCCAGAAAAAATATGTAAACTTTTCAGAATACGTTTTAGAACTCCCTTATGGTGGAGTCAGGCAGTGTTCCTATTGTGTATAATTAAAAACTGTTTTTGGACTGCTTGCTCGGTGTATGAATTGGTGCCCATAATTATTATAGCAAAACGTATCACCAGAATTCCCTTTAGATTGATATACATCTTTGTTTTCAATACAGTATAATACTGCAATACAGCCATCATACAATCAACTGTTTTCACATCCCAGTCATCAGAAACAATGCCTGCTATTATATCATTCACTGAAAATTTGAACACATATGGTATTTGAATGACCTCCGTATGGGCCGTATATACCAAATGTTACTTTATCCCAAACAATCCCATCAGGAACTGGGATAGCGGAAATATTCACAAAAGACAAGTCTCTGTGGACTTCGTGTGATGAAAAATGTGGTTTTAGGACCTCATCCACCAGTTCAACTATTGATTTTTCAGGAAGAACATGACCATGTATTAATAAAAAGAAAGTAATGACAAACCCAATCCAAAGGAGGAAGGCTAGTACAGTCAAAGAAAGCCACAGATAGTTCCATGGAAGAATAAAGTAAGTTACTTTAAGACAGTTTATCAGCTTATGTATTTTTGACAGTTCAGGTGTTGAAGAGGTGAATGAGTCTGAGATGTCATCATTGATGTCGGCAAAATATATAGAAGCAGTTCGTGCAAAGACTAGAGCTGTGTTAGTTGGTGTTTCCCGTGGTGGCACAAAATAAATACCACCATCTGTCTGTGTTGAAGCTGTATCAAATCGATCAACTATCTCTGCATTCTTTGTTGTTGGTGGAACCAATGCAAGATCATTTTCCACCCTCGCCAAGCTCGGAGAGGTGTCAATGTTGTTGCTTACAACTTGTAAAGGAACTTCTTGACCAGTAGTGAGAGGGATTCATGAACTACTGGTTGTTCTTCTTGGTCTGCTGTTGTCAACATCAGGACAGTGCGCACTCTACGGGTGACAAAAATGCAAAAACCCAGTCATTATGCAAGAGCATAATTCATGCATTGTGTTTATATGCAGTTTGTTAACCTTTTGCATTGCAGAGTTTTACCTTGAAGCCACTATTAATGATGTTTGCAAATAATGTTCATTTGCAAGGTATCGCTGAAAGCTTACAGAGTGTATCAGGGTGTGGTCCCTTTCTAGGACCTTCTAGAAGCTTGACTGGGTGTGGTTTGTGGGCTGGGCCAGACTCTATATAAGGGAGTCAGCCCAGCTCCACGTGCTCACTATTCAGAGGTCCCGGTGCAGAGCAGCAGCATTCTCCTGAGCTCCTGTTCTGGAGGCCTACCTTGGTGTTCCAGGCCTGTCCCGCATTCTTTTGGTGATCCTTCAGCAGGGTGGTAAGACGGAGGTCGGGCTGGGACTCCGACCCTGTTCTAAGAGACTCTTGAGTTTTGGTGCCTACTCGTGAAACTTTCAGAGTACGCGAATCATTGCTCTGATTCAGATCGGCAAATGCTTGCGCAATCATTTCATGGCATTTGCATATACCTAATGGAATCGGCAGTGTGCGCGATTCATTTCCAGCATTTAAACCTTGATGTTTAGATCGCTTACAGAGTACGCAATCATTTCATGGCATTTGCATATTCTTGTTGGAATCAGCAGTGTGCGCGATTCATTCCCGCATTTAAACCTTGATGTTCAGATCGCTTACAGAGTGCGCGATCATTTCATGGCATTTGCATATACTTGTTGGAATCGGCAGTGTGCGTGATTAATTTCCCGCATTTAAACCTGGATGTTTAGATCGCTTACAGAGTGTGCGATCATTTCATGGCATTTGCATATCCTTGTTGGATTCGGCAGTGTGCACGATTCATTCCCGCATTTAAACCTTGATGTTTAGATCGCTTACAGAGTGAGCGATCATTTCATGGCATTTGCATATTCTTGTTAGAACCGGCAGTGTGCGCGGTTCATTTCCCACATGTCAAACTTGGTGTTCAGATTGCTTACAGAGTGCGCGATCATTTCATGGCAATTAAAACTTTGATGTGTAGTGTTTCCTGAAGTGCACACATTTATCCTGAGCCTATGGATTTCCTTTGAAGATGATCAATTCAAAATGTGCCGTTCTTTGTGCTTATTAAGTCCCTAGTACAATTCCAACTGTTTTCCAGGGAATGTTTCAGATTGTCTTGTCCTCATGTTAACAATGCAGTGTTTGTTCTGAAACAGTATTCTAGAAGGTTCTTGTATTTCTAGACTGTATGTGATATTTCATGAAAAGCTCATATGAAACATTGGATTAACCCATTCTTGATTTATTCCAGGTACCTAGATTTCTTGAGGCCTAGTTAGAGTCTAGTTCTAGGCCATTCATGTTTCTTCAGTCTAAGTGTTATTTCATGTTCCGAATATCATCAAACCCTAGATTCAACAGAGTGTTATTTCATGTTCCGAATATAATTGAACCCTAGATTCAACAGTGTTATTTCATGTTCCGAGTATCATTGAACTTGAGATTCAACAGTGTTATTTCATGTTCCGAGTATCATTGAACTTGAGATTCAACAGTGTTATTTCATGTTCCGAATATCATTGAACCCTAGATTCAACAGAGTTTTTATGAACCTCAATGTGATTATATCTTGATATTGCGTTGTTTAACCTTTTGCTTCCTACAGTTCTCCTTCCCAGCTGTTCCCTTCCTAATCCCCTTTTCCCCACTGGGACTCTCTCAGGCTCTGTGATATTCTATCAGAGTTTTGGAGCTGTCTAGTGGTGGACATGTTCGGAGCGTACACAGGCCCCGAGGATCTGGTCTCGCTGACAGCTGTGCAGGATCGGCCACATGGTGTAGTTTGACATTGTCGATGGAGACAAAATGATTTTCTTTGGTACCTGCAAACGGTGGTAGAATGACAGTTCTGGTACCTTGTAATCCCAAGAGTGGGACTGGTGCACGACAAGAAGGACCAAATTACTTTTTCACAGCAACTTTTTCACGTACTAGATCCCCCAATCTAGGAATCCAGCTGGTAGGTGCTACAGGTACATCCTTAATTCCTGTGGAGGCAGTACTGGCAGAAGAGTTGTCACATAACTGTTGTAATTCCTGTAAGACAGTGACACGTTCATTTATGTCAAAGGGTGTTTCTGCCGCCTCCACGCCAGGACCATCAAGATCTGGAACATACATTTGAGTTCCGAAGAGGCACTCATATGAAACACAGCCTACCCAGGGACCATCTAGACATATTGTTAAGTGCTCTCTGAACTCCATAGAGGTGATAAAGACAACTACAACCCTTACCTAAGACTCTGGCTTTTAAGGATTGCTTTAAATCACGGTTTAATCATTCCACAACACTATTTCCCTCAGGATGAAATGGAGACGAGTGCTGGAGTTGGTCCCCCAACGAAGCCATGGCGTCCCTGAATGCCTTAGAGGCGAAAGCAGGGCCCTAGTCAGAGTGGAAAGCCGCAACCGCATATGTACCGATAAAGACTCACAAATCTTTAAAACAGTTTGAGCATCAGCTGAGCGTTGTGTCCACACCCATAGAAATCTGGAGCAATAGTCAACAGCGACTAGGATATTCATGTATGCACCGTCCGGTGTTAGGGGACCACAATGCTCCAAGTACACACATTGTAAAGGTTTATTCGAAATCAAGAGGGGTGTCTGCGGCGGGCGTTTTGCAGTGGAAACTTTAATTCTTCAGACCCGCTACTTTCCCCCCACAGAAGACTGTGTTTAATGGTGTTGCCTTTAGAATCTCTGAACCCATTCTGGCGCCAGTAATGCAGGTATTCATTGAAGGACTGGACACAATAGTACGAATCACAATCAGTGTGTACTCTGGTAGTTCTGCTGTGCAATCCCCTAGGGTTTGCGTAAATGTATGGATGAATGGGTGAATTTATTGTCCTCCATATAGCCGCTTACGACTGCGCAAGCAGCAGAGTATTGATGCTTTGTGCCAATTGCAGGTTGTGCAAAGCCATCGGTGTACATGACTTCATGATATTGTTCAATAGGTGGTGTGTTTGCTGAAACCGGGTATTCCAGTTCGTATTGCAAAAATTCTCGAGTTTGTATTTTTCGGTCAAAAATGTAATCTACATAAGTGGCTGTCAAAGACGTGGCCCACTGTATCCAACATGGATGTAATTAATGGTTTAGAGATAGGAATGCTTGCTTTTGTAACAGCCTCTAGGGCTGGCATTGGAGAAACGACAAAGCATTTACCCTGGGCTAGAGGTCTTTCTTTAATGAAAGCCATCTGAACAGCAGTGAGAATTTTCTCAGTGGGAGCAAAGCGGTTTTCTACTACGGAGTACAAGTGTGATTTGTAAGCAATCGGGACAGTTTCACCCTCATAAAGGTTACATAAGTGAAACCAATAGCCCCAGCAATTACTCTGATGACCAAATGTGTTTTGTTGTCCCTCGTGTGTAGGTGTTGTGCTGCAAACATGTCTGTCTGTCTGCAGTTCTCCAAGTATGCGTGTATGTTCGACTGTCCAAAATGTACACGAAAAGTCAGGACGTATTAAGTCATATAAAGGTTTTGTGTGTGATGTATAATCAGGAATATAAGTTCTGCCAAAATTTAGGAAACCCAATAGAGATTGGAGTTTTTTTTTTTTATTGTATTTCGAGGTTGTAGTTGTGCACATTTCTGTAAGAATTGTGGCACTAGGCTCTTTCCTTTACTCGATAGCTCATATCCCAGGAACAAGATGCTGAGGAAGGCTATTTTAGTTTTTTTGAAGCTGAATTTGTAGCCAAATTCAGCACATCCCACAACAATGCATGCTACCCGTCTTAAATGTTGTAGTAATTCATCATCCGTAAGATAGATATCATCTACATAGGACAATGCTTCAGGGTCAATGTCATGCAAAATTGCAGTCACACAAGCTGCGAACAGTCCTGGGCTGTTCTTGTACCCCTGAGGTAAACAATATTTTTTTTTCTGGGAACCTAGGGTGCTGAAACTTGTTAAGTCTCTACTCTCAGGCGCTATATTCTGGCAGAAGAAACCATTGGATATACCCAATGGTGTTTTGTATTTTTTGCGCACTATGTTGTCCATGCTATGCAAGTTTTAAATAGCATATGTGCGTGTCTGAAGTGTCTGTAGTCTAAAACCATTCTGTATGAATGGTCCGATTTAGCTACTGGGATGGGGAGACGCAGGGTTCAATATAATGCCCTGGTACTCTAGTTGTGTGAGGATTTCTCTCACGGGTGCTTTTGCATCATGTTTTATTGGGTATTGAGGTTGATTTTTAATGGGAATTACATGGTAGGGGGATTCTTTATCCCATCCTACATGGTTGCGATATAACACGGAAGCATGCGCCAATGCCCAATTAATGGCGTAGGATTCAGTGAGTTCCTCCGGAACAAAGGACAAGAAAGAATGTTTAATAACATCTTCCCCATATGGGCAGGTACGGACAAATTCAGGTGGCCAATCTTGTTTGGCCACAAAACATCATATATATTTACCACACTATCCCAAAAGATTGCGTCTTTTTGTGTTCGATGTCTCCTAACTGTAGTGTTACTTTGTACACCCTATCAGGCGTGGAGACACGCATATCTGCAGTTTCCACTTGTAGAAGGTCATCAGTTGCTTTCACCTCCAGATGCTCTAGAAGGCTCCGGCGAACTATTATGACCTCTGCCGCACTGTCTAGCAGTGCTAGTGCCCACTTCCTGTTTCCTGTTCTTCAAGAGGACCCTCTTCTTGAGTGGCATGTCGTACTGCAACTGCTGCCACCTTTGTCTTTTTAAATTGGGGTTTTTGTTGGGGAGGTTTCTCTTCCTTTTTAACAGAAAGCTCTGATGAGCGCTGGGATTCCTGTCTTTGTTTCACGTACTCTGTTCTTCGCTCTGATGGCCCACCTCTCTCACTACATTTTTCCAATGAGTCCTGAAAGGAACGAGATTGGCATATATCAGTATATTGATATCTATCAGGCATTTTTATATTATCTCTATTTCTGAGATTATATCTATTCTGTGGGGTCTCCGTACGCGGATATTCTCCCCTTTCTTTTTTAGGTGTTTGTTGTTTTTTATCCCAGCGTTTCTTGTTACCCTCAGGAGCTTGCTTGGAAAAATCTTTATAAGTTTTGCCCTGAAATTATGGTTTAGTTGGTCTGGCCCGGCAGCTCGCGTTCTTGATCCTGTTCAGGAACATTCCGGAGCTGCATGCGCACTGCAAGTGCAAATGCTTCCCCTTTAAGGATACTTAAAATAATTGACGATACAGTGGCAAAATTGCCCATTAATTGGATCCCAAAGTCCAGGGCTGGAGCAGCCCCGTATTCGTTTTGAATTTGTTTCAACACTTTGGCAAATTGGCAAGTATCTGTGTACAGTGTGCAGTAGTACAGAGCGTGTATTACAATCATCAACTGTAGGGACCATCCCAAATGGCAAGCACATTGTTAAAATTCTATGTTTATCCCGAGGTCCCCGTATGGGGAAATACTGCTTCCAGCACCTTTATTTTTGAGCTAGCCAAAACAGAATTTCTTCTCGTTTGGCGGGTACTTTACCCATGATCGAATGTACAGTTGCAGGGTTAATGCCAGGTGTTGCTACATGTGGTTGTGCTGGAGCAGCACATGCTGGGTTTGTGTTTAATGTTTGCATTACAAACTGTACTAATCGTCTGTATGTGGCTGTCAATTCAGTATATAAGCGGCGAACCTCAGCTACTGCTAAAGTTGCTTCTGCAGGGGAAAGTGTTTAGGTGGTAAATAAAGGCCAGGTAGGACCATCATTACTTAGAGGACCTAACCTAACTGGTAATATTGTGTGGGGTAGGGCGCCATCAAGCCAATTATTATGTTCTTGATAAGATAAAGGTATTTCTAAATATGCATATGCCCTGTATTGTCCAGGTATATTTGCAAGAGTATAGTGATGAAATGTGTAAATGTGTTTGTGTTCCCATCAACTGCCGGAAATGTGGCCCAAGAATAGAAAACTTCTGTTCTACAAGCTGCATGGGAGTCTACCACAAATGTGACTGGACCCCCCTGGGCCGTTAGGCCATTTGCTAATAAATGTGCAGTCACAGGCTCATATTGACTGCTATTGCTACCTGTTGCGGATTCACAATAATAGACAGTAAATTTGTTCAGAGAAGACATACCAAATAGGGATTTCCTTTTAGAGTTCAAACTTGAACAACCTCCAGCATCAGATTGGAGTCCCTACTTAGCTGAGGAGCAAATCCTCAATACCACGGATGTCTCCGTATCTAGAGTACTGAGGTGTCCTTGTATACAATGAGATAGAGATACTCAAGAGGATCTGAAAATTAGAGCCTGAGCAGAATCGTCCGTGGGGTGGGAGACCAAGTCTAACTCACTGCAGGTGACACCTATCGCTCCAATCCGGGTTTTGCTCCACCTAACTAGCAGTGCCTCATCTCTACCCAAGGGCAGGGATGACTGGGCAGCCGAGCGCATGACATAATTGGTTTCTCAGGGAAGCCGTGGTCACCCAGGTCTCATCCGTTTCTCTCAGTTATAGTGGTCTCATACATACAATGACAAACAGAGGCAGTATTTGTTTCAATAATGATTTTAATGAAGCGACTGCACCTTAGATTGCAAAACGTGAGTTGCAATAACCAGGACGACATAGCATGACACTATTAAAATTGTGACAAGGAGAGTGAAGCATAAGAAGAACGCTACCATATTGTCACTACAGTCAATAGACTACAACAGAGCACAACGTGTTAAGATCTAATTATGCCCTTCAGTTCCCCTGGGAAGACATCGTCCCCCCATACCTGAGCAAAGGCCTGAAGTCGGCATTATCATCTGCAGTGAAACATTTAGCAATCAGCATACAGTTGTGGTTCTCTGGCTGGAATCTCTCTCTAACTTGTAAGGGACAGGGAAGTGTTTTTATAATAAAACAGCTGATGTTCTGAGAAAATGTACCTACGTAAGGATGTGTGTTTTCTACGAATGATGGAGACTAAACTTATACCACGTTCACCGACAGCCTATTTTGCTGCAGCCTTGGAAGAAGCACAGAGTGAGCAAGAATATCTTGTTTGAGAACAGTGCTGGCCTAGGCAAAAACAGTTAGACAGAAAATAAAACAAATAACGTGCCTGGAGTTATAGCTAAAATGGCTACACAACACAGGGACTGAAGGTCCCTGAAATGGTGCCGACTGGCTTATGCAAGAAGGGCACCAAGTGTGCCCTTCAAAGCATACCAGTGGCTTGGGGAGGCTACTACTCCCAAGCCAAGTAAGAAATAAGTTACTTACCTGTAACAGTAGATCTCCAGTATTGGGCACTTTCATAGAGTCACATGCTTGAATACTTCCCAGTCGTCGAGATGGGAGTCCCCAGTGGAATATAAAACCAGGGCTGAAGGTGAATGCACACAATACATGAACTAGGCCTCAATACAATAACCCATCATAGTTGTTTTGTAAAATAGACCCAAACTCAAACTTGAACCAATCAGATTGCCTCACCCCTCTAGAACCTAATGTGAGGAGCTGCCTTGCCTCAGATTTTCCAAGCACAAGTGCTGAAATAACCCAGAACATTGATGAGAAGGTGAGCTCCTCCAGGGAGGCGGGCGGGCCACACGTTAATCTATGAAAGTGGAACTTTCATAGATTCACATGCTTGAATAAGAGTAGCAAGCAGTAAGTAACACATTTTCTGTATCAAGAAATACTGTATCTCAATCATTATAAAACAGGGTCATTAGACCGTTACATGCATTGCAAAAAAATAACGCTTTCAAACATATGAGTATGCAAGAAAGGTACATTAATGATAACCAGAAAATGTTATTAAATCAGGAGCGGATGGAGGGAAACAAAAGCTCACCTTATCTGAACAAATGTCTAAGAACTGCTTGACCCACCGCGGCATCACAGGGCGTCTCAGCATCCAGGCAGTAATGCTTTGTGAACGCGTGTGTTGACCTCCACGTGGCTGCACCACAGATGTCCGGAAGGGATACCCAAGAGAAGAGTGCACAAGAAGCAGACACTGCTTGGGTAGAATGTGCACAAAATTTAGTGTCCAGTGGTCGACCTGCTTTCTGGTGGCAAAAGGCTACGGCACTAGAAATCCATCTAGAGATGGTTTGTTTAGAAACAGAAAGTCCTTTCCTGGGCGCACTAAATGCCAGAAACAGCTGACTGGACTTTCTGGTTGAGGATGTCCGTTGCAAATAAAATTTAAGGCATTGTTTGACGTCCAAGGGAGGAAGCGATCTTTCTGCCCCAGTCTGGGGCCGCGCAAACAAAGTCTTTAAGACTATGGTCTCGTTAATGTGGAAATCAGTTGGCACTTTTGGGATAAATTTCAGGTTTGTCCGTATGATGACTTATCTGTAAATCTCATGAAAGGCTCTTGGATGGTAACGGCTTGAATCTCGCTTACTCTGCGAGCGGATGTTAACGCTAATAGGAGCGCTACCTTCCAGGTAAGATACTTAATGTCTGATTTATGAATAGGTTTGAATGGCTCCTTCAACAACCGACTCAGGACTGTATTCAGGTGCCAAGATGGAGGAGGTCGTTTGGCTGAAGGAAAGGATCAGAATAACCCATTCATAAACTGCTTTATAAGTCGATGAGACCAGAGGGACGGTCCTTTGGATAGTCGTCTATATCTGGAGATAGGAGCTAAGTGGACCTTAATGGATGCATGGATGAGACCAGACTTCGACAGGAGCAGAATGTACGGTAAAACCTGTTCTGGAGCAGATGTAAGCAGATGAAGGTTATTCGCAGTACCCCATAAACAAAACCGATTCCATTTTAAGGTATACTTCTTATTGGTGCTATCTGCACGTGCTTTCGCTAAAACTGTCAGTCAATGGGAATATCTAGATGGCCGAATTCATTGAATTCAGGTGCCATGAACATAATCTGAGATGCTTGGGATCCGGATGCCTCACTTGGCCCTGGCTGAAGGTGAGCAGGTCCGGTATGGGCGCTAACCTGATGGGAGGACACGAGGACAGCAACAGAAGCTCTGTGTACCACGGTTGACGTGGCCAAGCTGGAGCAATTAGAATTATCTGGCAGGGCTCAGATTTGATCTTACTGATGATCCGTGGAAGAAGGGGTATTGGAGGAAAGGCGTAAGCATAAATCCCTGACCATGCTATCGAAAAGGCATTTCCCCACGACCCTGATTGGGAATGCCAGCTTGCATAAAACCAGCATTTCGCATTATGAGACGTCACAAAGAGGTCCAGGTTCGGTGTCCCCCATCTGCATAAGACTGCATCCAGCGTTGTCTGGTTCAGCTTCCACTCGTGTGAAGATGTGCTTAGCCTGCTTAGTGAGTCTGCTGTGGTGTTGCCGACTCCTGGGAGATGTTCCGCCCATATATGTGCATTGAATTCTGAATGCACAAGGTCCAGATGAGTTGCGCTTCTGTGGAAAGTAAGTGAGACCGTGTTCCGCCTTGCTTGTTTATGTAATGCATGGTGGTCGTATTGTCCATCCGGACCAGCACCGACAAACCTCAGATTCTCTGTAGCAAAACTTGTAGTGCAAGGTACACAGCTCTGAGTTCAAGGAGGTTGATGTGTAGCGTCGCATGAGAATTGGGCCATCTGCCATGGATTTGCAGATCTTGGAGACATGCTCCCCACCATCGAAGCATCCGTAAACGGAGGGATTTGATTCAGGAACTCCAGACCTACTGAAATGTTTGCAGGCGTTCACCACTGGAGGGAGTGGACCATCCTTGGTGTTATGTGAATGATGTACCCGAAGGACCCTTGTGCCTGCTTCCACTGTTTGTCAAGCTCTTCCTGAAGAGGGCACATCCGAACACGACAGTGCGGAACTAGGCTGATACAGGAGGACATCATCCCCAGTAATGAATTGAACCCCCAAACTGAAATACTTTTTTTCTTCAAACTGAGTCTGCCAGAGTCAAAAGCCTGAGTTGACCTTCAGGAAAGGAGCACCCAGAAACACTATCCTTCTGGTAGGTTGAAGCTGTTACTTGTCTGTTGAGAGTGAGACCTAGTTCCTGGAAGAGACAAAACATGGTCATAAGGGAGCGACGTAGGGCAGAGATGTTTGGAGCCTTTAGTAAACAATCGTCCAGATATGGGAATACCTGGTGTTTGAGACATTTCAGATATGCAGCCACTGGGGCTAAGCACTTTATGAAAATCCGGGGGACAGATTTGAGTCCAAAGGGTAGCACTCTGAATTGAAAGTGCTGGCCAGCTACCATGAATCTCAGAAATATCCTGTGTTTGGGGTGAATGGGAACGTGGAAATACGCATCCTGCAGATCTAGGGAAGCCATGAAATCGCCTCTGTTGCGAAGCTGTAGTACATCCTTCAAAGTTACCATACGTAAGGATTGCTTTTTGAGTTATTTGTTGAGCTGCCTCAGTTCCAGGATGGGCCTCCACAAACAGGACTTCTTTCTGATGAGGAAGAATCCAGAACAAAAACCTTTTCCTCGCCGCGAAGAGGGTACTACCTCTACCGCCCCTTTGGACAACATGCCCTCTATCTCTAGAAGGAGAAAATGTAGATGTTGTTGACGCTCCCGGGAAGGTGGAGTTTTGGGAGGCCTGGAAGTGAATTCTAGCAGATGACCAGGAGTTATCCAGAACCCACTTGTCGTTTGTGATCTGCCTCCAAAGTTGCAGGTGACAAGTCAAGGAGGGTGGGGTAGCTGGCCCCTGGAGGCTGTCGTTGCCTACGCGAGGCGTCCTTGGATTGTCGTCCCTATCTTCCTCTAGGACTAGGTCTGCTGTATGGTGCTGCTGGAGGCTGCCTTTCATGGTACTGGGGCCTGGATGACTCATACTGGGAGGTGTAGGCTGGATAACAAAGACTGGTAGCCCCCTCAAAGGAGGAGTGGCCTCTACCCCTGGCTTGCCGAAAGGGAGTGCGCTTGTACTGTAGGCATCCCAACGACCTGGCGGTATCAGTATCAGCCTTAATCGCCTGAAGAGTATCGTCGACATGTTTGCCGAACAGGTCTTGGCCATTGTATGGGAGATCCAGGATCTTTCTTTGGACATCCAGCCTGAAATTAGTGGCTTTGAGCCATCCCTGGGGCCTTAAGACGGCTAAACCAGCTAGAAGCCTAAATCCCATGGCCGCAATGTCCAGGGCGCAGTCAATCACCTCTGCAGATGTTCCTTGACCCTCCATAATGATCTTTTTAGCTTCCGACTTGTTGGTATCTGAAAGATCCTCCACAGAGTGGGAGACGTCAGACCACAGCTGTCTGTCGTATCTGCCCAGTAGAGCCAAGGAATTTGCTGCACAGAACACAATTGCAGACATAGAAGAGAACCTCTTCCCGATATTGTCCAGTTGCCTTCCATCCTTATCAGGAGGAGCCAATAAAGGCGCTGAAGGGTTCTTGGAGTGTCTCTGGGCAGCCTGGGAAACCACAGAGTCTGGTTTTGGGTGACCCACCAGGCACTCAGGAGCGTCCTGTGTTGCCTTTAATTCTTGTCCAGCATTGGTAACACCGCTGGCACTTTCGCCGGGTTTTTCATTATCTTGATCCTAGACATGGTCAATGATCAGGATAGCCCTAACCGATTTTCTGTGCGGCTCTTCAAAATCATACAGAAAACAGTCCTGCTGCGTAGATGGCAACTGCAGCTCAAACCTCATTGCAGCTTTTTCTAAAAGGTTATGGAAAGAGCTAATATCCTCAGGAGGAGACTCAACTGCTAACGGCTCCGGTGAAGGGGGTGCCGGGGGTACATACACATCCCATTTGTCCTGGTCAGAGAGAACCTCCCCTTCCTCTGCTGCTTCATCAGAAGAGGCCTGGACCGGAGGACTCTGCGGAGCCTTAAGAGGAACTTGTGGTGGCATAGGAAAAACTGGCAGAGGTGACAGAGTAGCTGGAGCAGAAACTGCTGGCGTGGGATCTTTCCCCAGCTGAGGGTAGAAGCATTTTCAGTAGTCCACCAGCATAGCCTGGAGTTCGGACACTAGACCGGAAGGCAGAGATACTGTTCCCTGCTGTTGTGGTACTGGGTCATAGCACTGCTGGCCATAATATGAATCGTCATCCGAGTACTCCTGGCATTTTATGTGTAGCTGTGAAGGACTTCTAGCTACTCCAAACATTGTATCTTGATCTGAGTTATCATCATTGTCGCCATCTAAAAACCTAGATGGCAAGAGTCTTGAAACTTTGCTTGGTGACGTAATAGAAGGTGTTAAACGAGCTTTAGAGAGCCTTTTAAGTGGAGTATGGTGCACAGGTTGACCCAAAAGTAATGTAGATGGTATTTGCCTTTTGCTTGGAAGCAATCTTGGCGTTGAAGACAAGAAACCAGTTGTCGATACTGTCACTGGAAACATTGTAGCAGATGACAGTTAGACTTTCGACGAGTCGCCGACTGAGGCGTCGTCTGAACCATCGTCAACAGAGGTGTTGTCGACAAGAGCATTGTCGACAAGGGCATTGTCGAAGGGGGCGTCGTCGCCAAGAGTGTCGTCGGCGAGATGGGGCGCCCGTTGACTAGGATGATAATGTCGACGAAGATCCTGCAGCCGCTGCCGTCGACATGGAGATGGTTACCACCACCGGCGTCACCGATAAAACAGTCGTTGACGAGGGTATCAACGATGATGGCATCATCGACGATGCTGAGCTCGGCTTCTTAAATCTGTGAAGCACTTTAGGAGGAGGAGTGGCCGGCTCTGAAGTAGTTTTCTTTGCTTTTTTTGAGGGATTCTGTACCCAGTTTCTTCTTCTGTAGAGAGCCATGACTCTTTGGTGTCTTTTGCACCATTTTCCTAGGTGGCTCTTGTCACTCAGAACTTTGTTTTCTTTTCAGAGGTGTTTTAGGGCAGAAATAGAAGAGGCACTGTCCTCAGAGACAGTGTGTCCAGTCTTACCTCTTTGTAGCCACAACAGAAGGCAACCCTCTCTGTCCTTCAGGGTCTTAGTAGAAAACTTCCTGCAGATTTTGCAGTCCTTAGTCTTGTGGCTGGGGTACAGGCAGTAAATACAGTCCTCATGTGGATCCTCCACATATGACCTCTTCTTTAATGAGGCACAGGATCTGAAAAGGCCTTTCTTTGGTGTCTGACATGGCAGCCAGTTTGAATCACCAGAGTAGATAGAAATATCCAAAAGCTGTAGAAATAGGTCTTCTGACAGAAAATTTTGAGCCGAGCTCAAAGGAGACTCCTCAGCACAACGTGCAGTGGAAAATCTGAGGGAAGGCAGCTCCTCACAGGAGGTTCCAGAGGGGTGAGGCAATCTGATTTTTTCAAGTGAGCTTGGGTCTATTTTACAAAACGACTATGATGGGTTATTGTATTGAGGCCTAGTTCATGTATTGTGTGCATACATCTTCAGGCCCGGTTTTATATTCCACAGGGAGTCCCAGCTCGATGACTGGGAAGTATTCAAGCATGTTAATCTATGAAAGTTCCAATACTGGAGTAACACCTATTTCCAAAGGAAGAGGGTGTTGTCTCCCTCTCCCTAGGGAAATCCTTTGTTCTGCCTTCCTGGGCTTGAGCTGGTCAAGCGGCAGAAGGGCAGAAACCTTACTGAGGGGTGGCAGCAGCATGGGCTACCCGGAAAACCCCAGAAAGCTGGTAGGAGCAATGCTAAGGGTCCTCTAAGGAGCCCCCGGAGTGCATGGAATCATACAAATAATACTGGCAACAGTACTAGGGTATGATTTGAAATGTTAGATACCAAACATGCCCAGGTTTGGAGATACCATTATGTAGCTGGACATAGGTAGTCTGCTGATATTGTGGGGAGTAACTGGCACCACTGAAAGTCAAAGTTTTTTTGGCAGAGTCCCTGCCTCTGGAAGGTTGTTTCCCTCTTGCTGCCTGTTTGTACGCCACTGGAGGTGGCAGTCTGTATTGCTGACTATATTATGAGCAATAATTACTTTGAAAGGGTTACTGCTGCCTGTAGAACACGTGACTTACCTTCAGTAATGCCTCAACTGGTAGAGACAATATCTAGCTGCAGATTCCTTACCCTTGAATTCCCCAAATGGTAAGACTGGATCTCGCAGATTTTTGGCGAGCAGTACCCCTATGTGCCGGTAGGTCTCCGTGAAGCATAGTCCACGCTGGAACCGATCCACATCTACGGTGTCTGTGGCGTCTTGAGTGCAACCACGACTCAGGTGTGCTTAGACAGGTGGGCCATGGCACTGAAGGCTTTGAGTCCCCAAACTTGCTAGTGACCTAGCAGGTGATGTCAAGGCGATACCAGTCAAGGGATGAAGGTCACTGGACAGCTCCAGGAGCCCAGAGTCCTCTTCTTCCCACTCAAAGGCCTCAGAACACTAGGTAATGAGGCATAAAAAGCACAAGAAGTATAAGCGTGCTTTGACTTCTCGTTAGACGTGTTGTCGCAACATTGGTGTTGGAGGCACACTATCTTCCTCAGACAGGTTTTATTTAGATTTTAGTCTGTGCAGCCAAATCAATCTTCCCTCTCTGACATTCACAGTTTTGTGAAAAATTTGGACATACCTTACAGTCCTTAAGATTATGTTAAGGATGGAGATGTAGATACACTCCTTGTGCAATCTCTTATTGCCACATGTCCCACATGGCCTCAACAGTCCCTTTTTGGTTGGTTCTGTCATTATAGACTAAGCAGTCTGGAACAGTAGAAATAAATCCTGACCTGAGAAGAATACTTCTCAAACGTTGAGTAGACTGTGGAAAAACTGAAGGAGATCAGGGAGAGTCCGATCACATGACGTTCAATAGAAAACCTAACTGGAGCCTCTGCGGTGGGGGTGGGGGGTTCTAAAGAGTACTGTTTCCTGACTGGATTTGTATGTTATTAATGATGTAGATAAGCTAATAAAGTGAATGTCTAACAGTAACCTCTATATAGATTTTTTTCAC
Source organism: Pleurodeles waltl (assembly GCF_031143425.1). Taxonomy (NCBI): domain Eukaryota; kingdom Metazoa; phylum Chordata; class Amphibia; order Caudata; family Salamandridae; genus Pleurodeles; species Pleurodeles waltl. The sequence goes on from NC_090449.1 coordinate 264,467,982, forward strand.
AATTTCTTTCTATTGTACCATGGGACTCCCACTTGGAGAATGATTCAAACATGTGAATCTATGAAAGATCCAATATGGAGAATCATAAGATAATATAAATAGTCTACTTTAGTGGGTGGCTAGACACCAACCAAAAAATCACCAGCATGTCTCATGTGAAGGAATAAGGTTTGGATACCATGTCGCTGAACAATAGACTGACAATTTGCCTCATGTTATAAAATGCGAGTCTACCACAAAAACGAACCACAAATGGCCACAAAGATACATAAATAACTGAAAACACACCTAGACAGGTTGTGAGGCAGGGAGCTGTGTTTATGGCATTTCAAACACTAGCCTCAGGTCAGACTTATCTATGAATTTAACCTGTAAACCTCCACATTTAGATGAGTTAGGCTATCATGGGATCAATGGTTTTAATAAGTTATTTCAAGGTACATGTTGAAATGAATTGAGGAAGTGTTTAATTCAGTACGGATTTCAGAAAAAACTTCTGTTCAAGTACATTTTATGAATCCTATTGGCCCGTTCTATGAAAATGCTTACTGAAAGAAGATGCAGAAACATAGTCAACAAAGAAACTTAAACAGTATTGGCTTAGAGAAGAAAGAGAAGGGCAATTATGTTGAATACAGTTAAAAACAGTTCACAACAGGTATATTAAATAAACTAGTGAAGAGTAGTTTAAACCAAAAAAAAGATTTGACAAGAAAGAAAGAAGCAGCTGGAATGAATATTTGGAGAAAACAGAAAAAAAAAAAAAAGACTACAGTGAAGGAGGCAGAGTTGGTGAATTTGAGTGGCTTTAGGATGTTTCCAAAGACATCCCATGATCACGCATTTCCCTTCAAGAGTTATACATCTGTTTGTCAAGCAATTGTTTAATTAATGCATAGGACAGAGGGCTGGAAAGGCGGCTGCGAAAAAGAACAACCCTCTCAACAGTTTCACCAATCTTTGCATTACCACTCTAAATGTGTTATCCTGTTGGTATTAAACAGTCACGTTTTGGTGTTCTCTGAAATACAAGTCCTGGGGGCCTTTTAATATTTCAAGATAAAATATGATTTATATAATAATATGTATAGGGGGAAAAACAATGCAAGTAAATGGTTAGTGACACAATCCAAAAGAGCTTGATATTGCTTTTAAATCACATTCTAATACAGAGGAAAATGTAAAGAAATTAAGTATCAATTAATCCACAGATCCCTAATGCAAATCTGACACTGAACGTTACTTACATGTTTCCACCAAGACCAACAGTCATCAAAGCAAAAGTGCTATAGTAAAAAAAAAACCTTACTCATATAATACATCCAAGCCCATAGTTAATTGGAGGCTGTAATTAAAACTGTACAGCAAAATTGCATTAGCATCATCCTTGCAACACAAATTATTTAGGGACTGCAAATTGCCTAGTATAGCTAAGCATTGTTAAAATGGGTAAAGGCTAGAGGACGTCTCAAAGAAATAATCTGAAAATGCAGTTCTTAAAAGCAATATCTCCCATCACAATGCATTATGAAGAGAATACCATCTTTAACTTTATTTAAAGTTGCTATGTGAACATCCCATATAAAGCTAAAAATAACTGCATTTTAAACATGGACATGTAATTAGTTAGGGAAACGCACAGGAAGGAAACTACCAACTTAAAATTCCCAAAATAAATTAGAAAGTTGTCTTTTTCCTTTTAAGACCAATTTAGAAACAAAGCAGCCGACAGACCAGAAGAAATTTCACACTGGGCACAACGTATTTCAAAAGCACTTGTTTTGGGACCAGATGTGGTACTTTGTGTTGCATGACTTTAGTAGGTTTATAGTTAAGAAGTTTGGTTTAATATTCTGTCAAATGATCTACTGTAGTCAAGCTGTTTCACTCAAAATCGAAACAAAACAGTAATCACACAGGTGAGTTTAATTCTATTTTACAATGTCCCAAACGGGCTTCACTGAAAATGCCAGAATCTCTTCAAAAATTAAAGAACCATTTGCAATGCAATAGGTTTTGCATTTGCTTGAGTCAGATATTGGTATTGTAAATGCCTAACTGGACATTTCTTAACGCATAAATTGGTCAACCCTATTGCATAATTTGGTCCTCTCTGCCACATAATTGCTGTGGCCCTGCATATAAGTAAAGCACTTCCACTTACCTTCTTCCTCTATCTGCAGCAAACAATGAAATTACCACCATTTAGCATCCTAATTTAAATCAGTCATGCTAATCAGAACAGAATACCACTTTCACTGCCCCACCATCAGAGCTGCTGGCTAACAAATGCTGGCTGAAGGCTAGGAGTAGAAATATTAAAAAGGATGCGCAAAGAGGTGGATGTGTAATAGGAAGATAGTGGTACTGTATGTTCATTGTTTTGTGCCTGAGACAAAACTGTCTACCAGCAATTTGCACGACACAACGTGCCAAGTACACTTGTCAGGATGAAAGGGTTGAAATCGGGATAGACCTACCTAGACTGCGCTGTCAGCATCCCGCACAGAGTCCTGGAGAAGCGCATCACTCTGGCGTCTAACAAGCAGGCTTTTCTTGGCAGTTGAATCATGAGGCAGATAAGAGTGAACTGAAGTAACACTAAGGCCCTGATTCTAAGCTTGGCGGGCGGCGGTATCTGCCCGCCAAGCGGGAACCGCCAGAAGACCGTACCGCGGTCAAAAGACCGCAGCGGTCATTCTGGGTTTCCCACTGGGCTGGCCGCCAGCCCAGCAGGAAACACCCTTCCCACGAGGAAGCCGGCTCAGAATGGAGCCGGCGGAGTGGGAAGGTGCGACGGGTGCAGTTGCACCCGTCGCGAATTTCAGTGTCTGCAAAGCAGACACTGAAATTCTTTGTGGGGCCCTCTTACGGGGGCCCCTGCAGTGTGCATGGGCACCTTCCAACACGCGAGTCTGTGAAAGCGTTCCACATTGTGAAAACACGACTTTACATTGGATCACTGTACTACACCACATTGTGCGCCTCTGTGAATTTTTCATTTTCTGTGAAACGGATGTGGCAAACCCTACTCTCTGCCTACTATAAGGTATCATAGCCTTGCATATGGCCTGAAAACGTCATGATACAATCCCCTTATACCTTGTAACAGGTGCACATGCTACATAAGGATGCAGCAGACATCGCGCTCTCACCACCTAAAATGGGTCACGCTGCTGACGAGAGCTGCAAATCTCGGATTACAGCCGAGGGCCACTGACCCTGGAGCAACAAAAAAACTAACCATTGAGCCTTACATCCATCTAAAAGTGTTAAGGACATCGGAGAGGTTGTTTTTTTGCAGTTTTATATAGCGCAAAGTCGACCCAAAGGTAAGGGAGCACTTTCCTTGAATACATTTTGCAGGAAGCGGCAGCTGAAACAAAGGAAGGAACACAGGCATCAATGAGGCACATTAAAAAAGAGAAGAATGACTTGTTAAGGAAATTCGGAAGAAGGAAGGGAGAGGGTGTAGAAGCAGACACATAGCTATTAGGATTCCTATCTCTCTTGTGAAGTGCATAATTGACCGGAATTACACAATAAGAATCTTCCCAGAGATTACCCAAGTGAACAAACTGCCAAATGTTTGGTTTAGCGACAACACAGCAATGTTTTTTTTTGGGCTATGTTGTAGTGTCTTTAAAGTAAATAGTAATGCATTTTTCTGGTTTACTATGCTTTTAGAGCATCTAAAAGACGTGTGTTATATATATATATATATATATATATATCTGTGTGTTTGTGGCATATAGTGCTGCAGATTCACATGCTTTGTATACGTTCGTCATCTAGGGTTGGGCTCGGAGTGTTACAAGTTGTTTTTCTTCTTCAAAGCTTTTTCAAGTCACAAGATCGAGCGGTGACTCCTCTCAGTGATAGTGCACATCGAGTTCTTTGGTTGATTGTTTTCACAACGGCTGCAGACCTCCGGGGAGGAGGGAGGGCCCAGGTGAATCTGCAGCACTACATGCCACACACAGATGTACACTAGGTAAGTGACATTTTCCATTCAATGGCATGTGTAGCTGCAGATACACATGCTTTGCATAGACTGAAAAGCAGTCCTCTCCTAAAATAAGTGGTGGCTAGCCTGTAGTAGAGTAGTTTGAAATAGTGTTTTAAGCAATGCTTGACCAACATTTGCTTGTTGGCGAGACAACACATCCACACAAGTGTTTTGTAAATGTGTGTGGTGTACAGCATTTGGCTGCTTTGCATATGTCTGCCAATGGTATATTTCCTAAGAACGCCAATGGAGCTCCTTTCTAGTAGAATGTACTTTAGGAGTTACTAATAGTTGCCTTTTAGCTTTGAGATAGCAAGTTTGAATACACTTTACTATCCATCTGGCTAATCCTTGTTTTGACATGGGATTACCCTTATGAGGCTGTTGAAAAGCCACAAAAATGTGTTTAGATTTTCTGAAATCTTTTGTTCCGTCTATATAGTACATAAGAGCTCTTTCAACATTAAGAGCGTGCAGAGCTCTTTCAGCAACTGAATCTGGTTGTGGAACGAAGATTAGCAATTCCACTGACGTGACAAGGGGACACCACTTTGGAATTCAATTTTGGATTTGTCCTGAGAACTATTTAGTGCTTGTGAAAATGGAAGAATGGTTCTTATAAAGTGAATGCTTGAATGTCACTAACTCTTCTTAAGGAAGCAATTGCTACCAAGAAAGCAACTTTCCATGATAGAAATTGAAGAGCGAAAGAATGCACAGGTTCAAATGGTAGGCCCATAAGCCTTGTAAGCACAATGTTAAGATTCTAGGCTGGAGTTGAAGGAGCTCTAGGTGCAATAACTCTTAAGATAGGAAGTCTAAACAAATATTTGTGCAATCTGTTTTGGAGGAAGGCTGATATTGCTGTTAAATCAATTTTAATAGATGAATATGCTAGATTTTCTATAAAGAAAGCAAACCACATACAATATTCTGTACTGATGCTTTGAGTGGATTAATGTTTTTAGGTTGACCGTAACATACAAAACGTTTACATTTAGTTGCATAGTATTGTCTAGTTATAGGTTTACGTGCCTCCTTTAGAATGTCCATACATTCTGATGGAAGTTGTAGATATCCAAACTCTGACCTCCGGAGCCAAATCGCCTGCTTGAGAATACTGGGACTGGGATGCCTGATCGGACCTTTGTTTTGAGTCAATAGGTCTGGTCTGTTTGGGAGTTTGTGATATGGTACTACAGACAGATATAACAGTGTTGTGTACCAGTGTTGACGTGCCCAGGTGGGAGCTATGAGTAAGCACAGTAAGATGTGTGACAAATCTTGTTGACCAGAAATGGAATTCGTGGGAGAGTGGGAAAAGCATAAGCAAATATCTCTGACCAACTGATCCATAGAGCATTGCCCCTGGATTGAGGGAGGGGATCCCTGGACACGAAGTTTGGACATTTTGCATTTGCTTGTTGTCAAAAGGTCTGTGTCCGGTGTTCCCCACATGTGAAATTAGTGTTAAATTACTTGAGGGTGAATCTCCCATTCATTTGTTTGTTTGTTGCTGCGTCCTGCTTAAGAGGTCCACAGGTTGGTTGTGTACCCTGAGATATACTCTGCTAATAGGTCAAATGCGATTGTCAATCACCCATTTCCATATTGTCTCAGCTAAAAGGGACAACTGAGATGGATGTGTGCCCCATTTCTGTAGATAATACATTGTTGTCATGTTGTCTGTCCTTACTAACACTGTTTTGTGTGTGACCTGTGGTTTGAATGCTTTGATTGCCGAGAACACTGCTAGCAATTCCAAGAGATTGTTGCAATGGGCTCCCAAACCGGTCATTGATGCATCCATGGTGATTATGGTCTGTGGTACAGGGTCCTGAAATGGCCACCCCTTTGATTCCACCACTGCAGAGAGTTGTAGGTGAGGCGGCCCCACAACACTAGATCATGAAATTGACCATGTGCCCGATACCATTGTTGTGACAGTGTTGCAGGGGTCTCATGTTTAGACGTGCATTGCACACTATTTATATGCAGGATGCCATCATTCCCAAAAGTTTCATGATAAATCTCACTGTATAAGTTTGATTGTATTGCAGTTGAGATACAGGACTATGGAACGCTTGAATTCTTTGTGGGTTTGGGTAGGCTAATGCGGAGTGTTGAGAATTGCTACCAGATATGGTTGTATTTGCACTGGCTGAAGGTGAGACTTCTGGTAAATGGTTGTGAACCCTAGACTGTGTAGGGTATCGATTGTGTATTGTGTGATGTTGACAAGTTTAAATGGTACTGGCTTTTACTAGACAGTCGTCTAGATAGGGAAAGATGTGTATATACTGACTTCTGAGGTATGCTGCAACCACTGCTAGGCATTTGGTAAATACCCTTGGTGCTATTGTTACTCCAAAGGGTAGCACTTTGAATTGGTAGTGCTCGCCTGCTATCACAAACCTTAAGTATTTGTGGTGTGCTGGATGTGTAGGAATATGAAAGTAAGCATCTTTTACATCTAATGTTGTCATGTAGTCTTGTTTTTGCAACAAGGGGATGACATAACGTAAAATGACCATGTGGAAACACTCTGAGAGAATGTACTGTTTGAGAGGTCCGAGATCAAGGATTGGTCTGAGAGTGCCATCCTTATTTTTGGTATGAGAAAGTATGGAGAATATACTCTGTTCCTTGTTGGTTGATGGGTACTACCTCTATTGCACCTTCAAGTAGAAGAGATTATACCTCTCTTTAGCAGAACAATGTGTTCCGGAGAGAGCCTATGTGAACAAGGGTGAATGTTTGGTGGAGTGGAAATGAGTTCTAGGCAATAAGCATTGTGGATAATTGACAGTACCCATTGATCTGATGTAATTTGATGCCAATGATGGTGGAAATGTTGCAGTCCTCCTCCCACAGGAGATGTGTGCTGTGTGGGGATGCAGAGAACGTCACTGCTGTGATGAGGTTATGGCACCTCTTGTGGCAGTGGATTTGCCCCTTCCTCTGAAACTGTGTCCTCGATAGGAACCCCTGAAAGATCCCCTAGAATAATACTGTTGTCCCTGTTTTTGTTGAGACATGGAAGCCTCTGATGGGGTTTAAAACTCCCTCTGAATTCCAATAGTTGTTTATTGAATCGCATATGAAGGACCGCTTGCTGGATCTCAGGTTTGAATCCTGAGGACCGCAACCAAGCATGTCTTCTGATCACAATGTCAGTATTTATTCACCTAGCTGCAGTGTCAGCCTCGTCTAGGGAAGATCTAATTTGATTGTTGGCAATGGCTTGTCCTCCTGCCACTACCTGCTGTGCCCTTTTTTGGTGTTCCATAGGTAGATATTGAAGGAACTCCTGCATTTCGCCCCAATGGGCCCTGTCATACCTGGCTAAAAGAGCTTGGGAGTTGGCAATTCTCCACGGATTTTCAGCTTGTGTAGCCACTCTTTTGCCTGCTGCATCAAATTTCCGGATTTCTTTATCGGGGGAGGAGCATCCCCTGTGGACTGATTTGCCCTTTTCCTAGCTACACTGACCACAATGTAATCAGGTGGCAATTGTGTTAGATAATTTGGATCTGATGGCGCACCTTTATATTTTTATATCCACCCTAGGTGTTAGTACCCTAGCCTTTGTCGGCTCTTTAAAAATGTTATCAGCATGTTTTAGCATGCCTTGTAGCATCGGCAAACATTGATACTGTTTATGTGTAGAGGATAAGATGTTGAATAGGAAATCATCCTCTATGGGCTTGAAGTGCACCTGCACATTATGGTATGTGGCTGCTCTAGTGAGGACCTGATTAGATGCTGTGGTGTCTTCAGGTGGAGATGACCTTGTGGGATACAGATCAAGGTCATCAGATGGAATTCGGTCAATCATACACATCCCATGGGTCTATATTGTAAGGATTGTCACCCATATTATCCCCGTGTGAGGAGACAGGAGATTGTGCAGAAAACTGTGTGGGTGAAGGGGGTGGCGGTGGACTGTCAGGTGGTGGTGAAGTAGGATGGAAAGGCAAAAGCGGTAGAGAAGGCTGATGCACTGTCTTTGGCTTCTCCTTGTGCTTAAATATTTTTTCTGGTGAAGGCCAAGATTCCAAACCTTCTTGGAATGAGTTTCCTCTTGGTTATAGCAGGAGGAGAGGCAATAATTTTCCATCTATCCTTTTGGATTTGTATTTTCCTCCGTTTATGGTCCATGACCACTAGAATGGGCCTAATGTCGGTTGATTTCTCTAAAGATGGAACATGTTTGCTTCCCACATATGCATGCCCTGAAAGCTTGACTGCTTTAAACAGGCCGAAAATGTGATCCCTGAAGCAGATGGAAGTTTTTTTGGCTCCGAAAAGGAGCGTGGATGTTTCGGATACAAGGTGGTATGTAGAAGTTTTGGTTCCAAAGTGTAAGCTTCCATCTTACAACTTGATCCTGAAACAGGCTTGGCAGTCTGTTCAGTCAAATACATTTTGGCCTTTGACACCGAACCTAAGGGCCGGTCGATGAGAAGTAATTTTTGGGTCTGACCATGCCTGGCAAGCAGTGGTGGACCCAAGGCCTTCTGTGCTGACTTTTTAAAATGTTGTTAGTGATGGGAAGGGGCTGGCGCACACACGTACTGCGCCACAGGAATAACCTGGCTGTCCCCATCTTTGTCATGGTCGGAATCGGAGTCTGCAATAGAAACTGCAATCTGGACCTGATCCTCACCGAAAATGTCAGGCATTTGTTCTGTCGACTTCAATGCCATCTCTAGTCATCGCTCTCTTCGATCCAGCAAAGGCTTCTTGGATCGGAAGGATCGGCATGCCACACAGGATTCCTCCTTATGATCTGGAGAGAGGCAGAGCTTGCACAAAGAGAGTTGGTCGGTGTAGAGGAACTTGGCATGGCACCGAGGGCAGAATCGAAATGGAGTCCGATCCATGAGCCTGGGACACAGAAAGCCTGTGAAGGCTGGTGTTTAATTGATCCAGACGCTCCAATCGTATCGAGTGGAGTTAGAAAAACGCATTTGAAAACGATACCAACGTTGAAGGAAAAGATAGAGAAGTTCAGATAGTACTGAACCCGACAGCAGAAAGAAAACAGAGGACTCAATGCCCATGTGCACTATCACTGAGGAGTCACTCGATCGCGTGACTCAAAAAAGCTTCTTCGATGAAAAACAACTTGAAACACTCAGAGCCCAACAATATATATGGTGAACTTATGCAAAGCATGTATAGCTGCAGCTACACATGCCATCGAACACACATTATATATATATATATATATATATATATATAAAATGCCACTTATAAATGGTAGAAGGCGTTTGCCGAAACGCGTTGACATTCTGTGCAGGAAACTGTGACTTAATTAAATTGAATAAAATTGATGACATTCAATTTTTGAATACTTATTTTGTCCTCACGAGTTGGAGACGATCAAGGGATTAGTGCAGCCGTTTGGTGGATATCGTTCCATCTGTTGTGGATTATATTAAAATATATATATATATATATATATATATATATATATATATATATATATATATATATAATGTCACTTACCCAGTGTACATCTGTTCATGGCATGTTCCGCTGCAGATTCACATGCTGTGCACTGATCCTGCCATCTAGTGTTGCAAGTTGTTTTTCTTCGAAGAAGTCTTTTCGAGCCACGGGACCGAGTGACTCCTCCCTTTCGGCTCCATTGCGCATGGGCATCAACTCCATCTTAGATTGTTTTCCCGCATAGGGTGAGGTAGGAGTGGTAGAATGAGAATAGTAAAGATGTCCATGCAATGGAATAGATATGTATGTACATAGTTTGAGCTAAAGGAATGTTTATTTACATATATATACAAATTCAAGTTGCAACTTAAATGGCTACAGGCTCCCGGGGATGTGGGAGGGCACATGTGAATCTGCAGCAGAACATGCCACGAACAGATGTACACTCTGTGACATTTTCCATTTGATGGCATGTGTAGCTGCAGATACACATGCTGTGCATAGCCTACAAAGCAGTAATCCTCCTAAAAGCGGTGGTCAGCCGGTAGGAGTTGAAGTTGTTTGAAATAATGTCCTTAGTACAACCTGTCCTACTGTGGCTTGTTGTGTTGCTAACACATCTACACAGTAATGTTTGGTAAACGTATGAGGTGTGGCCCAAGTGGCTGCCTTATAACTCTCTGTCATTGGTATGTTACCTAGAAAGGCCATTGTTGCTCCTTTCTTTCTAGTGGAGTGCGCCTTTGGTGTAATGAGTAGCTCTCTTTTAGCTTTTAGGTAACAAGTTTGTATGCATTTGACTATCCATCTGGCTATGCCCTGTTTGAATATAGGATTACCAGCATGGGGTTTTTGGAAAGCGCTGAACAATTGTTTAGTTTTACGAAATGGTTTTGTTCTGTCTATATAGTACATTAGTGCTCTTTTAATGTCTAATGTATGCTGTGCTCTTTCAGCTACTGAGTGACTGTGGGAAGATGACTGGGAGCTCAACAGTTTGGTTTAAATGAAACGGTAAAATTACTTTTGGCAGAAATTTGGGATTTGTGCAGAGAACTATTTTATGTTTGTGTACTTGTATAAAGGGTTCTTCAATAGTGAACGCTTGTATTTCACTAACTCTTCGTAATAAAGTGATAGCTATTAGAAATGCCACCTTCCAGGTTAAGAATTGGATTTGGCAAGAAAGCATGGGTTCAAAGGGTGGACCCATGAGTCGTCTAAGTACAATATTAAGATTCCACAAGGGTACTGGTGGGGTTCTTGGAGGTATGATCCTTTTTAGTCCTTCCATAAAGGCTTTAATGACTGGTATTCTAAATAGTGATTGTGTGTTTAATCTGCAAGTAAGCAGAGATTGCAGTGAGATGTATTTTGATGGAAGAAAAAGCAAGATTTGCTTTTTGTAGGTGTAATAAATAACCTACGATGTCTTGTATGGAGGCATCTAACGGTGTGATGTGTTTTGCTTGTCAGTAGAAAACAAACCTTTTCCATTTATTAGCATAGCAATGCCTGGTGGTAGGTTTCCTTGCCTGTTTAATGACTTCCATACACTCATTTGGAAGATTTAGATAGCCAAACTCTAAGACTTCAGGAGCCAAATTGCTAGGTTGAGCGTCGCAGGATTTGGGTGCCTGACCTGTTTGTGTTGTGTTTCACAGGTCTGGTCTGTTTGGAAGTTTGATCTGAGGTACTACAGAGAGGTCCAACAGTGTGGTGTACCACGGTTGGCGTGTCCACGTTGGTGCTATAAGTATGAGTTTAAGTTTGTTTTGACTCAGTTTGTTGACTAGAAAAGGAATGAGTGGGAGAGGGTGAAAAGCGTAAGCAAATATCCCTGACCAATTGATCTATAGAGCATTGCCCTTGGACTGAGGGTGTGGGTACCTGGCTGCGAAGGCTTGGCATTTCGCGTTTTGTGGCAAACAGATCTATGTCTGGTATCCCCCACTGGCAAAAGTAATTTTGTAGTATCTGGGGATATATTTCCCACTCGTGAGTTTGCTGGTGATCTCGACTGAGATTGTCCGCTAATTGATTGTGAATGCCTGGAATATATTGCACTATTAGGCGAATGTTGTTGTGCATTGCCCAATGGCAAATTTTTTGTTGCTAGGAGGCATAGTTGTGAGGAGTGTGTCCCCCCTTGTTTGTTTAGGTAGTACATTGTTATCATATTGTCTGTTTTGACAAGAATGTGTTTGTGAGCTAGAAGAGGGTGAAATGCTTTCAGTGGTAGGAAGACTGCTAGTAGCTCTAAGTGATTTATGTGTAGTTGTTTCTGTTGACTGTCCCATTGTCCTTGTATATTGTGATTGTTGAGGTGTGCTCCCCACCCCATCATTGATGCATCTGTTGTGAGAATGGCGTGGGGCACAGGGTCTTGAAAAGGCCGCCCTTTGTTTAAATTTACAGGGTTCCACCATTGAAGCGAATAGTGTGTTTGTCAGTCTATCAACACTAGATCTTGGAGTTGACCCTGTGCCTACGTCCATGTTTTGCAAGGCACTGCTGTAAGGGCTGCATGTGTAGCCGCGCGTTTGGGACAATTGTGATGCATCATGCCTAGGAGTTTCATCACAAATCTGACTGTGTAGTGCTGATTTGCTTGTATTTTTGGTACCATGGTGTGGAATGATTGTTCCCTTTGTGGGCTTGGACTGGCAATCACTTTTTGAGTGTTGCTCCCAAGTATTGTTGCATTTGGGCTGGTTGAAAGTGTGATGTTTGGTAATTTATTGAAAACCCTAGTGTGTGTAGGGTATCTATTACGTAATGTGTGAGATGTTGACACTTCTGTTGAGTGTTGGCTTTTATTAGCCAATCGTCAAAATACATGAATACGTCCATGTGTAGTCTCCTTATATGTGCTGCTACTACTACTGCGAGGCATTTTGTAAATACTCTGGGGGCTGTTTTTATCCCGAAGGGTAATACTTTGAATTGGTAATGCTTTCCTTGTATGACAAACCTGAGGTATTTTCTGTGAGATGGATGGATGGGTATATGAAAATACGCATCTTTTAAATCAAGTGCTGACATGTATTCTCCCTGTTTTAGTAAGCGGACTACATCTTCTGGTGAATACCAACTTCCTAAGGGTGAATATATGAGTATCGCACTCGACCTCAAAATTTCCCTATTGTAAATATCTGGCGGTGCCACTAGCTAGGACCTCACCCCAAATAGAGTCCCAAATGACAATAAATATTGTCACTCAAATATAAAAAGGCAACGGCACATGCTACAAATTCAGTACTTTCAATGGTTCATATCCTTGCAAATATTTAAAGAAAGTCCTCCTCCAAATGACTTCATAAATTGAATCAGATTGTATTTTATTCCTCTTGTAAATATGGATTCCAATACTTGTTCACAATTCCAACCATGAATAATTGTTCACAATTCCATCCGTCAACACGTGTTTCGTCTGGGGAATACCCCTTGACTTCATCAGGACTTCCTACAACAAACATTTACATTGTATACACAATTAACAAAAAGTAGTACATTGCTATGCAAATCCCTCAACCTCCAAAGTGACACACTTATTACATAGTTCCAATGTGGAAACCATGATCATTTATGCGTGTACATCAATATATTTATGTGATAAAAGCCAAAGTGCCCATATCTCCTATATATATATATATATATATATATATATATATATATATATATATATGATAGTGTGTTTTATATGGTAGTGCTTTTAGTATTCATATCCAATTGTTGATGTATACAACCCCACACAAACCATGGCCTTAGAAAAACCGTAGCCGCACAAATGTGGTGAGCATGCGTAAAAATATAACCATATAGTAAGTACCCCTATATGCCTTCAAAGGTACATAATGCTACAATGAAAACTTGTACCTCATAGAAATCTTTATGTCTCATATGCTGCCAAATTAGTCCTCTATATTAAAAAAGATAGGATTCCTTTCGTTAATATCTTCTCATAATCTAATTATATGATGTGTCAAAAATTATAGAATATAAAGTTGCCCCCATGCCGCTTACCTGAATACGTATATTTGAGCCCTTATCTTCTATTTATGGATGCCCTTAAGCCAAAAGAACGGCGTATCCAAAAATTATTAATACCAATTAGTGGCTATAACATTCTCAAAGGGACAGAAAAAACTATTCCCATCCCAAAGATTCTTACCTTGTTCCTTAAGATGTTCAATCCGCGAGTGCGTCGGAAGAAGAGTAAAAGAGGAATTGAGTCTCTACATCGGCGTTTTAAAGCCCGCCCCCTGTGCACATAAAAATAAAGGACTTCTTGCCTTTCATAAGCAGTGAAGACTGACTAGTCCATTTCGAATTGCTCTACCTTCGATAATAGAAGCTCTTTCACCACCCAACTTCGTATTTAGACATACATTCCTTCTTGTAGTGTCACCATGTGGAAGTGTTCTGATTTGCTGAATAGGTTGAGAGTCCTGAGATCTAAAATTGGTCTTAGTGTTTTGTCCTTTTTGGGAATAAGGAAATATAGGGAATAAACTCCTGTTCCTTTTTGTTGGTGAGGTACTAGTTCTATGTTTTCATGTATATTAATAGTGCCTGGACCTCCGTTTGTAACATTTCTAGATGTTGCGCCAACAGTTTGTGCGCTCTTAGGGGAATATCTGGAGGAAAATGTGTGAATTCTATACAGTAACCATGTTGGATAATTGATAGCTGCTGTGTAATGAACACTGGGTCTGACGGTGGTGGCTTGTATTTCTTTTCGACCCGTGGTGTAATGGCTCTTCCTTTCACGGGCTCCTGGAAGACTTGTTGGGCATGTTTAAGCATGCCTGGGAGCATAGGCAGACTTTGGTAGGAAGTATGCGGAGGCCAAGGTATTAAAGAGAAAATCGTCCTCCAATGGCTCTGCGTGCATGCTTACATTATGGAATGCAGCAGCCCTAGCCAAGACTTGGGTGTATGAGGTGCTATCCTCAGGTGGAGAAGTTTTTGAAGGGTAGCACTCAGGGCTATTGTCCAACACAGGGGTAATATCTGACCAATGTTTGCGGTAAAATCTGTCTTCCTCCCACAGGTGATTTGTGTTGGGGGAGGCTGACGGGCATGTCACTGCTTGTTATTAGTGACCTGCTTAGTGGGCTGAAATTTCCCCCTTGACCTTGGAAATTGTCCCCTGAAGGACCTGCAAAACCCCCCTCTCTGATATTGTGATTGGTAGGTAGGTTTTGTTTGAGAGGTGGATGCTTCTGAAGGCTGTTGTCTGAAACCTCCCCTATATTGCGGTTTCCTGAATGTCCCTCTATATTGGGACGAGTAGAGCGCGCCCATGGCTTTGGCCGTATCAGTGTCCTTCATTTTCTCGATGGCTGTGTCCACTTGTGGTCCAAACAGTTGTTGATTGAATGGCATGTTAAGTACCGCTTGTTGTATCTCTGGTTTGAACCCTGAGGATCTTAGCCAAGCATGTCGTCTAATTGTGACTGCAGTGTTCACTGTTCTTGCGGCAGTGTCAGCGGAATCTAATGCCGAACGTATCTGATTGTTCGATATTGCTTGTCCCTCCTCTACCACTTGCTTAGCCCATTTCCTTCAGGAGATGTTGGATGATATGACCGAGCTCATTAGGACGAGATCAGCAATATCGTGCAAGGAGGGCTTGCGAGTTTGCTATGCGCCACTGATTAGCAGCTTGTGACGCTTCTCTTTTTCCTGCCGCGTCAAACTTTCTACTCTCATAATCTGGAGGTGGTGCATCTCCAGATGACTGTTAGGTGGCTCTTTTTCGCAGCTCCAACCACGAAGGATTCTGGGGGCAGCTGCTGTGTAATAAACACTGGGTCTGACGGTGGTGGGTTGTATTTCTTTTCGACCCGTGGTGTAATGGCTCTTCCTTTCACGGGCTCCTGGAAGACTTGGTGGGCATGTTTAAGCATGCCTGGGAGGATAGGCAGACTTTGGTAGGAAGCATGCGGAGACCAAGGTATTAAAGAGAAAATCGTCCTCCAATGGCTCTGAGTGCATGCTTACATTATGGAATGCAGCAGCCCTAGCCAAGACTTGGGTGTATGAGGCACTATCCGCGGGTGGAGAAGTTTTTGAAGGGTAGCACTCAGGGCTATTGTCCAACACAGGGGGATCGTAGATGTCGCAGGGGTCTGCATCCTCTTGCGACTGCACAGTGTGTGAGACGGCAATTTTTCCCTGGGCACTTTAGCCTTTGGCTGTTCAGTCTCTGATAGTCCCCGGAAAGCCAGTTTCCTTCTTAATTGGAGAGGAGATGCAGTTTGGATCATCCCAGTATCCGTACGGATCTGTCTCCTTGCCTGCATTTCATCAAACTCCTCCATTTAAAAGTTCCTCCTCAAATCTGTGTCTCTTTTAGTTGCTTAAAGAGTCCATGTTCCTCGGTGTACAAGGCTTTTTTCGGCTCCGAAGCCGTTTTTTTCAGCACCAAAATGCCCATGCTGATGGAAGGCCTTGGCTCCGAAATACTTTTTCGAGGCTTCGTCGACTCGACAAGTCGATGTCGAGTTTTTTCGATGATGGGTTCTCGGCTCGAGTTCGAAGACTTTGGCACGATTTTGGCCTTTTTCGGTGCCAAAGGTGTTGCTTGGTCACCGCTTTGTTTTTTATGGGTCAAGCCATGGCCTTCAGGCAGTGGCGTCCCTGAGGCCTTATGCTTCTTAGGTTGACTGTGGGCTTGGGTCGGGGCAGGTGTACTCACGTGTTGGGCTGCTGTAGGTAC
The DNA here is from genome assembly GCF_031143425.1 of Pleurodeles waltl. Taxonomy (NCBI): domain Eukaryota; kingdom Metazoa; phylum Chordata; class Amphibia; order Caudata; family Salamandridae; genus Pleurodeles; species Pleurodeles waltl. The sequence continues at coordinate 264,484,175 of NC_090449.1, forward strand.
TCGGTCTGCGTCGGAGTTGTCCGAGTCCGAACCTTGGATGGAGATAGCCATCTCCTCTTCTTAGACGTCGAGGTGCTCTGAACTTTGACGCCATTTGCATCTGTCTCGCCCTCCGATCCCTCAAGGTCTTCTTCGATTGCAAGTATCTTACCTGTGCTCTGGTGACAAACACAGATTACAGACCCGATGTTGGTGTGTATAGGGATACTTGGTGTGGCACTGTGGGCAGAAACGGAAGAGGGTCCGGTCCATTAGGCTTCAACGGTCTTCTGTGGTCAGGCCGACCAGGCCCCGGCTGGGTGCGGAAGCCCCGAAGGGCCACCGAAGCTGTGTCTCGTCGGTGTTGATGCAAGATGTTTCTCGATCGCAAACAATACCGACGCTTTTTGGTGAATTTTAGTCTTTTTCTGATTCGAATAACGGAGCGAAGAGGAACACGTCCGAACCCGATGGCGGAAAGAAAACAATCTAAGATGGAGTCGATGCCCCTGCGCAATGGAGCCGAAAGGGATGAGTCACTCGGTCCCGTGACTCAAGAAGTGTTCTTCAAAGAAAAACAACTTCTAACACTCCGAGCCCAACACTAGATGGCAGGAACAGTGTGCAGCATGTGTATCTGCAGCTACACATGCCATTGAACATATATATATATACACATATGTACAAATGCTTGTTTTAACGTAAACGGCTACAGACTCCCGGGGAGGCGGGAGAGCGCATGTGAATCTGCAGCAGAACCATGAACAGATGTACACTGGGTAAATGACATTTTCAGTTCGATGACGTGTAGCTGCAGTTACACATGCTATGCATAGACTACAAAAGCAGTTTTCCTCCCATAAGCGGTGGTCAGCCTGTAGGGTTTGAAATAGTGTTTTTAGTACAGCCTGTCCTACTGTTGCTTGTTGTGTTGTTAACACATCTACACAGTAATGCTTGGTAAATGTATGGGGTGTTGACCAAGTGGCTGCTTTACAGATTTCTGTCATTGGTATATTTCCTAAAAAGGCCATTGTTGCTCCTTTACTCCTGGTGGAATGTGCTTTTGGTGTTACTAATAGCTGCCTTTTGGCCTTCAGGTAACAAGTTTGGATGCATTTTACTATCCATCTAGCTAGTCCTTGTTTTGAGATTGGATTCCCAGTATGTGGCTTTTGGAACGCCACAAATAACTGTTTAGTTTTTCGAAATGATTTGGTTCTATCAATGTAATACATTATAGCTCTCTTAACATCTAATGTATGCAGCGCTCTTTCTGCTACTGAGTCTGGCTGTGGGAAGAAGACTGGAAGTTCCACTGTTTAATTGATATGAAACGGTGAAATCACCTTAGGTAGGAATTTTGGGTTTTGTTCGAAGTACTACTTTATGTTTGTGTACTTGTATGAATGGGTGCTCAATAGTGAAAGCTTGTATTTCACCAACTCTCCTTAATGATGTGATTGCAACGAGGAATGCTACTTTCCATGTTAGGTATTGAATCGGACTCAAATGCATAGGTTCAAATGGTGGACCCATGAGTCGTGCGAGTACAATATTTAGAGTCCATGAAGGCACTGGGGGTGTTCTTGGTGGTATGATACGTTTTAGTCCTTCCATGAAGGCTTTGATAACAGGGACTCTAAATAGAGAGGTGTGTTGTATATTTTGCAAATACGTTGAAATAGCAGTGAGATGTATTTTGATGGATGAAAAAGCAAAATGTGCCTTTTGCAGATGAAGCAAGTAACCTACAATGTCTTGTGATGCTGAAAGAGCGGCAATCTGTTTGGATTGACAGTAAAACACAAACCTTTTCCATTTGTTTGCATAACACTGCCTGGTAGTGGGGTTTTTAGCTTGTTTAATTACTTCCATACATTCTGTTGGAAGATGTAAATATCAAAACTAAGACTTCAGGAGCCAAATCGCTAGATTGAGAATTGCTGGATTTGGGTGCCTGATTAGTTGCCTGTTTTGTGTTAACAGATCTGGTCTGTTGGGCAGTTTGATGTGTGGTACTACTTACAGGTCTAACAACGTTGTGTACCATGGTTGACGTGCCCACGTTGGTGCTATAAAGTAGGAGTCTGAGTTTGTTTTGACGCAGTTTGTGGACTAGAAATGGAATGAGAGGGAGAAGGGGGAAAAGCGTAAGCAAATATCCCTGACCAGTTGATCCATAGAGCATTGCCCTTGGATAGAGGGTGTGGTAATCTGGATGCGAAGTTTTGCATTTTGCGTTTTCGTTGGTGGCGAATAGGTCTATGTCTGGTGTTCCCCAGTAATGAAAGTATGTTTGATGTACTTGGGGATGAATTTCCCCTTCGTGTGTTTGTTGATGATTTCGGCTGAGAACATCTGCTAATTGGTTGTGTATCCCTGGAATGTATTGTGCTACAGGGTGAATGTTGTTGTGCATTGCCCAATGCCAAATCGTTTGTGCTAGAAGGGACATTTGCGATGAGTGGGTCCCTCCTTGTTTGTTTAGGTAATACATTGTAGTCATATTGTCTGTCTTAATCAGAATGTGTTTGTGAACGAGAAGAGGTTGAAAGGCTTTGAGTGCTAGGAATATGGCAAGGAATTCTAAGTGATTCATGTGAAGTTGTTTGTGTTTTTTGTCCCACTGTCCTTGAATGTTCTGATTGTTGAGGTATGCTCCCCATCCAATCATTGATGCATCTGTTATAAGTGTGGCTTGAGGCACAGGGTCTTGAAATGGACGCCCTTTGTTTAAATTTGTGGAATTCCACCACTGAAGCGATGTGTGTGTTTGGCGGTCTATCAACACTAGATCTTGATGTTGACCATGTGCTTGTGACCATTGTTTTGCAAAGCACTGTTGTAAGGCCTGCATGTTTAGTCTTGCATTCGGGACAATGGCAATGCATGATGCCATCATGCCCAACAGTTTCATGACAAATTTGGCTGTGTACTGTTGGTTTGACTGGATTTGTGCCAATACATTGGGGAATGATTGTATCCTTTGTGGACTTGGGCTTGGGCTTGCAAGTGCTGTTTGCGTATTTAGTGTGGCTCCTAAATACTGTTGAATATGCGCTAGTTGCAAGTAGGATTTTTGGTAGTTTATGGAGAACCCTAGAGGGTTTGTATTACATAATGTGTATTGTTTTGACACTGTGTCTGGCTGTTGGGATTCTATTAGCCAGTCGGCGAGATATGGAAAGACATGTGTAGGAAGTTGGCTCTGTATGCACTATTTCAAAGTAAGGAATAGTATGCACAGAGTCCAAGGGTTCCCCTTAGAGGTAAGAGAGTGGCAAAAAGAGATATTTCTAGTGCTCTATTTGTGGTAGTGTGGTCTAGCAGTAGGTGTAGTGTTAAGCATTTGTTGTACATACACAAGCAATAAATGAGGAACACACATGCAGAGACAATTCTAGGCCAATAAGTTTTTGTATAGAAAAATATATTTTCTTAGTTTTATTTTAAGAACCACAGGTTCAAGATTTACATGTAATACTTCAAATGAAAGGTATTGCAGGTAGCTACTTTAGAAACTTTGAATTAGCAAAATAGCATATACAGTTTTCACATAAATGACATATAGCAATTTTAAAACTAAGTGCAATTTTCAACAGTTCCTGGGGGGGGGGAGTAAGAGTTTGTTAGGTTTTTGCAGGTAAGTAAACCACCTATGGGGTTCAGGTTTGGGTCCAAGTTAGCCCACCGTTGGGGGTTCAGAGCAACCCCAAAGTTACCACACCAGCAGCTCAGGGCTGGTCAGGTGCAGAGGTCAAAGTGGTGCCCAGAACGCATAGGCTTCAATGGAGAAGGGGGTGCCCTGGTTTCAGTCTGCCAGCAGGTACGTACCCGCGTCTTCGGAGGGCAGACCAGGGGGGTTTTGTAGGGCACCGGGGGGGGCACAAGTCCACACAGAAAGTACACCCTCAGCCGCACGGGGGCGGCCGGGTGCAGTGTGCAAACAAGCGTCCTGGTTTTTGTATTAGAAAGCAATGAAAGACCAAGGGGTCTCTTCAGCGATGCAGGCAGGCAAGGGGGGGGCTCCTCGGGGTAGCCACCACCTGGGCAAGGGAGAGGGCCACCTGGGGGTTGCTCCTGCACTGGAGGTCGGATCCTTCAGGTCCTGGGGGCTGCGGATGCAGTGCCTTTACCAGGTGTCGGGTCTTTGAAGCAGGCAGTCGCAGTCAGGGGGAGCCTCGGGATTCCCTCTGCATGCGTCACTGTGGGGGCTCAGGGGGATCAACTCTGGCTACTCACGGTCTTGCAGTCGCCGGGGAGTCCTCCCTGAAGTCATTGTTCTCCACAAGTCGAGCCGGGGGCGTCGGGTGCAAAGTGCCAAGTCTCACGCTTCCGCCGGGAAACGCGTGTTGTTTCAAAGTTGCTTTTTTGTTGCAAAGTTGCAGTCTTTGGTGAATAGAGCCGCTCTTCACGGGAGTTCTTGGTCCTTCTAGATGCAGGGCAGTCCTCTGAGGCGTCAGAGGTCGCTGGAGCAGTGTCTTTAGAAGTGGGGAGACAGGCCAGTAGAGCTGGGGCCAAAGCAGTTGGTGTCTCCGTCTTCTCTGCAGGGTTTTTCAGCTCAGCAGTCCTCTTCTTCTTAGGTTGCAGGAATCTGAGTTCCTAGGTTCTGGGGAGCCCCTAAATACTGAATTTAGGGGTGTGTTTAGGTCTGGGAGGTTAGTAGCCAATGGCTACTAACCCAGAGGGTGGCTACACCCTCTTTGTGCCTCCTCCCCGAGGGGGGGGGGGGGCACATCCCTAATCCTATTGGGGGAATCCTCCATCTGCAAGATGGAGGATTTCTAAAAGTTAGAGTCACCTCAGCTCAGGACACCTTAGGGGCTGTCCTGACTGGCCAGTGACTCCTCCTTGTTTTTCTCATTATCTCCTCTGGCCTTGCTGCCAAAAGTGGGGCCATGGCCGGAGGGGGCGGGCAACTCCACTAGCTGGAGTGCCCTGGGGTGCTGTAACAAAGGGGGCTCACCGCCAGGTGTTACAGTTCCTGCAGGGGGAGGTGTGAAGCACCTGCACCCAGTACAGGCTTTGTTACTAGCCACAGAGTGACAATGGCACTCTCTCCATGTGGCCAGCAACATATCTAGTGTGTGGCAGGCTGCTAAAACCAGTCAGCCTACACGGGTAGTCAGTATGGTTTCAGGGGGCATCTCTAAGATGCCCTCTGGGGTGTATGTTACAATAAAATGTACACTGGCATCAGTGTGCATTTATTGTGCTGAGAAGTTTGATACCAAACTTCACAGTTTTCAGTGTAGCCATTATGGTGCTGTGGAGTTCGTGCATGACAGACTCCCAGACCATATATTCTTATGGCCACCCTGCACTTACAATGTCTAAGGTTGTGCTTAGAGACTGTAGGGGCATAGTGCTCATGCACTTATGCCCTCACCTATGGTATGGTGCACCCTGCCTTAGGGCTGTAAGGCCTGCTAGAGGGGTGACTTATCTATACTCTATAGGCAGTGTGAGGTTGGCATGGCACCCTGAGGGGAGTGCCATGTCGACTTACTCGTTTTATCCCCACTAGCACACACAAGATGGCAAGTAGTGTGTCTCTGATGAGTGAGGGGTCCCCAGGGTGGCATAAGACATGCTGCAGCCCTTAGAGACCTTCCCTGGCATCAGGGCCCTTGGTACCAGGGGACCAGTTACAAGGTACTTACCTGGATGCCAGGGTGTGCCAATTGTGGAAACAAAAGTACAGGTTAGGGGAAGAACACTGGTGCTGGGGAATGGTTAGCAGGCCTCAGCACACTTTCAAATCACAACTTAGCATCAGCAAAGGCAAAAAGTCAGGGGGTAACCATGCCAAGGAGGCATTTCCTTACAACATGGATGTGTTGCCTTCTTAGGTAGGCTGCCACTACCGCAAGGCATTTTGTAAATACTCTGGGAGCGGTTGTTATCCCGAAGGGTAACACTTTGAATTGGTAATGTTTTCCTTGTATTACAAACCTGAGATATTTTCTGTGCGCTGGATAGATGGGTATGTGAAAATACGCATCCTTGAGATCTAATGTTGCCATAAAATCTTATCGTTGTAACAGTGGGACTACATCTTGCAGTGTTACCATGTGAAAGTGTTCTGATAGGATGTAAAGATTGAGAGTTCTGAGATCTAGTATTGGCCTCAAGGTTCCATCTTTTTTGGGAATAAGGAAGTACAGGGAGTAAACCCCTGTTCCTTTTTGATGTTGTGGTACAAGCTTTATGGCTTGTTTGAGTAATGGTGACTGTACTTCTGTTTGCAACATGGAGGTATGTTGGGCGGAGAGTTTTTGTGGTTTTTGAAGTATAGCTGGAGGAATTTGTGTGAATTCCATGCAGTAACCATTGTGGATAATGGATAATACTCAATTGTCTGTTGTAATGGGTAACCAATTTTTGTGGAACGTTAGCAGTCTTCCTCCTACAGGAGAAGTTTGATGAGGGAAGATGTGTAGAGTGTCACTGTTGTGTGTGAGGTCGGTTTTGTTGGCTGATATTTTCCCCTACCTCTGGGGAACTGGCCTTTGTAAGTTCCTCTAAACCCACCTCGTTGGTACTGAAGCTGGTAAGATGGTTTTGATTGTCGGGTGGATGCCTCAGATGTTTGGGCTCTAAATCCACCCCTGTATTGAGGCTTTCGAAATGAACCTCTGTACTGTGTAGTATACAGGGCACCCATGGCCTTAGCAGTGTCAGAGTCCTTTTTAATTTTCTCGATGGCTGTATCAACCTCAGGGACAAAAAGCTGTTTCTCATTAAATGGCATGTTAAGAACTGCCTGCTGGATTTCTGGTTTAAACCCTGACGCCCGAGCCATGCGTGTCTCCGACTGGTGACAGAAGTATTGATTGTCTTAGCTACTGTATCTGCTGAGTCTAGAGCGGACTTAATTTGGTTATTAGTAATAGCCTGCCTTTCCTCGACTATTGCTGTGCCCTCTTTTGTTGGTCTTTTGGGAGATGCTGGATGATATATTTTATCTCGTCCCAATGGGCCCCATCATACCTAGCAAGTAGTGCTTGGGAGTTGGCTATTCCCCATTGATTAGCTGCTTGCGATGCCACTCTTTTCCCAGCAGCATCGAATTTCCTGCTTTGTCTGGTGGTGGTGCATCACCAGATGCTTGGGAGTTGGCCCTTTTCCTTGCTGCACTGACAACTACGAAATCCAGAGGTAGTTGTTGGGTAATTCATGCCGGATCAGAGGGAGTCGGCTTATATTTTTTCTCCACTCTGAGTGATGACCCGGGCTTTAACTGGCTCTTGAAAAATCTGATGTGCATGTTTCAACATGCCTGGAAGCGTGGGAAGGGACTAGTAAATAGTGTGAGTGGAGGATACCGTACTAAAGAGAAAACCATCCTCAAGAGGCTCTGTGTGCATGGCTATGTTGTGGTAGGACGCTGCTGTAGCCAAAACCTGAGTGTATGAGGTGCTATATTCTGGTGGTGATGGTTTTGAAGGATAGCAGTCTGAGCTATCAGAAATGGGATCCTCGTAGAGATCCCATGGGTCGAAACTGTCTTGTTGTGAATCAGCAGAGTGTACTGGAGACTGTAGGGGTAGGGGTAGGGGTAGCAGGTGGAGAGACAGTCAGGTGAGGAGACTGATGAGGTGAGAATTGCAGAGGCGGAGCTTTTTGTTTGGGCTTTGGCACGTTAGCTGGTGGCTGATCAGTGTCCAATTGTCCTTGAAAGGCTAGCTTCCTCCTAGTTTTGAGAGGAGGTGCAGTTAGGATCTTGCCAGTGTCTTTACGAATATGAATTGCGGCCTGCCTTTCATCAAAGGCCTCCATTTGTGTGAGTTCCTCCGAACATCTATGGCTTTCTTTAAGTTGTTTTGAAAGTCCATGCTCCTCTGTGTAGATGGGTCTTTTTGGCTCCCCTCGGGATCAAAAGGCCGGGAGTGGATGTTGGCCTCTGCTCCGACAGGGATTTTCGGGGCTTTGACTCGATAGGTCGATGTTTGGCTGTTTCGGAGCCTGTGCTTCGGCTCGAGTCCAAAGGCTTCGGTAGTGTGGCCTTCCTCAGTGCCGAAGTTGTTGCTTGTTCACCGGAAGTCTTTTTGCGGGTGGAGCCATGGCCTTCCGGCAGTGGCGTTTCCAAGGCCTTGTGTTTGGGCTTGGGTTGGACAGGGGAAGGCGTACTTGCGTGCTGTCCTCCCATGACGGTCTGTCCTCAGACTTGTGCTCGGAGTCGGACCCTTGAACAGAGACTGCAGTCTCCTCTTCCTCCAAGTAGAGACGTTCGGTGCTTCTGGTTGCTATTTCCAACCTTCGCGCTCTTCTGTCTCGTAGAGTCTTCTTCGAGGGGAAGGATCTGCAGGCCTCGCAAGTGTCCTCTCGATGGTATGGAGGCAGACAACGGTCATAGACGAGATGTTGGTCTGTATTTGGGAACTCTGCGTGGCACAGAGGGCAGAAGCGAAATGGGGTCCAGTCCATGAGGCTTCGACGAGACTTTGGTCGACCCGACCAGGCCAGAGTTGGGCACGGGTTCCCCGAAGGGCAAGTAAAGAAGTTGGATCCGCAAGTACCGAAGTGTTGATGATAGATGGTACGCGATTGAAACAATACCGACGAATTAGAGAGTTTTCAGGACTTTTCCGACCAGAACTACCAGAGCGAATAGAAACACGTCCAAACCTGATGGCGGAAAGAAAACAATCTAAGATGAAGTTGATGCCCATGCGCAATGGAGCCAAAAAGGAGGAGTCACTCGATCCTGTGACTCTAAAAGACTTCTTCGAAGAAAAACAACTTGTAACACTCCGAGCCCAACACTAGAGGGTAGGACCTATGCATAGCATGTGTATCTGCAGCTACACATGCCATCGAACATATACATACATAATCACCGAATCTCCCAAGGCCTACCAAAAAAAAAAATATGTCCCTCTAATGTAACCAGTGGTCATGTAAAACGCTCCAATACCTTCGGTCAATGGGAGCAGACACCGCAAAGAAATAACAAAAATCAACAACATGCCCAAAATACCGCTACAGAGCACTACGCAAAAGAAAGAAAAGTAGTGCATGACAGTAAGGTATTTGGCCGATCGTGCAGTAACAGGGTCAGTCTGCAAAGCGGTAACAAACAGCCTCAAAGCAAGACAAAAGCAAAGCATTTACCTAACAAACCAAAAGAATTTCAAAAGGCAAGAACCAATGAAAGTGATGGGCGTGGTGAAATACCACAGAAATAGATTACAGCGTGTCGAGAGAGAGTGCATGCACACTGCCTAGGCTCGACCTAAAAGGGGTAGTAAAAAATAATTCTCATGAACTCTGAATAAAAAGCAACAAAATAGACTTCAACTTAAAAATGCACTGAGCAGTCTTTTACAGCTCAATTAATCCCCCATCAAGTGAATACTTTCAAGGCAAAGCAAACCAAAAGCAGCAATTTAACATAATTGCATACACGAATTTCATTCCAGCCATAGATTGTGAAATAAAAACATTATATGTGCATCCTACCACTTCACATTTTAGCTTCAGATTTAAGTGGTATTTTACTTAGACGAATGTGAAGAAAACAGGAATAACTTACGTTCATGGTTACTCCTATCCACTTAGTATGCTCTCCCTTCCTCACAACTTGTGGGGAATTATCCGTGCCACCAGAGAGACAAGCAAACTTTCTCTAAAACAAAGCTTGTTGCTTCAAAATTATTTATAAAGCTGCACACTCGCGTACATTGATCGTTTCCCAATTCGGACCTGTGTTAAACACCTCTACCAAGCATGCTACATGTCTTTCCGTCATTAATGTTTTTAGTATGCCATGCTTGGAAACAATACATATGAAGTTGCTGTGAAAGAGAGATAGCATGAAGGAAATTATTATATTCTTACTTTTGAGCCTGTCCCACTACATAGATCAACGCTCCTCAACATTAGGAGGGATGATTGGTAAGCATAAACCTTGGTGCTGGAGAAAGGAACCACCTGGGAAAAATATATGTGAACCAAATACACACAAATTGGCAGAACTTAATGTCTGAAAGTATGTATTTCTAGACATGTCCAGTAGTTAAATCTTCCAAAGAGTATAAATACGCATACACTTTGCTGAATAAAAATTACTGTAATATGTGTCATGTTTAGAGGACTATAAAATCTACCTATACCTATCAAATGCAGGAGGCTAGACGTGTCCAAGATAGATCCAGAAGAGTCAAAATCCACACCAGATATTTATGATGTCTACAATCCATGTACACAAAGTAAGTCTTAATGGAACACATCTATATATTCATTGGTTAGCCAGAAAATGAAGCATGGACACATGCACCCAGGACCAATGTTGGCTAGTCCTTCTGTACATGTAAAAATAGAGGCACTTCACTGCTTAGCTAAAGTTTGCTATGAACAGATGTTCAAACTCAGTTTTCCTTTGCAAAATAACTTATCAGGTAAATAAAACAGTTTACTTTATATATTATTTTCTGATACCCTTTTCAATACACTGGCTTCCACAAGAAAACGTTTGTCAATTCGCTCCAGACAGTGAGAGGGGTACTTCTTAAACATTCAATGACAATGAAAAACAAGAGGAGCCAAGGCATCCTGTACGATGCCCCACACCCTTTATTCATTTTTGGTAAGGGTCTGCAATCACACGCAGAAAGCATATCTGGCAACTTCATAATATAGTAATAGGTGCAGCATTTGTTAGTGCAATGAAACGGTTAACTATATACATCTGTATCAGGTAAGCTCCTTTCCATCACTGCTTCCATTAGCTGTTTTAGAAATGAAGGGTCATCTACATTTGCCTGTGGATAATGTTCTATGAAAGTTCACTTTCAGAAAAAGTAGCTCCGATGCACTTCTAGGTAAAATAATTTTATGTTTAATACACCACACAATGACACTAAAACTGATCTAAGAGTGCTTATAAAATTAACTAATATTTCCTGTAGTTTATGCATTTTGCAAAGAAAGTAGTTGAATATCACTTTCTCCAGAAGGATTTGGGAGATACATGAATCTGTATTTATAAATTGTGGAGTAAAACAAATGCTATGACTACTTGCATTCTCCAAGATGTATTTAGTGGATTCTCACCTTCGGATACTCAAACTGGAATCTGAAAGCTTTTCTCCTAAGCACTGTTCCCACACGCTGCTACATGGCACTGTACATTTCTGCGCTAACTCCACACACACACACACACACACACACACACACACACACACACACACACCCCCCACACCCCCCCGAGACAGCAGCCCTAGATGAAAGCACCAACTCTTTGTGCTGACGTCAGTTTCTTGTTTTTGTCCCCTTACTGCCCTCGTTAACAGAGCATGAACAATTGTTAGTACCATTATGATGACTAGCAACTTGATACCTTTTCAGAAGGCCATTCTACAGAATGAGCAGGAGGAGGGCAGAGGGAATCTATGTTTAGATTATCAGCCAAATAGAGCCTTACTGAAGTTTAGTAACCTGTTCTGATGGGTACTTCTAACGAAAGATTCCTCACCTTAGAATACACACAAAAAGAGTACCACTCCTGGTAGAGGGTCTGCGGAGTGGACCAAGATCAAAAAGTCTTGCAAGACTAAGAGGGCAAAATGCCTGTACCAGAGAACCTGGCTTTCAAGGCATTAGTGCTTTGTGAACGTGTGCCGATGCTTAAGTAGCAGCCTAGTATATCTCAAGAACAGGAATTCTGCATAACCAACGCAGTGGTAGCAGACTTCACTCTCGTGGAATGGACTCTGACCTTTCATATTCTGCTTCTTGTCCAGATCATATCAAATGATAATGTAGAGCACTATCCACCACAACAGTGTCCTCTTCTACACAGCCTTCACTTTTGTTGCTCCGGAGAATCACAAACTAGTCGATCGACTTTGGCATAGTTAATGTAAAAGCTTATAGCTCTTTTGGAGTCCAAACAATTGCTCCCTTACTCCTTGAAAGCTGAAAGCAACAAAGAAATCAGGCGGTGATAGATTGCACAACATGAAAGGGAGTCATATTTTGACAAGAATGCACTCGAGTCCTCTGCACTAACTTGTCCAGGAAAAAAGGTGGAGTAGTGTAGATAAAAGCACCTTAAGTGAACTCATGCGACAAGGTGATGATCGCAATGGGAAAGACTCTTTAAAGACAGGAGACAAGGAGGACAGCTATGCATCAGCTCGAAGGGCACACCCATGAGAAAAGTCAAGACCCAGTTGAGGTCTCGCTGTGGCATTAAAAGGTTTGTGAGGAAGTGTGTCAAACCTTTACTAAATCTTATCACAACAGGTGAGCTAATTAAGGACTGTTGGTCCGGCAACCATAGGGAGGTGAAGGTACCATCAAATAACCTATAATAGTGCCCACTGCAAGATCTTACTGGGCTCCAACAGCTTCACTTGTAAAAGGTCACTGTTGCAGAAGTCACACCAGGCCACATATTTTCCTAGCACAAATGGATTTTGTAGAACAGCGCTGAGAGGCAAGGATGACATCTATGCTTAGAAGATACATGTATGAGAGGCAAGGATGACATCTATGCCCAGAAGATACATGTATGAGACACTCCTGGCCCAATCAAGAGTTAAGTTACATAGATGACATGGGCCCTGTGCTTACTGACCTTTGTCAAAATTCTGGGCCACAGAGGCACGAGCAGGAAGAGATCTAGGAGGCCAGCATTCCACTCCAGCTGCAATGCATCTCCAAACAATTATTATTGAAGAAACTCCAATATGCAAAACGTTCAAAACTATTCATCCTTAACATGGCAAAAAGATCTAGCCAGGAGTCTCCCCAGTGACGACACCTTGCATTACCTCCGATTGTAGACCCCACTTGTAATGTGCCAGACCACTTCTGCTCAGTTCATGCACACTACCAGACATTCCAACCACTTCCAGAGGTGCAGAGCCCGATGCAGGACAAAGCTGTCACTGTGTCCTGATTGTTTCAGCATCACATGTTGTCGTCCATGAGCTCCAGTACCAGCTGCCCCTTGATGGACAACAGGCAGCACCACAAGCCCAGACGAATGCCAGGAACTTGTGTAGATTGATGTAAAGCTAGCTTTCTACAGGAGCATGCAGTCCCCTGACCTTCACCTCCCCCAGATGAGCTCCCCAGCCCATCAGCTATGTGTCTGTCACTACCATCAGCTCTGGGTGCACAAAGGACATGTGACTGCCACTGGACCAATTGTGTTTGAACAGCCACCAGTGCAAGCCTCGAAGCAGTCTCCTGCAAGACATGAATGGCACTGGTCAGATTTCTTTGATACTGGGTCCCTTGGAACTTCAAATTGCAATGCACAGCCCAAATGTGCTAGCTGACAGCTGATAAGAATGCAGGAGGTTAGGAGGCAAAGAAGCCTCACAGTTGCTCTCACCATGATGGCAAAATGCCTTGGACTTTGCAGCAGAGGGTAAGATCTAAACTCAACTGTGTCAAGAACTACTTTAATGATTAGAGGCCTCTGCCAAGGAGTCAGGCGAGACTTTGGCTCTTTCACAGGAACACCAATGACCTCACTGTTGTCTGAGGGTGGTCTACGACCAACTGTGGTTAGCCAGCCTTCAAAAGAAACAGAGGCACAGCAACACAGATATTCCCAACCTCCTTTGATGGGCTTCAAACACCATCATTACTTCTGTTAACTCTCAGTGGGTACTTGTAAGACCGAAAGGGAGAACTACAAACTGAAAATGATCCTGGTCGACCTTGAAACTGCAGGTAACATCTGTGGGTCCACAGTGCTGGTACATTAAAATGCATATCCTGCCAGTCTAAGGACACAAGCCAGCCATACAGGTCCAGAGCGGAGACAATCTTGGCCAGTGTGAGCAAAAAGGTGTTTTTTCGCAGAAATGCATACAGAGTAAAGAGGTTAAACAAAAAAAAAAAAGAGACCCCTGTCCAAATTGAGTGATATAATTCCCTTCTCTTTCTGAGTTCAGAACCCTCTTGAGGGCACCTTTGGAGAACAACAACCACACATCCCTTAACAATAATGCCGGGTACTTGTCTGAAATCTACTCTGGTGTGGGAGAAGTACTAAGCTGAGCAGAAACAAAAAGGTTAGGCATGGCCATTTTGAAAGAATTTTAAAACCCGGCTATCTGACGTGAGGATTGTCCACCTATAAGGAAATGGCAAACCCTGCCTCCCAGAGGCTGGACATGCTCCACTAAGGGCAAACCAAAGTGGCTGAGTGCTGTTGTAGCAAGGGAAGAGAAATTGTAGGACTGGTGCCCCTGCTGTCCAGCACTCTGCCTGCCAGACCCACATATGACCTTGCAAAGACTGGGGTTCCGCTTCACTAGCTCGGAACGTTAAATGTCTATAGGGCAGCCCTAAGACACAGCCTCTAAACTGCCTGAACTGATGCAGTAATTGTTTAGCATAGGTCAACAGACCCCAAGAGCGCAACATAACTCGGTCCTTAAAGGGCCCTATTTCAGAGTCCGCCTTATCACTGAAAGGAGTATATTCATGAGGGAGGCCTGTACATCACCAGAGAATTTTGTGGAACGCATCCATACATGGTGACAAAGTAACAGTAGTACCTATTGTCCTTCCGAGGCGATTCATAGCACCCAGACCTGTGTTGATAACCTGTTTGGCTGTGTCCTGCCATCGAGCATTGTCTTAGCCAAAGAGGCCCTGAGGTCCACCTGGACTGGCAGCAAGATCTTCCTGGCCGTGGCCCCAAAAGACACGTGCGAAGGACAAAGCAAACAAACCACTTTCATGAATTGTAACACTAGACTGGCTGAAGAAAATGAGTGCTTCTTAAAGCCTCAATTCTCTTGGACTTCATCTGGAGGAGTGTTTGAAAATGAGTTAGGATTCAACTTACTGGTTGAGGCCTGAACAATTAGGTTCTCTGGGGTTAGATGACTGGTGAGAAAATCTAATCCTGGTCTGTGACTTCTGGCCACATTCTGAATCACAAACAAGCACGAAAAAGGCTTTGACAAAGTGGCCAAAGTATTAGTGAGAACTTTGTTAAAGGCTAAGACCTATCTGGCCCAGATTGTAAGATCTCAGTAGGGACATTCTGGACTCTACAGGAGATCGCTTCAAATCGAGTTTCTCAGCTGTCCTCCAGCCAACCACCACCAACAAGGAAGTGTCTTCCACTGCTGGCCAGAGCAGTGAGTCAAGCTCTGTGTCAAACACAAAAACATCTTGACGTCCTCACACCTTCTCCTGGAGGTAGAGTGGCAGGATAGTCTTGAGTCCTGCTTTGTTTTCTATGCTAGTGCCAAGACTCACGGGAGAACTTTGAGTGAAGTTAAGCAGCTGCGGCAAAGGTCTTAGGACCTGGGCTGTGATTTGGTTTAAGGCCTATGCAATGACTTATTGCGTTCAGTGATATACAGCTAGACCACCCAGTCTTTGATCACCTTTGGGTGCACTTATCGCACAACAGTAGCGGCCCTAATACAGACAATATAAGGACACCTTGTGCGGGTCCATGACCGATATCTGCTTCGTGCAATGGCGGCTTGGCCTGAAACCTGTTTTATGTGAGATCATTACCTACCACACTGGTTTGTTTTTTAAGGCTATTTCAAAACAAAGTTGGGATCAGAGTTCCAGATCTGCGTTAGAAGGCATGGAAAGAAAGGAACTGACTTCAGCACTCTGTGGTGATGCCACTTTGACAGGGGTGCTGTAAGCAGAGCCACTTAGCAGGTAGGAGCATTCCTTTGGACAAACGTTTCAAGATCCAGTGAGACACCTGGGGAATATTCAAGGTAAGGTATCTACGGTTAGAAGTATCAATTAGATTGTTGGGTTATGGCGCTGGAAAACCAAGGTACTTGGAATTTATCCAAATGTGTGTGGCACTGTCCACAAACAAGAGGAAAATAAGCCAGAGCAGGAAAATATCTTAATCAAAACTAAGCAATAAACCAACTTCATTCAGGGGAAACAAAAAAGATGGACTTTAACCTTTCCTTAAAAAGAGCCTGCCCCTATGGGTAAGCTACAGTAGTAAAATACCAGAGTATATTTAGGCAACTGCTGGTTGATCGCCAAGTGTCTAGTATCAGTATGGGTATACAGTAGATACAGAAATGTACTTGTTTGGATTAGGAGGCTGGCCTGGTGTGTGGTAAGCACCTATGGCGATATCATCTTATACCAGGTCCAGGTATCTCTTATTAGTGAGGTGTAGACAGTGTCTAGGAAGCTAGGGCTCTCTTGAGGTAGCTGGGGATGAGCAGCCAAGACTTATCTAGGGGACATGCAAAGCTTATGCAATACCACTATAGTCACACAACACTTACACACATGAAAGAACCACACAGTGCTACAAAAATAAAGATACTTTTTATGGTAACAAATAGTAAAATATTGTATAGGCAATACCCCTCTACTAAACACATTAGAAGTCAGGAATTGGTATAGAAAACAATAGAAAGCAGCGGAATAGCAGGATAAAATGGAGACCCTAAGGGAAGAACAAACCATAGACTAAGTAAGTGGAATGCATAAGTCAGTCCCCCATCCAAGGAATTGGAATCTGTAGAGAGGAGCTGGAGGAACTAGGAACCCCAAAAGGTAAGTACCAGATTGCCCCCCCCAGCAACAAGGAGAGAAGAGGTAAGTACCTGGTCTTCCCCAAACCCACAGGTAAACTTTGCAAAAGGACTATGCAAGACCCACGCAAGACTGGAAGAAACCAAAGGTGGATCCTAACAGAGGAGGACCTGCAAATGAAGGGGACCAAGTCAAGTTGGAACGTCCAGTTGCGGCAGGAGCCACTACCCACCCTTCTGGAGTTGCAGGACCAGGTCGATGGTGAAGACAAAGTCAGCTGTGCCGCACCGGAGCCGGAGGAGTCCCAGAAGTGATGTAGCTGATGTCCCACGACTGAAGAAGACTTTCAGTCGGTTAGTGGTGTGAAAAAAACACCAACAAGCCTTGGAAAAGGCATGAGTCATAGATGAAGAGTTGTAGCTCTGCCAGGGACCAGGAAGGACCAGGGGTACGCAAACCAAGGAGGGGAGCCCCAGATGACCCTCAGCAGTGAAGTGTCAGAAGTCGAGGATGCAGCCCTCACAGACAGCAGGCACAGGAGTCGAAGTGAGGCCCCGTCGCTGGAGCAGTGGGCAGGAGACTGTGCTTTGCAGGGGTACTGTCCTGCAAGGAGAGCCAAGGGCTTACCATCTCCAAAGTTGGACAGCTGGTAGAGAGGAGCAAGGGAACAACTCCAGTTTACCACATGTGTTGCAGAATCCACACAGTTTTGCTGGAGAGAAGATCCACGCAGCCAGTCGTCGCTGCAGTTGTGCCTGCGAATGAAGGGGAGTGACTCCTTCACTCCAAGAGAAATTCCTTCTTGCTACTTGTACAGGCTGAAGACTCGTCGTCCTCAGAGAATGCACAACCGGGAAAATGTTGCAGTTGCTGGAAGGAGCCAGTGAAACAATGTTGCAAAGCAGAGTCCTCGCTGGAGTTATAGATTGTCGGTTCCCGGAGGGTCCAGTTGCAGCCCCTGTGGCCAGAGGATGAAGTATACAGTGCAGAGGAGTCCTGCTGGAATCTTGCACGTCAAATATGAGGACCCACCCAAGAAGGAGACACTAACTAGCCCAGGAAGGGGGATTGGTCACCTAGCAGGGTGACCATCTATCAGGAGGGGGCAATGACATCTCCTGCCTCACCTGGACACTCAGACGCTCCCCGGGGCCTCTGCCCACCTTGGATTCAATATGTCAGAATCAAGTGGCTACCTGGAGGAGCTCTGGGCACCATCCCTTGGTTGGTGATGGACAGGGGAGTGGTTACTCTCCTTACCATAGTCCTGTTTCGCTCCAGAGCAGGGACTGGGGGTCCCTGGACTGGTGCAAACCGGTTTATGCAAGGAGGGCACCAAATGTGCCCTTCAAAATATACTGGTGGCTTGGGGAGGCTACTGCTCCCAAGCCATGTAAAACCTGTTTCCAAAGGGAGAGGGTGTTGCCTCCCACTCCCAAAGGAGATCCTTTGTTCTGCCTTCCTGGGCTTGAGCTGGTCAAGCAGCAAGAGGGCAGAAATCTGTCTGTAGGATGGCAGCAGAGCGGGCTGCCCGGGAAAAACCTGAGATTTGGTAGGAGCCAAGCTGGGGTTCCTCTAAGGAGCCCTCAGAGTGCATGGAATCATACAACCAATAATGGCAATAGTTTTGAGGTATGACTCCTACATGTTTGATACCAAACATGCCCAGGCTCAGGGTTACAATTATGGAGTTGACCACAGGTGGTAACTTGAGTTCAGGCTTCCCTGCACTTACGAAGTCTAGGAAAATGGAGGTGAGTTCTTAGGGGCACCTCTGCTCATGCAGTGGTGCCCTCAGACGCAGGTACTTGCACCCTGCCCTCTTGGCTAAGAGGGCCTGCCATAGGGGTGACTTAGTGACCTGGTGCAGTGACTTGGAGAGAAAGGGTGCATGCACCTTTTCACGCAAGCTGTAATGGCAGGCCTGCAGTCACATTTTGCATGGCCTTCCATGGGTGGGATAATACATGCTGCAGCCCATGGGGAACCCCTGGTGCCCAAATGCCCTGGGTACCTAGGTACTATATACTAGGGACTTACATGGAGGCAGCGGTGTCCCAATTGTTGGGGGAACTAAGTCAGTGACAACCAAATTTAGAGGGAGAGAGCACAGTCACTGGGGTCCCGGTTAGCAGGACCCCAGTGAACACAGTCAAAACACACGGACAGCAGGCAAAAAAGTGAGGGTAACCATGACAAAAATAGGATACTTTCCTATATTTGTGTATCAATTGTACTGTCAAAACAAACCTTAATCTTTAGCCCACTGTGGTGTACAGTAGGTCAACTACAGGTAAGATGTGTTTGAGTACTACCAGTGAGTCAGCATAGCCATCTTGGCTTCAATGAACATTAGTTCCATGGCACAGAACAAATACTGGCTCAAAATTTGATTGGTGGCACTGGAAAAGGTCCATCAACGTCCTTGGGTAATTTGGTTCATAAAATCCTGACCCACCACAGGGCACACAAACACAGAGTTCCAAGAAAGGTGCCCAAATTGCATGCTACCCTCCATACCAGATATGGTCCAAAAAGGTAATTTAGAAGCATAGTATTCAATGTCTTAGAACTACATTGCCTGAGAGGTATTAGCTGTGTCTGGAGGTCTCCAATCCTAAAATGGGTAGAAGTCCCAAGTATATGCCAAGCAGCCCAATACTACCTGTGACAGCTACCATGATACCACAGTGTGTAGCATTTCTTTCATAAATATTTCTTCAACATTGACAGAGGATTATTTCTCAATGACATCTGAATTTCAGTTCTTTCAAGGCAAAAACAGGCTGTGTCAGTCAAATGCTTGCTGCATTCCATGCACTGATTGATGCTCATCATTAACAGCATAGCAGGCAGAGGACAGCACATTTTCATTTGTCAATAGCTGAAAATGTAAACTGCTCTTCAAGGAGGACTAGGACACAAAGTAACAAATCATACAAACCAAAAGGTGGATGGGGATTTGGGACATGCTGTCTTGCAAACTAGAACATCAAAAATGGATGAAAACGTAGGTGATGCTCCAGTATGAAGAGCGCTCAGACACATTCTTTGAGACCTTGTCTATTCCAGCCAAACCATTCAATTGCTAACAAGTTACGGAGCAAGGAAAGCAGGACACAATAGAAATCTGTTCATCTGACATTTTACACAGCCTGAAATCATGTAGGCTGCACAGATCCTATTCTAGTGGAATACTCAAATACTATATAAGTATAACTTCTGTCCAGTGGAAACAAGTATCAGGAACAGCAATTCAAACAAACTAAATATAGTACATACTTATTCAATGACATGAATGGGACAACAATAATCCTACTTTGCTTTTCTAACATGCTACTTGCACTTCCAAACATCTTCCAACCTCCAATACAAATGCCTTTGTTTGAAGATGACAAAGCTTCAAGTATTTTGAAACAACTGCAGGACATGCAGCAGATTCGTTGAGCGCAAAGGAAGAAAATGAGTAACTTACCTGTAACTGCAGTTATCCAGTATTAATTTCATAAGCTTCAGTCATTCCCAGTCGAAGTGCGAGTCCCACTGGACCATGTTTAAGCAGTATGTAACAAACATAAGCTATAAAAGCAGTAGGCCATCCGTTTATTAGCATAAGACCCCTTTTTTTTTTTTTTTTTAAAGTCAAAGTTGAACTATGACCAATCAGGTGCTAGCACCCTCTAGAATATTCCAGAGAGAGGCTGACTCCCTCAGATTTCCAAGCACAAGTGGGAATACATCCCTATTTATAAGGTGAGCCTCTCAGGGGAGAGGGCGGGTCACATGTGAATCTATGAAAGTACCAATATTGGATAGCTGCAGTTACAGGTAAAGTAACCCATTTTCTTATTCAGTACTGAATCTTTCATAGATTCACATACTTGAAACAGAAGAGCAAGCAGTATTGTAGGGAACTCAAGTACCCTTAGAGGATGATGGGTAAAAGCAATACACACACACACACTTGAACCTACACCTGAAGCGGGTACTGCTCTTGTGGAATGTGCTTTAGCTTTTCTTATTAGGGGTTTGCCTGCTTTAGAATGGCAAAAGTGAATTGTTGCTGAGATCAGACGCGCTATTGTTGCTTTCATCACTGCAGTCCCTGGACTATTAGAGGCCAACAATTGATCCATTTCGCTAATTTGTTTAGTACGTTGGCGGTTGAACTTGAGACACCATCTAAGGTCGAAAGTATGGAGAGTTCTTTCAGACTGTGTGGTAGGATTGGGAAAAAATGTTAGAAGTGTGATTGGTTCATTGAGATGAAATAGCGAATGAACCTTTGGAACAAAACTTTGACTTGTTCCAAGTAGTACAGATTAGTCTGTGAAGTGTAGGATAGGCTTTAGGGTCTTAAAGGCCTGTATTTTGCGGACTCTTCTGGTGGATAAGAGAGAAAATAGTATAGCAGCCTTCCACGTCAGGAACTTCAAGTCAGCCTTATGAACAGGTTCGAAAGAGTTCATGAACTGTGAGAGGAACAAGTTGGGATGCCATTCTGGGGGAGAAGCTTGCACCGGTGGGAAAACCCTGAATAGCCCTTTCACAACTTGTTTAAGGAGTCTTGTGCAGCAAAGAAATGTAGCCTTCATAGAATATTTGTGTTTTGACATTGTAGCAAGATGAAATGACTTGTCTAGCGAAAGCAGATACAGTATAATCTGTTCAAGAGAGGCTTGTAATGGGATGCAAGTTATTTTGTCAGCACTAGAAAGAATTAAAAATAATTTCCGGCCCATCTCGCTGCTACCCTACCCCGCGCCAAAGTACTGGAGTAGCAATCAACACACAACTACGGAATTTCACAGAGACCAAAAACTCTGGACAGCTCCCAGTCTGGCTTCCGGCAGCAGCTACAACACAGAGACAGCACTCCTGGCAGCCACTGCCGACAGACTACTCCTAGACTGCAGCCACACCGGAGCTCTCATACTCCTAGACCTCTCAGTAGCATTCCACATGGTCTCCCAGAGAACCCTGTGCACCAGACTCCATGACATAGCAATCTGTGGAAGAGCCCTGGAATAGATCCACTACTTCCTCTCTGGGAGGACGCAGAGTGTCAGACTCCCACCCTAAACTTCCAGACCCATAGGAGTCAACTGCGGAGTCCCCAAAGATCCTCACAGAGTCCCACACTGTTCAACGTATACATGGCCCCTCTCGCTGCCATCGTCAGAAGCCACGGTATGAACATCATTTCATATGCCGATGACACACAACTCAAATTCCCTCACTGAAGACCCGGACACAGCCAAAAGGATCTTCCACTCAGGAATGAAAGCCATTGCCACCTGGATGAGAGAAAGCTGTCTTAACCTCAACTCAGACAAGACTGAGCTCATCATCTTCAGAAACGCCACCTCGGCTTGGGACGACTCCTGGTGGCCCACATGCACCGATTGAGCACGCCCGCAACTTAGGAATCATCCTCGACTCCTCCATAGCCATGACCCACCAGGTAAACTCTGTTGCCTCCTCCTGCTGGCACACACTATGCAAACTTGGGAAGATCTTCAGAAGGATCCCAACAGACTGTCGCAGGACAGTCACCCACGTCTTAATCACTAGCAAGCTCGACTATGGCAACACCCTCTACACTGGCATCTCAACCAGGAACATCAAAGAACTACAACTCATCCCAAACGTTGCCGCCAGACTCATTCTGGAACTCCCTCACAGAGAACACATCTCACAACACTTGAGGACCCTCCACTGGCTACCAGTCATGAAGCGAATCACCTTCAAGCTTCTCACCCACACGTACAAGGCCATACACAACGCAGGACCAGCCTACCTGAACCACAGAGTCTCCTTTCACACCCCGCCAGATTCCTCCACTCCACCCAGATGGCCTTGGCCGCCATCCCTCCCATCTGAAAAACCACCGCCGGACAACGATCCTTCAGCTACACTGCAGCAAAGAGCTGGAACCTCCCCCTGCACCTCAGACAAAGCTGGTCGCTCACCATCTTCAGAAAGAACCTCAAGATGTGGCTCTTTGGATGAGGTGACCCCCCCCACCAGGCGCCTTGAGACCCTTATCTCTGAGTAGCTGCACTTTACAAATACTGATTGACAGAACCCTTTCCACTTCAGTCTGTACGTTTTGTTTGTACTTTCTGTCCTTGCTTTGGACAATATATCTCTGTATTCTTAATTCATGTCCAAGTCTCAAAACTCATAGTACTCAGAAGTCGTGCATGTAAGTGGTGAGAGGCTGGTTCCGAGTGCAAAACTCGGCCTTTGTTCATCGTCAAAAGCATTCACTTCTTCTGAAGGCTTATGGATTGGTTACAGACAGGCGAATGAGTTCCATAAGCAAGTGCTGGTCACTTCGGAGTGACTAGGATGAGTCGACAGTGTTCCATTTTCATTTTGCTAAGAACTTCGGGAATTAATGGGAATCGGGGTAAGCAGAAGCATAAATTGAGCGCTATCATATCGGAAGGTCATTCCCCCACAGTGCCTGGAGTGGGTATCGACTGATGCAGAAATGGCATTTGGCTTTGTCTGTCCCAAAGACATCCAATGCTGGCTTGCCCAAATCTTGTCCAATTCTAGTTGATCCAGTTCCCACTTGTGGCAACTGTCTCCGGTTCTGTTGAGAATGTCCGTTAAGGTATTCACCCTCGATACTTGTTTGGCTTTTGAAAATATCATGTGAACTGTGAGTCAATTCCTAAGAGCCTGAGCGTCCTGACAAAAATAGAGATCGCCTTCCTCCTGGTTTGTTGATGTAATACATGCCGGTTGTGCTGCCTCTATGGACAGGAACAGAGACACCTACTATGCGCGGAAGAAAAGCTTGTAGGGTGAGAAATATCGATTTCAGTTCTAGCCGATTGATTTGTATTAGTTTTTGATGTTTGAACCATTTCCTGTGGTTCCTAAGGCCTTATAGATGTCCGCCCCAGCTCTCCAAGGAAGCACGGATTATGACGACGAAGTTTGGAACTGTAGTCAGGAACCTAATACCTAGAGAAAGATGATCTACGTGAGACTACAATGCTAGTGTCTCCACCATCCTCGGGTAATGCTGATCACGTTTTCAAAGGAGCCTTGAGACCGGATCCATAGCAACTGTGGCTCCTCTTGCAATGGTCTCTTCTTCAGTTGTGCTAACATAAGTAAGTTTATCACAGAGAAGATCAATCCCAGGAGAGACTTGAATAGCCTTACAGAAAGACTTTCTTTTGGAGATTTCTAGAGCCAGGTTAGACTAGCTTCATTGCCTGTCTTGTGTTAAACTTTGCTTTCAACTATATCGAGGTTGGCACCTGTAGGAAACTGTCCCCTAATTTGTAGTACCACCCCCTCCCCAATTTTCACCTGATATCTGATGCTAACTTGACTGAGTATGGGCTGGATCCTGCTAACCAGGCAAGAGCACCAGCGTTCTTTCCCTAAACTGTACCATTATTTCCACAGCTAAGTCCCTAGTAAAAGGTACCAGTGGTACCCAAAGTTCTGTGACCAGGGAGGGTCCCTAAAGGCTGCAGCATCTATTGTGCTACCCTAAGGAACCCACCACCAAACACATGCACACTGCAGATTGTGTGTGTTGGTGGAGAGAAAAAGGTGAAGTCGACATGGCACCCCTCTCAGAGTGCCATGCCCACAAACGCCTGTGGCATAGGTAAGCCACCCCTCTAGCAGGCCTTACAGCCCTAAGGCAGGGTGCACTACACCACAGGTGAGGGCATAGCTACATAAGTAATATGCCCCTACACTGTCTAAGTCCATTCTTATTCATTGTAAGTACAGTGTAGCCATATTTAGTATACAGTCAGGGAGTTTGTCATTACGAACTCCACAGCTCCATGATGGCTTCACTGAAGACTGGTAAGTTTGGTATCAAAATTCTAACCACAATAAACCTACACTAATACCAGTTTTGGATTTGTTGTAAAAGGCACCCAAAGGGCATTCGAGATGCCCGCTGTATTTTACACAACCCCTTAGTGCAGGACTGGCCAGTCTGTGCCAGCCTGCCACTAACAGACAAGTCTCTGACCACGTGGGGTGAGAGCCTATGTGTTCCCTGGGGTCAGAAGCAAAGCCTCTGCCCAAGGTGGAGGTGCTTCACACCTCTGCCCCCGCAGGAAATGTAACATTTGGCAGTGAGCCTCAAAGGCTAAGGCCTCCTGTTACAGTGCCCCACGGCACTCCAGCTAGTGGAGATGCCCGCCCCCTGGACTAAGCCCCACTTTCTGTCAGCAGATCTGGCAGGAAAATTAGGAAAAACAAGGAGGCGTGACCACTTTAGCTTTGGACACCTTAGGGGTGGTTCCAGTCAAAGTTCCCCCCTCCTTGCAGAGTCCTCCATCTAGGTTCGGAGGACAGGGACCAATAGGGTTAGGAATGTGCTCCCTTCCCCCATGGTGAGTGGGCACAGGGTGTAGCCCCCCCTTAGGGACAGTAGCCACTCGCTACTGCCCTATGACCCCTGTAACGCCCCTAAATCTAGTATTTAGAGGCACCCCTGAACCATACTAACCAGATTCCTGATGCCCTCAAAAGAAAAAAAGAAGCAAGAAGAACTACTATGCCCAACACAGCAGAGAAGACTTCCGACACCAACTGACTTGGCCTCAGCTGGTCTGCAGCATCATAAGCCCTGCTATGCATTGTGCCGGCCCGGCAACCTTCTACAAACCCCCAGAGGACTGCCAGCAGAGGACCAAGAACTCCAGATGACGGCAGCCTTGTCCACAAGACACTCCAAGAAGGAATCCAAAACTTCCCGGATCCGCAAGTACTGCCCACTCTGCACCCGACACCCACAGCCTATGCCAGGTAGCCCACCGGTCCTAAGCAGGTCCCCAGGTGATTCTGACCTTGTGCCGCCTCCCCCCCACCCCAGGTTGACCCCACCTGGCCAACGCAACAACGCCTGAACCAGAGGACCCCACCTCAGACCGCAATCGGATCAGACAATGATTCCAGATGCCTAGGGGGACCCCTGCACCCGCAGCCCCCAGGCCTTGGGGAATCCATCCGACTGTCCAGTGATGTTCAGCAGCCAGCCCTCCTCCTTGTCCAGCCAGTGGTTTTCCAGAGCCGGCACCCTGGACCCAGCCTGCAGCATCTTCTGTGACCACCCCCCACCCCGCCCCCCCACCGCCACCGGTCCCCTTATTGAAAAGCATTGGACGTCCAGCCTCGTCTCTGCACCCTGCACCTGGCTGCCCCTGTGCGGCCGAGGGTGTATGATTGGTGCCTACCTGTGGGTCCCTTGGTGCTAACCAAAACACCCCCTCCCAAATTGCAAACCCGATGCCAACTTTGACCTCCGAACCAAGCTGGTCCCGTGTGGCAGGTGGTGCACTTTTGGGGTCAACCTAAACTTCGACCTATGGACATCCTCACCTCCGAAGACTGAATTCGTAAGTCGTGTACTTACCTGTTAACCATACTAATACTTTGACCACCCTCAAGGACTCTATGGACTGCTATGGAAAATTGCTTTAAGCATCAGCTTTTGAAATAGAAAATTGCTGCTGTAAACAGCTTTATCTGCTAAAACCCACCAAAGTATATTTAATACATATACTGCTACCTACTTACAACTTTACTTGCCTGCAACAATGTTCTTCTGGTTCTACTAATAAAGTAACAAAATATAATTCTGCTATATAAAAACAATTGGCCTTGAGTTAGTCATTGAGTGTGTGCCTCTTTTCTCGACTGTGTGTGGACAACAAATGCTTTGCACTACCCTCTGATAAGCCCAATTGCTCGACCACACTACCATAAGTAAGAGAGAACATTAGAATTATCTACTTTAGCCTCTGGGGAACCCCTGGACTATGCACAATATAACTCATTTTGATATAGTACATGCAGAGCGAACTTCCTACAGCAAGCAAGAACATTATCCTTTGAGTTGAAATGGTGGAGGATTTCTGATACTTTCCAGTGAGGCCTAGTCTGTGAACAGTGAGAGGCAGGCTCTAGTAGCTTTAGATGTTTGTTGCGGTGATGAAGCTTTTAGCAGCCAATCATCTAGGTAGGGAAATACCCGGTGACCTTGTTTGCAGAGTGCAGCTGCCACCAGGGTGAGACATTTTGTGAAAATTCGAGGGGCTGACTTTAGCCCGAAAGGAAAGACTCAATTGATAAGGGGTACCAGCTACAATTAAAACGAAGACATTTGCAATGCTTGGGATCTATGGGATTGTGGAAGTGTGCATCCCGCAAATCCAATAAAGTCATGTAATCTCCACTGTTTAAAAGAAGAAGGATGTCTGATACATTAATCATACAGAAAGATTGTTTACATAGAAATGGGTTCAGTTTCTTGAGGTCCAGTATGGGCCTACATTCAAGTCTTCTTTCGCACCAGGAAAAAAATGAAATAAAATCCTATTCCACTGATGGGAGGAAACCTTCTCTATCGCACCTTTGGCCAGAAATAATCAAGACTTCTTTCCTCAGTAAGTGATGACTAGGTGGGTGCACTCCTTTTCTGAGGATGGTTTGGTGGTCTCTGCACAAACTCCAAGGTAGGGCCATAGTTTACTAAATCCAACACCCATCTATCTAATGTTCTCTTCTTCCATTGGTGGAGGTAGTTTGAGATATTTGCACCCACATGGGTGGAAGAAGATGTGGCCAGTACCTGGTCAGGTCATTGTCTGCAGCCTGAATCACAACGGGGGGGGGTTCTATTAGAAAAAATAATGGAGCACACAAATAGTGATGTCATTCTATGAATAATGTTCAGATAGTTATGACTCATTGAGTGTATGAGAGAAACATGGTATAAATTCCCATCAAGGTGGTATCAATATAAAGTATTCATTAGGAAATTACAGAAGAGAATCATAGTTAGGCGATTGGATAAATCATAAATATAGAGTTTAATGTGGACATAGACAGTTGTTATACAATAATTACTCAAAAAGTAATAAACAATATAACTATAGTTCCATAACACAAAGCCTATTCATAAATTAAGTGGATGCACCAACAAATGTATATGTTGCATCAATCATCGGGTGACTCATCCCCTGAAAAGAGAACATATAAAGTCCCATAGATTGATGAAAAGGAATGGAATTGTCCACTTGGAAGATTGAGAAGCTGAAGGATAATATCTTCATCCAATTGACAGAAGGATAGTTCAGTTCATCCAAGTTCAGCCGACACATGTTTCGTCCTCTGAGGGACTTTATCAAGGCTTAAGGTTTCCATTACATTTTCAATGTCTTTATACCCTTCATAGTTTGAGGTAGATACTGTGGGTCCAAAATGTTTTAAAAGTCACGAAAAATCTGTGATAGGATATGAGTTCAATGTGGTCCCGGCATCCTAAAATATAGTGCCTTTGAGAGTGGTGCGCTGTCCTAAGTCAGTCCTTCGGTGGCAGGTGATAACTTTAGGATGCCGGGACCACATTGAACTCATATCAATTGACTTCCAATCTAGGAGAATCCTATCACAGATTTTTCGTGACTTTTAAAACATTTTGGACCCACAGTATCTACCTCAAACTATGAAGGGTATAAAGACATTGAAAATTTAATGGAAACCTTAAGCCTTGATAAAGTCCCTCAGAGGACGAAACACGTGTCGGCTGAACTTGGATGAACTGAACTATCCTTCTGTCAATTGGATGAAGATATTATCCTTCAGCTTCTCAATCTTCCAAGTGGACAATTCCATTCCTTTTCATCAATCTATGGGACTTTATATGTTCTCTTTTCAGGGGATGAGTCACCCGATGATTGATGCAACATATACATTTGTTGGTGCATCCACTTCATTTATGAATAGGCTTTGTGTTATGGAATGAAAATGTCACTTACCCAGTGTACATCTGTTCGTGGCATTAGTCGCTGCAGATTCACATGTTTGGCACAGTCCGCTGCCTGGTGTTGGGCTCGGAGTATTACAAGTTGTTTTTCTTCGAAGAAGTCTTTTTTGGTCACGGGACCGAAGGACTCCTCCCTCTTCGGCTCCATTGCGCATGGGCGTCGACTCCATCTTAGATTGTTTTCCCCGCAGAGGGTGAGGATGGAGTTGTTTGCTATAAATAGTGCCCATGCAATGGAGTGAATATGTATGTACGTTAAGAGTTTATAATAATTATTTACAGATGTTTAAGATTTATGATCTACTTCTAAACGGCTACAGGCTTCCCGGGGAGGTGGGAGGGTACATGTGAATCTGCAGCGACTAATGCCACGAACAGATGTACACTGGGTAAGTGACATTTTCAGTTCGATGGCATATGTTGCTGCAGATACACATGTTTGGCATAGACTATAAAGCAGTTACCTCCCCTAAAAGCGGTGGTTTAGCCTGTAGGAGTTGAAGTAGTTTGGAATAATGTTCTTAGTACAGCTTGGCCCACTGTAGCTTGTTGTGCATTTAGTACGTTTACACAGTAGTGTTTAGTAAACGTATGAGGCGTAGACCAGGTTGCAGCCTTACATATTTCGCTCATAGGAATGTTTCCTAGAAAGGCCATTGTAGCACCTTTCTTTCTGGTTGAGTGTGCCTTTGGTGTAATAGGCAATTCTCTTTTGGCTTTAAGATAGCATGTTTGAATACATCTGACTATCCATCTAGCAATGCCTTGTTTAGAGATTGGATTTCCTATGTGTGGTTTTTGAAAAGCTATGAACAGTTGTTTTGTTTTCCTGATTAGCTTTGTTCTGTCAATGTAGTACATTAGTGCTCTTTTGATGTCTAATGTATGTAGTGCCCTTTCAGCCACGGAATTTGGTTGTGGGAAGAACACTGGCAATTCTACTGTTTGATTTAAATGGAATGGTGAGATTACTTTTGGCAGAAATTTTGGATTTGTTCTTAGAACTATTTTATTGTTGTGTATTTGAATAAATGGTTCTTGTATGGTAAATGCCTGTATTTCACTTACTCTTCTGAGGGATGTGATTGCAATGAGAAATGCGACTTTCCAGGTTAGATATTGCCTTTCACAGGAATGCATGGGTTCGAAAGGTGGACCCATGAGTCTTGTTAAGACGATGTTAAGATTCCATGAAGGAACTGGTGGTGTTCTTGGTGGTATAATTCTTTTTAGCCCTTCCATGAATGCTTTAATAACTGGTATTCTAAATAGAGACGATGAATGAGTAGTTTGTAGGTAAGCAGATATTGCTGCGAGGTGTATTTTTATAGATGAAAAAGCGAGATTTGCTTTTTGCAAATGTAGTAAGTATCCTACTATGTCTTTCGTAGAGGCATGTAATGGTTGTATTTGATTGGCATGGCAGTAGTAAACAAATCTTTTCCACTTAGATGCATAGCAGTGTCTAGTGGAAGATTTTCTAGCTTGTTTTATGACCTCCATGCATTCTTGTGTGAGGTCTAAGTGTCCGAATTCTAGGATTTCAGGAGCCAAATTGCCAGATTCAATGATGCTGGGTTTGGATGCCTGATCTGTTGTTTGTGTTGTGTTAACAGATCTGGTCTGTTGGGTAGTTTGACATGCGGTACTAGTGAAAGGTCTAGTAGAGTTGTATACCAAGGTTGTCTTGCCCATGTGGGTGCTATCAGTATGAGTTTGAGTTGGTTTTGACTCAACTTGTTTACTAGATATGGAAGGAGAGGGAGAGGGGAAAAG
Source organism: Pleurodeles waltl (assembly GCF_031143425.1). Classification (NCBI taxonomy): domain Eukaryota; kingdom Metazoa; phylum Chordata; class Amphibia; order Caudata; family Salamandridae; genus Pleurodeles; species Pleurodeles waltl. Next base: position 264,514,272 of record NC_090449.1, read on the forward strand.
CGTATGCAAATATCCCTGACCAACTCATCCATAGAGCATTGCCTTGTGATTCGCGGTGTGGGTACCTGGATGCGAAGTTTTGGCATTTTGAGTTTTCTTTTGTTGCGAACAAATCTATCTGGGGTGTTCCCCAAATTTGAAAGTACTTGTTCAGAACTTGGGGGTGAATTTCCCATTCGTGGACTTGTTGGTGGTCTCGCGAAAGGTTGTCTGCTAGTTGGTTTTGTATTCCTGGAATAAATTGTGCTATTAGGCGAATGTTGTTGTGAATCGCCCACTGCCAAATTTTTTGTGTTAGGAGGCACAATTGTGTTGAGTGTGTTCCTCCTTGTTTGTTTAAATAATACATTGTTGTCATGTTGTCTGTTTTGACAAGAATGTATTTGTGTGTTATTATGGGTTGGAAGGCTTTTAACGCTAGAAATACTGCTAACAGTTCTAGGTAATTGATATGAAATTTTGTTTGGTGTATATCCCATTGTCCTTGAATGCTGTGGTGATTGAGGTGTGCTCCCAACCCTGTCATGGAAGCATCTGTTGTTATAACGTATTGAGGCACTGGGTCCTGAAATGTCCGCCCTTTGTTTAAATTTTTGCTGTTCCACCATAGAAGCGAGAGGTATGTTTGGCGGTCTACCAACACCAGATCTTGAAGTTGACCCTGTGCCTGTGACCATTGTGATGCTAGACACTGTTGTAAGGGTCGCATGTGTAGTCTTGCGTTTGGGACAATGGCTATGCATGATGACATCATGCCTAGAAGTTTTAGCACAAATTTTGCTTGTATCTTTTGGTTTGGAAACATAGCACTTATTACCTTGTGGAATGCCTGCACTCTTTGTGGACTTGGAGTGGCAATTCCTTTTGATGTTTTGATGGTTGCTCCTAGATATTGTTGTGTCTGACATGGTTCTAGGTGTGATTTTGTATAGTTGATGGAAAACCCCAGTTTGTGAAGGGTTTGTATGACACATGTGGTGTCGTTTGCGCATTTTTTTACTGTGTTGGTCTTGATTAGCCAATCGTCTAGGTAAGGGAACACATGTATCTGTTGTCTCCTGATGTGTGCTGCTACTACTGCTAGACATTTTGTGAACACTCTTGGTGCAGTTGTTATTCCGAATGGCAACACTTTGAATTGGTAATGTATTCCTTTGAATACGAACCGTAGGTACTTTCTGTGAGAAGGGTGTATTGGTATATGAAAGTACGCATCCTTTAGGTCTAATGTGGTCATGTAATCTTGCTGTTTGAGCAGTGGAATGATGTCTTGTAGTGTGACCATGTGAAAATGGTCCGATATGATGTAGGTATTTAGTGTCCTGAGATCTAATATTGGTCTTAATGTTTTGTCTTTTTTTGGAATTAGAAAGTACAGGGAGTAAACTCCTGTGTTTTTTTGTTGTACTGGTACTAACTCTATTGCATCCTTTTGCAGTAGTGCTTGAACTTCTAGTCCTAAAAGTTCTAAATGTTGTGGTGACATTTTGCGTGTTTTGGGAGGGATGTTTGGTGGGAATTTGTGGAATTCTATGCAATAGCCATGTTGGATTATTGCTAATACCCAATTGTCTGTTGTAATCTGTTGCCAAGATTGGTAGAATTGGCTTAGTCTTCCCCCCACTGGTGTTGAGTGAAGGGGTTGCGTGACTTGAAAGTCACTGTTTAGGTGGAGGTGTTTTTGGAGTCTGGAATCTTCCCCTACTCCTTGGGAATTGACCCCCTCTATATCCCCTGAAACCTCCCCTTTGGAAGGAACCCTGATATGGTGTGGTTCTTGTTTGTTGGCTGGTGGTGTCTGTGGGTTGGCCACGAAACCCCCCTCTAAATGGAGTTTTTCTAAAAGAGCCTCTGCTCTGCGGGGAGTAGAGTGCGCCCATGGCCTTGGCCGTGTCTGTGTCCTTTTTAAGTTTTTCAATGGCTGTGTCCACTTCAGGGCCAAAAAGTTGTTTTTCGTTGAAGGGCATATTAAGGACAGCCTGCTGGATTTCAGGTTTGAAGCCTGAAGTGCGGAGCCAAGCGTGTCTCCTTATGGTGACAGCAGTGTTGACTGTTCTCGCTGCAGTATCGGCTGCGTCCAGTGAAGAGCGGATTTGATTGTTTGAGATCGTTTGTCCCTCTTCAACTATTTGCTGCGCCCTTTTTTGGTATTCTTGGGGAAGATGGTCTACGAGAAGTTGCATCTCATCCCAGTGAGCGCGGTCATATCTGGCCAGCAGCGCTTGAGAATTTGCGATGCGCCACTGGTTGGCTGCCTGTGATGCTACTCTTTTTCCTGCCGCATCAAATTTTCTGCTTTCTTTGTCCGGAGGTGGGGCGTCGCCAGATGTATGGGAATATGCTCTTTTGCGAGCTGCCCCTACTACTACGGAGTCAGGTGGTAACTGCGAAGTAATAAACACTGGATCTGTGGGTGGTGGTTTGTATTTTTTATCCACCCTTGGGGTGATGGCTCTTGATTTTACGGGCTCTTCAAAAAATTGTTTTGCGTGCCGTAACATCCCCGGTAGCATTGGGAGACATTGATATTGGCTATGTGTAGCCGAGAGGGTGTTAAATAAAAAATCATCCTCTATAGGATCGGAATGCAGTTGGACATTGTGGAATTCTGCAGCCCTAGCCACCAGTTGTGAGTATGAGGTACTGTCCTCTGGCGGTGACGGCTTTGTGGGGTATGAATCTGGATCATTGTCCGGCACTGGGGTGTCGTATAGGTCCCAAGTGTCTTGATCCCGATTATCTTGACTTATGGTAGTTTGCGCTGGTGAGTGCATTTGTGGCGGTGTTTGTGCCGGCGATGCCTGTTGTAGTGGAGAGGGCGGAGGCGTGACTTTTTTAACCACTTTGGCTTGTGGTTGTGCGTCATCCTTGAGGAGACTGATCCTTCTTTTCCTCATTATTGGGGGAAGGGTTGATATCTTCCCTGTGTCTTGCTGGATGTACAGTCTCTTTTGTGTGTAGTCTGATTCTACACTTTGGAGCTCTTGTCCAAATCTGTGCATCTGGCCACTTATTCCTTGTTCCTCTGAGTAGGATGAAGGTGTGGTATTTTTCGGCGCCGAGAGAGAATCTTTTTTCGGTTTCGGCAACGACAGAATTTTTGTTCCTTTCGGCATGGATTCTCAGTGCCGATGTTTTTCGGTGCCGGTATCTTGTTTTTGTCTCTCGGAGCCGCTTTCTCGGCTCCGAGGTTGCTCCATGGCGGTCCCTCGACCGGAGTCGGGTGTCTTCGCTATGGGCGTGCCCTTTTTTCGGCGCCTTCGACGGGTCGCCTGTTTTATGGGTCAAGCCATGGCCTGTTGGCAGTGGCGTCCCCTGGGCTTTCGTTTTGTCGATGGCTTTACTTTTCGACGTCTTACTCACAGTTTGTTGCTGTTGTTCGACGTCGGAGTCTCCGGATTCTGAGTCCGGAACCGAGAATGTTTCCTCTTCGTCGTCGAAACGTTGTTTTGTCGGCGTGGACGCCATTTGTAGACGCCTGGCTCTTCGGTCCCGGAGTGTTTTTCTGGACCGGAAGGCTCGACAGGCCTCACAGGTATCCTCCTTGTGCTCGGGGGACAAGCACAAGTTACAGACCAAGTGCTGATCTGTATAAGGATACTTACTGTGACATTTTGGGCAGAAACGGAACGGGGTCCGTTCCATCGGCTTCGATGTCGCACGCGGTCGGGCCGACCAGGCCCCGATGGGGGAATCGAAGCTACCCCAAAGTCTTCCGATGATCGGTGTCGATGTACCTAACTATCCCGATACCGAACGGAACAATACCGACGCTTTCTTCCGAGATTCTGACTAACTTTCCGAACCGAAACACGGAGCGAAAAGGAATACGTCCGAACCCGACAGCGGAAAAAAACAATCTAAGATGGAGTCGACGCCCATGCGCAATGGAGCCGAAGAGGGAGGAGTCCTTCGGTCCCGTGACCAAAAAAGACTTCTTCGAAGAAAAACAACTTGTAATACTCCGAACCCAACACCAGGCAGCGGACTGTGCCAAACATGTGTATCTGCAGCAACATATGCCATCGAACCTATAGTTATAGTTTATTACTTTTTGAGTAATTATTATATAACAACTGTCTATGTCCACATTAAACTCTATATTTATGATTTATCCAATCACCTAACTATGATTCTCTTCTGTAATTTCCTAATGAATACTTATTATATTGATACCACCTTGATGGGAATTTATACCATGTTTCTCTCATACACTCAATGAGTCATAACTATCTGAACATTATTCATAGAATGACATCACTATTTGTGTGCTCCATTCTTTTTTTCCTAATAGAACTAACTTGCTGGTACAAGGTTTCTTGTTCCAATACACATGCTTGACAACGGGCATGTTTTGAATGTTCGAGCACCTTAACAATATTCTAGAATATAGGAATGTGCGGTAGTCTTTTGGTTTTCTGTTGTCAGCTTACCTAAAAACAACGGGGGGCTGCACTTTGCAAGTAGGTTGCTGAGGGCAGCTGAGCATATGTCTAATGGTAAGAGGGCCTATACTGAGACTGGGTTTGAAATTGTTGTGGTTGTTGGCAGCCACCTCTATACGAGAAGAAACCTCTCTCTGGCACCTAGAAAGGGCAACTTCTTAAACTGTAAAGTGCAGTGAGATCTACCCGGGTCAGTTTTTATTGCCAGTAAGTCATTGTCAATACGCTTCCCAACCAAGGTTTCGCTATAGTAGGCCATGTCCAAGATCCTGGATTGGACCTCCGGTCTAAACTATGTAACCTTTAGCTACTCTTGGTGTCTTAAAACTGCTGCTCTGGCTAACTAGCAACTGTTGTGGATGCGATGTTGAGGGCACAATCTATAATCTCAGAAGTATGTTCTCTAACCTGCAGTATCATCTTCACCTCAGACTTCCTGTCTTCAGGTTTGAGATCAGGTAAGCTGCTGACATCTGACCACATTTGCCAGTCATTGGGCCCCAGATCATAAGAGTTTTGGCTGTTCAGCTGAGGTGGGAACTAGAGGTACATAGCTGTATTTTTCATGATTTTAAGTCCCACATTCCAGATGTTGTCTACGATAGGTACGGCTCATGGATTTTCTAGCCTGTGCCTTAAAATCATGGAGAAAACATTCTGACTGTGTACCTGAGGTTGGGCGATACAAACGTGCTGCAGCTCGGTCCATTAGGTTGTGGAAACCACCCTCCCCCCTGTAAAGAAATGGCTCCCTGTTGCAGTTATCCCCCCCCCCCCCCCCCCCCCCCCACTTTTTGCCTGATACTGATGCTGACTGGACTGAGAAGTGTGCTGGGACCCTGCTAACCAGGCCCCAGCACCAGTGTTCTTTCACATAAAATGTACCATTGTTTCCACAATTGGCACACCCCTGGCATCCAGGTAAGTCCCTTGTAACTGGTACCCCTGGTACCAAGGGCCCTGATGCCAGGGAAGGTCTCTAAGGGCTGCAGCATATCTTATGCCACCCTGGGGACCCCTCACTCAGCACAGACACACTGCTTGCCAGCTTGTGTGTGCTAGTGGAGATAAAAAGACTAAGTCAACATGGCACTCCCCTCAGGGTGCCATGCCAACCTCACACTGCCTGTGGCATAGGTAAGTCACCCCTCTAGCAGGCCTTACAGCCCTAAGGCATGAGCACTATGCCCCTACAGTGTCTAAGCAAAACCTTAGACATTGTAAGTGCAGGGTAGCCATAAGAGTATATGGTCTGGGAGTCTGATAAAAACGAACTCCACAGCTCCATAATGGCTACACTGAATACTGGGAAGTTTAGTATCATACTTCTCAGAATAATAAACCCACACTGATGCCAGTGTTGGATTTATTAAAAAATGCACACAGAGCATCTTAGAGATGCCCCCTGTATTTTACCCAATTGTTCAGTGCAGGACTGACTGGTCTGTGCCAGCCTGCTGCTGAGAGACAAGTTTCTGACCCCATGTGGTGAGGGCCTTTGTGCTCTCTGAGGACAGAAACAAAAGCCTGCTCTGGGTGGAGGTGCTTCACACCTCCCCCCTGCAGGAACTGTAACACCTAGCAGTGAGCCTCAAAGGCTCAGCCTTCTTGTTACAATGCCCCAGGGCACTCCAGCTAGTGGAGATGCCCGCCCCCTGGACACAGCCCCCACTGTTGGCGGCAAGTCCAGGAGAGATAATGTGAAAAACAAGGAGGAGTCACTGGCCAGTCAGGACAGCCCCTACGGTGTCCTGAGCTGAGGTGACTGACTTTTAGAAATCCTCCATCTTGCAGATGGAAGATTTCCCCAATAGGATTAGGGATGTGCCCTCCTCCCCTCAGGGAGGAGGCACAAAGAGGGTGTAGCCACCCTCAAGGACCCATTGGCAACTGCCCTCCCAGACCTAAACACACCCCTAAATTCAGTATTTAGGGGCTCCCCAGAACCAAGGAACTCAGATTACTGCAACCTAAGAAGAAGAGGACTGCTAAGCTGAAAAACCCTGCAGAGAAGTCGGAGACACAAACTGCTTTGGCCCCAGCTCTACCGGCCTGTCTCCCCACTTCTAAAGACACTGCTCCAGCGACGCTCTCCCCAGGGACCAGCGACCTCTGAATCCTCAGAGGACTGCCCTGCATCTAGAAGGACCAAGAACTCCTGAGGACAGCGGCCCTGTTCACCCAAGACTGCAACTTTGTAACAAAGGAGCAACTTTAAAACAACTTGCGTTTCCCGCCAGAGGCGTGAGACTTGCTACTCTGCACCCAACACTTCAGGGAGGACTCCCCGGCGCCTGCGAGACCGTGAGTAGCCAGAGTTGCCCCCCCCCCCCCCGAGACCCCACAGCGACGCCTGCAGAGGGAATCCTGAGGCTCCCCCTGACCGTGACTGCCTGTTCCTCAGATCCCGACGCCTGGTAAAGACTCTGCACCCGCAGCCCCCAGGACCTGAAGGATCCGAACTCCAGTGCAGGAGTGACCCCCAATGGCCCTCTCCCTTGCCCAGGTGGTGGCTACCCCGAGGAGCCCCCCCTGCCTGCATCGCTGAAGAGACCCCTTGGTCTTCCATTGATTCCTATTACAAACCCGACGCTTGTTTGCACACTGCACCCGGCCGCACCCGTGCTGCTGAGGGTGTATTTTCTGTGCTGACTTGTGTCCCCCCCCCCGGTGCCCTACAAAACCCCCCTGGTCTGCCTTCCGAAGACGCGGGTACTTACCTGCTGGCAGACTGGAACCGGGGCACCCCTTCTCCATTGAAGCCTATGTGTTTTGGGCACCACTTTGACCTCTGCACCTGACTGACCCTGAGCTGCTGGTGTGGTAACTTTGGGGTTGCTCTGAACCCCCAACGGTGGCCTACCTTGGACCCAAACTTGAACCTCGTAGGTGGTTTACTTACCTGCAAAAACTAACTAACTCTTACTCCCCCCAGGAACTGTTGAAAATTGCACTGTGTCTAGTTTTAAAATAGCTATATGTGATTTATGTGAAAAGTGTATATGCTATTTTGCTAATTCATTTTGCTAAGTTCCTAAAGTACCTACCTGCAATACCTTTCATTTGAAGTATTACATGTAAATCTTGAACCTGTGGTTCTTAAAATAAACTAAGAAAAGATATTTTTCTATACAAAAACCTATTGGCCTGGAATTGTCTTTGAGTGGGTGTTCTTCAATTATTGCTTGTGTATGTACAACAAATGCTTAACACTACTCCTTTGATAAGCCTACTGCTCGACCACACTACCACAAAATAGAGCATTAGTGTAAGGAAATGCCTCCTTGGCATGGTTGCCCCCTGACTTTTTGCCTTTGCTGATGCTATGTTTACAATTGAAAGTGTGCTGAGGCCTGCTAACCAGGCCCCAGCACCAGTGTTCTTTCCCTAACCTGTACTTTTGTATCCACAATTGGCAGACCCTGGCATCAAGATAAGTCCCTTGTAACTGGTACTTCTAGTACCAAGGGCCCTGATGCCAAGGAAGGTCTCTAAGGGCTGCAGCATGTCTTATGCCACCCTGGAGACCTCTCACTCAGCACAGACACACTGCTTGCCAGCTTGTGTGTGCTAGTGAGAACAAAACGAGTAAGTCGACATGGCACTCCCCTCAGGGTGCCATGCCAGCCTCTCACTGCCTATGCAAGTATAGGTCAGTCACCCCTCTAGCAGGCCTTACAGCCCTAAGGCAGGGTGCACTATACCATAGGTGAGGGTACCAGTGCATGAGCATGGTACCCCTACAGTGTCTAAACAAAACCTTAGACATTGTAAGTGCAGGGTAGCCATAAGAGTATATGGTCTGGGAGTCTGTCAAACACGAACTCCACAGCACCATAATGGCTACACTGAAAACTGGGAAGTTTGGTATCAAACTTCTCAGCACAATAAATGCACACTGATGCCAGTGTACATTTTATTGCAAAATACACCCCAGAGGGCACCTTAGAGGTGCCCCCTGAAACTTAACCGACTGTCTGTGTAGGCTGACTAGTTCCAGCAGCCTGCCACACTAGAGACATGTTGCTGGCCTCATGGGGAGAGTGCCTTTGTCACTCTGAGGCCAGTAACAAAGCCTGCACTGGGTGGAGATGCTAACACCTCCCCCAGGCAGGAGCTGTGACACCTGGCGGTGAGCCTCAAAGGCTCACCCCTTTGTCACAGCCCAGCAGGGCACTCCAGCTTAGTGGAGTTGCCCGCCCCCTCCGGCCACGGCCCCCACTTTTGGCGGCAAGGCTGGAGGGAACAAAGAAAGCAACAAGGAGGAGTCACTGGCCAGTCAGGACAGCCCCTAAGGTGTCCTGAGCTGAAGTGACTAACTTTTAGAAATCCTCCATCTTGCAGATGGAGGATTCCCCCAATAGGGATAGGAATGTGACCCCCTCCCCTTGGGAGGAGGCACAAAGAGGGTGTACCCACCCTCAGGGCTAGTAGCCATTGGCTACTAACCCCCCAGACCTAAACACGCCCTTAAATTTAGTATTTAAGGGCTTCCCTGAACCTAAGAATTTAGATTCCTGCAACAACAAGAAGAAGGACTGCCCAGCTGAAAACCCCTGCAGAGGAAGACCAGAAGACAACAACTGCCTTGGCTCCAGAAACTCACCGGCCTGTCTCCTGCCTTCCAAAGAACTCTGCTCCAGCGACGCCTTCCAAAGGGACCAGCGACCTCTGAAGACTGCCCTGCTTCGACGACGACAAGAAACTCCCGAGGACAGCGGACCTGCTCCAAAAAGACTGCAACTTTGTTTCAAGAAGCAGCTTTAAAGAACCCTGCAACTCCCCGCAAGAAGCGTGAGACTTGCAACACTGCACCCGGCGACCCCGACTCGGCTGGTGGAGAACCAACACTTCAGGGAGGACCCCCGGACTACTCTACGACTGTGAGTACCAAAACCTCTCCCCCCTGAGCCCCCACAGCGCCGCCTGCAGAGGGAATCCCGAGGCTTCCCCTGACCGCGACTCTCTGAAACCTAAGTCCCGACGCCTGGAAAAGACCCTGCACCCGCAGCCCCCAGGACCTGAAGGACCGGACTTTCACTGCAGACGTGACCCCCAGGAGTCCCTCTCCCTTGCCCAAGTGGAGGTTTCCCCGAGGAAGCCCCCCCTTGCCTGCCTGCAGCGCTGAAGAGATCCCTTGATCTCTCATTGACTTACATTGCGAACCCGACGCTTGTTCTAACACTGCACCCGGCCGCCCCCGCGCCGCTGAGGGTGAAATTTCTGTGTGGGCTTGTGTTCCCCCCGGTGCCCTACAAAACCCCCCTGGGTCTGCCCTCCGAAGACGCGGGTACTTACCTGCAAGCAGACCGGAACCGGGGCACCCCCTTCTCTCCATTGAAGCCTATGCGTTTTGGGCACCACTTTGAACTCTGCACCTGACCGGCCCTGAGCTGCTGGTGTGGTAACTTTGGGGTGGGTCTGAACCCCCAACGGTGGGCTACCTTGGACCAAGAACTGAACCCTGTAAGTGTCTTACTTACCTGGTAAAACTAACAAAAACTTACCTCCCCCAGGAACTGTGAAAATTGCACTAAGTGTCCACTTTTAAAATAGCTATTTGTGAATAACTTGAAAAGTATACATGCAATTGAAATGATTCAAAGTTCCTAATGTACTTACCTGCAATACCTTTCAAACAAGATATTACATGTTAAATTTGAACCTGTGGTTCTTAAAATAAACTAAGAAAAGATATTTTTCTATAACAAAACCTATTGGCTGGATTTGTCTCTGAGTGTGTGTACCTCATTTATTGTCTATGTGTATGTACAACAAATGCTTAACACTACTCCTTGGATAAGCCTACTGCTCGACCACACTACCACAAAATAGAGCATTAGTATTATCTATTTTTACCACTATTTTACCTCTAAGGGGAACCCTTGGACTCTGTGCATGCTATTCCTTACTTTGAAATAGCACATACAGAGCCAACTTCCTACAATTAGTATCTCTTTTTGCCACTATCTTACCTCTAAGGGGAACCCTTGGACTCTGTGCATACTATTCCTTACTTTGAAATAGTGCATACAGAGCCAACTTCCTACACCCCCCATGTCTTCAGGATGAGAAGGCGGAGGAGATGGAGTAGGGACTATGTAATCGTCCAATTTGTCCTGTGGGTGTTGTGGACCAGGGATTTCACCCTCTTCTCTATTATCTTCGGTAAAAGTGTTATCTTCCCTAGACGGTGCGGAAATGGTTGAGGCTGGTGTGAACCCATACATTGATGGTGGAGAAAGATTTCTTGGCGTGGCAGGAAAAATAGTCTGAGGTTGTATTGACTGTTGTTCTTGGGTAGATTTCGGAACCTATAATCTAGCAGCATGGCCTGCAAACACTGAACCAACGCTGTAGGCATTTGTACAACAGTGTGCCTAGGCTGAGGGTATTCATAATGTCTGCTATGATGTAATAAGGTTCGTAGCATTGTTGTTCGTGGTCTTCATCATCCTCTTTCTCATGATACTTCACATGATGTTCTGAAGGCCAGTGTGTGTCCCCAAAAAGTCCATTACCTGACTCCTCCCAGTCCAATAGATGACTTGATAAGAAAGCTGAAACTTTGCTTGGAGAGGTTACTTCAGGCATAAAGCAGACTTTGAGATCTTTATTGTGGTGGGAGCGTCCGTCGACGTCGTAGACTATGCAATTGTGAAGTGGGACGTTGCAGGTAAAGTTGCTACAGTCAATGGTGTTGCTATCGACAATGTGGTAGATGACTATGTGATTGACGGTAGTGCAGATGACAGTGCTGCTATCGACAGTGGGGCCATCAACTGCGATGCTGTGATGGTGCTACTGTTATCGATGGCGGCTTCATCGACAGCATCTTCTTTGACTGTGTTGGAGAAGTCTAATCCACCATTGACGGTGACTTTGAAGAAAATACCCTGGTGGATGAAATGGGAGCACGAACAGGTGTTGTAGACTATGTTCCCAACAACTATGCCTTCGTCGATAAGACTGTGGCGATGGTAGCTGTCGTTAGACACAAACGTTAACACTGCTGTCGCCGGAACTGTGAGAAGACTTTTAGACCTAGACGGTTCTGATGAAGGAGAACTGTGATGCTTCTTTTTCTTCAAAGATGTATTGGATGGTCGGAAGGAGGCTCACCCTGCAGAGATGAGTGCAGTTTCACCCCCCTCCCTTTTTCCTTTTCTTTTTTTTTTTTTAAGGGTCTTTGTAGTGTGACCTAAAGGCCTTCCTATTCTCTTCAGAAACCCCTTGAGAAGAGTATATCTTGACCATAAATGAGGCCTTACAGCTGAATCACTCATCAGAAGAGCTGGATTTCTGGGATCTAGACTTCTGTAGCTAGAGAAGTAATCGTTCTTCTCGGTCTCTTAAGATTTTAAAAGAAAAGGTATGGCAAATTTGACACTGCTTTCCCTGATGTTGTGGGTAAAGGCAGTAGAGACAGTCTGTGAGAGTTGTCCACATGGAGTCCTTTTTCTTCCCCCACAGGACTTGCAGGAGCAAAACAGATATTGGAATATTCAGTCATTGTAGATGTGGACAACGTGAAATCACAGGAAACAAAACTGAAGGGGGCTCAGGGAGACTTCCTTCACATGACGTGCAGTAGGAAATCTGAGGGAATCAGCCTCTTTAAAGAGAACTCTAGAGGGTGCTAGTACTTGATTGGTGATAGTTCAACTTTGGTCCTTTTTCTTTTTTTAAAAGACACAGATAGGCTATTAAACTGATGGCCTACTGCCATAATAGACTATTAAGGTTTTTTTACATACTGCTTTATTGCGGTACTTTGGCATTCCCATTTCAACAACTGGGAATGATTCAAGCATGTGATCTATGAAAGATCCAATACTGAATAACATGACCTTCTCCATCCATCTGAAAGATTCTAAATGTGTGCCAAATATATTCCAGCAAGGAACCAATGCACCAGTCCTAATCTGATTCATAGACTACACATTTATGCCCCATCAGAGCTATTAAACATTCCTATTAACCCAGACAAATGCATGTGGGAATAAATGAGGTAGTCTTTTCAAATCGATTAGGAATTCACTTCATTTGAAAGTCATAAAAGAACTAAAAGGTCTGCTAGAAACCTGAAAATGTCCACACATGTTGGGTTGTCAAGAAACATGAACAGTAGTTTAACTGAAAAAGTACACTGAAATCTTCCAAACCAGTTAATTTTTGGAGCTCGGATGGATGTCCTCTCTAGCATTTCTTTTATTTGCTTGTGCCTATTGACATCAGATCTGTACCACTGGGGAGACACTCAAAAAGTCTGTGGACTGGTTTGCAAGTTGGTCAGGTAAAAGTCAGGAGCAGCCACAAAATCAAGAGAAGAAAACTGCCCAAGCCAAGCCTGTGGGCAAGGCATTTCTATCAGTGTCATAGGAGTGATGGTATCCATTAGTCAACAGCCGCAACTGAACTTAAGACAAAGAAAATGTAAAACAGTGCAACTGTGCAATATTCTGAGCAAACACTGAATGACAAGAGTGCACAGCAAATTATTCTGCAATAAATATATGTGCAAGCTTAAAAATTTCAGACCAAAATGACATTCTGGAAAAACAGATGTGACTTTGGAACACAAAATGCTACACAAAATAAACCTTAAAGATAAAAAGGTGCCAACAACAGAAGATACTAAATTTCACCTGGGAAGAACATGCAGGTTTTTGAACAAATGCAGGTTTCTGAAAAAGCTGCATTCGTGTGGTATTGCCACAATGACTTCAATGGCTAAAACATATACCAATTCATTCAGTGGATAATAATCAGCTCACAGTCAAGAATATTTGAATGCAGACGCTGCAACCTCTGGTTCTTACTCCACCCCTTCATATCTGGGGAACTGGGTCAAAAATGGAACTAAAAATTAAACCAAGAAATTTCAAGCTCCAATGTAAGCAAGGTAACAGGTGTTCATTTATTCCACAACAAACATTTTCCTTTACACCACCTGTAAAAGGAAAATTCAAACAGAAAATGAAACCAGCTACAACAGTTTGAATTGTTTACACAACATTATGAAAAAAATGGTCTTCTTTAAGAACTCTGTAGCAACTCTATAAATCAAGAAAGCAGGTTACCTTTACACATTGTACAAAAGACGAATTGATGGGGAAGTAAACCAATTTACATCAGCAAACAAATTGGTCAACTGGAGGCATCATCGGGAACACTGGTGGGGCTGCTTCATACAGCTATGTCAACAGATTCTTGAAGGGGTTAGGAGGTCGAAGAAGGGCACGCTGGACATGAGTGAAACATCTGCTGCAATATCTAGGTGCTTAATGGAAGCGTCCTTACAGCAAGGAAAACTGCAAAGACTTTCAGTGCCCTACACAAAGCAATGTTTTGACTCAACACCAACCTAAGGGAAACCAGTGTTGCTGATAAAGAACATTTTTTATAGCTTTTGGTGCTGCCCAAGATGGGAACTATTTCTTGACTCTACTGTAAACTGGACAAGATCTACCAAAGCAAATCTGTATTTAACTACTTGTGATGCCAAACATGGGGCTTTTTGAGGTACAGCTCTAAATAGAAAAGGAAAGTAATTCGGAACCCAACATCAGCGCACATTGTTACCACCATGAGCTTTGAGTCAAAAAGAAACTCTGGGTACTTACGCTACCGTGTGGTACATTTTAAGGCAAGGTATGTTAGGCCACCATTACAAGGATGCATATTAAGAGGTTAAGAGCAGAGGATACTGCCGAGGCCGAAAATAAGGGGCTTAAACTGGCACTATGAAACACAATATATCGTTTCAACCCTACTCAGAGGATAACCAGTTTTCTGTAAAAAAATCAAGCTCTCAAAAATGCAATCAAATAAAATTTGAATAATGTCAGCACTTGGCTACCAGTCATGCCACACATATGGAACTTAATTAACCCGCTTACAACAGTTGATTCGTTTTCTGCAAATAACTGGCATGTTTATGAATCTACCTGTCAAGTTTATTTAAACGTCTGCTAAGAACAAAACTGAGAACAGTACATACATAGCAATTACCCAGCTATTTTCCAAACCAGATAATTTCAAGACTACAAAAATTGAGTTGAGTAAAAATTGTAGAATTGTAAGCCGTATATATAGAAGAATGTTTAATTGACTATTTACAGGGCCAAATTTAAAGAATTCATGTTTCTTCTGCTGCCATTTCTTCACACATTCTTTCATAAGACCTCCCATTGGTGCCTTCATCTTTTATTTCGGTAATTATCTCATCTTCTTGCTCTACGGATTTCTCTCTGGATTGGTCTCTGGACATCTCCCTGGATTGGTCTCTAGACATCTCCCTGGAATTTTCTCTGGACATCTCCCTGGAATTTTCTCTGGACCGCTCCCTGGAATTTTCTCTGGACCGCTCCCTGGAATTTTCTCTAGAATTGCCCCTAGATGTTTCTCTGGATTTGCCCCCGGTTGTGCCCTTCGATTTTTCTCTGGATGTGCCCCTCGATTTTTCCCTGGATGTGCCCCTCGATTTTTCCCTGGATGTGCCCCTCGATTTTTCCCTGGATGTGCCCCTCGATTTTTCCCTGGATGTGCCCCTCGATTTTTCCCTGGATGTGCCCCTCGATTTTTCCCTGGATGTGCCCCTCGATTTTTCCCTGGATGTGCCCCTCGATTTTTCCCTGGATGTGCCCCTCGATTTTTCCCTGGATGTGCCCCTCGATTTTTCCCTGGATGTGCCCCTCGATTTTTCCCTGGATTTGCCCCTCGATCGGTCTTTGGATTTGCCCCTCGATCGGTCTCTGGATTTGCCCCTCGATCGGTCTCTGGATTTGCCCCTCGATCGGTCTCTGGATTTGCCCCTCGATCGGTCTCTGGATTTGCCCCTGGATTTGCCCGTGGATCGGTCTCTGGATTTGCCCCTGGATTTGCCCGTGGATCGGTCTCTGGATTTTTCTCTCGATTTTCCTCTTGAATGTTTGTCTCTTGAAGACCTTGGAGAACAGAGAGCACAATCATAAAACAATTCACATCTCATAGAGAAAACTACAAAGCCTGCATTCTCTATAGTTTAGTTTTAAAATGAGGAACTCAGACACAGAATACAATACAATTTCATTACTGTACATTAACAGTTTACTACTACCTGTATGTTTTTTGTTTTTTTTGTAGAAAAGATTACATCAGTGATAAAACAATATATTCTCTGACCTCAAGACCTGGAAAGGTTACCTGCAATGTTAGTATTCCAGTTTCTCACGGCAGCAGTCGAAAGCCCCAAAAAGTCAAATCACTTTAGCCTTGGAGCAAATATTCATGAGTATTTACAAATGACATTTAAATGAAAACAAAGTTTTCGCCACACTCCCGATTGGTCTCATCTTACTGGAAGCAGGCACCTATTTACTAAGATATTTTTTTAGGAAAGGAGTGTGATAATTTAATCCGAAGAAATACCTACTAATGTACTCAACAGATAAATTAACCTTTATAACGGGTTCTTTCGAGGTATGCATTCAGAAATGATAAACTGGGTATAGGCACAGTTAACATTTGAAGCATGGCACCGTCAGTTCAAAAATCATGTGGTGAGTAGGCTTTGGACATTCTTCTCATACCCTGTGAGTGTCAGTCCTTAAATCCTCTAAGGAATGCACAAAATTGCAATGCTCCCTTCCACTCTGAAGGTGCCAGATCCACAAGTGTCAATTTTCTGCTAACCAAATGTACTCTTAACAGTTTATTTTCTAACTCCAACTCTGTGTTCCAGGCAAGTGTTTTAAAGAACCGATGATGCAACTGGAGGTAAGCGAAGGGGTGAGCACAAAAAGGGCAATACAATAGGGGAAAACACACATACAATGACCTGAAGAGTACCAAGGCACAGCCAGAGCGAAGACTCACAACAGCATCAATTGACAATATAGGTTAGTAGACAAGCTAGCAATAGGCTTAGCAAAATTAGTTAATTAAAAAAAAAAGATAATTAGCTAAGGTTTTCTCTTAAGTAAATCAATGCCTCACTTTCGATTCTCACGAAACTTGCAGTTTAAACTGGAAACAATTAGGAAAGAAAGATTTACGCAACACAGTATGACAGGGACGATACAGCAACATTTTATGGGTCAAGCATTCAAGCGCAGCACTATGCACATATTTATGAATCGGTACCAATTTCCTACTCACAAATGTCTTTACTGACAAGCAGTAAAGAGTGTGTCTCAAGTAAATTACTGAACTTCCATAGCCCGTTAATAAGCCAGGCTGGTGCTCTGAACACACTGAAGGTGTGCCACACGATAGGCTAGTAGGCCTTCCCATAGACTGTTTTGGTGTTTCAGTCCAAACAACAAGGTAAGGAGAGTGCCTGGCAAGGATGCTGCAGGTTGAACCAGCAGTTCTTAATCACTGATTTCGAAGTGGGGGGGTCCACAATCTAATGGACTCCGAGTTCCTCACTGTATGAAAGCGAGGATGGGACACAGGAACTGGTTAAAGAGTGATGATGCTTAGGTGCCAAAAGCATCCCTGCTATTTTCCCCCATTCAGCCAATTGATTCAGAGCCAATGACCAACCTTATCAAGTCAATTGGTGTTTGGCAAAGGACTATGAAACAGGAAGTCATCAACATGTTTCCCTCTTCATGAATCGAATTAAATATTTTCCAGAGGTAGATAAGAAGTAAGAGGGGTCTAGTGCGAGTCACTGGGGACACAACAGTCAATACTGTATAGGTCATGATGAACATGACCCCAGTTTCACACATTGTGAACAGCTCACCAAAAAAAGGCACCTACGCAGTGAAATCCGAGTCTGATCCTTTAAAAGAATGTGTGGTTCTGCTCATGTTGCCAGTTGTGATTGCTGCTCCAGTCATCACGCTGAACTGGTGTAAATGTAAAAGCTTAAGCCACAATCCTGCCTTGAACAGGTTGCACAAGTTTCTTTTCATTTAGCGGCTAAGTATTCATGTGATACAGTTGGTTTAAGTTGGAATTATGCAAATAAATCTAACTGTAGAAATGCAAACAGACCCCTTCATTAAAAACACACACACACCTTCAGCAGTACACATTCGAAGGAAGACGCGCATCCAACAACAGGGTTGCCATTCCCTACGATTGGATAGCCTATTCTTAACTGAATTTGCCTTGAAGACACCAGACAAAAGCATTCATACCTCACACAGCCAGCAACAATAGTCTAATTTTATAGCACTACACCATGGGATGCAAAAGGTAAATGCCACCCTGCAGATAGGACCCCACAAGTAGACACCAACCACTAATAGAACAGGACAACAACAATTAACCATAGATGGACCACAATACAACACCTACAAGATGTGGCAGAATGATTCACTATCCTCTGCAATGGAATCCCCGGGATTGCAGTGCTGTTTACTTCTCAGCACACACGGCCGCACTGATTGCCGATTGTGCCAAAAACATAAAACATTAAAGGGGTAGGTCGTCACTCAAAAGCAAGGTTAATTGATAACGAACACTTGAAAATACGAAGGAATTTGATAACCCTTTTTGCAGTTGGTGGAATCTAAGGCAAACAACTTGATCTCTAGGTACTGGATGCAAAGCTTTCAGAATGTGCATGTTATGTTGTTCTGAATGGATGGATTTCAGTTTGACAAAGGTCAAAAGACTGAATAAATAAATCCTTTGCCGAGGTGCCTAACACGAAAACCGAAGCATATCCTGCAATGCCTTCTGTTGAGCATCAGTGTGCAAATGACAAATCAACCAGTGAATTAAACAATATCAGTAAGGTGGGAATTCCACCACTGCCATGCAAGTAGAGAAGACTACGATCAGATATGAGCTTCAACTGAAGGACTTAACTAGTAAAGGCTTCTTCTGCACCAAAACCTTTAGGAACTCAATTTGTTCAAGCGAAAGAAGAAGAAATGTAAGCATACTGCAGGTCTACAGCATATATCCACACTCCTTGTTGGAGTTCTGAAAACATTTCACGCAGTGAGAGCATTTTGATTTTATTTTATGCACCAACTTTTTTCGTGCCCAAAAAGCACAAATAGGCTAATTGGCGACCTCACAGGTCTAAAGGCTAAATGGAATTAACAGCTGCACTTTACGTACAAATAGATATATCATACAATGAACAAAATGATAAATTATCTGAGGTGTCCCAGTGCATTGTATGCTTTAAGGGAACAAACTAAACGGGGTGCCATGCCATACTAGAAGCAGATTGTGAGTTAAACAAATGCTAATTAATTCGCACATTCTAGTCACGCATAAACTTGAAAGACACCAAGACTGAAAAAACAAATTGAAGTTTTCCAAAACCAACACTAGATGGCAGGGGAGTACAAAGCATGCGAGTCTGCAAAATACTGTGGCAAGAATAAAGTTCGTTGCAGAAAACTATGCCAATGCTTGTTTATGGATATTGCTAAATTCAACAGGTCTCGCATTTGGCAACAGCTACTGGCTTTGCCAATGTGTTTTAGCCATGTTGTACACCAGTGTGGTGAAAGGTGAATGGTGCAGCAAGAGTAGAGTGGGAATAAAGTCGCCTAGGGTGAAGTGGTGTAGAGTGAAAGTGGAGTTGAATAGGGTGTCAAAGTATTTTGGAGTGGTACAGTGTGGCGTATGCATGGTCTGTTAGTACACTGCCATTACAGACCACACATTTTCGACTGAAATGACCATTGCATTTCCACGGACATACAGTATTTCTGATAAAACTATAAAGCGCACAAACATGAACTTGTGGAAATGGCATCACCTAGTTTGATTTGTTTTGCTCGCATTCAAATAGTTGTTTCTAGGGCACTTCAGAATTACAAAAAATGTGCTTCACTAATTGATGCATTCTGAAATATTTGCAAAGCTCATTTACAGACATTTAAATGTTGGTACGTCCTAGGAAAAAAAGGTTTTTAGTAAGTAAAAAAAAAAAAAAAAAAAAGAAAGAAAAGTAAAGCACACAATACCTAAAGGTGTCAATGCGCTAGCAAAGCCAGAAGCTATAACATAGGCAGGAAGTGCTAATTTAATAGATGAGAAAACCATAAGTAGAATCAACGGGGGCAGTGCGACCAGCCTTTCACACTCCCAGATTGTCAGATAAGGCCTCTCTGTTTGAACTAAAAGAAAAGGTCCCTCTCATCTTGGCACATTTGCTGTGCATTCAAAGACTAACAATATGTAAAGGCCTGTTTTTAGAAAGCAAGTACTTTTGGAATAATACAGTAAATTGGCTAAGCTCCACAGGAGGGACAAAGACCTAGTGGACAGAGAGAAAAAAACCTGCCAGCAAATAGAAAGCAATTGAGTTACAAACCACAAAAAGTCAATGGTAAGCAAGGGGCGGAATGCATTCCTGGGTCAGCTTTCGTAATGTCCCCAGACGTCCTTAGAAACCAGACACCTGGTAGCCTCTGAACTAAAAAGCCAAGCTTAGCAGCAACCATAACTTTAACCCACTGCTTTGAACTCTTTCTTGAGGTTATAGGTAACATCAATATCATCAATGAAGTTGTCCTTGGGGCTACGGAACTCTTCACAGGCCAAAGGAAAGTAAGAACTTGATCATCTCGACCATTAGCTGGGTACAACAGTAGTGGGAGCAGGGTGTTACCTACGGCCCTGCTGGATGCACGGCCTGTGCTGCAGCAAGTCGTGCTTGGACAGGTACAGAGTGCGCTGGGCTCAGGGAATCACCTACATCCAAGCACCCACCTCCTGCCTCAGAGTCAGATGCGTTGAGTCTTCAGCCTATAATGCCAATACTTGCTTAGCAGTGGGTGGGGTGCCTCGAAGTCCAATTCAATTCTTCAACTTGGTTTCTACAAACTGGCCAAAGCTGCCCACAAAATGGAAGATACACATAGGCACATCACTTAAAGGAAACATGAAACGTTAAAGCAGCACTTTAGTTGGCATAGGTCTGCCGCCGGTGGCTTCAAAGTGGGATGAATACGGACTCTCTTGCCCAAGTACTTTGTACTGCCTCTATACAATGTGGGAGGAGTGGAGTCTAAACCCTAGGAGCTGCACAAAGTGAACACGACTGACATCTGCATTGATGATGCTCACGGAGCCAAGATCCCAGGATCCACGAGAACTTTGCAACAAAGCAAGCCCAGAGAAAATAAAAATTAAAGACCAGACATCTCAAGCGAAGAAAAGATGCAGAAGACGCTTTCCTGCTTCCCCACTTATGAAGCGGTACCTTCCAGACGATCCCAGAACCCCGGCCCTAAGCTGTCAACCGCCCCCTCTCAAATTCAGACGGGCTTCGCTTCACATCGATGTCAATTGGCTTGTATTCTGTTGGCTTGAGCCGGTCGTACTGATTCCAGAACCAAAAGTCTAGCACATGTGGGTTCAATAATATCTGTTTAAACTTGCAGTTGGAAGTGTTAAGTCTTGGAGTCCAGTCAATCTCTACAGCTGGCTGATGTGAAAAAAATTGGTGAAAACTCAAACCCATTGAGGACATTAGTCAGGTGCTGTACCACCTCGGCTTCAGCGTCCCTTTAAAAGCATGAAAAGGGCCTCAACATGATGGAAAAGGGTTAGGAAGGTTCACGATTCCCATTTCCAGAGCTAACTTGATAATCAGGCTCAATCTCTACCTCATTGAACCCCCAATAGGGAAGTCTAGCCCTCAGTGCCCCCTTCAAGGACTGTCAGAGGATCTGAGCCAGGGTAACAGATGCAGATCAGGGAACAAGCAGACATTCAGTCAGCGGCTGAGATTATATGTTTGGTGTTCAAACTCCCTGTCGGACAAAAAGGAGAAGGGCGCCAAAAGACACTACTTCAGTGCTGGACGATTCCAGAGTACTGAAAGTCCAGAGTCGCACTCACCTCAGAGAACCAAAACAATCAGAAAGGGGTGACATGCAGGCCTGTCCACAAACAGGACCACAAGAGCAGCAGACCTGCTCGGTTCCTATACTGCAAGACAGTGAGTGGTAGTTACCGCCCTTTTGTACCTCACCACTTCCTATAATGAGGGGGAGCGACTCCGTGGAGGGAGGAGCAAGGCCGAGAGGAACCATTTATTGTGAAAGAACAGGCACTCGGAGGATGCTGGGGATGAGAAGAAAGAGATCCCATGGACCCTGGTTGTGGCTCCTAGCCCACATAGCTGGATGCCCCAGGAGAGCACTGAACTGGAAACGGTCAAAAAAGGAGATATAAAATGAAGCAGCCTTCTCGGTAAAAAGCCCTTACATCGGGGCCAGAATAGCGAGTGATGAAGGTGGTGCTGGACCACATTGTGGAAGGTAGACAGCAGGGCAGGCAGAACAATCTACAGCAAGAGAGGCAATATAACAATGATAGAGCCCTAGATTGGGGATGATCAGTTGCCCTGTTCTAGAGGAAACGAGGGTCTAAAAGCAGGAGAGGGCTACTTGGTCTGTGCAGCGGCTCCAAGCGATAGTCCAGGGGCTCTTCACAGTGATCAGCATCTACGCAAGTTAATGCAGAGAGGTATACAAGACAAAGTGCTGGGACTTTCAGCAACAAGATCTGGTGCATCACCATATAACTCGACACCAAGAAAGTGGAGGACAGCCTCACTGAGCGAAATAATTGTGGCAAGCAAGACCAAAAAAAATTTAAAAAAACGTAATGGAACTGTTAGAAAAGCCTTCATAGTAAAAAGTGGCGACTCTTAAGGAGACCAAACAGTGGCTCCAAGGCAGAAGCATCAACTCCTGCAAGTCAAACATGATATGAAGCTTTTTTTTGGAAAGAATCTACTTATTAGAGGAAATGTGAAACGAATGTGAATAAAAGCAAGGAACAGAAAGGGATTCTGCTGACATATACTGAGAACCTCGAAAATTAGCAGAAATAATGTACGAATCTATAAAGGATGGATACTGAGCAGTAAGGACAGACTAGGGACCTACCTCAAAAAGAGGACTTTTAACAGGTAATGCTAGTCAAAACACTGGACAGAGATATTCCCATTACAGGACATGAGGCCCCCACATGTACATTTCTTCCACAGAAAGAAGAACTAATGGAAATGGCAAGAAAAAGGCTGTTCTTGAGGGATAATCAACTCGGATTAGAAAAAGGAGGAGTTTCTGCCAAGTAACAACAACATTTACAGTCTAGCCTTAAAGAAAGCAAGCCTTTCTGAATAGTGTAGTCAGATGAAGTATGTTCATTTTCTAGTTAACTGCCAGCAAAAATCAAACGCTGATCACAAACAATATACACCAGCAACATATGCATGGGCGTGAGCTTTAAGCTGGCCGAAATACAGGTCCTTGGAGAGGTCATGGACAGGTGCCAAGACTAGTATCCCAATTTTAATTCACTTTTAATTCTTTCTCCTATGAAAATACAGCACTGATAGGACACAGAAACTAGCAATTAATTTTAAGGTGTATAACCTCTCCCAGATCGTGTATTTGCTCAACTTTACCACCCACCGTCATGCATGAATCAAGAGAAGATTAGTTCTCAAAGTGGACTAACAGTATTGCTGATCCTGGAACACCAGTTATCAACGGTATGCACACTACTGCCCAGCACTGCTGCCTACCCGATAAAAATAAAAAGGCTTCATAAAACCAGATGACTGAAAATTCAAAAATAATACCAACAAGTAAGGCATTGTGAAGCCCAGGAGACTTTTGTTGACCAGGAGCAGTAAAAATGCTAATGAGTACTGCAGGACTTGCAAAATGACGTGCTGAAATTTGACTGCCACCACTGCCAGTCATGTCACGACCTCATAGTAGAGATCATTATCACCCTCAAGTCCAGCTTACAATTTCAGAATTGAGTCTAGAGTATAGCTTGTATTACATATCAAACGTCTGTAATGTGTATAACCACCTCTCTACTTACATTTACTGAGGGAAGATCTCTGGGTTGCCAAAAACCAGGGTAGGGTGCACATCATTACAAATCCATGCAAAGGGCTTCTGTCATAACACTGGCTTCAGTATCAGACTGCATTATCCAGCGTTACCAAATTAACCACTATACCCGAAGGACACAATGTCTAAAGTACTGAATGCCACGGCTGAAGGAGAGAATAATTGTGTTGAGCGACTGAGATGCAATTTGTTAAGCTTAACAGTTACCTGGATACTTGCAAGGAAGCAACTCTGAACTAGATGAAACGGAGTAAAGACCCAAAGTCTCCTAGCCCTGGTAGAGTAATAGTTTATTGTATAGATAAAACAATTTACAGTATGTCAACATTTATATTAACCCCTTCGCTGCCAGGCCTTTTCCCCCTTCTGTGCCAGGCCTTTTTTTGCCTATTTGGAATAGTTCTCGCTTAGGCCCTCATAACTTTTTGTTCACATAAGCTACCCACGCCAAATTTGCGTCCTTTGTTATCAACATCCTAGGGATTCTAGAGGTACCCAGACTTTGTGGGTTCCCCTGAATGAGACCAGGAAATTAGGCAAAATACAGTGAAAAGTTTTTTTTTTTTTTTTTTTAATTTGAAAAAAGGGCTGCAGAAAAGGGCTTGTGTTTTTTCCCTGAAAATGGCATCAACAAAGGGTTTGCGGTGCTAAAATCATCAGCTTCCCAGCTTTCAGGAACAGGCAGACGTGAATCAGAAAACCCAACTTTTCAACACAATTTTGGCATTTTACTGGGACATACCCCATTTTTACGATTTTGTGTGCTTTCAGCCTCCTTCCAGTCAGGGACAGAAATGGGTGTGAAACCAATGCCGGATCCCAGAAACCTAAACATTTATGAAAAGAAGACAAAATTCATTCTGAATTCAGCAATGGGTAATTTGTGTAGATCCTACAAGGGTTTCCTACAGAAAATAACTGAAATAAAAAAATATTGAAATTGAGTTGAAAAAAACAGCCATTTTTCTCTACGTTTTACTCTGTAACTTTTTCCTGCGATGTCAGATTTTTGAAAAAAAAAAAATCTTCCCTGGTCTCTGGTGGGCTTTCTGCTTTATGTTTTTATGTATGGGGAGCGACCCCTTAGACACCCTGCACCATTTCCTTACCCACAATGCCCTGCAAACCTGCAACTTTGCTGGAAAGCACGCATTTTTCCCACATTTTTGTGATGCAACCTTCCGGAATCTGCAGGAATCCACAAAATTCCTACCACCCAGCATTGTCTCATCTATACCGACAAAATTTCTGCTGCACTTGTCAGCCTAAAAAAGATTTTTTTCAAACTGCCCTTTTCGACCCACTTTGGTTCCCCCTCAATTTTGACGTGTTTTTGGCTCTTCCCTGTCACAAACACTTGGCCCACCTACACAAGTGAGGTATAATGTTTACCGGGAGACTGAGGAGAACGTTGGGTGGTAGGAGATTTGTCCCAGTGCAGTGATCCAACACAGAAATGTGGGAAAAATGTGATTTTTGTTGGTGATTTTTTTTAGCTAGATTTGCGGCTTGCTGACGATTCTGGGTAAGAAAACATTGGAGATCCACGCAAGACACACCTCCCTTGACTCCCTCGGGTGTCTATTTTTCAGAAATGTCTGAGTTTGGGAGGTTTCCCTAGATAGCTGCTGAGCCCAGGACCAAAAACGCAGGTCCCCCCCCTCC
The DNA here is from genome assembly GCF_031143425.1 of Pleurodeles waltl. Classification (NCBI taxonomy): domain Eukaryota; kingdom Metazoa; phylum Chordata; class Amphibia; order Caudata; family Salamandridae; genus Pleurodeles; species Pleurodeles waltl. The sequence goes on from NC_090449.1 coordinate 264,539,233, forward strand.
CCCCACAAAAACAGGTAGTTTTCTATTAGATCCTTTTGATGTGTCCACTGTGTGTTTTGGGGCATTTCCTGTCGCGGGCACTAGGCCTACCCACACAAGTACCATTTTTATCGGGAGACTTGGGAGAACGCTGGGTGGAAGGAAATTTGTGGCTTTTCTCAGATTCCAGAACTGTGTCACCGAAATGTTAGGAAAAAGTGTTTTTTTTTGGCCAAATGTTGAGGTTTGCAAAGGATTCTGGGTAACAGAACCTGGTGAGAGCCCCACAGGTCACCCCATCTTTGATTCCCCTAGGTCTCTAGTTTTAAAAAATGCAAAGGTTTGGTAGGTTTCCCTAGGTGGCGGCTGAGCTAGAGGCCAAAATCCACAGGTAGGCACTTTGCAAAAAACACCTGTGTTTTCTTTGAGAAAATGTGATGTGTCCACTTTGTGTTTTGGGGCATATCCTTTCGCGGGCACTAGGCCTACCGACACAAGTGAGATACCATTTTTATCGGGAGACTTGGGGGAAAATAGAATAGCAAAACAAGTGTTATTGCCCCTTGTCTTTCTCTACATATTTTCCTTCCAAATATAAGACAGTGTGTAAAAAAGACTATTAGAGAAATGCCCTGTAATTGTCATGCTAGTATGGGCACCCCAGAATTCAGAGATGTGCAAATAACCACTGCTCCTCAACACCTTATCTTGTGCCCATTTTGGAAATACAAAGGTTTTCTTGATACCTATTTTTCACTCTTTATATTTCAGCAAATAAATTGCTGTATACCCGGTATAGAATGAAAACCCACTGCAAGGTGCAGCTCATTTATTGGCTCTGGGCACCTAGGATTCTTGATGAACCTACAAGCCCAATATATCCCTGCAACCAGAAGAGCCCAGCAGACGTAACGGTATAGAGAAAATGGCTATTTTTTTCACCTCAATTTCAATATTTTTTTTATTTGTTATTTTCTGTAGGAAACCCTTGTAGGATCTACACAAATTACCCATTGCTGAATTCAGAATTAATTTTGTCTTCTTTTCAGAAATGTTTAGGTTTCTGGGATCCAGCATTGGTTTCACACCCATTTCTGTCACTGTCTGAAAGGAGGCTGAAAGCACGCAAAATCGTAAAAATGGGGTATGTCCCAGTAAAATGCCAAAATTGTGTTGAAAAATTGGGTTTTCTGATTCACGTCTGCCTGTTCCTGAAAGCTGGTGTTCTCTTCCAGGGGATCCTCATCAATAGTCATAAACATTGAATATTCCCGCCCTCGTGCGGGGACCCCGGAGCATACATAAAATTCACATATAAAAGTATGAAATATGCATGAAATATATATATATAGCATTTTTAGTAGACAAATTTTCATACTAAATTCATATACGTGTGTATAACAGCAATGCAGACTATATTCATAAACAGGCTAAAATGCTTTATTTCTATGGAGTTTCTCTTTTTTTCAACAGTCCTTTTCAAAATTACAATAAGAGAAAAACTTTCCAAAGCCCCATAGCTGGGCCCAGGAAAAGAAGCAGTAGCAACACCAGTGAAAAAAGAGAAAAAAACTCCATTGAAAACAACGGAGCATTATTAGCCAATAGGCTGCATGCAGGTTAACACAGGAGAACCATAAAATTCTGGCACCGTGCCTTTAAGACCCTGAGCACCTCCAGTATCCCACCATGCCTCAGGGGTGAAGGAGAGATGACGGTTGGTTCACAGTTAGGTCAGTACTTTTTTTACGGTGACAACTTGTCCAGCAGATTCGAAAGATAGTGTGTCCTGCACTTCTAGGAGACTTGCGTCCGGGGAGGAGGGTGGGTTGTTTATGACTTTGATGAGGATACCCCTGGAAGAGAACTAGGATTTACAGGTAAGTAACTTATCCTTCTCTTCCAGGGGATCCTCATCAATAGTCAAACATTGAATAGATTAGCAAGCTGTAGGAAGTTGGCTCTGTATGCACTATTTCAAAGTAAGGAATAGCATGCACAGAGTCCAAGGGTTCCCCTTAGAGGTAAGATCGTGGCAAAAAGAGATAATACTAATGCTCTATTTTGTGGTAGTGTGGTCGAGCAGTAGGCTTATCAAAGGAGTAGTGTTAAGCATTTGTTGTACATACACACAGGCAATAAATGAGGAACACACACTCGGAGACAAATCCAGGCCAATAGGTTTTGTTATAGAAAAATATCTTTTCTTAGTTTATTTTAAGAACCACAGGTTCAAATTCTACATGTAATATCTCATTTGAAAGGTATTGCAGGTAAGTACTTTAGGAACTTTGAATAATTACAGTAGCATATATACTTTTAACATAAAACACAATTAGCTGTTTTAAAAGTGGACACAGTGCAATTTTCACAGTTCCTGGGGGAGGTAAAGTAATGTTAGTTTTTGCAGGTAAGTAAACCACCTACGGGGTTAAGATTGGGGTCCAAGATAGCCCACCGTGGGGGGTTCAGAGCAACCCCAAAGTCAACAAACCAGCAGCTCAGGGCCGGTCAGGTGCAGAGTTCAAAGTGGTGCCCAAAACGCATAGGCTTTAATGGAGAGAAGGGGGTGCCCCAGTTCCGGTCTGCCAGCAGGTAAGTACCCGTGTCTTCGGAGGGCAGACCAGGGGGGTTTTGTAGGGCACCGGGGGGGACACAAGTCCACACAGAAAGTACACAATCAGCAGCGCGGGGGCAGCCGGGTGCAGTGTGCAAACAAGCATCGGGTTCGCAATGTAAATCAATGGGAGACCAAGGGGCCTCTTCAGCGGGGCAGGCAGGCAAAGGTGGGGCTCCTCGGGGTAGCCACCACCTGGGCACGGGAGAGGGCCTCCTGGGGGTCACTCCTGCACTGAAGTTTCGATCCTTCAGGTGCTGGGGGCTGCGGGTGCAGGGTCTTTTCCAGCCGTCGGGATTTTAGAGTCAGGCAGTCGCGGTCAGGGGGAGCCTCGGGATTCCCTCTGCAGGCGTCGCTGTGGGGGCTCAGGGGGGACAACTTTGGTTACTCACAGTCTCGGAGTCGCCGGAGGGTCCTCCCTGAGGTGTTGTTTCTCCACCAGTCGAGTCGGGGTCGCCGGGTGCAGTGTTGCAAGTCTCGCGCTTCTTGCAGGGATTGCAGGGGTCTTTAAATCTGCTCCTCTGGATACAAAGTTGCAGTCTTTTTGGAGCAGGTCCGCTGTCCTCTGGAGTTTCTTGTTCCTCTTGAAGCAGGGCAGTCCTCTGAGGATTCAGAGGTCGCTGGTCCTTGAGAAAGCGTCGCTGGAGCAATTTTCTTTAGAAGGCAGGAGACAGGCCGGTAGGACTGGGGCCAAAGCAGTTGGTGTCTTCTTTCTTCTTCTGCAGGGGTTTTCAGCTCAGCAGTCTTCTTCGGTAAGTTGCAGGAATCTAAATTCTTAGGTTCAGGGGAGCCCTTAAATACTAAATTTAAGGGCGTGTTTAGGTCTGGGGGGTTAGTAGCCAATGGCTACTAGCCCTGAGGGTGGGTACACCCTCTTTGTGCCTCCTCCCAAGGGGAGGGGGTCACAATCCTATCCCTATTGGGGGAATCCTCCATCTGCAAGATGGAGGATTTCTAAAAGTTAGAGTCACTTCAGCTCAGGACACCTTAGGGGCTGTCCTGACTGGCCAGCGACGACTCCTTGTTATTCTCATTATCTCCTCCAGCCTTTCCGCCAAAAGTGGGGCCGTGACCGGAGGGGGCGGGCAACTCCACTAGCTGGAGTGCCCTGCGGTGCTGGAACAAAGGGGGTGAGCCTTTGAGGCTCACCGCCAGGTGTTACAGCTCCTGCCTGGGGGAGGTGTTAGCATCTCCACCCAGTGCAGGCTTTGTTACTGGCCTCAGAGTGACAAAGGCACTCTCCCCATGGGGCCAGCAACATGTCTCGGTTGTGGCAGGCTGCTGGAACCAGTCAGCCTACACAGATAGTCGGTTAAGGTTTCAGGGGGCACCTCTAAGGTGCCCTCTGGGGTGTATTTCACAATAAAATGTACACTGGCATCAGTGTGCATTTATTGTGCTGAGAAGTTTGATACCAAACTTCCCAGTTTTCAGTGTAGCCATTATGGTGCTGTGGAGTCCGTGTTTGACAGACTCCCAGACCATATACTCTTATGGCTACCCTGCACTTACAATGTCTAAGGTTTGGCTTAGACACTGTAGGGGAACAGTACTCATGCACTGGTGACCTCACCTATGGTATAGTGCACCCTGCCTTAGGGCTGTAAGGCCTACTAGAGGGGTGACTTATCTATACTGCATAGGCAGTGTGAGGTTGGCATGGCACCCTGAGGGGAGTGCCATGTCGACTTACTCGTTTTGTTCTCACCAGCACACACAAGCTGGCAAGCAGTGTGTCTGTGCTGAGTGAGGGGTCCCCAGGGTGGCATAAGATATGCTGCAGCCCTTAGAGATCTTCCCTGGCATCAGGGCCCTTGGTACCAGTTACAAGGGACTTACCTGGATGCCAGGGTGTGCCAATTGGGGAATCAAAAGTACAGGTTAGGGAAAGAACACTGGTGCTGGGGCCTGGTTAGCAGGCCTCCGCACACTTTCAATTCAAAACATAGCATCAGCAAAGGCAAAAAGTCAGGGGGTAACCATGCCAAGGAGGCCTTTCCTTACACAAGCCCATCCCTTAACACTGCGGACTGTCTAATAGAAGTGCAGGAAGAGATATGTATTATGCAAACAAATTTGTCAGAGATGCTTGCCCAACTTGGGCATCTGCTCTGGCATCGGAGTCCAAACAGTAATGCCTAGTAAATGTATGTACAGACTTCCATGTAGCAGCCTTACAAATTTCAGAGATTGGACCATTATTAAGGAGGGCAGCCGTAGCCGCCTTTCCTCTTGTCAAATGAGCCTTAGGCCTAGCAAGTAGCTGTTTGTTAGCCAATTGATATGCAGTAACAATACATGAAACTATCCATCTAGATATGGTTCGTTTTGAGGCTGCCTCATCTGTTCTTAAATGACTGTAATTTAGAAATAAGTGGTGAGATTGTCTAATTAGTTTGGTCTTATCCAAGTAAAATTTTAGCACTCTTTTCAAATCCAGGGAGTGCAAAGCTTTCCCTGCCGGAGTATCCGGATTAGGGAAAAAAGTTGGTAGTGAAATACCCTGATTGATGTGAAAATCTGACACCACCTTCGGTAAGAATGATGGATGAGTTCGTAGAACCACTCTATTCTCGTGGAAGACTGTGTATGGTTCTTTGGAGGACAAAGCCTGAATTTCACTGACCCTCCTCGCGGAAGTAATGGCTACCAGAAAAGCCGTCTTCCACATAAGGTGTTGCAAAGAGACTTTGTGGATAGGTTCCTATGGAGGGCCCATGAGTTTCGATAGTACTATGTTTAGCTCCCATGGAGGGGAGGGTTTTCGAATGGGTGGAAAAACTTTTTTCAAACCTAAGAAATCCTTGACTACTGGCCTTGTAAAAAAGGATTCCTGAGAAGGTGATTTACGAAAGGCTGTAATGGCAGATAAATGTACCTTAATAGATGAAACTTGCAGACCTGATTTTGCCAAATGGAGTAGGTAAGAAAGTATGACCTCCTCCTGAGCCAGTATAGGATTCTGACCTTGCTGACAACACCATATGTAGAACCTCTTCCACTTGAACACGCAAGAACGCCGCGTGGAACGTCGTCTGGACTCCTTTGGGATGTTCATGCACTCCTGTGAGAGCCCTAGGTGCCCATACTGCAGGAATTCAGGAGCCATGCCGTCAAGCTCAGAGAGGGAAGGTTGGGGTGAAGAATCCTGCCTCCCAGCCTGCAAAGGAGATCCAGTCTGCACGGCAGCCTCCTGTGAGGCTTTTTGATAGGTTGAGGAGATCTGTGTACCAGAACTGACGAGGCCATTGCGGAGCTATGAGAATCATTCTGGTGCTGGATCTGTAGAGTTTATCACCGCAGGTATGGGGGGAATCTGTGGAAAAGCGTAGAGAAATAGCCCTGACCAGTCGATCAACAGGGCATTCCCTCGAGACCCCGGACGCGAAGTCTGGGCATTTCTTGTTTTCATCGTCTGCAAAGAGATCTAATTGAGGCCGACCCCAGTGACCGAAGATGTCTTCGACGACCTCGTCCTGAAGAACCCAATCGTGGGCGTCATCGAGAGTTCTGCTCAGGAAGTCTGCCTCCACATTTTGTTGCCCTGGTAGGTAAACTGCTGTAAGAGGCATTCCCCTCGCTAGGAGCCAATGCCAGATGGCCTGAGACTCCCGAGATAGGGGTAGGGATCTCGTTCCTCCTTGCCTGTTCAGATAATACATTGTTTGCACTAGAAGAGATTTCCCCTGAATCGATTGAGCAAAAGACTTGAGAGCCAGATGAACTGCTCTGAGCTCCAGCAGGTTGATGTGGTACTCTCTTTCGTTGTCGGACCACCAGCCCTGAGCTTGAAGGGAACCCAGATGAGCTCCCCATCCCTTAAGCGACGCAACCGTTACCAGAGTGTCAGACAGGATTAGCTGGTGAAACAGAACTCCTACTGACAGGTGAGGTCTGTGCATCCACCACCGTAACAATTGTCATGCTCATATCGGAAGACTCATTCTGTCCTCTCAGCGGCCTGTGCTCTGGTTCCAGTTTTCCAGCGCCTTTTGAAGAGGCCTCATATGTAGCCTGGCATTCGGGACAATGGAAATGCACGAGGCCATGGAGCCCAGTAGAGATGTCACCTGATGGGCCGTAGGTGCGTCGGACCTCAGAAGGTCTTGACACTTTCTCTTTATTGATAATAGTCATTCCTCCGAAGGATACACTCTTTCGAGCTCTGTATTCAGTATTGCTCCCAGGTAGTGGAGGTTTTGCATTGGGATGAGGGTGGACTTTTGGTAGTTGACTTGTAGACCTAGAGATCTGAAAACACTGAGCACAATGTCCCGATGACTTTTCGCCTGCTCCGGAGAGGAGGCTTTCAGTAGCCAGTCGTCTAGGTATGGGTAAATGAAGATTTTCTGCTTCCTTAGATGCGCTGCTACCGTTGCTACGCATTTTGAGAAAACGTGAGGGGCAGATTTTAGGCCGAACGGAAGCACCCTGAACTGATAGTGCTGGGAGGCTATCCGGAAGCGTAGGAATTTCCGATGCTTGGGAATGATCGGGATATGAAAGTACACGTCTTGCAGGTCTATGGAGCACATCCAGTCTCCTCGATGCAGCTGAGGGAAAATCTGGTGGAGAGCCAGCCTCCTGAACTTTTGCTTTTTTATGTACTTGTTCAGTAGTCGTAAGTCCAGAATCGGTCTGAAAACTCCTTCTTGACCTTTTTTTGCTACCAGAAAGTAGCAGGAGTATACTCCTTTCCCTCTGTGCACGACTCAGACTTTTTCTATTGCTTTTTTCCGTAAAAGGGCGTGAGCCTCTTTGCGCAATAGGCTCATGTGAGCCGGATTGCATTTGGTTGGTGGCAAGTGAGGAGGAGGTTGTCTGAAAAGAAGAGTACCCATTCTCTACCATGTTCAGCACCCATTTGTCTTTTGTTATGCCACACCACTCGTGAATGAACGCTGTGATACTTCCCCCCACCGGAGTGGTGCATGGTGTTAAAGGGAAGCGAGTCCTCATTGCTTTGCAGGAGCTTTGGGTGTGGACTGCGGAGGTCTGCTTGACCCTCGGTCTCTCATGGCCTTACGAGACTGGAAGAGTGGACGCCCTTGCCTCTGTTGTGGCCTCTGGGACCAATGAGGGGCTTGAACCCTCTGCTGAAAAGGGCGCCTGTCGTAAGGTCTATACCTTCGCCTGAAGTCCTTCCTTTTCTCCAGGCCCACTGCCCTCATGGTGTCCACTTGCGCCTTCATACGCGCCATCTCCTCATCTGTGTCGGTTCCAAAAAGCGAGTTTCCGTTGAACGGAAGGTTTAGGATACGCTGCTGCGCTTCCTGCTTCAATCCTGTAAGTCTCAGCCAGGAAGATCTTCTCACACAAACCCCATGCACGTAACCATGTGCTGCTAAGTCTGCCCCATCTGCTGCTGCACTGATGACCTGATTGGAGACAGACTCCCCTCCTGAAGGATCTCCTGAAAATCCTGCCTGTCCTCCCTATGCAGCTTCTCTGTGAACCTGCTCAGCGAGTCCCAGAGTGATCAGTCGTATCTGCCTAGGAGTGCGAAAGCGCTGGAGACCTTCATCATGGAAGCCGCCGTGCCACACATCTTCCTCCCCAGAGTCCAGGTGCCTACTCTCCTTGTCCGGTGGAACCGTGGAGGATGATGCCACTGAGTGTGTCTTCCGGGCTGCGGCCAATATGACTGAGTCCGGCAGTGGATCAGTCCTGAGAAACAAAGGATCTTGCTCAGGTGCCTTATATTTCTTTAAGATCCTAGCAGGAACTGATCTGAGGGTGGCTGGTGCTAGAAAGGTGTCCATGGTTGGTTGTAAAAGACCAGGCACCAGCGGTAGCAATTTTATTTGAAACCCTGCAGCATAGAGCGGTTTCAAAGATCACGGATGAGGAGGTTGCAGGTTCCAGGACCTCTATATTCAGCTTTTGTGCTCCCTTGAGAAGCACCTCGTTAAAGGTTGTGATATCGTCCACCGGGGAAACTCTAGCTGGTGGAGAATCCGTTAAGGTCGTGGAGTACTCTCTTACTGAGGACCCCGACGATGACCAAGGAGACCTTCTGCGACGGCGTGACCGTGATCTAGATGTTCTCTGGGAGCGCGACCTGCTCCGAGATGTTGTAGCGGCGCGTCGAGGCCTAGTGGCCAAATGGCGAGACGCAGAACGAGCCTGTCCTGCCCGCGCTGTTGGCGATGGTGTTCTCGGGAGAGAAGCCGAAGGTGAGTACATCCTCGAGTATTGCGAGTCTGGGGAGGCAGTCGTTCTATTAAGGCTCTCCAACCACCTTGGCGACAAGTTGATGGGCGAGACATGCCCAGACGATGCGGCTCTCGACCGCCCAGATGAACCACTCCTTATGGAGACCACCGGAGATGTTGGAATGGTCTTATCCGCCGGCGGTAGTTGACCCTCTTCTCCTTGTAAGACAGGCAAAACCTGTGTTTGCGTCGACTGTTGCAACAACGTTGAAGGGAGTGACGTGAGTTGCTCTGGTCTCAACGTTGAGCGCCTCGACGGTGATTTCTGATTAATATTGTACATATTTAGTGTTACTTACGTCCTACTGGAAGGTTGCCTCTTTAGTATATTTTGGTAATTGTGTCACTAAAATAAAGTACTTTTTTTTTTGTAACACTTTATTTTCTTTTATGTGTGTAAGTGCTGTGTGACTACAGTGGTATTGCATGAGTTTTATATGCCTCATAGATAATCTTTGGCTGCTCATCCACAGCTACCTCTAGAGAGCCTGGCTTCTAGACACTGCCTACACAACTCTAATTGGGGATACCTAGACCGGGTATAAGGTGTAAGTACCTTAGATACCCACCACAGACCAGGCCAGCTTCCTACACAATAGTTTTTTCACTGGTGTTGCTACTGTATCTTTCCATGGGCCCAGCTATGGGGCTTTGGAAAGTTTTTCTCTTATCGTAATTTTGAAAAGGACAGTTTAAAAAAAAAAAAAAAACTCCATAGAAACCTGCGCTTTTGGTCCTGGGCTCAGCAGCTATCTAGGGAAACCTCCCAAACTCAGACATTTCTGAAAACTAGACACCTGAGGGAGTCAAGGGAGGTGTGTCTTGTGTGGATCCCCCAATATTTTCTTACCCAGAATCGTCAGCAAACCAAAAATCACATTTTCCCCACATTTCTGTGTGGGATCACTGCACCGGGACAAATCTCCTACCACCCAACGTTCTCCTCAGTCTCCAGGTAAAAATTATACCTCACTTGTGCAGGTGGGCCAAGTGTTTGTGACAGGGAAGAGCCAAAAACACGTCAAAATTGAGGGTGAACCAAAGTGGGTCCAAAAGGGCAGTTTGAAAAAAATCTTTTTAGGCTGACAAGTGCAGCAGAAGTTTTATCGGTATAGATGAGACAATGCTGGGTGGTAGGAATTTTGTGGATTACTGCAGATTCCGGAAGGTTCCGTCACAAAAATGTGGGAAAAATGTGTGCTTTTCAGCAAAGTTGCAGGTTTGCAGGGCATTGCGGGTGAAGTACACCACCCTGGAATCAACTAGATGTTTAGTTTTCAGATGTGTCTAGGTCTTGTGGATTTTTCTACATGGCAGCGTCCCAAAGTAAAAAATAAAATAAAAAAAGTGCAGCCCTCACCATTGCAAGTGAAACGATTTTGAGAGTTACCGAGCTCTCATGGCTCAAATGTAAAACAAAAAAGAAAAATAATCAAATGTCCTCTTGCTTGCCATGGGATAAGATGTTTTAGTGTGCGGGGGAGAGCTGAAAGACTGTTAGCCCTTTCAGTTCAGGTGGGGGTATAACCAGGCCCATTCTGGTTGGTAGCCACGACCCCACTATTTTCATTTATTTTTTATTCCCTGGCATCTAGTAGACTTTCTGTCCCCCTGGGGTGTGGATCGGGGGTAATTGCCCAATCTGCCCGCTGGTGGGCAGAACAACTTTGGCCCCGTTTATTTGGGGTGGGGGTATGGCCAGAGGTCCCTGGTGTCTAAGGGGGGCGGAAATGGCCTAGAAATAATTTGCCCCTTGACACCCCCCCCCCGAGGAGCAGCCCTTGCCCAAGGGGCTGCTCCCCTTACTTCCAATAGCCTTCAAAAATATATATTCCCTGGTGTCTAAGCGCTTTTCGGCGAGTAGCACGCTACTTCGGAACCCAAAAGGAATTAGTGGTAGATTAGTATAGGGAAATAGGAGTACAGTTTTAGTATTATGATGAGTTCATTTGAGCCGCGGATATGTGAGTGTTAGTTGGATTGACTGGGGTAATGGAGTGGTGGAGGAGGGAAGAATCTAGAAGTGTTAATTGGGAGAGTTTTTAGAATTGCATCACCGCCTTAGTTTTTGGCACATTTTTAGGGATCCCTGTATGAGATCGTTTTACTATTGTGTCCACAGCAAAATCTGGGAGGGAGGAGGTGCCTACATGACTTCAATTGATAGTCTTACAATGCTGAGCAGGGATTAAAAGTAATTCTACCTTTAACATCATAGGCTCTTCACTGGCAGTCATGAACAGTAGAATGAAGCAGCAAGCCCATCCCAAATTATAAAACTGATTAAAGTTTTACGAAGGAACAATACCTTACTCACAGAAAACTGCTGATTAACTGGATTTTTCAGATAAACTGGGCCCACTACAGAATCTGATTGGCATCCGAGTCTAACCAAGCGTCTCTAGAAAGTGCGATCTGACCAAGTAACCACAGCTACAACTTTGCCTCTTTAAAAGATCCAAGCTGCAAAAAAAGCAGACTCAACATCCTTAAATCTTTTATTCTACATAGGTAAAATGTCAGACCTCTCCTACCATAAGGTATGGAAATCGCTGATGATTTTGGAAAAGTGCAGATATGGAATTGGTATTATTCACATGAAAATAAAAATCATCTTAGGAAAAGGAAGGGGCTCTGTTAAAATAGAAATCCAATGAGGTTCAAAAGAACCTGCAGCTCACAGACAATTGCCAACGTTAACTAGGAAAGCAGTGCTCCACACTAAGTACAGCACTGAACCCTTTGTACTGACTCATGTATTGACTCACAGGGAGCCAACAATATTTAGCTGATTTAGGCCAGATTAAACTGGTCGGAAAACTTTCTTTAGCCACTCAAAAAAATCTTTAGTAACCAGAATTATTAACCATATTTAAGTCAGGGACTATAAGATGCAATAGTTTTTAGATTATATTTTATTAATTCAACTTTGAATTCGCCAGGTGAAGATAAGGCAGAAGTGTGTGTGGGAGATAATATGAACAGAATAGTGCTGCTACCATAAACAGGACTTATAAAAATATTCATGCATGATGACAGTAGATTCAAATGCTCACACTCAACGAACCGCAGCAGATGTGTCTCACCACTGCTTTGCTAGAGACCTCTCTTGCAATCCGGTGTTTGGGACAAGGAAAACGCTAGCAACAAATGCAGTCATTACATTCTATTTCAGTGTCCAGCAATTGCAGGCATAACTGAAATCAGCTCATGCCTAGATTTTGATCTACCACATACCAGAGTGAAAGAAGACCTTGATGTTTGTGCTGAACTCAGATTCATGAATACATCCGATGAAGAAAATGCCTGATCACTGAAAACTTATCCAATAATCAAGAAGGAAAAGTTTACCTGTAATCCTAGTTCAGGGAAATCCTCATCAACAAACCATAAGCACTGAACTGTCCCACCCAAGTACTGTATCCCAAAGCAATTTGCTCTATATATAGACGTGCAACCTATTTTTGTAGACAAAATGCACAAATACGCAAAAGCAATTGACAATGCAGGAAAACAGAAGGTCAAGAAAGGCAAAATCACTTATTTTTCGTTGTAAAAATATTTACAACTATATTGAAATAGCCAATGTATCTGAAGTGACTACAAATATCACACACAAACCTCTTTAAAACAAAAAAAAAAAAAAAGGGTATGCACAGCAATGCTAGCAGATAGGGTGTACATGTAAAGCAGTAAAAACTGGCACTGTGCCTCTTCTGTGCCTTGGACGAGATGATCTCGTCCAAGGCTACAGTTCCCCTGTGCCTTGGACGAGATCATCTCGTCCATGGCACAGGGGAACTTGGGGGCGCGCTAGCGCGCCCCCCGTGCACCCCCCTCCCCCCCCCAAGTCGGGGATGGAAGGGGAAGACCTTCCCCTTCCACCCCCGACCCCCCCCCACCCCCCCTGTGACGTCAGCGCGCGCGCGCTGATGTGTCACAGGGGCCTCCCTCGTCGCGCTGGAAGCTCTGCTTCCAGCGCGATTGAAAAAGAAATGCAAAAGCATTTCTTTTTCAATCACTTGGGAGGCCCGGAGAGGCTTCAAAGGGAAGGAAAAGTATTTCCTTCCCTTTGAAGTCCCTCCGAGGGTTTCAAAAGCCGGATTGCTTGCAATCCGGTTTTTGAAACCCCACTAGACACCAGGGATTTTTTTTTTTTTTCGTAGAAATTGACAAAAGGGAGCGACCCCTTGGGCAAGGGTCGCTCCCAGGGGGGGCTTTTTTTGAAAAGGCCTTTTCTGCCCCCCCTGGGGGCAGATCGGCCTTATTAGGCCGATCTGCCCCCAGGGGGGGCAGAAACCTCTAGGCACCAGGGACCTCTTTTTTTTTTTTTTTTCTTCATTTTTTTTTTATTGAGGTGGGGAGCGACCCCTTAGGCAAGGGTCGTTCCCCTTGGGGGAAAATTATATTTTGGCCATTTCTGCCCCCCTTGGGGGCAGATTGGCCTATTTTGATGAGGCCAATCTGCCCCCAAGGGGGGTAGAAACCACTAGACACCAGGGATTTTTTTTTTTTTTTATGGTTATTGACAAAAGGGAGCGACCCCTTGGGCAAGGGTCGCTCCCAGGGGGGCATATTTTCGGGAAGGCCTTTTCTGCCCCCCCTGGGGGCAGATCGGCCTACTATTAGGCCGATCTGCCCCCAGGTGGGGCAGAAACCTCTAGGCACCAGGGACCATTTTTTTTTTTTTTTTTCATTTTTTTTTTTTTGGTGGGGAGCGACCCCTTAGGCCATTTCTGCCCCCCCGGGGGACAGATCGGCCTATTATTAGGCCGAACTGCCCCCGGGGGGGGGGGGGGCAGAACACTCTAGGCGCCAGGGCAATTTTTTTTTTGTGTTTTTTTTTTTTGTTGTTTCTTTTTTTAGAGATGGGGAGCGACCCATCAGGCAAGGGTCGCTCCCCTGGGGGGGCAAATTGTATTTAGACCATTTCTGCCCCCCTGGGGGCAGATTGGCCAATTTTAGGTCAATCTGCCCCCAAGGGGGCAGAAACCACTAGGCACCGGGGATTTGTTTTTTGGCGCCAATGTCACGCAGGGGGAGCGACCCTGTAGGCAAGGGTCGCTCCCGGGGGTGGGGGTGGGGGTTGGGGGGGCAAATTTATTTTAGGCCATTTCTGCCCCCCCGGGGGACAGATCGGCCTATTATTAGGCCGAACTGCCCCCGGGGGGGGGGGGCAGAACACTCTAGGCACCAGGGCAATTTTTTTTTTGCTTTTTTTTTTTTTGTTGTTTCTTTTTTTAGAGATGGGGAGCGACCCATCAGGCAAGGGTCGCTCCCCTGGGGGGGCAAATTGTATTTAGACCATTTCTGCCCCCCTGGGGGCAGATTGGCCAATTGTAGGTCAATCTGCCCCCAAGGGGGCAGAAACCACTAGGCACCGGGGATTTGTTTTTTGGCGCCAATGTCACGCAGGGGGAGCGACCCTGTAGGCAAGGGTCGCTCCCGGGGGGGGGGTGGGGGGTTGGGGGGGCAAATTTATTTTAGGCCATTTCTGCCCCCCCGGGGGACAGATCGGCCTATTATTAGGCCGAACTGCCCCCGGGGGGGGGGGGGGGCAGAACACTCTAGGCACCAGGGCAATTTTTTTTTTGCTTTTTTTTTTTTTTGTTGTTTCTTTTTTTAGAGATGGGGAGCGACCCATCAGGCAAGGGTCGCTCCCCTGGGGGGGCAAATTGTATTTAGACCATTTCTGCCCCCCTGGGGGCAGATTGGCCAATTGTAGGTCAATCTGCCCCCAAGGGGGCAGAAACCACTAGGCACCGGGGATTTGTTTTTTGGCGCCAATGTCACGCAGGGGGAGCGACCCTGTAGGCAAGGGTCGCTCCCGGGGGGGGGGGGGGGGGGGGGGGGGGGGGGGGTGGGGGGGGCAAATTTATTTTAGGCCATTTCTGCCCCCCCCGGGGGACAGATCGGCCTATTATTAGGCCGAACTGCCCCCGGGGGGGGGGGGGGCAGAACACTCTAGGCACCAGGGCAATTTTTTTTGTGTGTTTTTTTTTTTTGTTGTTTCTTTTTTTTAGAGATGGGGAGCGACCCTTAAGGCAAGGGTCGCTCCCCTGGGGGGGGCCAAATTGTATTTAGACCATTTCTGCCCCCCTGGGGGCAGATTGGCCAATTTTAGGTCAATCTGCCCCCAAGGGGGCAGAAACCACTAGGCACCGGGGATTTGTTTTTTGGCGCCAATGTCACGCAGGGGGAGCGACCCCGTAGGCAAGGGTCGCTCCCGGGGGGGGGGGATGGGGGTTGGGGGGGCAAATTTATTTTAGGACATTTCTGCCCCCCGGGGGACAGATCGGCCTATTATTAGGCCGAACTGCCCCCGGGGGGGGGGGGGGGGGCAGAACACTCTAGGCACCAGGGCAATTTTTTTTTTGTGTTTTTTTTTTTGTTGTTTCTTTTTTTAGAGATGGGGAGCGACCCATCAGGCAAGGGTCGCTCCCCTGGGGGGCAAATTGTATTTAGACCATTTCTGCCCCCCTGGGGGCAGATTTGTCAATTTTAGGTCAATCTGCCCCCAAGGGGACAGAAACCACTAGGCACCGGGGATTTGTTTTTTGGCGCCAATGTCACGCAGGGGGAGCGACCCTGTAGGCAAGGGTCGCTCCCGGGGGGGGGGGGGGTGGGGGGGGGGGCAAATTTATTTTAGGCCATTTCTGCCCCCCCGGGGGACAGATCGGCCTATTATTAGGCCGAACTGCCCCCGGTGGGGGGGGGGGGGGGGCAGAACACTCTAGGCACCAGGGCAATTTTTTTTTTTGTGTTTTTTTTTTTTGTTGTTTCTTTTTTTAGAGATGGGGAGCGACCCATCAGGCAAGGGTCGCTCCCCTGGGGGGGGAAATTGTATTTAGACCATTTCTGCCCCCCTGGGGGCAGATTGGCCAATTTTAGGTCAATCTGCCCCCAAGGGGGCAGAAATCACTAGGCACCGGGGATTTGTTTTTTGGCGCCAATGTCACGCAGGGGGAGCGACCCCGTAGGCAAGGGTCGCTCCCGGGGGGGGGGATGGGGGTTGGGGGGGCAAATTTATTTTAGGACATTTCTGCCCCCCCGGGGGACAGATCGGCCTATTATTAGGCCGAACTGCCCCCGGGGGGGGGGGGGGGGGGCAGAACACTCTAGGCACAGGGCAATTTTTTTTGTGTGTTTTTTTTTTTTGTTGTTTCTTTTTTTAGAGATGGGGAGCGACCCATCAGGCAAGGGTCGCTCCCCTGGGGGGGCAAATTGTATTTAGACCATTTCTGCCCCCCTGGGGGCAGATTTGTCAATTTTAGGTCAATCTGCCCCCAAGGGGACAGAAACCACTAGGCACCGGGGATTTGTTTTTTGGCGCCAATGTCACGCAGGGGGAGCGACCCCGTAGGCAAGGGTCGCTCCCGGGGGGGGGGGTGGGTGTTGGGGGGGCAAATTTATTTTAGGCCATTTCTGCCCCCCCGGGGGGCAGATCGGCCTATTATTAGGCCGATCTGCCCCCCGGGGGGGGGGGGGGCAGAAACCTCTAGGCGCCAGGGGAATTTTTCATTTTTTTCTTTTTTTTTTTCTTTGTTTTTTTTTTTTTTAGAGATGGGGAGCGACCCATCAGGCAAAAGTCGCTCCCCTGAGGGACAAATTGTATTTAGGCCATTTCTGCCCCCCTTGGGGGCAGATTGGCTGATTTTAGGTCAACCTGCCCCCAAGGGGGCAGAAACCACTAGGCACCGGGGATTTGTTTTTTGGTGCCAATGTCACGCAGGGGGAGCGACCCCGTAGGCAAGGGTCGCTCCCGACGGGGGAGGGTGGGGGTTGGGGGGGCAAATTTATTTTAGGGCATTTCTGCCCCCCCCCCCCCCCCCCCCTGGGGCCGGCTGAGCTACAGGCCAAACACCACAGGTAGGCACCTTGCAAAAAACACCTCTGTTTTCTGTGAAAAATATGTTGTGTCCACGTTGTGTTTTGGGCCATTTCCTTTTGTGGGCGCTAGGCCTACCCACAGAAGTGATGTACCATTTTTATCGAGAGACTTAGGGGAACGCTGGGTGGAAGGAAATTTGTGGCTCCTCTCAGATTCCAGAACTTTCTGTCACCGAAATGAGAGGAAAAAGTGTTTTTTGGGCCAAATTTTGATGTTTGCAAAGGATTCTGGGTAACAACCTGGTCAGAGCCCCGCAAGTCACCCCATCTTGGATTCCCCTGGGTTTCTAGTTTTCAAAAATGCACTGGTTTGCTAGGTTTCCTCAGGTGTCGGCTGAGCTACAGGCCAAAATCCACAGGTAGGCACTGCTTTTTATAAAAAAATGTGATGTGTCCACGTTGTGTTTTGGGCCCTTTCCTTTCGTGGGCGCTAGTCCTACCCACACAAGTGAGGTATCATTTTTATCGGGAGACTTGGGGGAACGCTGGGTAGAAGGAAATTTGTGGCTCCTCTCAGATTCCAGAACTTTCTGCCACAGAAATGTGAGTAACATGTGTATTTTTAGCCAAATTTTGAGGTTTGCAAAGGATTCTGGGTAACAGAACCTGGTCCGAGCCCCGCAAGTCACCCCTCCTTGGATTCCCCTAGGTCTCTAGTTTTCAGAAATGCACAGGTTTGGTAGGTTTCCCTAGGTGCCGGCTGAGCTAGAGGCCAAAATCTACAGGTAGGCACTTCGCAAAAAACACCTCTGTTTTTTTCCAAAATTTAGGATGTGTCCACGTTGCGCTTTGGGGTGTTTCCTGTCGCCGGCGCTAGGCCTACCCACGCAAGTGAGGTATCATTTTTATCGGGAGACTTGGGGGAACGCTGGGTGGAAGGAAATTTGTAGCTCCTCTCAGATTCCAGAACTTTCTGCCACAGAAATGTAAGGGACATGTGTTTTTTTAGCCAAATTTTGAGGTTTGCAAAGGATTCTGGGTAACAGAACCTGGTCCGAGCCCCGCAAGTCACCCCTCCTTGGATTCCCCTAGGTCTCTAGTTTTCAGAAATGCACAGGTTTGGTAGGTTTCCCTAGGTGCCGGCTGAGCTAGAGGCCAAAATCTACAGGTAGGCACTTCGCAAAAAACACCTCTGTTTTTTTCCAAAATTTAGGATGTGTCCACGTTGCGCTTTGGGGTGTTTCCTGTCGCCGGCGCTAGGCCTACCCACGCAAGTGAGGTATCATTTTTATCGGGAGACTTTGGGGAACGCTGGGTAGAAGGAAATTTGGGGCTCCTCTCAGATTCCAAAACTTTCTGCCACAGAAATGTGAGTAACATGTGTATTTTTAGCCAAATTTTGAGGTTTGCAAAGGATTCTGGGTAACAGAACCTGGACCGAGCCCCGCAAGTCACCCCTCCTTGGATTCCCCTAGGTCTCTAGTTTTCAGAAATGCACAGGTTTGGTAGGTTTCCCTAGGTGCCGGCTGAGCTAGAGGCCAAAATCTACAGGTAGGCACTTCGCAAAAAACACCTCTGTTTTTTTCCAAAATTTAGGATGTGTCCACATTGCGCTTTGGGGTGTTTCCTGTCGCCGGCGCTAGGCCTACCCACGCAAGTGAGGTATCATTTTTATCGGGAGACTTGGGGGAACGCTGGGTGGAAGGAAATTTGTAGCTCCTCTCAGATTCCAGAACTTTCTGCCACAGAAATTTGAGGGACAAGTGTTTTTTTAGCCAAATTTTGAGGTTTGCAAAGGATTCAGGGTAACAGAACCTGGTCCGAGCCACACAAGTCATCCCTCCTTGGATTCCCCTAGGTCTCTAGTTTTCAGAAATGTACAGGTTTGGTAGGTTTCCCTAGGTGGCGGCTGAGCTAGAGGCCAAAATCTCCAGGTAGTCACTTTGCTAAAAACAGCTCTGTTTTCTGTGATGTGTCCACGTTGTGTTTTGGGGCATATCCTGTCGCGGGCGCTAGGCCTACCCACACAAGTGAGGTATCATTTTTATCGGGAGACGTGGGGGAACGCTGGGTGGAAGGAAATTTGTGGCTCCTCTCAGATTCCAGAACTTTCTGCCACAGAAATGTGAGGAACATGTGTTTTTTTAGCCAAATTTTGAGGTTTGCAAAGGATTCTGGGTAACAGAACCTGGTCCGAGCCACACAAGTCACCCCTCCTTGGATTCCCCTAGGTCTCTAGTTTTCAGAAATGCACAGGTTTGGTAGGTTTCCCTAGGTGCCGGCTGAGCTAGAGGCCAAAATCTACAGGTAGTCACTTTGCTAAAAACAGCTCTGTTTTCTGTGATATGTCCACGTTGTGTTTTGGGGCATATCCTGTCGTGGGCGCTAGGCCTACCCACACAAGTGAGGTATCATTTTTATCGGGAGACGTGGGGGAACGCTGGGTGGAAGGAAATTTGTGGCTCCTCTCAGATTCCAGAACTTTCTGCCACAGAAATGTGAGGAACATGTGTTTTTTTAGCCAAATTTTGAGATTTGCAAAGGATTCTGGGTAACAGAACCTGGTCCGAGCCCCGCAAGTCACCCCTCCTTGGATTCCCCTAGGTCTCTAGTTTTCAGAAATGCACAGGTTTGGTAGGTTTCCCTAGGTGGCGGCTGAGCTAGAGGCCAAAATCTACAGGTAGTCACTTTGCTAAAAACAGCTCTGTTTTCTGTGATATGTCCACGTTGTGTTTTGGGGCATATCCTGTCGCGGGCGCTAGGCCTACCCACACAAGTGAGGTATCATTTTTATCGGGAGACGTGGGGGAACGCTGGGTGGAAGGAAATTTGTGGCTCCTCTCAGATTCCAGAACTTTCTGCCACAGAAATGTGAGGAACATGTGTTTTTTTAGCCAAATTTTGAGGTTTGCAAAGGATTCTGGGTAACAGAACCTGGTCCGAGCCCCGCAAGTCACCCCTCCTTGGATTCCCCTAGGTCTCTAGTTTTCAGAAATGCACAGGTTTGGTAGGTTTCCCTAGGTGGCGGCTGAGCTAGAGGCCAAAATCTACAGGTAGTCACTTTGCTAAAAACAGCTCTGTTTTCTGTGATATGTCCACGTTGTGTTTTGGGGCATATCCTGTCGCGGGCGCTAGGCCTACCCACACAAGTGAGGTATCATTTTTATCGGGAGACGTGGGGGAACGCTGGGTGGAAGGAAATTTGTGGCTCCTCTCAGATTCCAGAACTTTCTGCCACAGAAATGTGAGGAACATGTGTTTTTTTAGCCAAATTTTGAGATTTGCAAAGGATTCTGGGTAACAGAACCTGGTCCGAGCCCCGCAAGTCACCCCTCCTTGGATTCCCCTAGGTCTCTAGTTTTCAGAAATGCACAGGTTTGGTAGGTTTCCCTAGGTGGCGGCTGAGCTAGAGGCCAAAATCTACAGGTAGTCACTTTGCTAAAAACAGCTCTGTTTTCTGTGATATGTCCACGTTGTGTTTTGGGGCATATCCTGTCGCGGGCGCTAGGCCTACCCACACAAGTGAGGTATCATTTTTATCGGGAGACGTGGGGGAACGCTGGGTGGAAGGAAATTTGTGGCTCCTCTCAGATTCCAGAACTTTCTGCCACAGAAATGTGAGGAACATGTGTTTTTTTAGCCAAATTTTGAGGTTTGCAAAGGATTCTGGGTAACAGAACCTGGTCCGAGCCCCACAAGTCACCCCTCCTTGGATTCCCCTAGGTCTCTAGTTTTCAGAAATGCACAGGTTTGGTAGGTTTCCCTAGGTGGCGGCTGAGCTAGAGGCCAAAATCTACAGGTAGTCACTTTGCTAAAAACAGCTCTGTTTTCTGTGATATGTCCACGTTGTGTTTTGGGGCATATCCTGTCGCGGGCGCTAGGCCTACCCACACAAGTGAGGTATCATTTTTATCGGGAGACGTGGGGGAACGCTGGGTGGAAGGAAATTTGTGGCTCCTCTCAGATTCCAGAACTTTCTGCCACAGAAATGTGAGGAACATGTGTTTTTTTAGCCAAATTTTGAGGTTTGCAATGGATTCTGGGTAACAGAACCTGGTCCGAGCCACACAAGTCACCCCTCCTTGGATTCCCCTAGGTCTCTAGTTTTCAGAAATGCACAGGTTTGGTAGGTTTCCCTAGGTGACGGGTGAGCTAGAGGCCAAAATCTACAGGTAGTCACTTTGCTAAAAACAGCTCTGTTTTCTGTGATGTGTCCACGTTGTGTTTTGGGGCATATCCTGTTGCGGGTGCTAGGCCTACCCACACAAGTGAGGTATCATTTTTATCGGGAGACGTGGGGGAACGCTGGGTGGAAGGAAATTTGTGGCTCCTCTCAGATTCCAGAACTTTCTGCCACAGAAATGTGAGGAACATGTGTTTTTTTAGCCAAATTTTGAGGTTTGCAAAGGATTCTGGGTAACAGAACCTGGTCCGAGCCACACAAGTCACCCCTCCTTGGATTCCCCTAGGTCTCTAGTTTTCAGAAATGCACAGGTTTGGTAGGTTTCCCTAGGTGGCGGCTGAGCTAGAGGCCAAAATCTACAGGTAGTCACTTTGCTAAAAACAGCTCTGTTTTCTGTGATGTGTCCACGTTGTGTTTTGGGGCATATCCTGTCGTGGGTGCTAGGCCTACCCACACAAGTGAGGTACCATTTTTATCGGGAGACTTGGGGGAACATAGATTAGCAAAACAAGTACTATTGCCCCTTGTCTTTCTCTACATTTTTTCCTTCCAAATATAGGAGTGTGTGTAAAAAAGACATCTATTTGAGAAATTCCCTGTAATTCACGTGCTACTATGGTCACCCCGGAATTCAGAGATGTGCAAATAACCACTGCTCCTCAACACCTTATCTTGGGCCCTTTTTGGAAATGCAAAGGTTTTCTTGATAGCAATTTTTTACTCCTTATATTTCAGCAAATGAATTGCTGTATACCCGGTATAGAATGAAAACGCACTGCAGGGTGCAGCTCATTTATTGGCTCTGGGTTCCTCGGGTTCTTGATGAACCTACAAACCCTATATATCCCCGCAACCAGAGGAGTCCAGCAGACGTAACGGTATATTGCTTTCGATAATCTGACATTGCAGGGAAAAGTTACAGAGTAAAACGTAGAGAAAAATTGATGGTTTTTTCACCTCAATTTCAATATTTTTCTTTTTCAGCTGTTATTTTCTGTAGGAAACCCTTGTAGGATCTACACAAATGACCCCTTGCTGAATTCAGAATTTTGTCTACTTTTCAGAAATGTTTAGGTTTCTGGGATCCAGCATTGGTTTCATGACCATTCCTGTCACTGACTGGAAGGAGACTGAAAGCACAAAAAATTGCACAAATGGGGTATGCCCCAGTAAAATGCCAAAATTGTGTTGAAAAATTGGGTTTTCGGATTCAAGTCTGCCTGTTCCTGAAAGCTGGGAAGCTGCTGAGTTTAGCACCGCAGACCCTTTGTTGATGCCATTTTCAGGGGAAAAACCACAAGCCTTCTTCTGCAGCCCCTTTTTCCAATTTTTTTGAAAAAAACGAAATTTTCACTGTATTTTGGCCAATTTCTTGGCCTCCTTCAGGGGAACCCACAAAGTCTGGGTACCTTTAGAATCCCTAGGATGTTGGAAAAAAAGGACGCAAATTTGGCTTGGTTAGCTTATGTGGACAAAAAGTTATGAGGGCCTAAGCGCGAACTGCCCCAAATAGGCAAAAAAGGGCCTGGCACAGGAGGGGGAAAAGGCCTGGCAGCGAAGGGGTTAACAGCTTCACCCTTCCTCCAGTGTCACATCATGCCCCGAAGAGGACAGGTGTTTCAGCTAGTTTTTTTTTTTACAGAGATAAGAGCATTCTGGATAAATATGAGAACCTTATCTTTAAGAAGGGTGGGTAGCTTATGAATGATGAGGACTCTCCTGTAAGAAAACTAGGATTATAGTTAGGAACCACTCTCTTTCAGGGAATCCTCATCAATAGTCATAAGCACTTAATATAATTTTCAACAGAGCCTGTGCTGTTTTTTTTCTGCATGTGCCTTAGGCTTATCAGGGAAGGGTTAATCGGCTAACTGTTAACAGGATGTAATAGAAATTATCCATCTAAAAATTGACTTTTGATGTGGGAAGCACAGTTTTAATAGGTCACAATTTACAAACAAAAGGTCTGATTGTCTGATGTCTTGTTAAATAGTATTTCAGAACTCTTCTGAGATTCGGTGAGTGACCCTTTGGCTGAGATACAAGGCTGGCAAGGAAATTGTTTCATTTGTGTAGAAATCGGTCCCTTTATGTGGTATGTAAAAGGGTTTAGGGGTTTCACAGTGAGTGAACAGGGCTTGCTATGCAATCCCAAGGTGTTTTATTTCGGGGTAGTGTGATCAGGCAGCCTTAGACTTAACCCAGAGGAATGTAGACAACTACAAATAAACACCAAAGTCAACAGATGAGAAGCATGACTCAAAATGAAAATGTCACTTACCCAGTGTACATCTGTTCGTGGCATCAGTCGCAGTAGATTCGCATGTTCTGCAATAGCTCGCCATCTGGTGTTGGGCCGGAGTGTTACAAGTTGTTTTTCTTCGAAGAAGTCTTTCGAGTCACGGGACCGAGTGACTCCTCCTTTTGTCTCCATTGCGCATGGGCGTCGACTCCATCTTCGATTGTTTTTCCCCGCAGAGGGTGAGGTAGGAGTTGAATTGTAGTAATAGTGCCCATGCAATGGAGTGACTAAGTATGCACCTATTTAAGGTTGAGATGATACATATATAAATAATTGAAGGTAACTTCCAAACTGCTACAGGCTCCCGGGGAGGCGGGTGGGCACATGCGAATCTACTGCGACTGATGCCACGAACAGATGTACACTGGGTAAGTGACATTTTCAGTTCGATGGCATCTGTCGCTGTAGATACGCATGTTCTGCATAGACTAGTAAGCAGTTATTTCCCCAAAAGCGGTGGATCAGCCTGTAGGAGTGGAAGTAGTCTGAAATAATGTCCTTAATACGGCTTGACCTACTGTGGCTTGTTGTGCGGATAACACGTCTACACAGTAGTGCTTGGTGAATGTGTGAGGCGTAGACCATGTGGCTGCCTTACATATTTCTTGCATTGGGATGTTTCCTAGAAAGGCCATGGTAGCACCTTTCTTTCTGGTTGAGTGTGCCCTTGGTGTAATGGGCAGCTGTCGTTTAGCTTTAAGGTAGCAGATTTGGATGCATTTAACTATCCATCTGGCTATACCTTGTTTTGAAATTGGGTTTCCTGCGTGAGGTTTTTGAAAGGCAATAAAGAGTTGTTTAGTCTTTCTGATGTTTTTTGTTCTGTCAATGTAATACATCAATGCTCTTTTGACATCTAATGTATGTAGTGCCCTTTCAGCTACGGTATCTGGCTGTGGAAAGAACACTGGAAGTTCCACTGTTTGATTTAGATGGAACGGTGAAATAACCTTTGGCAAAAATTTAGGATTGGTCCTTAGGACGACTTTATTTTTGTGTAGTTGTATAAAAGGTTCCTGTATTGTAAACGCCTGAATCTCGCTTACTCTTCTTAGGGAAGTAATGGCGATGAGAAATGCCACCTTCCAGGTTAGGAACTGTATTTCGCAGGAGTGCATGGGTTCAAAAGGTGGACCCATAAGTCTAGTTAGGACAACATTTAGGTTCCATGAAGGAACAGGTAGTGTTCTTGGTGGTATAATTCTCCTAAGGCCCTCCATGAATGCTTTAATGACTGGTATCTTATATAGGGAAGTTGAATAGGTAGTCTGCAGGTATGCAGATATTGCTGCAAGGTGAATCTTGATGGAAGAGAAAGCTAGGTTAGATTTTTGTAAGTGAAGCAAGTAACCCACTACATGTTCCGGAGTTGTGTGTAATGGTTGTATTTGATTAATATGGCAGTAGCAAACAAACCTCTTCCATTTACGTGCCTGGTGGATGGCCTTCTGGCTTGTTTTATGACTTCCATACATTCTTGGGTAAGTTGTAAGTGCCCGAATTCTAGGATTTCAGGAGCCAGATTGCTAGATTCAGCGATGCTGGATCTGGGTGTCTGATCTTTTGGTTGTGCTGTGTCAACAGATCTGGCCTGTTGGGCAATTTGATGCAGGGTACCACTGATAGGTCTAGCAGGTTGTGTACCAGGGTTGCCTTGCCCAAGTTGGTGCTATCAATATGAGTTTGAGTTTGCTTTGACTGAGTTTGTTTACCAGGTAAGGAAGGAGAGGGAGAGGAGGAAAAGCGTAAGCAAATATCCCTGACCAGTTCATCCATAGGGCATTGCCTTGGGATTGTTTGTGTGGGTATCTGGATGCGAAGTTTTGGCATTTTGCGTTCTCCCTTGTCGCAAACAAGTCTATCTGAGGTGTTCCCCAGAGTTTGAAATAAGTGTTCAGAATTTGGGGGTGAATTTCCCATTTGTGGACCTGTTGGTGATCTCGAGAGAGATTGTCTGCGAGTTGATTTTGGATCCCTGGTATAAACTGTGCAATTAGGCGAATTTGGTTGTGAATTGCCCAATGCCAAATTTTCTGTGCTAGCAGGCTTAACTGCGTGGAGTGCGTCCCTCCCTGCTTGTTTAGATAATACATTGTTGTCATGTTGTCTGTTTTGACGAGAATGTATTTGTGAACTATTATTGGTTGGAAAGCTTTTAGTGCTTGAAAAACTGCTAGAAGTTCTAGGTGATTGATATGCAGTTTTGTTTGATGTACGTTCCATTGTCCTTGTATGCTGTGTTGATCGAGGTGTGCTCCCCACCCTGTCATGGAAGCATCTGTTGTTATTACGTATTGTGGCACTGGGTCTTGGAAAGGCCGCCCCTTGTTTAAATTTATGTTGTTCCACCACAGAAGCGAGAGGTAAGTTTGGCGGTCTATTAACACCAGATCTAGAAGGGGACCCTGTGCTTGAGACCACTGTGATGCTAGGCATTGTTGTAAGGGCCTCATGTGCAGTCTTGCGTTTGGGACAATGGCTATGCATGATGACATCATGCCTAGGAGTTGTAATACCATCTTTGCCTGTATCTTTTGTGTTGGATACATGCGTTGTATGATGGTGTTGAAATTTAGAATTCTTTGTGGACTTGGAGTGGCTACTCCCTTTGATGTGTCTATTATGGCTCCTAGGTATTGTTGTACCTTGCGCAGCAGAATGTTGGATTTTGTAAAGTTGACGGTGAACCCGAGTTTGAAGAGGGTTTGTATGATCTGATTTGTGTGATTTGAGCACTGTATGAACGAATGGGCCTTGATTAGCCAGTCGTCCAAATATGGGAACACATGTATTTGCTGCCTTCTTATGTGTGCAGCGACTACCGCTAGACATTTGGTAAAGACTCTTGGTGCGGTTGTTAATCCGAAAGGCAGTACCTTGAATTGGTAATGTATTCCTTTGAATACAAACCTTAGGTATTTCCTGTGCGATGGGTGTATTGGTATATGGAAATAAGCATCCTTGAGGTCTAAAGTTGCCATGTAGTCGTGTAGTTTTAGCAATGGCAATACTTCTTGTAGTGTGACCATGTGGAAGTGGTCTGATTTGATGAAAGTGTTCACTACTCTGAGGTCTAGGATTGGTCTCAGCGTTTTGTCCTTCTTTGGTATCAGAAAGTACAGTGAGTAAACTCCTGTGTTTATTTGTGTGTTTGGCACTAAGTCGATTGCATTCTTTTGCAATAGTGCCTGCACTTCTATCTCCAGGAGATTGGAATGGTGTGTTAAATTTTGTGCTTTTGGTGGTATGTTTGGAGGGAATTGTAGAAATTCTATGCAATAACCATGTTGGATAATTGCTAGAACCCAAGTGTCTGTAGTAATTTCCTCCCATGCTTTGTAATAATGACCTATTCTTCCCCCCACTGGTGTTGTGTGGAGGGGGTGAGTGACATGTGAGTCATTGTTTAGTAGTAGGGGTTTTGGGGCTTTGAAATCTCCCTCTGTTTTTAGGGAATTGCCCTCCTCTATATTGTCCCCGAAAACCTCCTCTATACTGTCCCTGGTAACTGGACGGTGTTGCTTGTGAGGTGCTGGCTTGTGTGCTTTGACCCCGAAACCCCCCTCGAAAGGGCGTTTTACGGAATGTGCTGTAATTCCCTCTGCTCTGCGGGGAGTAGAGGGCGCCCATGGCTTTGGCAGTGTCCGTATCTTTTTTGAGTTTCTCAATCGCTGTGTCCACTTCTGGACCGAACAGTTCTTTTTCATTAAAAGGCATATTGAGAACTGCTTGTTGAATCTCTGGTTTAAATCCAGACGTTCGGAGCCATGCATGCCTTCTGATAGTTACAGATGTATTAATTGTCCGTGCAGCTGTATCTGCAGCGTCCATGGAGGAACGTATCTGGTTGTTGGAGATGGTCTGTCCCTCCTCAACCACTTGTTTTGCCCTATTTTGGAAGTCCTTGGGCAGATGTTCAATGAGATGTTGCATCTCGTCCCAGTGGGCTCTGTCATAGCGCGCAAGTAGTGCCTGGGAGTTCGCGATGCGCCACTGGTTTGCAGCTTGTGCTGCGACTCTTTTACCAGCTGCATCGAACTTGCGGCTTTCTTTATCTGGGGGTGGTGCATCTCCAGATGTGTGAGAGTTGGCCCTTTTCCTAGCTGCTCCTACAACAACAGAGTCTGGTGGCAGCTGTGTAGTGATGAAAACCGGGTCCGTAGGAGGCGGCTTATACTTTTTTTCCACCCTTGGTGTGATTGCCCTACTTTTGACCGGCTCCTTAAATATGTCTTTTGCGTGCCGGAGCATACCAGGGAGCATAGGCAAGCTTTGGTATGAGCTGTGGGTGGAGGAGAGTGTGTTGAACAAGAAATCATCCTCGACCTGTTCTGAGTGGAGGCTTACGTTGTGAAATTGTGCTGCTCTAGCCACCACCTGAGAGTACGCGGTGCTGTCTTCTGGTGGAGATGGCTTTGTAGGGTATTCCTCCGGGCTGTTATCTGACACTGGGGCGTCGTATAGGTCCCATGCGTCCTGATCTTGGTCACCCTGGCTCATGGTGGTGTGAGCTGGGGAGTGTGATGGAGTTTGTGCTGGTGAAACGTTAATCACGGGCGGAGGAGAGGGTGGTGGTGTAACTCTTTTCACCACTTTTGGTTGTGGTGCTTGTTCCGTCTGGAACTCCAACCTTCTCTTTCTCCTAATGGGGGGAAGGGTGCTTATTTTTCCTGTCCCCTGCTGAATGAAGATACGCTTTTGCGTATGGTCCACATCAGTTGCTTGTAGCTCTTCCTCAAACCTATGCTTTTGCATTTGGGAGGTTAGCGAGTGCTCTTCTGTATAAGAGCCTGAAGCTGGGTCGCTTGCAGTTTGTTTCGGCATCGAAACTTTGTCTGCGTGTTTTTTCGGCTCCGAGGTGACTTTTTTCCTTTTCGGGGCCGAAACCTCTCGGCGTCGATCTGTTTCGGTGCCGCTGTCTCGGCGTCGAGCCGTGTCCACACCGGCATCTCGGTGTCGAGGCTTGTCTCCAGCACTTTCTCGGTCCCGAGAAGGCTGCGTGCCGGTGTCTCGACCGGAGTCGGACGATCTCGGCACTGTTTGGGCCTTTTTCGGTGCCGACGGTCGGTCACCGAATTTATGGGTCGAGCCATGGCCTGGTGGCAGTGGCGTCCCCTGGGCCTTGTAAATGTTTCTTTGTGTGGTTTTCGACGTCTTACTCACGGTTTGTGTGTCGTCGAATCCTTCGGAGTCTGAGTCTTGGATCGAGAAGGTACCTTCTTCTTCCTGTTCCTCGAACTCCCGTTGGGCTGTCGGTGCGGACGCCATTTGAAGTCTTCTGGCTCGACGGTCTCGGAGTGTTTTTCGGGACCGGAACGCACGACAGGCCTCGCAGGTGTCTTCGCTGTGCTCAGGTGACAGGCACAGGTTGCAGACCAAGTGTTGGTCTGTGTAGGGGTATTTATTGTGGCATTTGGGGCAGAAACGGAACGGGGTCCGTTCCATCGGCGTTCTTCAGCACGCGGTCGGGCCGACCAGGCCCCGACGGAGGATCGAAAAAACTACCCCGAAGGGCACCGGAGCTCTTCGATCTTCGATGCGGTGTGGAATCTAAGTACGCCGATCCCGAACGCAACAATACCGACGAAAATCTTCCGAAATTAGCTAATTTTCCGTTCCGAAACTCGGAGCGACAGGAACACGTCCGAACCCGATGGCGGAAAAAAAACAATCGAAGATGGAGTCGACGCCCATGCGCAATGGAGACAAAAGGAGGAGTCACTCGGTCCCGTGACTCGAAAGACTTCTTCGAAGAAAAACAACTTGTAACACTCCGGCCCAACACCAGATGGCGAGCTATTGCAGAACATGCGTATCTACAGCGACAGATGCCATCGAACAGGAGATCCCCACCAATTTATAAAAATAGTAAATATCTTTATATAAGATCACGCATCAGATAAAAATCACTCAGGTGAGGTACATTTTTAAACAGGAATTCTTTTCACTTTAAAAAGAAGACACCGTAAATTCAGAGTTTTGCAATGTTATTCCACTGGAGGTAAAACAAGTTCTGCAAATAAGTAGGGGACAGAGACTCAGAAAATCAATCTCCAGGAGTTGAAGTGAGTAGAGGGCAAGTGCCAAGGCAGCACTAGCAGTACACCACCAGCAGTAAGGGTGCGGCTGGGTGCAAAACAGCATTGCCCAATGTGTTTTAATGGAGATCGGTCACTGCGAAAAGAGACTTTAAGCTCTGGCCCAGAGGCCAGTGGGGCTGAACCAACAGTGGGGCTCAGGCCTCACGATGCTCTGGCACAGGTAGGCACCTTTGGTCCTCTTCATCACGGTTCAGGGGCAACAGGTGAAGAGCCGTCTTTAGGTGTGGGGTTTTCTTTAATGGAGCATTCGTGGTAGAAGAGGGATGTGTGCAGAGGCTGCAGTTGTCGTTGAGGAGTCGAGGAAGGGTGAAACCACAATGGACTCAGACTTTGGAAGGCTGGGTGTAGGAGAGTACCCTCATTCTTCTTGGCATAGTTACCTCCATTTTCTGCCTGTTGGCAGGGTGTTTGACTGTGTTCACTGGGATCCTGCCAACCAGGAGCCCAGTGATTATGCTCTCGCCCTTCTAACTTGGTAACTTTGTTACTTACACCCCACATTTGGCATACTGGTGCCTCCATTTAAGTCCCTAGTATATGGTACCCAGGGCATAAGGGTACCAGGAGATCCCCACTGGCTGCAGCATCCATTATGCCTGCCCTGGGGAGCCCATGCAAAGTGTTATGCAGGCCTGCTACTGCAGTCTGCATGAAACGGTGCATGCACCCTTTTCACCACAGGTCACTTTACCATGTCACTGTAAGTCACCCGAATGGCAGGCCCTCCTAGCCCAGAGGGCAGGGTTCAAGTACCTGTGTGTGAGGGCACCCCTGCACTAGCAGAGGTGCCCCCATGAACTCCAGTTCCCTTTTCATGGACTTCGTGAGTGCGGGGACACCGTTTTATGCGTGTACTGGACATAGGTCATTACCTATGCCCAGCTACATAATGGTAACTCCAAACCTAGGGATGTTTGGTATCAAATAGATCGCAATCAAACCCAGTTACTGTTGCAGTATTGGAAGTATGATTCCATGCACTCTGGAAGGCTCCTCAGAGCACACCGAGCATTGTTGCTACCAGCCTTTTGGGGTTTTCCGGGCAGTCCAAGCTGCTGCCACTCCTCAGACAGGTTTCTGCCCTCCTGCTGCTCGAACAGCTCAAGCCCAGGAAGGCAGAAAAAAGGATTTCCTTTGGGTGAGGGAGGTAACACCCTCTTCCTTTGGAATGAAAATGTCACTTAACCAGTGTACATCTGTTCGTGGCATCAGTCGCTGAAGATTCACATGTTGTGCATAGCCCGCCATCTGGTGTTGGGTCGGAGTGTTACAAGTTGTTTTTCTTCGAAGAAGTCTTTCGAGTCACGGGACCGAGGGACTCCTCCTCTTTGTCTCCATTGCGCATGGGCGTCGACTCCATCTTCGATTGTTTTCCCCGCAGAGGGTGAGGTAGGAGTTGTTTGTTAGTAATAGTGCCCATGCAATGAAGTGAATAAGTATGTACCTAACTAAGATTGAATATATTTACAAATGTACAAAGTTGAAGCTAACTTCCAAACGGCTACAGGCTCCCGGGGAGGTGGGTGGGCACATGTGAATCTTCAGCGACTGATGCCACGAACAGATGTACACTGGGTAAGTGACATTTTCAGTTTGATGGCATCTGTCGCTGTAGATACACATGTTGTGCATAGACTAGTAAGCAGTTATCTCCCCAAAAGCGGTGGCTCAGCCTGTAGGAGTGGAAGTAGTCTGAAATAAGGTTCTTAGTACGGCTTGACCTACTGTGGCTTGTTGTGCTGATAGCACGTCTACACAGTAGTGCTTGGTAAATGTGTGAGGCGTAGACCATGTGGCTGCCTTACATATTTCGTGCATTGGAATATTCCCTAGGAAGGCCATGGTAGCGCCTTTCTTTCTGGTTGAGTGTGCCCTTGGTGTAATGGGCAGTTGTCTTTTTGCTTTAAGGTAGCAGATCTGGATGCACTTAACTATCCATCTGGCTATACCCTGTTTCGAGATTGGGTTTCCTGTGTGAGGTTTTTGAAATGCAATAAACAGTTGTTTAGTTTTCCTGATGTTTTTAGTTCTGTCGATGTAGTACATTAGTGCTCTTTTGACGTCTAATGTATGTAGTGCCCTTTCAGCTATGGAATCTGGCTGTGTGAAGAACACTGGTAGCTCTACCGTTTGATTTAGGTGGAACGGTGAAATAACCTTTGGCAAAAATTTAGGATTGGTCCTTAGGACTACTTTATTTTTGTGTAGTTGGATAAAAGGTTCTTGTATTGTAAACGCCTGAATTTCACTTACTCTTCTTAGAGATGTGATGGCGATGAGAAATGCAACTTTCCAGGTTAGGAATTGTATTTCGCAAGAGTGCATAGGTTCAAAGGGTGGACCCATGAGTCTGGTTAAGACGATGTTAAGGTTCCATGAAGGAACGGGTGGTGTCCTTGGTGGTATAATTCTTTTGAGGCCTTCCATAAATGCTTTAATGACAGGTATCCTAAATAGTGAAGTTGAATGGATAATCTGCAGGTATGCAGATATTGCTGCTAGGTGTATCTTAATGGAAGAGAAGGCCAGGTTCGTTTTTTGTAAGTGTAGTAAGTAACCCACTACATCTTTTGGAGATGCGTGTAATGGTTGAATTTGATTATGATGGCAATAGCAAACAAATCTTTTCCATTTGCTTGCATAGCAGTGTCTAGTGGATGGTCTTCTGGCTTGCTTTATGACTTCCATACATTCTTGTGTGAGGTTTAAGTGTCCGAATTCTAGGATTTCAGGAGCCAGATTGCTAGATTCAGCGATGCTGGGTTTGGATGCCTGATCTGTTGGTTGTGTTGCGTTGCGTTAACAGATCTGGCCAGTTGGGCAACTTGACGTGGGGTACTACTGATAGGTCTAGCAGTGTTGTGTACCATGGTTGCCTTGCCCACGTTGGTGCTATCAGTATGAGTTTGAGTTTGTTTTGACTCAATTTGTTTACTAGATATGGAAGGAGAGGGAGAGGGGGAAAAGCGTACGCAAATATCCTTGACCAGTTCATCCATAGGGCATTGCCTTGAAACTGCCTGTGTGAGTATCTGGATGCGAAGTTTTGGCATTTTGCATTCTCCTTCGTTGCAAATAAGTCTATTTGAGGTGTTCCCCAACGTTTGAAGTAAGTGTTTAGAATTTGGGGGTGAATTTCCCACTCGTGGACCTGTTGGTGATCTCGAGAGAGATTGTCTGCAAGCTGATTCTGGATCCCTGGAATAAACTGTGCTATTAGGCGAATGTGGTTGTGAATTGCCCATTGCCATATTTTTTGTGCCAGCAGGCACAGCTGTGTCGAGTGTGTCCCCCCCTGTTTGTTTAGATAATACATTGTTGTCATGTTGTCTGTTTTGAGAAGAATGTATTTGTGAGTTATGAGTGGTTGAAATGCTTTTAATGCTTGGAAAACTGCTAGTAGTTCGAGGTGATTTATATGCAGCTTTCTTTGATGTACGTCCCATTGTCCTTGTATGCTGTGGTGACTGAGGTGTGCTCCCCACCCTGTCATGGAAGCATCTGTTATCATCACGTATTGTGGCACTGGGTCTTGGAAAGGCGGCCCTTTGTTTAAATTTATGTTGTTCCACCATAGAAGCGAGAGGTATGTTAGGCGGTCTATCAACACCAGATCTAGAAGCTGACCCTGTGCTTGAGACCATTGTGATGCTAGGCACTGTTGTAAGGGCCGCATGTGCAACCTTGCGTGTGGGACAATGGCTATGCATGAGGACATCATGCCTAGTAGTTGTAATATCATCTTCGCTTGTATTTTTTGTGTTGGATACATGCGTTGTATAATCTTTTGGAAATTTTGAACCCTTTGTGGACTTGGAGTGGCTATTCCCTTTGTTGTATCTATTGTGGCACCTAGGTATTGTTGTACCTTGCACGGCAGAATGTGTGATTTTGCATAGTTGGTGAAACCGAGATTGTAGAGGGTTTGCATGACTTGATCTGTGTGGTGCGAGCACCTTGTCAGTGAGTCGGTCTTGATTAGCCAGTCGTCTAGATACGGGAATACGTGTATTTGCTGCCTTCTGATGTGTGCAGCCACTACTGCTAGGCACTTTGTGAAGACTCTTGGTGCACTTGTTAAACCGAAGGGCAGTACTTTGAATTGGTAATGTATTCCCTTGAATACGAACCTTAGGTATTTCCTGTGCGACGGATGTATTGGTATGTGGAAATACGCGTCTGAGATCTAAGGTTGTCATGTAGTCCTGTTGCTTTAGCAATGGTAACACTTCTTGTAGCGTGACCATGTGAAAGTGTTCTGATTTGATGTAGGTGTTTAGTGTTCTGAGGTCTAGGATTGGTCTCAGTGTTTTGTCCTTTTTTGGTATTAGGAAGTACAGGGAATAAACTCCTGTGTTTATTTGTGTCTTTGGTACTAGTTCTATTGCGTTCTTTTGCAATAATGCTTGAACTTCTATTTCCAGAAGGTCTGAATGTTGTTTTGATAGATTCTGTGCTTTTGGTGGTATGTTTGGAGGGATTTGCAGAAATTCTATGCAATAACCATGTTGGATAATTGCTAGGACCCAAGTGTCTGTAGTTATTTCCTCCCATGCTTGGTAATACTGACCTATTCTTCCCCCCACTGGTGTTGTGTGGAGGGGATGAGTGACATGTGAGTCACTGTTTGGTTGTAGGGGTTTTGGGGCTTTGAAATTTTCCCCTATTCCTAGGGAATTGTCCTCTGTATTGGCCCCGAAAGCCTCCCCTTTGGTACTGTCCCTGGTAGCTGGACGGTGTGGCCTGTGAGGTGCTGGCTTGTGTGGCTTGACCCCGAAACCCCCCTCTAAAGGATGTTTTGCGGAAGGTGCTGTAAGTGCCTCTGCTCTGCGGGGAGTAGAGTGCGCCCATGGCTTTAGCAGTGTCAGTGTCCTTTTTGAGTTTTTCAA
Source organism: Pleurodeles waltl (assembly GCF_031143425.1). Classification (NCBI taxonomy): domain Eukaryota; kingdom Metazoa; phylum Chordata; class Amphibia; order Caudata; family Salamandridae; genus Pleurodeles; species Pleurodeles waltl. The sequence continues at coordinate 264,573,349 of NC_090449.1, forward strand.
TCGCCGTGTCCACTTCTGGTCCGAACAGTTGTTTCTCATTGAATGGCATATTGAGCACTGCCTGCTGAATCTCTGGTTTAAAACCAGACGTTCGTAGCCATGCGTGCCTTCTGATAGTCACAGATGTGTTAATTGTTCTTGCAGCTGTGTCCGCTGCATCCATGGAGGAGCGTATCTGATTATTAGATATGTTCTGTCCTTCCTCAACCACCTGTTTCGCCCTCTTTTGTAGCTCTTTGGGTAGATGCTCAATGAGGTGTTGCATCTCGTCCTAATGGGCTCTGTCATAGCGCGCAAGTAGTGCTTGAGAGTTAGCGATGCGCCACTGGTTTGCAGCTTGTACTGCGACTCTTTCCGGCTGCATCGAACTTGCGGCTCTTTATCTGGGGGCGGTGCATCCCCAGATGTGTGGGAGTTGGCTCTCTTGCGAGCTGCTCCTACTACGACGGAATCTGGTGGCAGCTGTGAGCTGATGAAAACAGGGTCTGTGGGAGGTGCTTTATATTTCTTTTCCACTCTTGGTGTTATTGCTCTACTCTTGACCGGCTCCTTGAAGATTTCCTTTGCGTGCCGAAGCATTCCTGGGAGCATAGGCAGGCTTTGGTAGGAGCTATGGGTGGAGGAGAGGGTGTTGAATAAGAAGTCATCCTCGACTGGTTCCGAGTGAAGGGACACGTTGTGGAACTCTGCTGCGCTAGCCACCACTTGTGAGTATGCTGTGCTATCTTCCGGTGGTGAGGGCTTTGTAGGGTACGCCTCTGGACTGTTGTCCGACACTGGGGCGTCGTATAAGTCCCAAGCGTCTTGGTCCTGATCACCTTGGCTCATGGTGGTGTGAGCCGGGGAATGTGATGGAGTTTGTGCCGGTGAAACGTTAGTTACAGGTGGAGGAGAGGGTGGCGGAGTTACCTTTTGAGATGGTGGCGGAGTTACCTTTTTCACCATTTTTGTTTGTGGTGCTTGATCTGATTGAAACTCCAGTCTCCTTTTTCTCCTAATAGGGGGAAGGGTGCTTATTTTCCCTGTTCCTTCCTGTATAAAAATACGTTTCTGAGTGTGGTCCACTTCGGTGGATTGGAACTCTTCCTCAAATCTATGCTTTCGCATCTGAGAGGACAGTGATTGCTCCTCTGAATAGGAACCGGTAGGTGGGTCGGTTGCGGGTTGTTTTTGCACCGAAACCCTGTCTGTACTCTTTTTCGGCTCCGAAGTGACCTTCTTTTTCGGAGTCGAACCCTCTCGGCGTCGATCTTCCTCGGTGCCGCTGTCTCTGCGTCGAGCAGTTTCGGCTCCGATATCTCGGCGTCAATGTTTTTCAGCAGCACTTTCTCGGACCCGAGAAGGCTGTGCGCCGGTGTCTCGACCGGAGTCGGACGATCTCGGCACCATTTCGGCCTTTTTCAGTGCCGATGGTCGGTCACCGAATTTATGGGTCGAGCCATGGCCTGGTGGCAGTGGCGTCCCCTGGGCCTCGTCACTTTTCTTGTGTGCTGGCTTCGACGTCTTACTCACAGTTTTTTGGTCGTCGAATTCTTCGGAGTCCGAATCATTGATCGAGAAGGTTTCTTCTTCCTCTTGTTCCTCGAACTCTCGGTGAGCTGTCGGCGTGGACGCCATCTGCAGTCTTCTGGCTCGACGGTCACGGAGTGTTTTTCGGGACCGGAACGCACGACAGGCCTCGCAAGTCTCTTCACTGTGCTCAGGCGACAGGCACAGGTTACAGACCAAATGTTGGTCTGTATACGGGTATTTGTTGTGGCATTTAGGACAGAAACGGAACGGGGTCCGTTCCATCAGCGTTGTTTTACACGCGGTCGGGCCGACCAGGCCCCGAAGGGGGATCGAAAACTACCCCGAAGGGTACCGGAGCTCTTCACTCTTCGATTCGGTGTCGATTCTAACTAAGCCGATCCCGAACGCAACAATACCGACGTAATTTTTCCGATATTTAGCTAACTTTCCGTTCCGAAACCCGGAGCGAAAGGAACACGTCCGAACCCGATGGCGGAAAGAAAACAATCGAAGA